>NC_057801.1:799940423-800540423 GCF_018294505.1 Triticum aestivum | reverse complement strand
TGAATGTAGTTGTCTCTAATGCATAACCCCAAAATGATGTTGGTAAATCGGTAAGATAGATCATAGATCGCACCATATCCAATAAAGTGCGGTTACGACATTCGGACACACCATTACGCTGTGGTGTTCCATGTGGCGTGAGCTGTGAAACTATTCCACATTGTTTTATATGAAGGCCAAACTCATAACTCAAATATTCTCTTCCACGATCAGATCATAGAAACTTAATTTCTTGTTACGATGATTCTCCACTTCACTCTTAAATTCTTTGAACTTTTCAAATGTTTCAGACTTGTGTTTCATTAAATAGATATACTCATATCTGCTCAAATCATCTATGAAGGTCAGAAAATAACGATACCCGCCACGAGCATCAATACTCATTGGACCGCATACATCGGTATGTATTATTTCCAACAAGTCAGTAGCTTGTTCCATTGTTTTAGGAGAACGGAGTTTTAGTCATCTTGCCCAAAAGGCACGGTTCGCAAGCATCAAATGATTCATAACCAAGTGATTCTGAAAATCCATCTTTATGGAGTTTCTTCATGCGCTTTACACCGATCCAAACGGCAGTGCCACAAATAAGTTGCACTGTCATTATTAACTTTGCATTTTTTGGTTTCAATATTATGAATATGTGTATCACTACGATCGAGATCCAACAAACTATTTTCATTGGGTGTATGACCATTGAAGGTTTTATTCATGTAAACAGAACAACAATTATTCTCTGACTTTAAATGAATAACCGTATTGCAATAAACATGATCAAATCATATTCATGCTCAACGCAAATGCCAAAAAGCATTTATTTAGGTTGAACACTAATCCCGAAAGTATAGGGAGTGTGCGATGATGATCATATCAATCTTGGAACCACTTCAACACACATCGTCACTTCACCCTCAACTAGTCTCTGTTTATTCTGTAACTCCTGTTTCAAGTAATTAATTTTTAGCAACTGAACAAGCATCAAGTGCCCAGGGGCTACTATAAACACTAGTAAGGTACACATCAATAACCTGTATATCAAATATACCCTTGTTAACTTTGCCATCCTTCTTATCCACCAAATATTCAGGGCATTTCCGTTTCCAGTGACCATTTCCTTTGTAGTGTAAGCACTCAGTTTCAGGCTTTGGTCTATCTTTGGGCTTCTTCGCGGGAGTGACAACTTGCTTGTCATTGTACTTGAAGTTCCCTTTGCCCTTTTCTTGAAACTAGTGGTCTTGTCAATCATCAATACTTGATGCTCTTTCTTGATTCTACCTTCGTTGATTTCAACATCGCGAAGAGCTTGGGAATCATTTTCATCATCCTTTGCATACTATAGTTCATCACGAAGTTCTACTAACTTGGTGATGGTGACTAGAGAACTCTGTCAATCACTATCTTATCTGGAAGATTAACGCCCACTTGATTCAAGTGATTGTAGTACCCAGAGAATCTGAGCACATGCTCACTAGTTGAGCAATTCTCCTCCATCTTTTAGCTATAGAACTTGTTGGAGACTTCATATCTCTCAACTTGGGTATTTGCTTGAAATATTAACTTCAACTTCTGGAACATCTCATATGGCCCATGACGTTCAAAACGTCTTTCAAATCCCGATTCTAAGCCGTTATGCATGGTGCACTAAACTATTAAGTAGTCATCATATTGAGCTAGCCAAACGTTCATAACGTTTGCATCTGCTCCTGCAATAGGTCTGTCGCCTAGTGGTGCATCAAGAACATAATTCTTCTGTGCAGCAATGAGGATAAACCTCAGATCACGGACCCAGTCTGCATCATTGCTACTATCATTTTTCAACTTAGTTTTCTCTAGGAACACATAAAAAATAGGGAAGCAACAATGCGAGCTATTGATCTATAACATGATTTGCAAAATACTATCAAGACTAAGTTCATGATAAATTAAAGTTCAATTAATCATATTACTTAAGAACTTCCACTTAGATAGACATCCCTCCAATCATCTAAGTGATCACGTGATCCAAATAAACTAAACCATGTCCGATCATCACGTGAGATGGAGTAGTTTTCAATGGTGAACATCATTATGTTCATCATATCTACTATATGATTCACACTCGACCTTTCGGTCTCAGTGTTCCGAGGCCATATCTGTATATGCTAGGCTCGTCAAGTTTAACCTGAGTATTCTGCGTGTGCAACTGTTTTGCACCCGTTGTATTTGAACGTAGAGCCTATCACACCCGATCATCACATGGTGTCTCAGCACGAAGAACTTTCGCAACGGTGCATACTCAGGGAGAACACTTATACCTTGAAATTTAGAGAGATCATCTTATAATGCTACCGTAAATCAAAGCAAAATAAGATGCATAAAGGATAAACATCACATGCAATCAATATAAGTGATATGATATAGCCATCATCATCTTGTGCTTGTGATCTCCATCTCCGAAGCACCGTCATGATCACCATCGTCACCGGCGAGACACCTTAATCTCCATCGAAGCATTGTTTGTCGTTTCGCCTATTGCTTCTACGACTATTGCTACCGCTTAGTGATAAAGTAAAGCAATTACAGGGCGATTGCATTGTATAAACATGATCATCTCATACAATAAAATATAGCATCATGTCTTGACCATATCACATCACAACATGCCCTGCAAAAACAAGTTAGACGTCCTCTACTTTGTTGTTGCAAGTTTTACGTGGCTGCTACGGGCTTAGCAAGAACCGTTCTTACCTACGCATCAAAGCCACAACGATAGTTCGTCAAGTTAGTGTTGTTTTAACATTCTCAAGGACCGGGCATAGCCACACTCGGTTCAACTAAAGTTGGAGAAACTGACACCCGCCAGCCACCTGTGTGCAAAGCATGTCGGTAGAACCAGTCTCACGTAAGCGTACGCATAATGTCGGTCCGGGCCGCTTCATCCAACAATACCGCTGAACCAAAGTATGACATGCTGGTAAGCAGTATGACATGTATCGCCCACAACTCACTTGTGTTCTACTCATGCATATAACATCTACGCATAAAACCTGGCTCGGATGCCACTGTTGGGAACGTAGTAATTTCAAAAAAATTCCTACGCACACGCAAGATCATGGTGATGCATAGCAACGAGCGGGAGAGTGTATCTTATACCCTTGAAGATCGCTAAGCGGAAGCATTTATCAACGCGGTTGATGTAGTCGTACGTCTTCACGATCCGACCGATCCAAGTACCGAACACACGGCACCTCCAAGTTCTGCACACGTTCAGCTCGATGACGTCCTCGCCTTCTTGATCCAGCAAGACGGGCGAAGTAGTAGATGAGTTTCGGCAGCACGACGGCGTGGTGACGGTGTTGGTGAAGAACAATCTCTGCAGGGCTTCGCCTAAGCACTACGAAAACTATGACGGAGGATAAACTAGAGGGGGCTGGGTTGCCGGCACACGGCTTGGTGTTTCTTGATGTGTCTTTGGTGCTAGCCCTGCCCCTCTATTTATAGGTTGAGCCTTGGGGTCGAAACTTGGAGTAAAAGCCTCCACAAAGTCGGTTTCACCCGAAAGGCAAGAGTCCTTCTCGGACTCCAGGGCCAGACGCCAGGGTTCCCGACGTCTGGACATAGATGCCAGGGACCCTGGCGTCTGGCCCCTGGACTCTGCAAAACTTCCTTTTGTGCTTTCCAAAAACCTTGTGGGCTTTCCCCTTTGGCCCAAATAAAGTGTTCTCGTACCCAAACATTTCGAGAAACATCCAGAACCCCTTCCGGTGAATTCCAGAACCCTTCCGGAGACCAAACACTATTATCCAATATATCAATCTTTATCTCCGGACCATTCCGGAGTTCCTCGTCATGTCCATGATCATATCCGGGACTTCGAACAACACTCGGTCACCAACATACATAACTCATATAATACTATATCGTCAACGAACATTAAGCGTGCGGACCCTACGGGTTCGAGAACTATGTAGACATGACCGAGACACTTCTTTGGTCAATAACCAATAGCGGAACTTGGATGCCCATATTGACTTCTACATATTCTATGAAGATCTTTATCGGTCGAACCGCATAACAACATACGTTGTTCCCTTTGTCATCGGTATGTTACTTGCCCGAGATTCGATCGTCGGTATCTCAATACCTAGTTCAATCTCGTTACCGGCAAGTCTCTTTACTCGTTCCGTAATGCATCATTCCGCAACTAACTCATTAGTCACATTGCTTGCAAGGCTTATAGTGATGTGCATTACCGAGAGGGTCTAGAGATACCTCCCCGACAATCGGAGTGACAAATCCTAATCTCGAAATACGCCAACTCAACAAGTACTTTCGGAGACACCTGTAGAGCACCTTTATAATCACCCAGTTACATTGTGACGTTTGGTAGCACACAAAGTGTTCCTCCGGTAAACGGGAGTTGCATAATCTTATAGTCATAGGAACATGTATAAGTCATGAAGAAAGCAATAGCAACATACTAAACGATCAAGTGCTAAGCTAACGAAATGGGTCAAGTCAATTACATCATTCTCTTAATGATGTGATCCCGATATTCAAATGAAAACTCATGTCTATGGTTAGGAAACTTAACCATCTTTGATTAACGAGCTAATCAAGTAGAGGCATACTAGTGACATTATGTTTGTCTATGTATTCACACATGTATTATATTTCCGGTTAATACAATTCTAGCATGAATAATAAATATTTATCATGAAATAAGGTAATAAATAATAACTTTATTATTGCCTCTAGGGCATATTTCCTTCACAACGAGACCAGGCGGTCGCCGAAACAGGGCGCCGCCGCTGAACCGCTAGACGGCGGTGCGCCCATCTACGGGTGCACTCACACGCCGGCAAGGGGGCCTGAGGGGCGTCGTTCTTCTCTGAATCTCCACTGCTCGATGCCTTATATGGTGGTGGAGGGAGAAAAGGCAGAAAAGAAGAGGGAAAGAAAAAAATCGCGGCACGGTGGCCGTCGCCGGCGACTGCGCGCGGCACGGTGGCCCGACGACCCGTACAGAGGCCGCCATCGCGAGCGAGGGGGAGCAGAGAAGGCGCAGCCGTCGCTCTCTCTCTCTCTCTCTCTCTGCCAAAGTAAAGAAAGGGGAAGGAAAAGAGCTCGCGCAGCGCGGCGCGGTGGCCATATTTGAGGGTGTGAACTAAGTGCACTAGAACATGCATCCAAAAGCAACACCCTTCTCATGACTAACTGTCCACGGGTAGTGCCATATTTTTGTACTACTACTATATAATTTTGAAAAGATGTTTGATGCCAGCATGAAAACTGCAAGCAAAGATGCAATGAGTATTCCTTTTCGTTTTAGAAACGAGGCTTCTTCAGAAATAGCAAACATAGTCGAAGAAATTCCACTGTTTCCTTTCTTGTGCTAAATAAATCAAGAGAAGAATCACTACCTGATATGAAGTTTGCCATGATTAATTTAGCTTGGGGGATCAAGTTTATGTTTTTTTTATTAGAAAGAAAGCTTTCCGACCCAAATTTTGTGAAGTTTCAAGTTCCACTAGGGAAACCAGCACTACAGAGGAGTTCCAAACAGAAATTGTTGAAATATATGGCCCTCATATCTCGGACTTTCGAAGCAACTGGTCGGTGCATGAATTCAATATATGGCATCCGAGGCAAGAGGTCTCAAGTTCAAAACTGCGAACGCAATATTAAAAAGAAGATTATGCGACCTACATGGATCACGGGTCTAAGGACTAAATAAGCCTAGACGTAAGGGGTGTTGAAATATATTGTCCGCCTCAACTGATTGATGCATGAATTCAATAGGAATGATTGTCAACTTTGTGTTTCACTAGCTAGGCTCTCCTAGTATATATAACTGGCACTACGTACCTGTCGTATACAATATTTGAATCCAAACGAATCCTGAGTAGCCCGGGTTCGACGTATCTTGGCCATGATTCCATTCGATTATCATAACCATGTGAGGTATATCTACCAAATCTACGCCGTGCATCACAATCCACAGCCTTGGCTACTAGCTGGCACCTCTTCTCTTTCACATGTGCAATAAACTAGTCCAGAAAAAAAATGTATACTACGATGCAAGCATCAACTGGTCCGTACTACATGGGGAATTCTGTTTAAAAAGTAGAGAAATCGTTTGTTCCCACTTTGAATTCCTCGTGACTATGCTAGGGGACCAGCTTTTTTTTCAACAACCAAAATGCCCCGAGATGACTATTTTTTTTTAGGAACCTTTCGTTTAAGGGTAAGGATTTTTTTTGCAGAAAATATAACTATAAAAATATACAAAGGCCATGAGCCATATTTTAAATTCACAATGCTCCCTGATTTAAAGCTCCCTTATTCAATTGGGGTGTTCAAATTAGGATTTGGTTTGCAATTTTAACTTGGCCAGCCATTTCTTAAGGAGCTCTCATTCGATTGAGGTGTCCAATTTTTTGTTTGGTGCATAATTTTCACTAGCTCAACAATTTCTCAAATCATTCGGTGGCATTCAGTCTAAAAAAACTACCAGTTCGAGGCACCCTCTCGTCACTTGGCAATACAGGAAGCGCCAACATTCGTCATTGTATCACCTATATAGTACATGCAGCCACCGACGTAAGAAGCTTTCCCACATGCGTATGTCTTGATTAGCAAATAATATAGAAAACACCTCCAGAAAGAGTCCACGGAAACACAACATTATAAAAAGTCAAAACATACTCCATCATCTCCTCCATACGCCAAACCAAATAACAAAAAAAAGAATATTACTAGCTCCCAACAACATAAAGTACGGACAGCTCTTGTAGTAGAACTAAACAATTTCGAACCAAATAAAAATAGCCCTGATAAAAAATAAAATTATAAGAAAAGGTCATGTTAAAATCCATTACGGCGATTCTGTTTTTTCTCACCATGTGGGCGTTGTGGCAAAAGAATTGGAATATTCAAAAATTATTATTTTGCTTGCCGAATAGTACAAGAAAAACTAGACTTGCGATGTGTCAAAAGCTTCAAGAACTGTTTATGATGCCCGGAAATGTCTCTGGGTACATCCGTACGAATGGACCGGGGAATGGAGAAGAGCCGAGCCGACCCCGCAATCTTTCTCGCATCGGCCGTAAGACATTCTGTTGGGTGAACCGGCGATCCTTTCCACCGCCGTTGTCCCGTTCGCTGCACAATGATCCACCGCAGTGTTGACTGCACTGTTACGGCAACAACATAATAATGTTACCGTATGTCGCCGCAGTGCAGTGCAGTACGAAAGTATATGGTGCAGTTTACCTTTTCACCGTAGTTTCTGGCTTTATGCGCACGTAGCTCTCGACTGCTCGTTTGGAAGGAAACAATTATATGCTACGCTGGAAAAACGGGGACATCCGTACGTGGTCCGGATCCGCGCTGCGCTGCGTGGATCCTAGTGCGCCCGCCCGCCCAAACACGCATTACAAATCACACCACATCCGGCCAAAGTTGTTTTATTATGGCACGCAGATCTCCAGGAATTCTAAGGACGAGAGCTATCACTCCTACCATCGTACATTACGACTGCCGGAGAAAAGTAATGACCCGACGAAGGCGTCGAGATCGTCAAACAAACAGAGCATCTCCTCCCGCGTTTCAGAGCAGATATAAGATCGATCGATCCGTCAGGATGGTGATTCTTTTGGGCGCATCGATCCATCCATCCATCGGATCGCGCTGCTGGCCGGCAAGTCGTGGATCCATCGGCATGGTTTGCCACGCGTCGGTGCATGGGGCGGCCACGTCTTGCGTGTGTGATCTTGTTCGCTGGCTAGCTGGTTTCAATGCGCTCCGACGTTCGAGGCTGGCTGGTTCGTTGGTGTAGATGGGACTCGATTCCTACGTGGGCGCGTATCTTCCATCATCTGCGTAAGCATTGCTTCCTTCCTTTGCTTGCTTGGCTTGGTCCGTCAAGTCATCGGGATAGGAAGAGATGGCCCAAGATACAGAACAACATGCATGCACCGCCAGATTTTGGAATGCGTTCAGGGAAGAAGAATCATCCGCCTATCGAAAAAGAGAGAGGCCCATCGAAGGAGCAGTTCAGCAACGAAACGATCGGCTGATTCTCAGCTATCTGACGAGAATTTCGTTTGGTGCTTTCGGTCACCAAGACAGTTTCGTTGTGGGCATTTGGAACCAGAGCGATCCCGCCGTCCGTTTGGATACGGCCGGCGACGGGACGGGCAGCCGTGGGGACGCGCCCACCGGGGTCCGGGGCCGGGGGTGGGCACGCAAGAAACAAGAAAAGGGAGTACCTAGAACTCATCTAGATGAGATATAATTTGGTCTCATTCACTTTGAAAACAATAACAGATACAACCCACGTCAGCATACACGCATCTTATAGCATCACATCCAATGGCTATAAAAGATGAATGAGACCAAATTATATCTCATCTAGATGAGTTCTAGCAAAACTGAAAGAAAAAGAGAGACGCTGATCCCCACTCGTAGCCTGTGGTAGTATCGGTCGCTCGGTATGTCAGGCTAGTGTCGTACTACCTTCGTCCGGGTTTATTGGTCCCCATTGTATTCCGTGCCAAATTTTGACCATAGATTAAACTAACAAAATGTTCACGCATGTCATCAAACATTATATTTTTAAAAACTATGTTCAAATACGAATTCAATGAGATAATTTTTCTTGACATGCATTAACATTTTGTTAGTTAAATTTTTAGTCAAAATTTAACACAAATTACAAAGAGACCTATAAACCAGGACGGAGGTAGTAGCAGAGAGGTGGGGGAGAAAAAAGAGAAGAGACCGACCGCCTGCGGCTGCGGCTGCAGGAGCAGGGCCGAAAGAAACAAGTGTGTCGCGCGCGCAACAGTGATGCTGACGAGATCTTGACCGGATCACGTCGAATTGCTCACTCGCCTTTTACTGTGAGTAGAATAGATAGAGAGACAAAATACCACTACCAGGTGCACTTTACTTGGTGAAATAATTTACTGGCTCGGCAACCGTACAAGATCGTGGAGCACGTGGTTTCTCACGCCGGGCCTTTTTTTCTTTTTTTCCATGGCCTCGAACAGGAAGAACTCAGAGACAAACAGATTGGCCGTCGGAGTAGAGGAGGACCAAGGTTGGTTGGCACGGGTGACGTCAGCGTATCCGCCTCGGCATTATCCCATCCACGAGGGTACACGGAGCAGGACGGACGACGTACGGTCCCCCTCTTTCTTTCTTCCTCGAGACCTCCTCCAATGCACTAGTGCTTCGATGAGGTGGAGATACTAAGCACATTAAAGAGCTAAGCAACTAAATTCCTCAATGCAAAGGTGCTTAACTGGTTGTACCTAAGCATTTTTTATTTAATGGTTTACCAACTAAAGTTGTCCATGCATTGGTAGTCTTCTTTCATTTAAGTGTTTTTTCTAGGTTTTCGTGCTTGGCATTGTTTCTTTCTGCGGTCACCACACTCATCTCTCCCCTCTTAATTACCTTGCAACATATCTTTATTGCCTACATGGCAGCCTTAACACCTGTACAAGGTGGAGCATTGGGAGGGGGGCCTCCGGTTCACGGCTTCGTTGTCCTTCCGTCACCAACCTATGTAAAAATTTATTCCCTTCCATGCATATTAATTAATTGTCACTGATCTAGTACAAAGTGGTATCTGTGCAAAAGATCGATCACCTCACACAGTGCTTGATGCACCAGCCTTTGCAACACGGCTAGTGTTGCGCTCATCCCACTATAGCGAAGCCTTGTTGCAAAACACCCTCAACAATTTTTCCCTCCCAGTTTGCAGACAATTTGCGCAACACAAATGCTTCGGAAAACATAGCCTCAGCTACAAAGACAATGGAAACAACATGCATGTTTCATAAATGATAGCCCTCGATCGTTTGATGAAAGATCGCACACATTTGCAGACCATTGCGACACAAAAATGTTTCGAAAACATAGCCCTAGTTACAGAAGCACGTTGGAGGAGCGCATGATGTAGCGGCACTGGAGGAAGATAGGAAGGAGCGGGAGAGGAGAGAGACGAGGAAGGAGGCTGGACAGCCGCGGTGGTGGCTTTGATCGCCTATATCCTCCCTGTAGCCCTCAACCTCAGCCCCGCGATCCCGCATTAGCCACCAAATTTTTATTTGAGACCACATGTTTTGTATTATTTACACATAAAATATATTTTTGTGTAAGGGCTCAGATGCTAACTTCTCATAAAGCTTCAATTGGGATATCTAAATAAATATTTAATAAGGTATAAAGATATCACATGTGGGTGCACAAATATGTATGAGCAACAGTTAATGGAAAGTGAGTGTACAGAAAACGCAAAACATAATTATCCAAAGTTTGAATTATATTGCCACCATTTGCTATTTGATCATTGTATTACCTTTTTCAGCATATGGTGTTCAAAAGGTTCTTAATGGAATTTGGCATATTTTAATTGTATCCTCCTACGCTTGTGTTTGAATGTTCTAAATCATTTCCCCTACTGCATTTTAAAAAAATTGCAATTGTTTGAGGACAAATCACTCATGTATTTTTTTCATATTCTAGATCATTTTTTTTAGTATAATATGATTATATCTTTTATTCACTTCCAATTAGACTGACGAGCAAGTATTCTTGAAAGATCAGCCAACTTTATAGCTCTCGACCATGATATTTAAGGAAACAAAAATAGACAAACTTCATATATTTGCATGCAATCTAACTAGAACAAATTAATCTATGAACATAGTGTTTTCGATTTTATTTTCATGTTTCTGTCATCTAGAATATTTTGATTAAAAATAAGACAATGTCGAGATATGTTAAACTCGCCGTAATATATGCTTCACATTTCATATAACGAAAACATTATGTCTTTAATATTTTGTTATATCATTACATTCTAAATAAGTATAATCTAAAAACTATATTGTGTAAATAAAATCATATGTTAAATTAATAAATGTCAGTAATAAAGAAGTAAAAAAATTAATCTAAAGAACTGGAAATATCAAACCTATATATCAAAGAAATAATGATATGTATTGTTGGTCTCTGTTAGGATGATCTCCACCATGTGGGCCCAACAGCCCACCAGGCCCTTAGATCCGCGCCCTAATCGGGGGCGCTCAACCCACTATGGTTGACGGCCCCATGTCACCTACATTATATAAAGAGGTGGGGGCCGCGGTTTGCAACACGAGGTTCGTTGCGACGCCGTACACCCACCTACATCCCCTACCGATCTAGGGTAATGCAGTGGTGACTGGAAGCGCCGCCACCGCTACTCTCTGCCATCACCGGCCACCATCACCATGGCTGGCACCGGGAGCTCAAGGAGAAGGTAGGACTACCGTGAATCATCTAACCTACTCGATCCATAGGATTCAACAACGGTATCAGCTAGATTGGGTTACATTTTCGGTTGAAAAGAAAATCACACAAAGTTTTCCTCTCCCCAAAGAACCCAAAAGAAGGGCAAAGAAATCTCGCAGAAAAGAGCGCCGCCGCACCGACCGCGAAGTTCCTCTCAATCTCGATGCGCATCAACAAGCCGAGGCATTGATAAGAAGAACTACACCCCCTTTTGGGGGCAAAGAGACCAGGCGGTCGCCGAAACAGGGTGCCGCCGCTGAACCGCTTGACCGTGGTGCGCCCATCTACGGGTGCACTCACACGCACTAGTGCAGAACCGGGCAATAACACCGGTTCGTAAGGCCCTTTAGTGCCGGTTACATAACCGGCACTAAATTGTGGTCACTAAAGCCCCCCCCCTTTAGTACCGGTTCAGCACGAACCGGTGCTAAAGGGCAACCACGTGGCACGAGCCAGCTCCGGGGGCCTGGAGCCCTTTAGTACCGGTTGGTAAGACCAACCGGTACTATAAGGTTTGGGTTTTTTTTAGTTTTATGATTTCTTTTTCATTTAATTTTGTGTTTCCATTTTAATTCTTTTTCGTTTGCTGGTATTTTACGATACTACACATTGTACACGTTATGCATATATATATATATAGAATTTCTAGTAGAACCAATCATCGAGTTCAACATGATTGTCATGATATAAGCGTTCATATATAACACCACAAAAGCAAATCACTTAAGTTCAGAACGAAGAACACGGACATGAAAGGACAAGTACTAATTAAGAGCAGCATGAAGAACTAGCTAAATCACTCCTGCTAGCTACTCTCTCTGGTATAGCATAGAACATGTATAGCTCTCCTGATTGATCATACTGGAGCATGCCGATGAACCTATCTCCTAATCGTGGGCTGCGCTTCTCATTGCTGCCCCCTAGTATTTCTCTGCGATCATTAACAATTTTCCTCCAATCTTTCACTATTAAGCATTCATCGCTTCTAGAAATCTTGAATGCATTCATGTGCAATGCAGGATATCTTGGTCGTAAGCTAACAATTGACATCTGACCTTTAG
Organism: Triticum aestivum; assembly: GCF_018294505.1. Lineage (NCBI taxonomy): Eukaryota > Viridiplantae > Streptophyta > Magnoliopsida > Poales > Poaceae > Triticum > Triticum aestivum. The sequence goes on along the minus strand of NC_057801.1, from coordinate 800,528,037 downwards.
TCTCAATCCCCTGAGGCACAACTGTCATCGGGAGTCCCTGTTGAAGAACATCGTATAGTACTTAATTAATATACTTAGCAATGAAAGTTTAGCAAAAAAATATGTATGCAAAATATGCACTGAGGACAAATAGTAAATATCTTACCATCATTCCTAAATAGATGTGACCGTAGTTCAATACCATCACTATTGGTCGCACGTTTTGAGTACTAACATTTCTAAGTGCAGGAAGAAAATTTGTCTTGACAGTATGAAGATCCTCAAGCCATGAAACATAATGACTTATCTCCTCGCAGTTTAGTTCAGCGCCGGGACAGTAGTAGGTCCTGTCTACCAAGCGCCGGACATGTTTGGTTGAATGGAAATAAGCTGTCAATAGAAATTAGGTGTCAGTTATTTTTGAATAAGCAATATCAAAGACAAAAATATAGCTGAAAAGAACTCACATAATGGTAGAACTGGAGGCGTCTGCACATCGACCCATATGTCTCTATTACCTTCAATATCATCTTCCGGACGAATATCAAAGGTGATAACCATACCAGGCTCAAATGCATAAGCCTTGCATAGTGCTTGCCAAGTTTTGCATTCAAAATAGGTGTACGTGTGTGCATTGTATACTTTGACGTTGAAAGTATAACCATCATGCTCGGTTTTCAGGTAAGCTCTCTTTACCTCCATAGTTTCCATATCTTTGAAACCTATCTTATCCAAGACAAAAATTCTTGCATGGCAGGGGATGCGCTAGTAGAATAGTGAAAATTAAAAATTATAAGTCAGGCAAATGAAGCATATATAAGTCATGCTTAATTACGAAAACAGACTTGTCGTTGTGACTTACTGTATCGAATTCGAAAGTCTCATCCAGCTTGATGCTGAATCGCCTACCATCAACAAGGAAATTTCTGTCGCATTGGCCGCGCTGGTCTTCACAGTATTCGCACATAATGAAATTTTTTCCGTCGTCAGACGACATTTCCTATGTTCATATTAGGCGAAACATTAAACACTTACTAATTCAATTAATTCAACTACTTCTATTAATTCAACTAAGCATTTACTAAAAATAAACTAGTTATATTAATTCAATTAGTTCAACTAAGCATTTACTAAAAATAAACTAGTTCTATATATTAATTCAACTAGTTCAACTAAACATTTACTAAAAATAAACTAGTTATATTAATTCAATTAGTTCAAAGTAAGCATTTACTAAAAATAAACTAGTTCTATATATTAATTCAACTAGTTCAACTAAACATTTATTAAAAATAAACTAGTTATATTAATTCAACTAGTTCAAAGTAAGCATTTACTAAAAATAAACTAGTTCTATATATTAATTCAACTAGTTCAACTAAACACTTACTAATTCAGTTAATTGAACTACTTCTATTAATTCAACTAAGCATTTACTAAAAATAAACTAGTTATGTAATTCAATTAGTTCAACTAAGCATTTACTAATAATAAACTAGTTATATTAATTTAATTAGTTCAACTAAGCATTTACTAAAAATAAACTAGTTCTATATATTAATTCAACTAGTTCAACTAAGCATTTACTAAAAATAAACTAGTTCTATATATTAATTCAACTAGTTCAACTAAGCATTATATTTACTAAAAATAAACTAGTTATTATATTAATTCAACTAGTTCAACTAAGCATTTACTAAAAATAAACTAGTTATATATATTCATTCAACTAGTTCAACTAAGCATTTACTAAAAATAAACTAGTTATATTAATTCAATTAGTTCAACTAAGCATTTACTAAAAATAAACTAGTTCGTTCTATATATTAATTCAACTAGTTCAACTAAACATTAACATATTTCTAATTCATCGATGATAACATTTCTAACATTCTAAAAATAAACTAGATAGTGTATGTGTGTGTGTGTAGTGTGTGTGTGTGTGTGTAGTGTGTGTGTGTGTGTATGTGTGTGTGTGTGTGTGTGTGGAGTGGGCCGGGCGCGTACGGGTGGCGGGGGCAGCGACGACGGGCGGAGGGGGCCGGGGACGGCGACGAGACGGGCGGCGGCGGCCGGGGACGGCGACGAGACGGGCCGGCGGCGGCCGGGGATGGCGACGAGACGGGCGCGGTGGGGGCGGCGACGACGACGGGCGGCGGGGGAGGCGACGACGACGGGCGGCGGGGGCGCGCGGCGACGACGATGACGGGCGGCGGGGGCGGCGAGGGCGACGGCACGGTGGCGCGGCGGCGGCGGCGTCTGCTAGATCGATGTCTCGCGCGAGAAGTGGAACGAAGTGGCGACGATAACTGATTTTTCGTACGTGGAGTATATGTAGGGGGAGCCTTTAGTACCGGTTGAAGCCACCAACCGGTACTAAAGGCCAATTTTTGCCAGCCCAAGTGGCGGGAAACGTGGGCCTTTAGTACCGGTTGATGGCTCCAACCGGTACTAAAGGGCAACACATTAGTACCGGTTGGAGCCTCCAACCGGTACTAATGCCCGTGCGCTGCCACCCTCTATGCGCTATGTTTAGTCCCACCTCGCCGAGCGAAGGGCAGCCGCACTGGTTTATAAACCCAGTCGTGGCTGCCCTTTCGAACTCCTCTATATAGCAGGCTTCTGGGCCTAACTAGGGTGCGCTGCCCTGTGAGCCTGCTGGCCCTACTGGGTATGTATTTGCACACCCAAGGTCTTTTCTGCACTATTTTTCTTCTAATTATTTCTGAATAGTTTTTTTTGCTGTATTTAGTTTCTTCCTGAAGTTTTTTGCTTAATATAATTTATTTTCTTCTATTTATTTTTGAGTAATTTGTTTATATAGTTATTCCTTTTCTGCTTTATTTTTTCCTTCTATTTATTTCTGAATAGTATTTATTTTCTTCTATTTATTTTTGAGTAATTTGTTTATATAGTTATTTCTTTTCTGCTGTATTCAGTTTCTTTGTGAATATTTTTGCTTTATATAATTTTTTTCCTTTTCTGCATTATTTATTTTCTTCTATTTATTTCTGAGTAGTTTCCTCTTCTTCTTCTTCTTCTTCTTCTTCTTCTTCTTCTTCTTCTTCTTCTTCTTCTTCTTCTTCTTCTTCCTACTCCTCCTCCTCCTCTTCTTCTTCTTCTTCTTCTTTTTCTTCTTCATCTTCTTCCTCTTCTTCTTCTTCTTCCTCCTCTTCTTCTTCCTCTTCTTCCTCTTCTTCTTCTTCTTCTTCTTCTTCTTCTTCTTCTTCTTCTTCTTCTTCTTCTTCCTCCTTCTCCTCCTCTTCTTCTTCTCCTACTCTTCTTCTTCCTCTTCTTCTTCTTCTTCTTCTTCTTCTTCTTCTTCCTCTTCTTCTTCTTCTCCTTCTCCTCCTCCTCCTCTTCTTCTTCTTCTGCTTCTTCTTCCTCCTCTTCCTCTTCTTCTTCCTCCTTCTCCTACTCTTCTTCTTCTTCTTCTTCTTCTTCTTCTTCTTCTTCTTCTTCTTCTTCTTCTTCTTCTTCCTCCTCCTCCTCCTCCTCTTCTTCTTCTTCTTCCTCCTCTTCTTCTTCCTCCTCTTATTCTTCTTCTCCTTCTCCTTCTTCTTCTTCTTCTTCTTCTTCTTCTTCTTCTTCTTCTTCTTCTTCTTCTTCTTCTTCTTCTTCTTCTTCCTCCTCCTCCTCCTCCTCCTCCTCTTCTTCTTCTTCTTCTTTTTCTTCTTCATCTTCTTCCTCTTCTTCTTCTTCTTCCTCCTCTTCTTCTTCCTCTTCTTCCTCTTCTTCTTCTTCTTCTTCTTCTTCTTCTTCTTCTTCTTCTTCCTCCTTCTCCTCTTCTTCTTCTTCTCCTACTCTTCTTCTTCCTCTTCTTCTTCTTCTTCTTCTTCTTCTTCTTCTCCTCCTTCTCCTCCTCCTCTTCTGAGTAGTTTTTTTATTTTGTTTTTTCTTTTCAGCGATAGTTTTTCTTCTTTTCTGCTATTTTTTCTTTTCTGCAAAACTTGATGGTCAAAGTCTGGAGTTATAACTTAAAAAAAAAGAAATGTCGACGTGCAATTAGTTTTTGCCATAACAGAAGAAGTCCGGAGTTGTAATAAGTTATTAAAAATAAAAAAGAGGTGCAATGCTCGTTAATTTGCTTCAAGCCATTCGGAATAGTGTAAATTGCACTGCGCATAGCTCCATGCAGTCTACCGTATTACTGAAGGCTTGAAGCTAAGCAACGTGAGCATTGAGCCTCTTCTTCATCGTCTCTGCACTCAGGGCTTATAAACCGCTCCTAGTCCCTCTCACTTCGCGAGGTGGGACTAAAAAACAGCTTGCCATATCCTCATAAACCCGAATACTTCGAAAGAGATTGTCCAGTTTGTAAACGAAGTGCATCCAGTTTTTGCCGTAACCCTCTCTACTTTTTTGAACATGATATGTGGGTGAAATGATGATACCATGCCAAGTTTCAAATTTTTCAGAGTTCATTTGCAGTGCTTTTCAATTTCCAGGTCATTTAGTTCTCAAAACAAATCATTAAATGCATGAAAAATAGCAAATGAAGGCATAAACGGTTGAAAGTTGATGGCGTCACTTTGAATGGTGCATACTGAACGCAAAAAATATAAGAGCATTTAGATCATGATCTTATATTTCTTTACAGTCTAAATTGTCAATATGATCTTATAACATCAAAAATACTTTGATCATCAATGATCTTTGTGTGTATAATCTGAATTGTCAATATGAGTCATCAACGATTTATAAACCGATGAAGACTCATATTGCGGCCACAAATTCTACACATAGAGTTCAATGAAGACCAAGTGCTTGTGATAGTTTGAGAAATAACATACTTAAGGTGGTAAAAGGCTTGTTAGGGGAGCGAGGTGGGACTAAAAACAGTTTGCCATAACCTCATTAGTACCGGTTCGTGGTACGAACCGGCACTAAATGGTGATGGTGGGGCCATAGCCTGACCGCGGGCTGATACGGCCTCTTTAGCACCGGTCCGTGGCATGAACCGGTACTAAAGGTTCGCCACGAACCGGTGCTATTGATCGCCGCCACGAACCGGCACTAGTGTACACATTAGTGCCGGCTGAAATTCCAACCGGCACTATTGTGCTTCACATTTGACCCTTTTTCTACTAGTGACGCCGGCAAGGGGGCCCGAGGGGCGCCGTTCTTCTTTGAATCTCCACTGCTCGAAGCCTTATATGGTGGTGGAGGAAGAAAAAGCAGAAAAGAAGAGGGAAAGAAAGAATCACGGCACGGTGGCCGTCGCCGGCGACTGCACGCGGCACGGTGGCCCGACGACCCGTACAAAGGCTGCCGTCGCGAGCGAGGGGGAGCAGAGGAGGCGCAACCGTCTCTCTCTCTCTCTCTCTCTCTCTGCCAAAGGTAAGAAAGGGGAAGGAAAAGAGCTCGCGCGGCGCGGCGCGGTGGCCATATTTGAGGGTGTGAACTAAGTGCACTAGAACATGCATCCAAAAGCAACACCATTCTCATGACTAACTGTCCACGGGTAGTGCCATATTTTTGTACTAGTACTATATAATTGTAAAAACAAGTTTATGCCAGCATGAAAACTGCAAGCAAAGATGCAATGAGTATTCCTTTTTGTTTTAGAAGCGAGGCTTCTTCAGAAATAGCAAAACATAGTCGAAGAAATTCCACTGTTTCCTTTCTTGTGCTAAATAAACCAAGAAAACAATCACTACCTGATATGAAGTTTGCCATGATTAATTTAGGTTGGGGAATCGAGTTTACGTTTTTTTAGAAAGAAAGGTTTCCAACCCACGTTTTGTGAAGCACTACAAAGGAGTTCAAAACAGAAATTGTTCAAATATGTTGCCCTCATATCTCGGACTTTCGAAGCAACAGGTCGATGCATGAATTCAATATATGGCATCTGAGGAAGAGGTCTCAAGTTCAAGACAGCGGACGCAGTATTAAAACAAGATTCTGGTCCCGTCGGGGACATCCGATAAAAAGAAGATTCTACGACCTACATGGATCACAGGTCTAAGGACTAAATAAGCCTAGACGTGAAGGGGTGTTGAAATATATTGTCCGCGAGAACAGAGCGTCGATCTGTTTGCTAGCTCTCTGGGAGCGCAGGCAGCCCACCCCGGTTCGGGTCCCGACTCAGCCATGGGTGCTTAGAGATATTTCTTATATAAAAATATGTCGCCAAGGGTTAGTCTTGGCTGGTCTTGTTTTAAAATATATTGTACGCCTCTATCCATCAGTTCGGAATTTTTGAGCAACTGATCGATGCATGAATTCAATACGAATGAATGTCAATAGTAGGCTTCACTACCTAGGCTCTCCAAGTATATATAACTGGCACTACGTACCTGTCATATATGAATCCAAACGAATCCTGACTAGCCCTGGTTCGACCTATCTTTTTTTTACGCGAATCAAGGATTTTATTGCTTGATAGAAATTCGGTTACAATCAGCTAGGAAGCTGCTAACTAAGAAGGGAGGACAAGAGTCCAGCCAAACATCTGAAATAGAGAGAGTAGTTGCATGTTTAGCGCATAGATCGGCCGAACTGTTGGCTTCTCTTGCGACATGCTGGATCGAGAAGGAAACAAAGTTTGCAGCTCTTTCCTTGGTTTCATCGAAGATAGGCTTCACAATCGATCTTGGACTGTGATGCGAGTTCCAGAGGTTCGCTACCTCCAAGCAATCCACTTCCATTGCCACGTGTGAGAAGCCCCTCAGCTGGGCAAATATCACTCCCTCTCGCAGGGCTAGGGCTTCGGCAATGAAAGGGTCGGCTACACCAGGGAGAGGCTGTTGGAAATATGCCCTAGAGGCAATAATAAAATGGTTATTATTATATTTCCTTGTTCATGATAATTGTCTTTTATTCATGCTATAACTGTATTATCCGGAAATCGTAATACACGTGTGAATACATAGACCATAACATGTCCCTAGTGAGCCTCTAGTTGACTAGCTCGTTGGTCAACAGATAGTCATGGTTTCCTGACTATGGACATTAGATGTCATTGACAACGGGATCACATCATTAGGAGAATGATGTGATGGACAAGACCCAATCCTAAGCATAGCACAAGATCGTGTAGTTCGTTTTGCTAGAGCTTTTTCAATGTCAAGTATTTCTTCCTTAGACCATGAGATCATGTAACTCCCGGATACCGTAAGAGTGCTTTGGGTGTACCAAACGTCACAACGTAACTGGGTGACTATAAAGGTGCACTATAAGTATCTCCAAAAGTGTCTGTTGGGTTGACACGGATCGAGACTGGGATTTGTCACTCCGTATGACGGAGAGGTATCTCTGGGCCCACTCGGTAATGCATCATCATAATGAGCTCAAAGTGACCAAGTGTTTGGTCACGGGATCATGCATTACGGTACGAGTAAAGTGACTTGCCGGTAACGAGACTGAACAAGGTATTGGGATACCGACGATCGAGTCACGGGCAAGTAGCGTACCGATTGACAAAGGGAATTGTATACGGGGTTGATTGAATCCTCGACATCATGGTTCATCCGATGACATCATCGAGGAGCATGTGGGAGCCAACATGGGTATCCAGATCCCGCTGTTGGTTATTGACCGGAGAGCCGTCTCGGTCATGTCTGCGTGTCTCCCGAACCCGTAGGGTCTACACACTTAAGGTTCGGTGACGCTAGGGTTATTAGGAAGACTTGTATGTGATTACCAAAAGTTGTTCAGAGTCCCGGATGAGATCTCGGACGTCACGAGGAGTTCCGGAATGGTCCGGAGGTGAAGATTTATATATGGGAAGTTGTCATGCGGACACCGGAAAGTTTCGGGGGCATATCGGTATTGTACCGGGGCCACCGGAGAGGTTCCGGGGGTCCACCGGGAGGGGCCACCCCTCTCGGAGAGCCACATGGGCCGCAAGGGGCAGGGAACCAGCCCCTGGAGGGCTGGGCGCGCCCCCCACCTTGGGCCCATGCGCCTAGGGTTTGGGGGGGAACCCTAGAGGGGGCGCCCCCTTTGCTTGGGGGGCAAGTCCCCCCTCCCTGGCCGCCGCCCCCCCTCTAGATCCCATCTAGAGGGGCCGGCCCCCCTTGCCCCTTCCCCTATAAATAGAGGGGTGAGGGGAGGGCTGCAACACACAACCCAAGGCGCAGCCCCTCCCCTCCCCAACACCTCTCCTCCTCCGTCACGAGCTTGGCGAAGCCCTGCCGGAGTGCTGCTTCTCCACCAACACCACGCCGTCGTGCTACCGTTGGAGCTGTCTTCCTCAACCTCTCCTTCCTCCTTGCTGGATCAAGACGGAGGAGACGTCGTCCGTCCCGTACGTGTGTTGAACGCGGAGGTGCTGTCCGTTCGGCACTTGGTCATCGGTGATCTGAATCATGGCGAGTACGACTCCATCATCACCCTTCCCTTGAACGCTTCCTCACGCGATCTACAAGTGGTATGTAGATGCAAACTCACTCCCTTGACTCGTTGCTTAGATGAACTCATAGATGGATCTTGGTGAAACCGTAGGAAAAAATTTAATTTTCTGCAACGTTCCCCAACAGTGGCATCATGAGCTAGGTTTATGCGTAGTTCTCTATTGCACGAGTAGAACACAATTTTGTTGTGGGCGTAGATCTTGTCAACTTGCTTGCCGCTACTAGTCTTATCTTGCTTCAGCGGTATTGTGGGATGAAGCGGCCCGGACCAACCTTACACGTACGCTTACGTGAGACTGGTTCCACCGACTGACATGCACTAGTCGGACCAACCTTACACGTACGCTTACGTGAGACTGGTTCCACCGACTGACATGCACTAGTTGCATAAGGTGGCTGGCGGGTGTCTGTCTCTCCCACTTTAGTTGAAGCGGATTCGATGAAAAGGGTCCTTATGAAGGGTAAATAGAAGTTGACAAAATCATATTGTGGTTATTCGTAGGTAAGAAAGTGTTCTTGCTAGAACCCAATTGCAGCCACGTAAAAGATGCAACAACAATTAGAGGACGTCTAACTTGTTTTTGCAGCAATTGTCATGTGATGTGATATGGCCAGAAGTTGTGATGAATGATGAATGATATATTGTGATGTATGAAATCATGTTCTTGTAATAGGAATCACGACTTGCATGTCGATGAGTATGACAACCGGCAGGAGCCATAGGAGTTGTCTATATTTTTTGTATGACCTGCGTGTCATTGAAGAACGCCATGTAAATTACTTTACTTTATTGCTAAACGCGTTAACCATAGAAGTAGAAGTAGTCGTTGGCGTGACAACTTCATGAAGACACAATGATGGAGATCATGATGATGGAGATCATGGTGTCATGCCGGTGACGAAGATGATCATGGAGCCCCGAAGATGGAGATCAAAGGAGTTGTATGATATTGGCCATATCATGTCACTACTATATAATTGCATGTGATGTTTATTATGTTTTATGCATCTTGTTTACTTAGAACGGCAGTAGTAAATAAGATGATCCCTTATAATAATTTCAAGAAAGTGTTCCCCCTAACTATGCACCGTTGCTAAAGTTCGTCGTTTCGAAGCACCACGTGATGATCGGGTGTGATAGATCCTTACGTTCACATACAACGGGTGTAAGACAGATTTACACATGCAGAACACTTAGGGTTAACTTGACGAGCCTAGCATGTACAGACATGGCCTCGGAACACAGAGATCGAAAGGTCGAACATGAGTCGTATGGAAGATACGATCAACATGGAGATGTTCACCGACGATGACTAGTCCGTCTCACGTGATGATCGGACATGGCCTAGTCGACTCGGATCGTGTAACACTTAGATGCCTAGAGGGATGTCTAATCTGAGTGGGAGTTCATTATAATAATTTGATAAGATGAACTTAATTATCATGAACTTAGTCTAAAAACCTTTGCAAATATGTCTTGTAGATCAAATGGCCGCCGCTCATGTCAACATGAACTTCAACGCGTTCCTAGAGAAAACCAAGCTGAAAGATGATGGCAGCAACTATACGGACTGGGTCCGGAACCTGAGGATCATCCTCATAGCTGCCAGGAAACAATATGTCCTAGAAGGACCGCTAGGTGATGCACCCGTCCCAGAGAACCAAGACATTATGAATACTTGGCAGTCTCGCGCTGATTACTCCCTCGTTCAGTGCGGCATGCTTTACAGCTTAGAACCGGGGCTCCAAAAGCGTTTTGAGCAACACGGAGCATATGAGATGTTCGAGGAGCTGAAACTAGTTTTCCAAGCTCATGCCCGGGTCGATAGATATGAAGTCTCCAACAAGTTCTATAGTTGTAAGATGGAGGAAAATAGTTCTGTCAGTGAGCATATACTCAAAATGTCTGGGTTGCACAACCGCTTGTCCTAGCTGGACATTAACCTCCCGGATGAGGCGGTCATTGACAGAATCCTTCAGTAGCTCCCACCAAGCTACAAGAGCTTTGTGATGAACTACAATATGTAGGGGATGGTGAAGACCATTCCTGAAGTATTTTCAATGCTGAAGTCAGCAGAGGTTGAAATCAAGAAAGAACATCAAATGTTGATGGTCAATAAGACCACTAAGTTCAAGAAGGGCAAGGGTAAGAAGAACTTCAAGAAGGACGGCAAAGATGTTGCCGCGCCCGGTAAGCCAGTTGCCGGGAAGAAGTCAAAGAATGGACCCAAGCCTGAAACTGAGTGCTTTTATTGCAAGGGGAAGGGTCACTGGAAGCGGAACTGCCCCAAATACTTAGAGGATAAGAAGGCCGGCAACACTAAAGGTATATTTGATATACATGTAATTGATGTGTACCTTACCAGTACTCGTAGTAACTCCTGGGTATTTGATACTGATGCCGTTGCTCACATTTGTAACTCACAGCAGGAGCTGCGGAATAAGCGGAGAATGGCGAAGGACGAGGTGACGATGCGCGTCGGGAATGGTTCCAAGGTCGATGTGATCGCCGTCGGCATGCTACCTCTACATTTACCTACGGGATTAGTTTTTAAACCTCAATAATTGTTATTTAGTGCCAAGTTTGAGCATGAACATTGTATCTGGATCTCGTTTAATACGAGATGGCTACTCATTTAAATCCAAGAATAATGGTTGTTCTATTTATATGAGAGATATGTTTTATGGTCATGCCCCGATGGTCAATGGTTTATTCTTAATGAATGTCGAACATAATGTTACACATATTCATAGTGTGAATACCAAAAGATGTAAAGTTGATAACGATAGTCCCACATACTTGTGGCACTGCCGTCTTGGTCACATTGGTGTCAAGCGCATGAAGAAGCTCCATGCTGATGGACTTTTAGAGTCTCTAGATTATGAATCATTTGACACATGCGAACCATGCCTCATGGGCAAAATGACCAAGACCCCGTTCTCCGGAACAATGGAGCGAGCAACCAACTTGTTGGAAATCATACATACCGATGTGTGCGGTCCAATGAGCGTTGAGGCTCGCGGAGGATATCGTTATGTTCTCACTCTCACTGATGACTTGAGTAGATATGGGTATGTCTACTTGATGAAACACAAGTCTGAGACCTTTGAAAAGTTCAAGGAATTTCAGAATGAAGTAGAGAATCAACGTGACCGAAAGATAAAGTTCTTACGATCGGATCGTGGAGGAGAATATTTAAGTCACGAATTTGGTACACACTTAAGAAAATGTGGAATCGTTTCACAGCTCACGCCGCCTGGAACACCTCAACGTAACGGTGTGTCCAAACGTCGTAATCGCACCCTATTGGATATGGTGCGATCTATGATGTCTCTTACCGATTTACCGCTATCTGGGGATACGCTCTATTGACAGCTACATTCACTTTAAATAGGGCACCGTCTAAATCCGTTGAGACGACACCGTATGAATTATGGTTTGGGAAGAAACCTAAGCTGTCGTTTCTAAAAGTTTGGGGATGCGATGCTTATGTCAAGAAACTTCAACCTGAAAAGCTCGAACCCAAGTCGGAAAAATGCGTCTTCATAGGATACCCTAAAGAAACCATTGGGTATACCTTCTACTTAAGATCCGAGGGCAAGATCTTTGTTGCCAAGAACGGATCCTTTCTGGAAAAAGAGTTTCTCTCGAAAGAAGTAAGTGGGAGGAAAGTAGAACTCGATGAAGTACTACCTCTTGAACGGGATAGTAGTGCAGCTCAGGAAAATGTTCCTGTGATGCCTACACCAACTGAAGAGGAAAATAATGATGATGATCAAGGTACTTCGAATCAAGTTGCTACTAAACTTCGTAGGTCCACAAGGACACGTTCCGCACCAGAATGGTACGGCAACCCTGTCCTGGAAATCATGTTTTTGGACAACGGTGAACCTTCGAACTATGAAGAAGCAATGGCGGGCCCAAATTCCAACAAATGGCTAGAAGCCATGAAATCCGAGATAGAATCCATGTATGAAAACAAAGTATGGACTTTGACTGACTTGCTCGATGATCGGCGAGCGATAGAAAACAAATGGATCTTCAAGAAGAAGACGGACGCGGATGGAAATGTCACCATCTATAAAGCTCGACTTGTCGCTAAGGGTTATCGGAAAGTTCAAGGGATTGACTACGATGAGACTTTCTCTCCCGTAGCGAAGCTTAAGTCCGTCTGAATCATGTTAGCAATTGCCGCATACTATGATTATGAGATATGGCAGATGGACGTCAAAACGGCATTCCTTAACGGGCATCTTAAGGAAGAACTGTATAAGATGCAGCCGGAGGGTTTTGTCGATCCTAAGAATGCTAACAAAGTGAGCAAGCTCCAGCGATCCATTTATGGGCTGGTGCAAGCATCTCGGAGTTGGAACATTCGTTTTGATGAGATGATCAAAGCGTTTGGGTTTATGCAGACTTACGGAGAAGCCCGCGTTTACAAGAAAGTGAGTGGGAGCTCTATAGCATTTCTCATATTATATGTAGATGACATACTTTTGATGGGAAATGATATAGAACTTTTGGACAGCATTAAGGCCTACTTGAATAAGTGTTTTTCAATGAAGGACCTTGGAGAAGCTGCTTATATATTAGGCATCAAGATCTATAGAGATAGATCGAGACGCCTCATAGGTCTTTCACAAAGCACATACCTTGATACGATTTTGAAGAAGTTCAAAATGGATCAGTCCAAGAAAGGGTTCTTGCCTGTATTGCAAGGTGTGAGATTGAGCTCGGCTCAATGCCCGACCACGGCAAAAGATAAAGAAGAGATGAGTGTCATCCCCTATGCTTCAGCCATAGGATCTATTATGTATGCCATGCTGTGTACCAGACCTGATGTAAACCTTGCCGTAAGTTTGGTAGGAAGGTACCAAAGTAACCCCGGCAAGGAACACTGGACAGCGGTCAAGAATATCCTAAAGTACCTGAAAAGGACGAAGGACATGTTTCTCGTTTATGGAGGTGACGAAGAGCTCGTCGTAAAGGTTTACGTTGACGCTAGCTTCGACACAGATCTGGATGACTCTAAGTCACAAACCGGATACGTGTATATGTTGAATGGTGGAGCAGTAAGCTGGTGCAGCTGCAAGCAGAGCGTCGTGGCGGGATCTACATGTGAAGCGGAGTACATGGCAGCCTCGGAGGTAGCGCATGAAGCAATTTGGGTGAAGGAGTTCATCACCGACCTAGGAGTCATACCCAATGCATCGGGGCCGATCAAACTCTTTTGTGACAACACTGGAGCTATTGCCCTTGCCAAGGAGCCCAGGTTTCACAAGAAGACCAGGCACATCAAGTGTCGTTTCAACTCCATCCGTGAAAATGTTCAAGATGGAGACATAGATATTTGCAAAGTACATACGGATCTGATTGTCGCAGATCCGTTGACTAAACCTCTCTGGCAAGTAAAACATGATCAACACCAGAACTCTATGGGTGTTTGATTCATCACAATGTAACTAGATTATTGACTCTAGTGCAAGTGGGAGACTGTTGGAAATATGCCCTAGAGGCAATAATAAAAGGGTTATTATTATATTTCCTTGTTCATGATAATTGTCTTTTATTCATGCTATAACTGTATTATCCGGAAATCGTAATACACGTGTGAATACATAGACCATAACATGTCCCTAGTGAGCCTCTAGTTGACTAGCTCGTTGGTCAACAGATAGTCATGGTTTCCTGACTATGGACATTAGATGTCATTGACAACGGGATCACATCATTAGGAGAATGATGTGATGGACAAGACCCAATCCTAAGCATAGCACAAGATCGTGTAGTTCGTTTTGCTAGAGCTTTTTCAATGTCAAGTATTTCTTCCTTAGACCATAAGATCGTGTAACTCCCGGATACCGTAAGAGTGCTTTGGGTGTACCAAACGTCACAACGTAACTGGGTGACTATAAAGGTGCACTATAGGTATCTCCAAAAGTGTCTGTTGGGTTGACACGGATCGAGACTGGGATTTGTCACTTCGTATGACGGAGAGGTATCTCTGGGCCCACTCGGTAATGCATCATCATAATGAGCTCAAAGTGACCAAGTGTTTGGTCACGGGATCATGCATTACGGTACGAGTAAAGTGACTTGCCGGTAACGAGACTGAACAAGGTATTGGGATACCGACGATCGAGTCTCGGGCAAGTAACGTACCGATTGACAAAGGGAATTGTATACGGGGTTGATTGAATCCTCGACATCGTGGTTCATCTGATGACATCATCGAGTAGCATGTGGGAGCCAACATGGGTATCCAGATCCCGCTGTTGGTTATTGACCGGAGAGCCGTCTCGGTCATGTCTGCGTGTCTCCCGAACTCGTAGGGTCTACACACTTAAGGTTCGGTGACGCTAGGGTTATTAGGAAGACTTGTATGTGATTACCGAAAGTTGTTCGGATACCCGGATGAGATCCCGGACGTCACGAGGAGTTCCGGAATGGTCCGGAGGTGAAGATTTATATATGGGAAGTTGTCATGCGGACACCGGAAAGTTTCGGGGGCATATCGGTATTGTACCGGGGCCACCGGAGAGGTTCCGGGGGTCCACCGAGAGGGGCCGCCCCTCTCGGAGGGCGACATGGGCCGCAAGGGGCAGGGAACCAGCCCCTGGAGGGCTGGGCGCGCCCCCCACCTTGGGCCCATGCGCCTAGGGTTTGGGGGGAACCCTAGAGGGGGCGCCCCTTTGCTTGGGGGGCAAGTCCCCCCTCCCTGGCCGCCGCCCCCCCTCTAGATCCCATCTAGAGGGGCCGGCCCCCCTTGCCCCTTCCCCTATAAATAGAGGGGTGAGGGGAGGCCTGCAACACACAACCCAAGGCGCAGCCCCTCCCCTCCCCAACACCTCTCCTCCTCCGTCACGAGCTTGGCGAAGCCCTGCCGGAGTGCTGCTTCTCCACCAACACCACGCCGTCGTGATGCCGTTGGAGCTGTCTTCCTCAACCTCTCCTTCCTCCTTGCTGGATCAAGACGGAGGAGACGTCATCCATCCCGTACGTGTGTTGAACGCGGAGGTGCTGTCCGTTCCGCACTTGGTCATCGGTGATCTGAATCACGGCGAGTACGACTCCATCATCACCCTTCCCTTAAATGCTTCCGCACGCGATCTACAAGTGGTATGTAGATGCAAACTCACTCCCTTGACTCGTTGCTTAGATGAACTCATAGATGGATCTTGGTGAAACCGTAGAAAAAATTTTAATTTTCTGCAACGTTCCCCAACAAAGGCTTGCTCCATGAACCAGCGAAAGAGAGATGTGACCGAGCAACTCCTCCCACGCCTCCAACCTGAAGCTCAGTGTCGAGGGCGCCGTCTGTGTTGATTTTGATCCATCCAGGCTGTGGTGGATTCCAGTCCTGGAGACTCCTGTTGCATCGCTGTGTTGGAGGAAGATCGAGTATGGCTAGGTCATCACGAGCCCATTTTATTGCTTGGGCTGGATCGTATCCTTCCTCATCATGTGTCCAGCGATTCCGCGAGGTCCAGATTGAGTGCATGATTGTTATTATCTTGCATCTGTCTGGGTCTGAGAATCTGGTGTGAAGCACCAAATCTCGCGCCCATGTATCGTGGTGCAACCGTGGAAGCTTTAGTCCAATGACTTCCTTAGCTGCAGCCCAAAAAGCTTGTGCATGTGTGCATTGTATTAGAGCATGCATGAGGTCTTCATCCATTGCCTTGCACAGATCGTACCTAGAGCTAGTGCGAATATGGCGGTATTGCATGTTGGCGTAGTCAGGGAGAATCCCTCTGAGAACTCGCCACATGAATGCCTGAACTCTCGGTGTCACTTTGAGTTTCCATAGAGTAGTCCACAACTGTTTTTGCGAAGCTGATGTTCCCACTACCGTCCCATCCTCTAGTGCTCGACGCTCGTTCTGAGTCACAAGAGCACGATAAGCTGATTTTATAGTGTACTCACCGAATCTTTCAAAGGCCCAAGCCAGGAAATCTTCTCCACCGTTGTGCCAGATAGGAATGTTAAGTATGGCATCCGCATCAGGTGCAAGAAAATTCCGACGTACTGTTTCGATGTCCCAGGTTCCCCTACTCTCGTCGATGAGTTCAGAGACCCACTGAAGCGGGTCATTCCCTATCCTCCCCATGGGTTTGAGGGTGGAAGTGGTGGGGATCCATGAATCGTTCCATATGGAGATAGAATCTCCATTACCAACTCGTTTGATCAAACCAGTTTGCAAAGCCTTTCTCCCCGCAATGATTGCTTTCCAGGTTGCTGATGAAGTGGTTGGAGCATTGGCTTGCATAAAATCGCAGTCCGGGAAGTATTTCCCTTTGAGAACTCGGGAGCAGAGGGAGTTGGGATGGGTTATGAGTCGCCAGCCATGCTTCCCCAGGAGCGCCAGATTGAACTTTTCGAACTCTCTGAACCCCATGCCCCCCTGAACCTTTGGTGTTGACAACTCTCCCATGACAACCAGTGCAAGGACCGCCTGTCAATAGAGCTGCTCCACCAATATTTTGCCATTGAAGATGTGAGTTGCTTGCGTACTTTTTTCGACAATAAGAAGCAGGTCATACTGAAGGTAGGAATGGCTTGGATGACTGAATTCAGCAGTACTTCTCGTCCTGCACATGCAAGGAAGCGTTCTGACGAACCTTGCATACTTGCGCGGCTTCTTTCTCCAATGTGGTCGAAGGAGCCGCTGGTTATGCGACCTACCGCTGTTGGTAGGCCCAAATATCTTTCCGTGAAAGCTTCAGATAGAATTTCCAGTTCTTGCTTTACTAGTTCACGAACAGGCTGGCTTGCATTCGGGATGAAGTAGATTGAGCCTTTTGCTTTGTTAACAGCTTGCCCGGAGCACTGAGCATAGATCCGTAGGATCTCATTCAACCTTCGCGCGCTATCAAGGTTGGCCCCGAGAAAGATGAGACTGTCATCTGCGAACAATAGGTGGTTAACCCAAGGTGAGCGTATACTCACACGAATCCCATGATCAATGTGAGGGCCACCAAAATTGTTCATCAGCGAAGTGAAACCTTCAGCACAAATGAGGAACAGGAAGGGGGACATTGGACACCCCTGGCGCAATCCCTTCATTGGCTGAAAAAAGGGTAGAAGTGTTCCATTTGCTTTGACAGAGAAATGAACAGATGATACACACTTCATGACTAGTCTAACGAACTTGTCGCAGAAGCCCAGCTTGGTCAACATAGCTTCCAGGTAGTGCCACTCTACCCTGTCAAAAGCTTTGAGCATATCTAGCTTGACAGCACATGAAGAATTCTTTCCTTTCTTTTTCTTCTTCATTGCATGGATGCTTTCGTATGCCACCAGAACGTTGTCAGTTATGAGACGTCCCGGGACGAAGGCACTTTGCTCGCACCTATAACCTCGTCCATCATATCCCTCATGCGGTTGGTGTTTGCTTTTGCAGCTATTTTCTACAATACTGGACAGAGAGCTATAGGGCGAAACTGTGTGATTTTTTGAGGATTACGCACCTTGGGGATAAGAGTTGTGGTTGTGTCATTAAGTCCGCGGGTAGTTCACCTCCATTTAAAAATTCCAGAATGGCCGTTGTTACGTCGTCTCCAAGAATGTCCCAATGCCTTTGGAAGAAACCGGCAGTGAAGCCATCTATACCTGGCGCCTTGGATGGGGCCATCTGGAACAAGGATGTCCTCACCTCGTCAGCAGTGTAATCTTTTTCCAGATTTTCATTCATTGCTGCCGAAACTCGCGGTGTGACAAATTGTAATAGTTCTGACATGTCGCTGTACCCCTGTGAGGTGTATAGGCTCATGTAGAAATTTTGGATCTCCTCGGCCACCTCATCATGATCTAAACATATATAGCCATCATCCCTCTCAAGGGTAGTGATCCGATTTATCCGTTTCCGTTGCGATGCTTGGGCGTGGAAAAACTTTGTATTCCTGTCGCCGGCTCAAACCGTTTGTACCCTAGATCTCTGCTTGATCCAGATTTCCTCCTGTCGCAATGCTTCTCGTAGCTGCGATGCTACAGAGAGTTCTTCTGCTGTTGGGCCACTGCCAACAGACGCCGTTCGCAGTCGTTCCAAAGATTTCTGCAGTTTGCGTACCTTTTTTGCCATGTAGCCAAACTCGCGCTCTCCCCAGGAGCCGAGACTGGACTGTACCGAGTTGAGAGCATCTACTACTCCTTTCAGTCCCCGTTGGCCAGCTCCAGATTGCCAAAGATCCATAACTAGCTTGTCATAGTCCGCATGGGTCTGCCAGACGTTTTCATAACGAAATGGGCGCTGCACAGCAGGCCACTTATTCGGATGATCACTTCTCAATTCTGCCAACACGTAGCAATGATCAGAGGGAATTGAGCTAATGTGTTTGACAGTAGTGTACTCAAAAAGCTGTGAAAATTCATTATTGGCTAGTGCTTGATCTAGTCGAGCTTTTACATTCGAATTGCCCTGTTGTTTATTATCCCATGTAAAGGGAACTCCTCTCCAACCTACATCTTGGAAGGAACAAGCATCTACAGCATCACGGAAGGCCTGCATCTGCCATGTTGGTCCCTCGTGCACACTGAAGTGTTCTTCAGCATACATTGTTTCATTGAAGTCACCCATGCAAATCCATCCTTCATGCTGAATTCCATGCAAAGTACGCAAGAACGCCCAACTGTGGTGTCTGTTCTCTGTCCGGGGTTCTCCGTAAAAACCTGTAAAACGCCAAGAGTTTAGGTCATCTTTCCTCCTGACTTTTACATCTATGTGCGCTCGGCTGTAGTTTTTGAGTTCAACGTGCACTTCATCAGTCCAAAACAAGCCAATGCCACCACTTAAACCAGTGCTATCCACCGCAAAGCAACTTTGAAAACCTAGAACGGATTTCAAGTTCTCAACCTGTTTACCCTTGATCTTTGTTTCCATAACAAAGAGAAGCGCGGGACCTTCTTGCTTCACAATTTTGCGAAGCTCACGAACTGTCTCAGGGTTCCCAAGCCCTCGACAGTTCCAGCTTATGCAATTCATTGGGACGGGCAGGGCTGCGGGGCAGCCACTGCCGAGGTCCCAGAATTTTCAGGTGTTGGCCGTTTCTTCTTGCGCTCTCTTTCAGTTGATCCATCTTCCTTCTCGGCCTCGATAGTCCCCTCCACCGGACCACCACAAATCATTAGCTGATTGTTGCTCTCTTCAACAGGTGCTGGATTGGTTTCAATCCTCCTGTATACTTGCTTCGTTCCATCTCCCCCTTTGCGTTTGTTTCTGTTTTTCGCCGGGGAGTTGACTTCATTGGCTTGCTCCTTTGCCTTGCTGGGCTGTTTGGCATTTGAGCTTCGAGCAGTGTCTTGCTCCCTATTGAAGCCCTGGCTGGAGCCCGCTTTCTTCCAGTCCTCTGGGGGCCGAAGACCCGCGCTAAATGGCAGATCTCCATTGGCGTCGCGGGTCCCCGGGTTAGGGCAGAACAGGTCACTATGCCCAAGGCGACCGCACGAGAAGCAGAAGTGGGGAATGTTCTCGTATTGGATATCGTATGCATCTGTGCTTTTGCGCCTGGCAGATTCTATCAGGATCCAGCGCCTCAAGGGCTTGCTGACATCAAGTGTAACACGGGCTCTGAGAAAGCCCCCAACATGATCAAACTGCACTTCTGTTGCTTGCTTGTCTATCTGTTTTGCAATCGCCGATCCCCATGAGTCGTTCCGGAGGTTGCAAGGGAGGTTCACAACCCTAGCCCAAACTTGTAGCCGATCAAATTTCAGTTCAGTCCGCCTCATGCAGTCGTCAAACTCCATTAGGATCACAGCGTGCTTGTTGATGTGCCACGGGGAACCCTCCCAGATGCGATCATAGTCTCTCTGGGTAGCAAACTCCGCCACAAACATGTTGATTCCAACAGATCGGAAAACTAAACCTTTAGGGTTTCCCCAGGCGGGACGAAGCGCGTTGGAGATGGTTTGGATATGCAAACTGTTGCGGTTCAGCACCTTCCCGGCGATCATCCACTTATGTTGATTGCCCTCCTCCCGATCATCTATCACCAATGGCGTGGCCTCCTCTTCTGTTATGTCAAGCTTGCCTAGGGCCTCCGCCAGCCGAGCCCTTGCCGTGTTTGGGGACAACGGGCCAGCAGCACCAGATTCGTTGCTCGCCGATGAGGAAGCGTTGGAAGCCATCGTCCTCCCCGGCGATCAGGTCTCGCCCCGCCGATCCGATCGGCGAGCGCCGCAGTTCCACGCGAGAAACCCTAATCGCTGCCTAGGGGTCGTCCGGGTTTTCCGCTGGAAAACTTTTGGTTCGACCTATCTTGGCCGTGATTACATTCCACTATCATAACCATGTGAGGTATATCTACCAAATCTACGCAGTGCATCATAATCCACAACCTTGCCACTAGCTGGCACCCCTTCCGTTCACATGTGCAATAAACTAGTCCAGAGAAAATGTATACTAGTACGATGCAAGCATCAACTGGTTCGTACTACATGGGCGCTCTCTGTTTAAAAAGTAGTCAAATCGTTTGTACGTTACCCAATTGCCCCCACTTTGAATTCCTTGTGACTATGCTACGGGACCCCAAAAAAAATTCAACAACCAAAATGCCTCGAGATGACTAGTTTTTTCAGACCGCTTTCGGTTAAGGATTATTTTTTTGGAGAAAATAGAAAAGTTTAGAAAATTATGAAAACCATGAGCCATATCTTTAAATTCACTATGCTTCCTAATTTTGAAGCTCTCTCATTTTGTCGAGGTGTTCAATTTAGGACTTGTTCACATTTTAACTTGGACAACAATTTTAAGGAGCTCTCTCATTCGATGAAGGTGTCCAATTTTGGGTTTAGTTCACAATTTTGGCCGGGTCAATGATTTGTTAAATGAGTCGGCAACCTATAAAAACATATTAGTCCCGCGCATCCTCTCATCATGTCAAAACAATAAGCACCAACATTCGTATCACCAATATAGTACATGCGGTCGCCGGTGCAAAAAACTTTCTCTCATATGTGTGGACCGATTAGCAGATAACACATAATCACACCTCTAGAAAGAGCCCACCAAAACACAACATTATTATATAAAAAATAGTTCAAAACATACTCGAGGAAACTAAGGAAAGTCAAGCCCAATGATACTGTGGGAAAGGATGGATTTCCAATCCCCCAATGTGCCAAACCAAATAAAAAAAATTGAGATCCTAACAACGTCGACCGTGGAGCAAAGCGCGTCCTACCCTTCTAGTCAAACTAACCAAGTCTAAACCAGATAAAAATAAAATTGCAAAAAGGTCATGTTAAAATCCATCGTGGCGATTATTATTTTTCTCACCGTGTGGGCGGTGTGACAAAGAATTAGAATATTTAGATATTATTTTTTATTATCTATTAAACTAAAATTATGGGTGTTCCTGAATACAAGAAAAGCCAGAGTTTCGATGTGTCAAAAGCTTCAAGAAAATGTTTGTGATGCCCGGAAATGTCTCTGAATCCAGTGAAAAGCTAAAATTCCAAAGAGACGCTAGGGACCGAAGGGTAAGCTGCCATTCTTTCTCATTCCCTAACCACCACCACCTCCCCCCCCCCCCCCCCCCCCCCCCCCCCAAAAAAGAAAAAGTCAATCTTTCTGTGGTAATACTCCCTCCGTCCGAAACTTATTTTAGGATGGAGAGGAGTACTAATTTTTACGTTAGGCCATGAATGCCCCATAGGTCACCCAAATTCCAATAATCGGATCCAACTCAGGGTACGCAGGAACGGACGATAAGTCACCATGCTCGTCTTGTCCCATCTAGATGCGCGTCGTGATATGGTCTGTGGTACAGTGTACACTGTATTGGGCCGAGGAATCCAGAAATAATACAGTTTGACCTTCCACTGCTTGACCATATCGGTCGGACTGGCACCCTCACGCCGAGGCGCGTTGCAGATCTAGTGGAGAAGAGCCGAGCGGAGCCGACCCCGCAATCTTTCTTGCATCGGCCGTACGATATTCTGTCGGTGAAGCCGGCGATCCGGTCCACGCCCCACCACCGCCGTTGTCCCGTTGTCTGCGCAATGATCCAATGCAGTGTTGACTACACTGTTACGGCAACCACAAAATGAAATGTTACCGTAGGTCGCCGCAGTGCACTACGTACGTACATGGTGCAGTTTACTTTTTTTTTTTTGCATGGATGGTGCAGTTTACCTTTTCACCGTGGTTTCTGGCTTTCGGCTCACCGTGGAGTAGGTACGTACGTACCGCTCGACTGCTCGTTTGGAAGGAAACGGGGACATCCGTACGTGGTCCTGCCTTCCCTTCCCTGCCCTGCGCTGCATGTTGTTTTATCATGGCACGCAGATCTTGAGGAATTCAAGGACCCCGAGAGCTACCGCTCCTACCATCGCACATTACGACTGCCGGGGAAAAGAAAAGAAATGAGCCGACGAAGGCGTCGAGATGGTCAAACAAACAGAGCATCGATCGGTCCTCGCTCGCGCAACAGTGCCGTGCTGTGCCGATGAGATCTTGACCGGATCCTCGCTCGCCTTTACCACCACCGTTGATATATACTACACGAGCGTGGTTTACTGTACTGGTTGGGCAAGCCTACACGAGCGTGGGTGGAGCGCATGAGTGTCCACGCCGAACCTTCCTTGGCCTCCAACCGTAAGAAATGTATCCGACTCATACCAAGACACAGATCGGGGTGACGTTACCGTATCCCGCCTCGGGATTCTGGTGGGTCCCGGCCACGAGGGCGCACGGGACGGGACAGACAACGTACGTCCGGCTTTCTTCCTTGATGGCCTCCGGGCTCCGGTGCACGGCTTCGGCTCCTTTTCATCGCCGGCCAATGGAAAAAATTGTTTCCTTCGATACATGGTAATTGTCACTGATTTTACTCTCAAAAAAATGGCCACTGATTTAGTACAAAAGTTTGATGCACCAGCCTTTGCAACAAGACTGGTGTTGATGCATCGGGGATTTTATCACGTACCTAGAGCCAGGGCTCCTCCTCCACCTCCTCCTTCTCCTCCAAGAAAGAACGTTAGGGTTTGTGCCTCTCGCCGGCGTCGGCGCAGGTCCGTCTCGTCTCCGGTGGCCCTAGGGCCATGGAGGCGTGGTGGATCCTGGCAAGTGCCGGCGGGAGGGCTCCGTTTTTAGTCGTTTTTTTCAATCTTGTTAGGGTTTGTGTCCTACTCAGGAAGACGAGACGGCGGCGGCTCCCTGAAGATGGAATAAAGGTCTCCCCGCCTAGCCCCGTTCCGGCGGTGCGTCTAGCATCGTTGGTGGGCGTGTGGAGGTGTGTCTCCGGCAGATCTATCTTTGGTGGATTTGCTCGGATCTCGTCGTTGTTCGTCTATGTTCGTGTATCTTCGGTTTGGATCCTTCCGATCTACGTTCTTTTTCATCGGCGGCGGTTGCTGTTCTGGGGTGCTGGTCCTATGGGGCCTTAGCACGACGACTTCCCGACTGTCTACTACAACAAGTTGTGCCCGGCTCCGGCGATGGAGGGGCGATGACGGCGGACTTTCTTCCTTGATGGCCTCCGGGCTCCGATGCACGGCTTCGGCTCCTTTTCATCACCGGCCTATGAAAAAGTTATTCCCTTCGATACATATTGATTGTGACTGATTTAGTATAAAAGTTTGATCTTTGCGACAAGACTGGTGTTGCACTCATCCCACTGCGACGAAGCCTTGTTGCAAAACAGACCCATTTTTTCCATCCCAGTTTGCAGACAATTTGCACAACACAAATGCTTCAAAAAAACATAACCTCAACTGCAAAAACAGTGAAAACAATATGCATGTTTTGGAAATAATAGGCATCGATCGTTTAGAAAATGATAGCCATGTTTGCAGACATTGCAACACCAAAATGTTTCTGAAACAGGGCTTCGATTACAGAAGCGCGTCGGAGTTGCACCCGACATGCCGTGCACGACGCTGCGGCAATGGAGGGAGATAGGAAGGGGTGGGAGTGGAGAGAGACAAGGAAGGAGGCTGGAGAGCCGCGGCGGTGGCTCCGCTAACCTATATCCTCCTCGTATCCCTCAATTCCAGCCCCGAGATGCTCGCATTAGCCACCAAAACACTCCCCCGTCTCTTCCTCCAATGCTCTCCACCGCTGCAGCCCATGACGGTGATCGACGCCGAGCTCGGGTTCCACGTCCTGGCGGTGGACGCTAGCGTCATTGCCCGGAAGCTCATCGACATGCTCCTCAAAGACCATTGGCGATTCCATGCATAAGATGTGGGGTCAGTTGACCCCACAACTTTTGGGAAAAATAACGTAATTTTACTTTATAACTATCGTACACCATAAATAATATAATCCTAAAAAATTGCATTGACCCCATCGTTTTTTTTTTGGCTGGCTTCGCCAGTACTCAAGACCACCTCCTCACAAGGTAACCAGAATATTTAATTTGCAAATGAGAGCCATGCGGCGGTCATGGTTTTTTCTCCGAGTTATAGGGAGTCGTGACGGTGCGGCAGGGAATTAGAATCTTTAGAAATAATTTTCCTATAATCGAAGCCGTGTTTTATTTGGAACTAAAGGTGCACCCAAACAATAAATGAAACGAGAATTTTCATATGTTAAAAGTTTCGGAAAGTATTTGCGCCACTCGCTCAAAAACCCAACATTCGAAAGAACATTCTCTCTCTCTCTCTCTCTCTCTCTCTCTCTCTCTCTCTCTCTCTCTCTCTCTCTCTCTCTCTCTCCTGGAAATTCCAAAGAACATGCTCACGGCTCACGCCATATATGAATGTGAACAAAGTCAAGGGAGCGAAGGGAGGTTGCCATGCTTCCTCCGCTACAGTAATTTTTACGTTAGCCATCAACGCCTCCAGAGGTCGCGCACCCGTCCAACAACCGAATTCAGCTGCGGCTGATCAGTTCACGGCAGTCTTCTACTACTCCGTATTTTAATCTTCTTATCCCATGTCCTGATGTCCATGTGCATGCGCACCGTGGTGTATGGTCTATGGTACGCTGTGCTCCGCCGATGAGAAGAGCCGACCCGACGATCTTTCTGGTATCAGCCGTACGAGATTCAGTCGGTGGAGCCGATCGACATCGACGATCAGGTCCCTTTCCCTGTGCACAATCTTTCCACCGCTGTGCTTGACCAGACTGTCAGCGTAGGTACGTCGCCGCGGCACGTACGTACGCATGTTCCAGCAGTTTTATCGGATAATAACTACGGTGAATTTGTTGGCGTGGCGGTGAACTTGTGTGGCGTGTCTGTCGAGCGGATCAACCGTGGCTGGTTTGCAATGAAGACTTGGGGACAGCCCATCATACCCTACGTGGTCCTGCCCCGCTCTGCGCGCGTGCTCGTTCTTGTCAAAATACGCATGCACGCGTCACACCACACCACTACATGCGGCCAAAGTTTTACTGTTTTTTTTAAACATAGTACAGACACAAGCGCTCATATACATCACCACTACATGCGGTCAAACTTTTTGTAGCAACAGTAAAACTCCAAAGTTTTACTGTTGCTACTCCTTCCATGCATGCATTTATTACCGGAGAAAGCCTAGACAACGGCGCGCCAAACGAACGGAGCATCACCCACCCCCCTGTGTTTCAGGTCGAGATAAGACCCGTCCACCCGTCAAGATCAGGAGCAAGATCGCTGGTGAAGAAGATCGCGATTCTCTTGGGCGCATCGATCCATCCATCCATCGGATCGCGCTGCCGATCGATCGGCATGGTTATGTACCACGTGCATGGGCGGTCACGTCTGCGTGATCTTGGCGTTGGAGGCCCGCCCGTTCGCGTGGAGTGGATTTTTGACGCGTGCATGTGGGCGTATATCTTCTTCCATCTGCGTAAGCATGTCTTTCTTTGGTCCGTCAAATCAAATCAGGATAAGAGTTGGCCCGAGATACGCACGTACGTACACCCAACGGAATGCATGCACCAGCAGATGAGAGATGGCCGGCCCCACTGTACGGATGCATCTTTGGATTGATAGTCCGCCCAGGCACGTCTTTTGCAATGCTTTTACGGAAGGCCGATAATCGGTGGATGAAAAGAGAGAGGTCCATTGAACAAGAAACAGATCAACAACAGTAGTAAGAGGAAAAGCGAGGCGATGATCACCACTCACAGCGTGCGGTCTCCATCGCTCCGTCAGGCTACGTATCGTATGTAGCACAGAAAAGAAGGTGGCCGAAAGAAAGGAAGGCACGTGGGTCGCGGAAATGCTCGCTCGCCTCTTTTTTACCACCCCGTTGCCCCTGTGCTCAGCTGGTTTCCCCGGCCCCAGACGCAGAGTCACAGTGAATGAGAGAGACAAAATATACTTCATTTTTATTTACTGGTTGGGCTGGTGTACACGACCGTGGAGCTCGTGCTTTCCCACGCCGGCCCTTTTCCTTTCCTTCCGTGGCCTCCAACCGGAAGAAATCTCTACGGCTCGTCGGAGACAGAGAGATCTCGGCCGGGTGTGACGTCAGCGTATCCCTCCTTCGGATTCTGGTGGGCCCCGTCCACGAGGGCGCACGGAACGGGACGGGGCACGTACGGCTTCGCTGTCCTGTTCCTAAGCTGCCGGTGGAAAGTGATTATCTCTCCATCGATTTCTCTTTCTTTTACTCCCTCCGTCCAACAATACAAGAGCATTTTTAAAACTGTAAAATCGAAACGTGCCAATTTGAACTACATGCACTTTTCCAGAAAATTCGTACAAATGAAATCCTACATAATGTTTTTCCTTTTTTTTAAAGGATTCCGAACATTTTAGCCAAGCCTTGCGTTTTCGCTCCCTTCGAACTAAGAGTCTAATGTTATATGCATCTTTTTTTTAAACATCAGTACAGACACAAGCACTCATATGCACGCGCAAACACTCATCCTATAAACACACACACGCACACCCTACCCTATGAGCACCTTCGAAAGACTGAGCCGGCATATCATCTTGAGATTTACAAAGTCACTGTAGGCGCCTCGTCGTCGACGGGAACGCCTCCTTCCGCTGAATGTGCATCGCCGAAAATCCTAAAATAAATCCAGGAATAAATGCGAGCACAAGGATTTAAACCCTGGTGGGCTGGGGATATCACAATCCCTCTAACCATCCACCCGCGGATTGGTTCGCAATATAACATCGTTTTTGACACCGTAAGATCTAACCGCGCCAATTAGAACTACTAGGACATTTCCAGAAAATTCCTAAAAATGATATCCTGCACAATATTTTTCCTCTTTTTTTCTTAAAGGATTCTGAACATTTTGGCCAAGCCTTGCGCTTTTGCTCCCTTCGAGCTAAGAGTCCAATATTATATGCATATTTATCTCTACTCTTCTCCCTCATACATAAACAACTTGAAAAAATTATGTGCGTCATCTGAGCAACTATGTTGGTAAATGTTAGCGCTTTTTTTATCCCTATAGGAATCTACAAGATATTACTTGTAATTTGTGTTCTTGTAATTATCTTATCCTGCATTCCAAACAAGTCATGTGACTGCAAACGACGTGACAACACTCTTTGGCATTTACAACTACGTAGGAGAGGCTCTCCGCAAAACAAAACAAAAAACTACATAGGAGAGACAATTATGCTTGGACAATAAACGGTGGGTATCATCGTCAGTTAAGCGAATGAGCTACCTAAGAAACCCTAGAAGCCGCTAGGGACTCTCAAGGGGACTCCGTGCTAAGCGTCTCCAACACGCATTTCAATAGCTCTCCCTCACCTGTAGCGACTTCTTTTGGTCCCGAGAGGCGAGGAGGCCATGGATCTTCGCGTGGTCGAAGCACGAGTGCTTCCTACTCGATTTGTGGTAGCCGCCAATCTTCAATAAGATGTCAGGGCCTCACTTCCTAGTGTCGTTTTGCTCAACATTCGTCATCGCCTGCAGATGAGCGAATGGTACGCCATTTGAAATGTCATCGTTCGGGTCCGATAAGCCTGTTTCGTAGTCACAACAAAACCATGCCTCAAGCAATACATAGCAAGTATATATAGCATCGAGCGGAGCTCACGGCGATGCAAAATCCCTCCCCATGACCTTATTTGTTTTTTTGTTTTGTTTTGTAAGACATTACTAATTTTCCTCGCAAAAAGAAAGACACTGATATTTTGAATATGTTACCTCCGGAATTCATAAAAAAAACGTCGTACTCCCTCCGTCCGGAAACACTTGTCATCAAAATGAATAAAAGGAGATGTATCTAGACGTATTTTAGTTCTAGATACATCCCTTCTTATCCATTTTAATGACAAGTATTTTCGGACGGAGGGAGTACATATATTATGACCATACCTACATCCTTGAGTTAAGTTAAGTGACAACAAAACCATATTTTTAAAGTTTTAGCATCAAACTGAACATGTGGCGCAAGTTATGTGACTCGTGGTTATATTACCTCTTAATAATTCTTATATACGTTTTTTTATTTAAATTCTTATATACGTTAGCCGTGAACGCCCAAGTCCAATACCTAGCTGGACTTGAGCTAGGCTAGGTTAGGCTACGCACGCCCGTCCAACAGCCGAATCCAGCTGAGGATACGCCGGAACCCGACGACAAGTCGCCTTCTTCTTCTTGTCACATGTGCATGCGCACCATAGCATGGTCTATGGTACTGGTACACTGTATTGCGCCAAGGATGGTGAGAAGAGAAAAGAAAAGCCGACCCCGCAATCTTTTCTCGTATCGGCCGTACGAGATTCAACCGGTGGGGCCGGCGGTCCGGTCCACCGCTGCCGTCCCGGTCCCGCTGTGCACAATGTTCCATTCCACCGCTGTATTGACCAGGCTAGCAGCGCACGTACGTACCTACGTACGTCGCCGCGGTCGGTCGTATCAGTAGTTTTTCCAGGATAAACCATGGCGAATTTCAGGCCGTGGTGGCCAACTTGTGTGGCGATCTATGGGGCATATCAACCGTGGCTGGTTTGGAAGAAAGACTTGGTAGAAAAAGAAAACGGGGACATGCAGTACGTACGGGCGGTCCTGCTCTGCGGCCGCGTGCTTGTTGTCAAAATACGCATCGCGCACCACACCGCATGCGGCCAAAGTAGTTTATTATGGCGCGCAGATGTGCGGGCAGGGATTCAAGGATGAGAGCTACCGCTCAGCTCCTACCATTGCGCATTTTTCGCCTTACCGTGGATAGAAGAAGAAGATGAAAAGACCCAACGTCGAGACGGTCAAACGAAGAGAGCATCTTCTCCTCCGTTTCCGTTTCTGTTTCAGAGAGCAGAGATAAGATGGGTCCGTCGATCCGTCGTGATCGTTAAGGCCCCGCCTGGTTCCTCGTTTTAGGGCCCAATACACCTGTAAAATATACCCCTGTAAAATAAAAACGGATGGGCCTGTCGTTGGTGCTTGGCATGTCGTTTTTGGGCTGTAAGTTTTACACTGGTTTTCTCGTTTACACCCGTATCGGGCCGGTATCCGATACAGACCAGAGGCCGTCGTTTTTCCCCCACCTCGCCTCTCGCTCGAGATCTAGATCGAGTTGCGCCGCCGGGAGGCGCCGGCGCTGGTGTCCACGAGGAGGTCAAGCGACGGCGTTCGCGACGGCGACGTGGTGAGGCGCAGAAGACGGTGGCCACGACGGGGTTTAGACGCGCCGACGACGGCGACTCGTTCCTGGCCACGACGGTGACGGCGACTCGTTCCTGGCCACGACGGTGACGGCGACTCGCTCCTGGCCGCGACGGCGACGCTGGCCGGCAGTCGTGACCTGACCGTGACGGCGAACCGCTCATCCTCCTCCGCTCCGCCAAGGTATCCTCCCTCCTCCTCTGCCCCCTTCCTATCCCTTCCCCAGTCATCCGGCGGCGGAGTACTCCTTGGCGACGTGGCCATCCTGCTTGGTGATGATTAGACCGAACCCTCCTATCAGTTAACAGCTGCTGCCAAAGTTTCACAAGAATTCAGTTTCGTCAGGCGTAGGGTAGTTAGTTCCGTCAGTTAAAGTTCAGTTTGATCAGGGAAATAAGCCAAGCTTCATTTAGTTGTTACAGTGCAGTTTAAGCTGCTGTCAAAGTTCAGATTGATCGGGGAATAAGCCAAATGATCTGGTAGTTAGCTGCTGTCAAAGTTCAGTTTGATGTAAATCTAGAAATACTGATAAACAAACAGATGAACAGTGATCCAATGAGTTGCTTTTGTCTGTCCAAGATGTTTTTGATCGGTTGAAGATAGTGCCCAAAGTTCCTTGCAATAGATAATGCGTTTGGTCATGTTAAGCTAGTTTGTCGTTGTTCATATACTATGGGCCTGCTTCGTTTAAATAACATGACTGATGCATGGAATAACAACAGAAGCTTGCTAACAATCCATGCCCTGATGTGTATGCTATATAGATAGACAAAGTTTTTTTGCTTATTTATTTTATTCTCTTCTCGCTAGATAATGGATACAAGTAATCATGCTGATGGTTATCACGTACTGATTCGGAGGAGGAGGAGATGATGTTTCTTGTCTTTCCGACATTATATTGTATATCTTCTAGGAGAGAAAAGATTCCATACAACACATCAATTCTTACGGGAGCTAAGTATATCCGAGAAATATTGGATGGCCACCCTCAATGGTGCCTTGATATTCTTAGGATGGAATCCCACAAGAATTCAGTTCGTTAGCTGCTGTCGAAGTTCAGATTGATGTAAACCTAGAAATAATGATAAACAAACAGATGAACAATGGTCCAATGATTTGTTTATGAACAGGGTCCAATAAACTTCCATGGGTTTATGAATAGTTCATCTGTTTTCTTTGTCCAGTTGTGCAAATAGAATGCTAACTAAGTTGGGCCTGTTTGATAAGTTATATAACTGCAGCACCTATTATTGCTACTGATATCATTGGCTCATTGCTGCCTTTGTGCAATGCAGAACTGTTAAGAGTGATTTGGAGGATTCAAGATTCTGTGAAGCTCTTTTGACATTTAAAGCTCAGAACTGAAGGTACTTAATAAACTCAAAAGCATTCAGTCCAGCTTGTGTGTGTGTCACTGATTTATTCTTCATTGTTTTGCGCATGTGCTTGTCTATATACATCTATACTCAACTGTTACATCAATCAATAAAAGTATGGTAATATCTTTTCATGTTACACTAATCTCGTTATCTTGATGTGCTAGTGCTCCTTTTATTCCAATGTCATAACATAGATTATATATACTACTGTGTTTACTTTGAAGGAGAGTTGCGGGTATTTATTTTGTAATCTCTTCTCGCTAGATAATGGATACGAGTAACCATGATGATGGATATGAGTCATGTACTGATTCTGAGGAGGAGGAGGAGGAGGAGGAGATGATGTTTCTTGTCTTCCCGACAATATATTGTATATCTTCTAGGAGGGAAAAGATTCCAGTGAACACATCCATTCTTACGGGAGCTAAGTATATCCGAGAAATATTGGATGGCCACCCTCAACGGTGCCTTGATATTCTTAGGATGGAATCCCATATCTTCCAACTTCTATGTGACCATCTTAGATCCAAAAATCTTCTAAAAAATTCAAAAGGAGTCAGTGTTGAAGAGCAACTAGGGATGTTTATGTACATGCTATCCAGGAATGCGAGTTATCGTACGTTGACTGATAGGTTTCAGCACAGTCCTGAAACGGTGCATAGGCATATCAATGGATGCTTCAACGCTATGAGATCATTGGCATTTGACCTTATCAAGCATAGTTCGCTAGATACTCATTGGAAAATATCAACAAATCCCCAGTTTTGGCCTTTCTTTGAGGTACACGCCATCCCTTGCTATGTACTTTAGGAATTTATATCCTCCCTTAGTATAACACATATAGTAACCATAGCTTGTTTAATGCAGAACTGCCTAGGGGCAATAGATGGGACTCATGTTCCCATGACCATTACATCCAACGAGGCTGCTCCATACAGGAATAGAAAGGGGACCATCTCCCAAAATGTGATGGTCGCCTGCGACTTCGATCTCAACTTTGTTTATGTGTCAGCTGGTTGGGAGGGGTCTGCCTCAGATGCTGGAGTATTGAAATCTGCTATTCAATCAGGCTTCCATGTACCTCCGGGCAAGTATTATTTGGTTGACGGAGGCTATGCAAACACACCACAGTTTCTAGCTCTGTACCGTGGAGTTCGTTACCATCTAAAAGATTTCGGTAGAGGTGGCCCTCGTCCAAAGAACCCCAAAGAACTCTTCAATCTAAGGCATGCCCGTCTACGGAACCATATAGAGCGTACAATTGGTGTATGGAAAATGCGATTTCCTATTTTAAAAGTTGGCACACATTACCCAATTGACACTCAAGTCAAAATTCCTATGGCGGCAGCTGTATTTCACAATATAATCCGGAGTCACAGAGGTGATGAACAATGGCTAGATACGCAACAAATGCAAATTGACCCTCTTCTATTTGTCACTCTTCCTGATGGAGATGACAGACCTCGACATGTTCCTACATCCTCAAGCAATCAAAGGGACCTTGGTAATTCTATGAGAGATGAAATTGCCAACAGGATGTGGGCGGACTATCAAAGAATTCGAAGTGAAAGATCGTCACGGAGATCTACTAGCTAATAATTTAAGTTTTTATTCTGTCAAAGTAATTTATTGTAATGATGTGGAATTTGAGATATAAAGATGACATTTGAGTTATGTTAATGTTTCATTTGAGTTATGTAAGGATGACATTTGAGTTATGTTATTAGGATCGATCCTATATATTAGCAACATTTGAGTTATGTTAATGTTTCATTTCATATTACTTGATGTGATTTTGCATTTTCAGATTCTTATATTTCTTAATGTGATGTTGGATTTTCATATTCTTATGTTGCTTAATGTGATCAGATTCTTGTATTGATTTATTGCTAAAGTTACATTGTCATAGGTTCAATATGACGCAAAATAGGGCTAAGTGGACAGCAAGGTATGAGAAAGGTCTCGTGGAGGTACTTACAGAGTACAATCTATCTCATTACCGTGGACAAAATGGGTGGACTACCGAAGGATGGAATCAAGTTGTCAAGGAACTGAACAATTTATATCCAGAGGCAAGGTTTACCAAGGATCAGGTTCAAGATAAGGAAGCTCAGTTGAAAAAGCACTACAAAAATATCAAGTTGATAGTCAACCGCTCTGGAATATCATGGAATGATATTGCATGTGTGATCAACACCACGCCTGAAAAATGGGAAGAGATCATTGCAGTAAGTTTTTATTCCTTCTAACTTTTGATTTCCTTATATGTGCATGAACTTTTCATGCCTATGCATGATCTGCTCACACCTTTCTATTAATTATGTAGGAGGACCCAAAGCTCAAAATGTATGAAGGAAAGAGCTTTCCATTGTACGAGGCATTGGGTGTGCTCTATGAAGGACACATTGCGCAAGGAAGACATTGCCTCACATCAAGGAAGCCTCCGATTGGCACAAAAACAGGTAGCAACTTTGGAGCGAAGGATAAGATGGTTGCAAGCACTAGCAAGAAAAATACAAGACATGGAAGAGATGACAACGTAAGGACTTCTTCAATAATTGACATCAATGATACTCCTACATTAGATGATGTGGATGAAAGAGAGAACACTGTCAATGACGAGGAAGAATTAGGCAGTGAAGATGCTGATGGCGATCAACCACAAATAAGTGAATCAAGTGCAAAAGGGAAAAAAACTAAGAAACAAAAAGGTGCCACATCTGTACAGCGGCTTGAAGATTCCATGATGGCTTATGTGAATTTCAAGAAAGATCAAGCTTCCAAGAAGGAAAAAGTGTCACAGCAAGGAAAACAACCCTCAATTACAGAATGCTTGCAGGTCTTGAATGACATGGATGATGTTCCCGACGAGGTCAAAATCTTTGCCTCTGATGTTTTCAAGGATGCAGCAAATCGTGAGATTTTCCTGGGTTACAACTCAAGATTGCGGGGTATGTGGCTAAAGAAGGAAGTCGACAAGATTAGTCCTCAGCCTCCTCCTTGTAAGTACCATTATGTTGGTTTTCTGCATTTCTTCTCCCCACTAAAGATAAGTTTGTAAGGCTTAGTTGAGCGAGTATTCCTTTGCAGCTCGGTTTTCATCTGGCGATATTCCTTCAATCAATCTGGTGCTCTGATCAAAGGTATTGTTTGTGCTCCTTTTATTTCCATTAGGTGAAGCATACCTTGCTTGCTCCTGGAGTCCCTTTGGCCTCAACGAGGCTCCGCTAGTGGGAGGGAGTAACATAATATTCTGGACATGTTTGTTATTATCCACAATAGACCTGTTTGGGAACTTGCAATTCTTGGAGTTATCATTTTTGCATTCAAAATCATATAGACCTGCTGCTGTCTAGAACATCTTTTCTTACTTAAGATGTTGTTTATATTGCTGCCATGTTGTTTCTTCATATCGGTGTTTTTTGAAAAATAATATGGTTTCTTTAAATTTAGTGACATGCTATGGCTACCTTGTACCATCTGGCTCCCCTTGGTAATTCAGGATTTTGTGCTAATCTTTTTGACATACATGGTTGTTCTTGACATGTGTGGCTGGTATCCTTCATAGAGCACAAAGTGTTCTTACATAGCTAATGTTTTTCAATTTTTTTCTTTTCAGGATGTCCTTTCACATGATTCTATGATTACCCGAGTCCATGAAGCAATCAATAATATTCCTGAAATATTTTATGTCTAAGCGCACAATGGTTGAACAATTGCCTCAATAAATTTGGTTATGTAGCATGCGGACGAGACGAGACAAGTATGCCTCGATAAATTTGTAATTTAAACTACTGACTTTGAGCACTATGAGTTATCGGAACTATGTTCAAATGGATGATTGCAAAAATATTATCCATTTTTTGATGTGGTTGTACTGTTATATAAATAAAAAATTTAGCTCATTTTATACATGTGCAATTTGTGTGGAAGTGCAGTCTGTGCTATTGAAAATTCTGTACGTGTGTATTAGAAAGTCTGTGCTGTTGAAAAGTTATACATTTGGGTGCCATGCATATTTGAACATATATATAGTGCTACAACTTGGGCGCCATGTATATTTTACAACCGAATTGAAACTGGAGCCAACTTACAGGGGTGGCAGAAAAACAACATTCCAAGCGGAGGCTAGAAGCGGAATGGAAATACAACCCTGTGGCATGTATTTGGTTTGAGACTAGTATAATACAGGTGTAAAATGTTACAGGAGTGGCAGAAAAACAACATTCCAAACGGGGCCTAAGATAGCGATTCTTTTAGGCGCAGCGATCCATCCATCCATCGGATCGCGATAGCTGCCGGCTACGCGTTGATCGATCGATCGATCGGCATGGCTGGGTTTCAATGCGCTCCGCCGTTCGAGGCTGGTGCGTGCGTATCTTCCATCTGCTTCCTTTGCTTTGCTTGGTTTGGGAGATCTCCAGTGGCGTAGCTAGGATTTTATGTTAGGGTGGTTCAATTGGCACCAGAAAAATTACACCACAAATTTATCAAATCTAACATATACACAAAGAATATATCCAAAGCACATATCAATAAGGTCTATCAAAGCATATTAAAATTCATGTTCAAGCCTTACATTCGCTTAAAATATAAACCACCTTATTTGTCGGATCCATATAAAAAAAAAGGGATGCAATGTCTCCTGTCCTCTTCATTTTTGCAACGGTTGTACAAAAAAGTTAATACATTAACTCAGTTGGAACAAAGCACTAATGATTCAATCGGTTCAATTGACAAATTATCAATTACAAAAAACTTTAAAGCTTGCACTCTCAACAAATCGTTCGAATCTTCATAGCAAAAGGAAATTGTGCTTTGAATTAGAGCAGAACAAAAATCTTACTCTGAATTGAAGTAGAAAAGAAAACAACTAGTGCGTACTGCACGGGGCTGTACCTATGTGTGCGTGCGCGCTTCCTTCATCGGCCGCTGGGACGCGCGTCCTTCGCTGGCCGCCTGTCCGTCGCCGTCAGCCTGTGCCCTGCCGGAGTGCCGGCCTTGCGCTGGGCGATGGCGCTAGGTTTCAGTCTTTCAGACTTCTAGAGCCCAGATCACCAGAGGAAAAGGAGACGACGGGGTGTTGGGAACGATCAACGTACATACACGCGTACATGGGCTAAGACCTGATTTGGGCCTGGGTATGTTTCCTTTTTTTTCCAGAGAAGTACTAAACTAATGGGCCAAATTCCAGGGTGGTCCATGGACCACCTTGGCCACCCTACAGCTACGCCACTGGAGATCTCCCAAGATAAGCAGAGAGTGCGGACTGCAGAGGGAGTATTAGATTAGAGAAGGGAAAAGCTAATTTCCTGTCGGCAGGAATTTAGCAACAGATCCGAACGCCCCGAAAGCCGTCAGATCGCGATCGCGCGGCTGTTATCCATAGGATTAATTGCATGGACGGTTAGTGTTTTAATTGGATCGTGATTTTAATGGGATCGACCTTTTTAATAGCAATCGCATGTGGGAACATGGGCATCGACCCGATTTCTTTCCTTTCGTCATTAATTGGACCATGATTTTTGTGGGGTTACCGCTTTTATTAATTGTGATGAATAGGGGGTTGACCATATTTCTTTCCTTCGTACGGTGAAGTTTCCATATGCAAGTTGTGCTCTTTTTACTGCGAGCGCTGTGAAAAGAAAGAACAAAAATTAAGTGTGTCACCCAAGGATCGAACCTAGGTTTCAGTCTTTCAGACTTCTAGAGCCCAGATAACCAGAGGAAAAGGAGACGACGGGGTGTGGGGAACGATCAACGTACATACGCGCGTACATGGGCTAAGACCTGATTTGGGTCTAGGTATGTTTCCTTTTTTTTCCAGAGAAGTACTAAACTAATGGGCCAAATTTCAGGGTGGTCCATGGACCACCCTGTGGACCACCCTGGCCACCCTACAGCTACGCCACTGGAGATCTCCCAAGATAAGCAGAGAGTGCGGACTGCAGAGGGAGTATTAGATTAGAGAAGGGAAAAGCTAATTTCCTGTCGGCAGGAATTTAGCAACAGATCCGAACGCCCGAAAGCCGTCAGATCGCGATCGCGCGGCTGTTATCCGTAGGATTAATTGCATGGACGGTTAGTGTTTTAATTGGATCGTGATTTTAATGGGATCGACCTTTTTAATAGCAATCACATGTGGGAACATGGGCATCGACCTGATTTCTTTCCTTTCGTCATTAATTGGACCATGATTTTTGTGGGGTTACCGCTTTTATTAATGGTGATGAATAGGGGGTTGACCATATTTCTTTCCTTCGTATGGTGAAGTTTCCATATGCAAGTTGTGCTCTTTTTACTGCGAGCGCTGTGAAAAGAAAGAACAAAAATTAAGTGTGTCACCCAAGGATCGAACCTAGGTTTCAGTCTTTCAGACTTCTAGAGCCCAGATCACCAGAGGAAAAGGAGACGACGGGGTGTTGGGAACGATCAACGTACATACACGCGTACATGGGCTAAGACCTGATTTGGGACTGGGTATGTTTCCTTTTTTTTCAGAGAAGTACTAAACTAATGGGCCAAATTCCAGGGTGGTCCATGGACCACCCTGGCCACCCTACAACTACGCCACTGGAGATCTCCCAAGATAAGCAGAGAGTGCGGGCTGCAGAGGGAGTATTAGATTAGAGAAGGGAAAAGCTGATTTCCTGTCGGCGGGAATTTAGCAACAGATCCGAACGCCCCGAAAGCCGTCAGATCGCGATCGCGCGGCTGTTATCCGTAGGATTAATTGCATGGACGGTTAGTGTTTTAATTGGATCGTGATTTTAATGGGATCGACCTTTTTAATATCAATCGCATGTGGGAACATGGGCATCGACCTGATTTCTTTCCTTTCGTCATTAATTGGACCATGATTTTTGTGGGGTTACCGCATTTATTAATGGTGATGAATAGGGGGTTGACCATATTTCTTTCCTTCGTACGGTGAAGTTTCCATATGCAAGTTGTGCTCTTTTTACTGCGAGCGCTGTGAAAAGAAAGAACAAAAATTAAGTGTGTCACCCAAGGATCGAACCTAGGTTTCAGTCTTTCAGACTTCTAGAGCCCAGATAATCAGAGGAAAAGGAGACGACGGGGTGTGGGGAACGATCAACGTACATACGCGCGTACATGGGCTAAGACCTGATTTGGGTCTGGGTATGTTTCCTTTTTTTCCAGAGAAGTACTAAACTAATGGGCCAAATTCCAGGGTGGTCCATGGACCACCTTGGCCACCCTACAGCTACGCCACTGGAGATCTCCCAAGATAAGCAGAGAGTGCGGACTGCAGAG
The DNA here is from genome assembly GCF_018294505.1 of Triticum aestivum. Taxonomy (NCBI): domain Eukaryota; kingdom Viridiplantae; phylum Streptophyta; class Magnoliopsida; order Poales; family Poaceae; genus Triticum; species Triticum aestivum. Next base: position 800,489,533 of record NC_057801.1, on the reverse strand, counting down.
GGAGTATTAGATTAGAGAAGGGAAAAGCTAATTTCCTGTCGGCAGGAATTTAGCAACAGATCCGAACGCCCCGAAAGCCGTCAGATCGCGATCGCGCGGCTGTTATCCGTAGGATTAATTGCATGGACGGTTAGTGTCTTAATTGGATCGTGATTTTAATGGGATCGACCTTTTTAATAGCAATCGCATGTGGGAACATGGGCATCGACCCGATTTCTTTCCTTTCGTCATTAATTGGACCATGATTTTTGTGGGGTTACCGCTTTTATTAATGGTGATGAATAGGGGGTTGACCATATTTCTTTCCTTCGTACGGTGAAGTTTCCATATGCAAGTTGTGCTCTTTTTACTGCGAGCGCTGTGAAAAGAAAGAACAAAAATTAAGTGTGTCACCCAAGGATCGAACCTAGGTTTCAGTCTTTTAGACTTCTAGAGCCCAGATCACCAGAGGAAAAGGAGATGACGGGGTGTTGGGAACGATCAACGTACATACACGCGTACATGGGCTAAGACCTGATTTGGGCCTGGGTATGTTTTTTTTTTCCAGAGAAGTACTAAACTAATGGGCCAAATTCCAGGGTGGTCCATGGACCACCCTGGCCACCCTACAGCTACGCCACTGGAGATCTCCCAAGATAAGCAGAGAGTGCGGACTGCAGAGGGAGTATTAGATTAGAGAAGGGAAAAGCTAATTTCCTGTCGGCAGGAATTTAGCAACAGATCCGAACGCCCCGAAAGCCGTCAGATCGCGATCGCGCGGCTGTTATCCGTAGGATTAATTGCATGGACGGTTAGTGTTTTAATTGGATCGTGATTTTAATGGGATCGACCTTTTTAATAGCAATCGCATGTGGGAACATGGGCATGGACCTGATTTCTTTCCTTTCGTCATTAATTGGACCATGATTTTTGTGGGGTTACCGCTTTTATTAATGGTGATGAATAGGGGGTTGACCATATTTCTTTCCTTCGTACGGTGAAGTTTCTATATGCAAGTTGTGCTCTTTTTACTGCGAGCGCTGTGAAAAGAAAGAACAAAAATTAAGTGTGTCACCCAAGGATCGAACCTAGGTTTCAGTCTTTCAGACTTCTAGAGCCCAGATAACCAGAGGAAAAGGAGACGACGGGGTGTGGGGAACGATCAACGTACATACACGCGTACATGGGCTAAGACCTGATTTGGGTCTGGGTATGTTTCCTTTTTTTTCCAGAGAAGTACTAAACTAATGGGCCAAATTCCAGGGTGGTCCATGGACCACCCTGGCCACCCTACAGCTACGCCACTGGAGATCTCCCAAGATAAGCAGAGAGTGCGGACTGCAGAGGGAGTATTAGATTAGAGAAGGGAAAAGCTAATTTCCTGTCGGCAGGAATTTAGCAACAGATCCGAACGCCCCGAAAGCCGTCAGATCACGATCGCGCGGCTGTTATCCATAGGATTAATTGCATGGACGGTTAGTGTTTTAATTGGATCGTGATTTTAATGGGATCGACCTTTTTAATAGCAATCGCATGTGGGAACATGGGCATCGACCTGATTTCTTTCCTTTCGTCATTAATTGGACCATGATTTTTGTGGGGTTACCGCTTTTATTAATGGTGATGAATAGGGGGTTGACCATATTTCTTTCCTTCATACGGTGAAGTTTCCATATGCAAGTTGTGCTCTTTTTACTGCGAGCGCTGTGAAAAGAAAGAACAAAAATTAAGTGTGTCACCCAAGTATCGAACCTAGGTTTCAGTCTTTCAGACTTCTAGAGCCCAGATCACCAGAGGAAAAGGAGACGACGGGGTGTTGGGAACGATCAACGTACATACACTCGTACATGGGCTAAGACCTGATTTGGGCCTGGGTATGTTTCTTTTTTTCCAGAGAAGTACTAAACTAATGGGCCAAATTCCAGGGTGGTCCATGGACCACCCTGGCCACCCTACAGCTACGCCACTGGAGATCTCCCAAGATAAGCACAGAGTGCGGACTGCAGAGGGAGTATTAGATTAGAGAAGGGAAAAGCTAATTTCTTGTCGGCAGGAATTTAGCAACAGATCCGAACGCCCCGAAAGCCGTCAGATCGCGATCGCGCGGCTGTTATCCGTAGGATTAATTGCATGGACGGTTAGTGTTTTAATTGGATCGTGATTTTAATGGGATCGACTTTTTAATAGCAATCGCATGTGGGAACATGGGCATCGACCTGATTTCTTTCCTTTCGTCATTAATTGGACCATGATTTTTGTGGGGTTACCGCTTTTATTAATGGTGATGAATAGGGGGTTGACCATATTTCTTTCCTTCGTACGGTGAAGTTTCCATATGCAAGTTGTGCTCTTTTTACTACGAGCCTGTGAAAAGAAAGAACAAAAATTAAGTGTGTCACCCAAGGATCGAACCTAGGTTGCTAGGCTCTTGGGTGCTTATGACAACCAACTCATCTGCTCCTAATTTGTTGTCCAATAAATGATCATTAGTTACATCAACCTTCTAAAAATCATGACAGCAAAACAAAAGCAGTTTTTTGTGTTTTTTGTGACCCGATTTTCTCTTTGTTGTAATTACGTTGTATCCACACACACTTTGATCCATGAAACATAGTAGACCTGATAACTTATGTACCTCTGGTTTGGGCTCCCTGGGGGAGGGGGGTGTTGATGAAATATCCTCCTGGTAAGTTCATGGGAATAGCATGGTAACTCATACATCGCAGACCTGACAAATCTTATGTACCTCGGTATTGATAACTTTTGGCATGAGGCGGGAAGGGTTAAGGAAATATCCCCGACAACTTTTGTGTGAATAACATGGTAACTCACACATTGCAGATCTGATAAGTTATGTGCCACGGTCCTGGTAACTTTGGGAAGGGTAGTGATGAAATATACCCACGGTCAATTTGATGTTAATAACACGATAACTCACACATGGCAGACCTGATAACTTATGTAGCCCGGTCCTGGTAACTTTGGTGAACGGGAGCGCAGGGGGGGGGGGGTGATGAAATATACCCCCCCCTCCCCCGAGGGTAGCTCACACATCGCAGACCTGATAACTAATGTACCCCAGCCCTGGTAACCTTTGGCGATGGTGGTAGGGGAGGGTTGTTGGTGAAATATACCCCCATCGAAACCTAGGTACAAACACCAAAGTAAACTCTGACCCATGGAAAAAAGTTGTTGAAAACATATCACCGATAACTTCGGTGTAAATAATATGATAATATACGCCACTGGACTTGATAACTTATGTACAGACATCACGATAACTTTAACTCGTAAAAAAAGTTATCGAAAACATAATCTATAAATAACATGGTAATAAAGGCTTTCGGACCTGATAACTTGCATAAAGACACCACGATAATTTTGACCCAGGGAAAAAAGTTGTTGAAAACATAGTTCGATAACATCTATGTAAATAACATGGTAATATATGTACAAAAAAGCTGATACCTTACTTAGCTTAGGCTTGATAACTTTTGACCTAGAAGAAAAAGTCATCGGGACATACCAACATGGGATCTAGTTTCGAAGGTTTCATCATGGCGTTTTTTTGAGTGAAAACCGATCTTGAATTGAACAGACCGTTTGAGCTACAAAACATTTTGAAATGTCAAAATAAAGAGAATCTACGATGATATTAGCTTTTCTGCACTTTAAATGCATTTGCATGTGTGGAGAAAGTTGGAAGAAATCATTTGTATACCCGAAATTTGCATATGTAAACATCGTGGTAACTTATGTTGCATAGACGTGATAACTTGCATATCCCCGATGTGGTAACTTTTTACTCGAAAAAAATGTTGTCGAAACATATCAATATGGGATCTTGTTTCGAAGGTATCGTCGTGACGATTCTTTTTTGTGAAAACAAATTTTTGATCGGACCCACAGTTTAGGCTACAAAACATTTTGAATTTTGATATTCATTGGAATCTTTGATGATGTCATCATTTCTGTTTTACATGCATGCATGCATGACTTGGATTGAATTAGAAAACGCCTTGCATGCCGCATGCTGCTGTTGTTGCTTTTTTATATCGTTGTTCCCGTATACGCAATCTCGATGCTCAAGGAATCGTCCGGATCTGTTATTAACTACCGACTGATTGGTAGTTAGTCCAGTCCATTAGAGAATAGAGATGACGGACCCTAGTGTACGGATGCGTCTGACCCTGCAACTCCTTGATAGTCCAAGCACATCTTTTTACAGCGCGTTCAAGGAAGAAGAACAATCATCCGTTTTGTATCAAAAGAGAGAGGCCCACTGAACAAGGAACAAGCCATCCACAGCACTAACGCGATCTGCCGAGTCTCTCTCGTTCATCTGACAGCCATTTCATTTGGAGCATGTTTTTTCCAGTCACCAAGACACTCTCGTTCGTTCGTCGTTCGTTGTGCTTCAGCTGGAACTGGACCGGCGCCCGCCGTCCATTTGGCGCCGGCCGGCCGCAAGCAAGGGAAAAAAGGGGGCGATGATCCCCACCCGTAGCGTCTGGTCTCGCTCAATTTGTCAGGCTAGCTGAGGGAGAAAAGAAGCGACCGACCGGCACCGGCACAGCAGCAGCCAGCAGGGGCCGAAAGAAAGATAGACGTGTGGGACGAGATCTTGACCGGATCACGTCGAATTGCTCGCAGCAGAGAGAGACAAATTATTTACTGGTTGGCCTAGCAAGCACGAGTGTGAACCGCATGGTTTTCCACGCTGGGCATTTTTTTTCTCTCGACTCGGAACAAACGGGCGACTCGTCGGAGACGGACGCATCGGCCGGCGGAGGCAAAAGGAGGAAAAGGGGTTGATTTGCTTGGCGCGGGGTGACGTCAGCGTATCCCGCCTCGGGATTCTGGTGGGTCCCGTCCACGAGGGCGCACGCAACGGAACGGAACGGTGGTGCACGTACTACGTACGGACCGCTTTCTTACCTGGGGCCGGCCTCCCGTTTACGGCTTGGCTGTCTCTTCGTCGCCGGTCATGGGTAAAAAAGAATACCGGTGTTTCTTTTACCCCTCCGTTTCAAAATAGATGACCCAATTTTGTACTAACTTTAGTACAAATTTTGGTCATCTATTTTGGAACGAAGGGAGTAGATTGTTACTCTCTCTTAGAGCATCTCCTGTATATGGTCTAAAATTTGACGGTCTGAAATCGAAGATGTAAAATTTGGACCGCCAACAAGTGCGTTTTGAAGTTTCGAAAAAGCTCAACTCCAACAGATGGTACAAATTAATGGTCCAAAAGAGCAACTTCAATAGATGGTCCAAAATGAAGATGTAAAACGACATACTACTAGTCCATTCAACATAGTTCAAACATCAAATTCAACATAGTTTCATACATCAACTTCAACTACTACTTATTCAAACTACTAGATAAAACTACTCCTCATGGAGCTACGGAACTGCTCCCAGAACTCATCCTTCGTCGGGTCGTCACACCCCTCCTCCTCCTCCTCCTCCTCCTCCGAGTAGTCTGCCCAGTCCTCCTCGGAAGAGGACTCGATGGGGATCACCGTCGAGGGACCGGCCTCATCCTCCTTCTTCGGCTCCTTCTATTTTGCTCCGCCTCACGCTTCCAGTAGTGCTCCATCTCGGTCTGGACGTACTCCGGATGCTCCCGAGCAAACCTCGCCATCGCCTCCTCATCGGTCTCGCCAGAACTGATGGCAACCGACGGCTTCTTCGTCTTCTTCTTCTTCGTCGTGATCTCCTTCATGTTGATGCCCTGGGGCACAAGCATCTCTACCGCCCGACTCTCGATCTCTGGAAAGTTGAGATGCGACCGAGGCCTCTCGGCACGTCACACCGCCACGTCGTAGGCACACGCGGCCTCGTGGGCGGAGGGGTACGTGCCGATCCACCAACGCCTTCCGGCGTCGGTGAACTCCACACCCCAGTTACCGGAGGGCTTCTGCCTCACGCGAAGAAGCCCGACTTGCCCTTCGGCGCCATCAGAGAGCGGTGGAGCGGCGTGCGGCCGGGGCAGTGGCGGACGGAGCCGGGCGTTGCTGCGGGGCGGTGGTGGCTTGCGGGGAGGAGGAAGACGTGCGGGCAGTGGTGTGCGGGCCGGTGGCGGAGCTGCGGGGCGACGATGGCGGGCGGGGCGGTGGCGGATGGAGCCGGGCGGGGCGGCGACGGTGTGCGGGGCGGCAGCGGGCGGGGCGTGGAAACAGCGGCGGGCGGCGGGGCCGGATCCGCGGCGGGCGGGCGGCGGGACGGTGTGGAAACAGCGGCGGGGGTCGGGGCGGCGCCAGATCTGATGCGGGCGGCGGGGCGGCGGCGGGGTATGGAGGCGACGGGGCGGCGGCAGACGGGCGGGAGGTCGTGGGCGGGCGGGCGGGAACGGAAATGATGTGGCGGTTGGGCGTTCGCTGGCGGCGGCTGGTTTTGGGCCAGATGCATCTCGTGATATATATTTGCATCGCGAGGTGTAGCATTTTACATCACGAGTGCCGCGGTCCAATTTTTTTTGCATATGGACCGTCTGTTGGAGCAGCGTTTTTTGCCCCAGACAGTCCAAAAGTTAGTTATTTTTACATTTGGACCATCTATTGAAGATACTCTTAAGAACGTTTTTGACACTAGTTTAGTGTGAAAAACGTTTTTATATTTTAGGACAGAGGAAGTATTTTTTAATCGTTATTAGGACAACTCCAACCAGCTAACTCAAACGGAAGCGAAACATAATTAAAACATATTTATTATAAATCAACAGTCAAATTCCACTACAAACATAATTAAACATAAAAACATTAATAAAATGCCGAGCCATCGCCGCCCGCGGCCCAAAGCGTCATCGGTGTAGTCGGCGTCGGAGCGGGAAGGCCGAAGAACTCCGTCACCGCAACGAAAGGGAAGGCCCGCTGGTAGGACGCCTACTCTGGCATCTTCTCTTGCGACGACTTTTGTGGGCGCCGCACGCGCGTCATCCTCCTGCTCCCGCCGCTCGTCCTTCTCTCGCTCCATCACCATGCGGCACACCCCGTCCTCCAGTGCGCGGCCCATCCACTGCTCGAGGTAGGCGGCCTCCTCCTCCACCGTTAGGCCCAGGCAAACGACTAAGGTGAACGACGATTCTCAACGACGACAATTTAAACAAGCTTTTGCAATATCACCTCTGTTGCAGAAAAAATCAGCAACAATACCTAAGTCGGTAGCAAGATCCCTGTTGCAAAAAAAATCCTTAAGAAATTATGCAACAAGACCTTTATACAGTACAAAAAGGCAACACAGCTTTCTTGCAAATGTTTCTACAACAAGACATGTGTTGCAAAAAGGTTCATGCAACACGACTTATATTGCAAAAGTGAGGACGCTCGGATGCAAGATCATGTCAAATCTAACGGCTCGGAGCCCGGAGGATCTTTTCAAAAGATCCACCGGCTGACGCATAGCATGCCCCTTCTTCTAACGGGCAACTTCAAAGCGCGAACGCAAGCGGGCGTACAGACAGCGAGCAGACGAGATTTGGGTTTGTGTCGATGCATTGGGACGTATTTCCATCTGTTTCAATCCAAATGGGCACGTGGGGTTGGAGTTGCCCTTATTCACATCAGATTCAGAAAAAATGTATACACATTTTCGCAAATTGAAAAGGCCTTTTTCATTCAACTGAGAAGTTCCAAAAAAATAAAAATTGGAAGGAGGTGGACTCCATGCGTTGTTTCTTAAAAGGTAAATAATTAAGGAGATTAAAGCACCTATAATGTATTATGCGACTTACATTTATGGAATTCTCTTCTAATACACTTGGACCGGGGGGGGGGGGGGTACCGATATTTTTATATCAATTAAAAAAAGCATATAGCTCGCAAATTAAAGGTCACTTTTACTCCTCGCAAAAAAGGCCTTTGTGGAGCATGAAACTGAAAACTTCTAAAAAATAAAATAAATATAGTATAAGATTGAAATGCTACCGGACATGAACTCCTACAAAATTTCAAAATTGGTATTTTTGTAAGAAGTTTTATTTGGATGGTGTAGTGGAAAAAATGATGGACCATCAAATAGATATTACCACTAGTAGAAAAGGGGGCATTGGTCCAGGCCGGGTCAGCCTATTAGTCCCAGTTCAATCCAGAACCGGGACCAATGATTGCATTGGACACGGTTCGTGAGCCCCGGGGGCCGGCTGGGCCACATGGGCCATTGGTCCCGGTTCGTCTGGACCTTTTGGTCCCGGTTGGTGGGACGAACCAGGACCAATGGGCCTCGCTCCTGGCCCACCACCATTGGTCCCGGTTGGTGAGATGAACCGGGACCAAAGGCAGCCCATTAGTCCCGGTTGGTGGCACGAACTGGGACTAACAGGTTGGTCCTCGTTGCGGTCAGAGTTTAGTCCCGGTTGGTGGCACGAACCGGGACTAAGGAGATTTTTTTCTGTTCATAGAATTTATATGAATTTTTTCTGTTCTAATTTTGTTCATAAAATTTTAATGATTTTTTTGTTCATAGTATTTTCTTTTTCAATTTATTGTGTATGTATAGGAAAATTAGTTAGAAAAATAATAGAACTATAGTTAAACCAGTTTATTTTTAGTAAGTAGTACTTAATAAAAATAGTTTATTTTTAATAAGTACTACTTTAGATTTTTATAGTAAGTGCTTATTAGTTGAACTAGTTGATTTAATTAATAAAACTACTTTATTTAACTATATATAGAAGTAGTTACCGCATCGACGTCGACGATGCCTATCCCGCATACTTGTCGTCGTCGACTCGGTGGTGGTGGAGGCCTGCTTGATCAGGGCCATGTTCGGGACTGGGCTCCGCCGGACTGGTATTGGGAGGTGCTACCTTCTGGGGGTCGTAGGTTGGTGAGGAGGCAGCCCGTTGTTGACCCGATCCTTGTTTGGTGGCGGTCGCGTGGGCCAGTGACGGTGCCGAGGCTTCCGGACATCGCGGAGGTGGTACGCCACCGTGTCAGCGAGGAGGACGAGCACGTCTGTCGTTACATGGTTGCGTTGGAGGGCAGGTTCGACAATACCTGGCAGGTTCTTCAGGGATCTCACTGGAGTTATGATCCTGTGATCGTTCCTTATCTTTGGGTGTCCACCGCCCGCGACGATACCCGTCGGGCGCTACGGTTCTAGCTGTATTAATTAGCGATGCTATATGTATGATAGTATTCGAGGAGTATTCGACGATGTACGAACACAAGAGATGATGTACTTTTGGTTATAATTGAATGCATGCTAATTTGAATACTACTTTATTTTACGATTTGGTTTTGCTTATTGAATGCTCATGTTGGAAAAGTACTCCTACTTTGAATGCTAAAATTGAAGAGCACTCTATGCAGAAATCTAGGAGCCCCTCCATCATCCATGCCGTCGTGGGAGTAGCTTCTCCTTCATTCTCGTGTGCTAAACAATTTGTTGTAATAATGCACTCGGGAATGAAAGGAGGAGCTACGTACCATCACCGATAGTCAACCCGTGATTAATAATAATGATCTAATTTAGGTTTTTAGTACATATATTTAATATTTGAATTATGAACTTAGGCCGAAAATGTCGTACTCGGACGACGAAAACCGCCCGGGGGAGTGGGACTGGTGCCACGACGACCGAGGTATGTGCGACAGGTTCATTGAGCTGGACGAAGATCGGCGCTTCAGCATTAAGCTCGAGGAGACCATCGATGTTCATACGGTACACAATGACGACAATAGTTTTTTTCGTAATTAAGCACGACAACTATTTTAATGTGTATTTTTTATCTTTTCCAATTCGTCTAGTTTATCCCATGCTATGCAAGACGCTATGTCTTGGAGAGGATGAGTTTTGAAGACCATGAAAGTATGGAAACCAAAAAAATTCTCCTACGGACCCATCATGGTGTGGATTTTCAAGTAAAGTTGTACAATGCTGAGAGTGTAACCCATTTTGGTTGCAAAAATTGGGAAGCACTTTGCAAGATGTATGGTTTTGATGAGGGTATGCTTCTCACCATGGATCTTGGTGATCCTACAATCCACCAAGACAATATGGGCATTTGGGTCCTTGTGGATACACCTCCAATTCTTACCCCATGTGAGCTTAACATAGTTATTAAGTAATTTATATTGTTTATTTCAAAATAGTTGACAGCTTGTTTCCATTGACAGCTTATTTTCATTCTTCAAAGAATGTGCGGAAAATGGTAGACAAAACCCACTACACTGATGGCTCCGAATTAACTTATAAGGAGAAAAATCATCTGATCGCATTTTGTACTGATCTTGAGAATTACAATGTCTACGATCGAACTCCTCAATATTATGGTCAATACGTGCCACTAGTGCACGTGTTGAACTACGATAACTATTATGGAGATACCCTGGTAAGATTTTTTACTATTACGACATCCTTGCATCTTTTTTTAAATACTTCTAAAACTAGTACATCATTGCAAACTACGAAGTTATTACTATGTTTTTCAACAGATAATCCCGAATGATTGTGTGCCTCATCTGATGTATACGCACGATCGCCTTGATGTTTTGAACATACAACCAGGTCGTCCTACGAATCTCAGTTGTCCATACCGGATTTCTAAAAGAAGTGGAGACATGACAATCAAAGAATGGAAAAAATGTATGGACAGTCGTAAGGAGCTTCTTCCAAGCAAAAGGAGGCGAAGCGCAAGAATTGGAGACAGGATGATCTCCATTCTTCATAATGGAGACTCGGGGTCTATATTGTTTTATGCTATTTTACCTTAAGGGTGTTTAGGTCATACCTGATACTGATGATCATGTGGTAAGAACAATTATATATGTAGGGTTGGGTTCGACGACTATGAGGATGATGATCGTATGACTTGTTATTAATAACGAGTAGAAGTTGTATGATGATGCATGATTAGTAGGACTTATTATTATATATGATGATGTATGATGCAAGCATGCATGAGTTATTATATATCAGCGGGTGAAATGAACATAGCAGTATAAGAGAGGACACTTCTCTCTATTAGCTAGCTAATAACAACCTAAAATTAACCCCCAAAACCCCTAAACCAGCCACTTTTTTTTTTAAAAAGAAAAACCTCAGCTGCTGACACGTGGAAGCCTTTTGGTCCCGGTTAAAGTCACCAACCGGGACCAAAGGCCCCCTTGCCTGGGCTGCTCGCAGTGGCCACGTGGAGGACCTTTAGTCCCGGTTCGTGTTAGAACCGGGACTAAACGGTGGAGGCGTTAGTCACGACCCTTTAGTCCCGGTTCAAGAACCGGGACTAAAGGCCCTTACGAACCGGGACTGATGCCCCCTTTTCTACTAGTGTATTTTCGTTGAGAAGTACTTTTCTTTCCCTTCATCCCTTCAATTTCCGCCTACGAGCCTGTTGATTCGCCTCCCCTTCGCTTGTCGCTCCGGGGGGCCAGTCGTGAGGAGGGAAATCCTGGTGCCTCGACTGCGGCTATTAGATTGTAGTGTTTTAGTCATTGTGGGGGTGGTGCTCGGACGGATGGGGACACTTCTTCGAGTTAGTCTTCCGGGCTTCGATCTTTCTCAAGTTCATTCACCAATACGGATTAGATGGAAGTACGATGTAGATTTCTTCAGATCGATTTAAGGATTCAACGGCGATGACTGCGGCTCCGGGGCGCTGGTCCTTAGGACCATCGACAACGTTAGGGCGGCTTCATTACGCGAGCGGTGACAACAACATGTCGTCTGCTTGTTTTGACGATGCCAGTGGTCGTTCGGTGATCCATGGACCTCAATGCAATTTTTATTATGTTTGAGGTGGTCTCTACTCCTTGTGAATCTTTATAATATATCCAATCATTTTCTCAAAAAAGTGATTTATAGACCAATTTTTATCATGTTGGGGGTGCTTTTTTGTAAACTTTTATAGTATATATCTAGACCTTGTTCGAAAAAAGAGAGACAAAGTGGGAGTGTGTGGACTTCTCAACACGAAAAAAATAATTAAGATTTGAGATTGTATTCATATTCCTATAGAATGAAGGGCATATGAATGGATAAATAGTTTTTTCCTCTTTGTCCTCCTGCTTCTCTCAAAAGACAAAGAAAATCGTCTTGGATTTCCAAATAAGTGTCGTTGCCGTCGCCGGTTCGCCTCGCCTTCGGGTGCCTGAAGTCGCCGACGAGACGAGGGTAACCTCGATTTTTGGCCGTGGTAGCTGTATAACAACGGTGCCCTCAGTCTGATTCCGAGATCTAGAGGTTGCACGGCATGACGTCGACGAGTGCAGGAGGAAGATGACATCGACATCCAGTTTTGTGTTTTATATTTTGCTTGTATAAGGATGGTCTTGTAAAGGTTTAACAATTTTTTGCCTATGACCTTGATCTTCTAAAAAAAAGAGGCATACAATGGATGCCATAGAAATTTGATGACCCAATCCTACAATCTACAAAGTTTTATTTTGTAAAAGAAAAAGTAGGAATTTTTTTTTTGAACACAAAAGTAGGGATTGTAATCTTCCATCCCTCATACAAATTTCTTTCAATCCGAAGAGAGCAGGCTCGACCGATGCTCGCCGTATTCGTGTCAGAGACTCGATTACAAACTCTAGGATAACAAAATCGCAATTTAGACTGAAATTTATGTTTTCGAACGTCTTACACTGCTTAGCATGGCACAAAAGTCGTGTGCATTTCACGGCCGATAAGGTGAAGCCGCATCGGGCGGTAAAAACAACACTCATTCTGTAGGTAGGTAGGTAGGTCGGGACGCGCCGCACGAATCTCGGAGCAAGCAGAGCCGCGGATCCGCGACGCGCTGGCCACGGCACGCACCTTATCGGGCGGTAAAAACAACACTCATTCTGTAGGTAGGTAGGTAGGTCGGGACGCGCCGCACGAATCTCGGAGCAAGCACAGCCGCGGATCCGCGACGCGCTGGCCACGGCACCGATAAAATGGCAGAGGAGCCGGGGAAAAGCCACCGGGTAGCGCCTGTCCGCCCGGTTCCAAAGCCAAGAACAGAGCGCTCCACCACCACCGAGGCAGAGGCAGAGAGAGAGAGAGGCCACGAGGAGGAGGAGATAAAGGGGAAGTCATGGAGGCGATTTGCTGTGGAGATTCGGGTGCGTGATCTGGTCGGATCCCGCTTTCCCGGGAAGAGGCCGTGGCGGTGGTGCCGGTGATGCGGTGGGTGCTGCCATGGTGTGAATCAATGATGTCCTCCGCCCCCGCCTATATCCTCCCCGTAGCCCCCCCTCCCTGCCCCGAGATGCCGCATTAGCCACCAACGCACTCCCCCGTCTCCCCCTCCAATCTTCACCAATCCAAGCCTCCCTCCGGCGGCGGCGACGGCGGAGAGATCGGCGAGATTTCCCTCTTCCTCCCACTCTGTCTCTGTCTGAGCTCGAGGAGAGGGAGAGAGATTGAGAGGGCCTCCGTGCGGATTGGCTCGGTTCCTCTGGTTCTTGCTCCCAGCCCGGCCCGCGCGCCATGACGGTGGTCGACGCCGAGACCCGGTTCCACGTCCTGGCGGTGGACGACAGCGTCATCGACCGGAAGCTCATCGAGATGCTGCTCAGGACCTCCTCCTACCAAGGTGCGTCCACGCCCATCCAGATTGCTCTTCCCCCCTCTTTCGTTCGTCCCCAAATCTCACGGACGGACTCTGTTCTTGGGGGCCGGCGCGTGCAGTCACCACGGTGGACTCCGGGAGCAAGGCGCTGGAGGTCCTGGGACTTAGAGACGAGGGGGACGACTCCTCCTCCTCCTCCTCACCCCCTTCCTCCTCCGCCCCTGACCACCACCAGGTACTACCACCAGCAAGAAATCAGTTGACTCTGTTCTTTCCTCTGTGCTTGAGCTGTTCTTTCAAGAAATTTTAATGGAATGAGATCTGAACAACCCATGTGCTCCTCTGAACCTGTTGTCGCAGGAGGTGGGCGTGAATTTGATCATCACTGACTACTGCATGCCTGGCATGACAGGATACGATCTGCTGAGGAGGGTCAAGGTAAAAGAATTCGCAGACCCGCCTTCAATCTCGCCATTCTTTCATTCGTTCATTCATTGGTCTCAAAAAGTTGCTGTGTTAATTCGCAGGGGTCATCTTCATTGAAGGACATTCCAGTGGTGATCATGTCGTCTGAGAATGTGCCTGCCAGGATCAGCAGGTCAGTCAGCACAATAACCTCCCTCCCTCCCTCCATGAATGCTCTGCCCTGCCCCTACTTTTCACCAGCCACCATGGCTGATCTAGTACTGGTAGTAGGTCATGAGATCGGCGTGTTGCAGTAAATGGGACTGATTTGGTTTTCACTGTTCGGGTGCCTGCCTGCCTGCCTGCATCCGGTTTTGTTTTAACAGTGCAGTACATGGTCCTTTTATGTACTGTATGATGAGATGAGGGGGAAGGGGCTGTGGTGGGGAGCAGAAGGAATATCTTGCCATCATAGAGCAGCAGCTCTTGCTTAAAGGAGTAGTTGAATGGCCAGTGGATATCAATTAATATGTGCAAGGAGGCCTCTTCAGACTTTGGGATTGGTTTTTTAAACAGCATCAAAGATTTGCAACTTTTCCTTCCTTCCACCCTCAATTTGCAACTTTGGGAGTAGGAGTGAAAAGGCTAGCCACCAGCTCATCCATCCATTCATTCATCCAGAAATAGGCTGTCTAGCAGTTTGGCACTGCTACTAGCTCTAAAACTTGCAAAGAAAAAATTATAAAACACTAGTTCAACTATTTTTCTTCTTCTTCTGGAAGAAGACATTTTCTAGAAAGAATGATTCAAGCCACAGAAAATGTGTTTTTCAACGCTCTCGTTTCCCGCAATACCTAATACGTAAAAGTTTCTGCAAACCTCCAAATAGTCGCTGAAATAACGTGGCGATAGAATCCAAGCACGAAAGATTTGGCCCCTCGGATGTGAACAATAGCATTTGGCGATACGATATGACAAGTGGAGGAAAAAGCGGAGGAATTCGCCCCCGCAACAGTCGCGTTGATGTTGTCGCAACGGCAAGGCAACGGGGGGCCATGAATGCCGGGTGTTTTCATGCGTAGATTGCATATCCTGGCGACAACGACCCAAAGCATTTTAGGAGAAAATGTGTTGCTGTCATCATCAGTGCCTGCCTTGTGGTGGTGGTGGTGGTGGTGGGTGGTCAAGATCTCACACAATCTTTTCATGCTCGACCCCAAAGATTTGTTGTGAAAAAGAAATGTGCCGTTTGTTTTTTTTCTGAATTTTTCTGTGGCCTTCCACTTGGCTGCTGCTGCTGCTAGTGGTCAAGATGGGAAAAAAAAAGAACACTTGGGGGGGGGGGGGGGGGGGGGCAGAACGAAAGGGGTGGCGTTAAAGAAGGCCATTGGGTGCGAGTCAAAAGGGCCTGGAAATGCTCAAGACCGTATCTCTTTGCTTGTCCGGGCAAAGATCTCTGACATGTACTGCCTAGTGTGTCCTTGCCTTTGAGTGATGTGATGGAAAGGAAAGAGTAGCTATCGACCATTGGAAGCAATGTTTCATTTTATTCAGTGTAGAGTTGATGCGGTAAATCTTGGGTTGTTTCTGTGCTGAAGAATGAATGAATGGAGTGGTTGGGATTGAAATTTCAGGTGCTTGGAGGACGGCGCGGAGGAGTTCTTCCTCAAGCCCGTGAAGCTCGCTGACATGAAGAAGCTCAAGTCGCACCTGGTCCGGCGGAAGCAGCCCCAGCTCCAGCCGCAGACACATGAGAAGCCACAGCCGCAACCACAGCAGCAGCAACAGAAACCACAGCCAGAGCAGCAGCTGAAGGCAGAGCAAGCGCCAGCCGAGCCGGCGGCGGAGGAGGAGGCAGTGACGGCCGGCGGAATCACGGGTGACTGCGGCGGCGGCAGCAGGAAGCGGAAGGCGGCGATGATGGAGCAGGACGGGGCGAGCACGAGCCTCTCCAGCGGCAGCAGCGGCCTGGCGGTGGAGACCTGAATCCTGAAGAAACTCAACAGAGACACCCCCAACCAAGAAACCTCATGTTTCTCTTGGCTCCTGCAATTTTTTTGGGGTTTACTTGCTCATATGGGAGAATCATCATCGTCGTCATGGCTAATAGTAGCTCCTGGGGTGGGGTAAAATATTTACTTAGTTCTAAGTGAAGAACTAGAAAAAACATACTACTTTTACACTAGCTGAATTTTGGTGTGCTCAGAAAAGAGGAGCAGGGGAGGGAAGTGGGGGTGAAAAGTGAAACCAAGTTGTAGATAATGCCGGCCGGCCGCCGCGGCGCCCGCCCCCGGATGATGATGATGATGATTCTAAGACTAATTTTATGGCTTATTTATTCTGACCACTGTTTTTGCATTTGCGCTACTGCACCTTTGTGATGTACGAGAAAAACTGATCGAAATGTTTGGCTCACAGCTCAATTCGTCACCCAAAGCTCTCCCCTGAGCTGTACTACTAACCTTCAGTACAAACACAAGGCGTAGTAAAAAATTCATGCAGTTCAAAATTTTATGGAATTTTAAGGTGTGGCACGTACGGGCGTGTGCTGGCGCTGCGTTGTTGCTGCGTCAAGGCGGGTGGGTGGGTGGCGGCACGTTGCATTATGCTATTTGAGGCATAGAATGGAAGCAACTTGGGTGGTTGGAGGTTGGGGGCGGGCAGGCAGGATCCGGCAGGATCGCCCGGGATCGGCATCCACATGGCTATAATATTGTCCCCAGATCTTCATCCGATCGCCTCCAGCGGTAGAAAAAAGGTGCCGTCGGCCCGTCGCCAGCGCACGCACACGCCTCACGGTGCCGCTATCAAGTTGCCTCCGACGAGGAAGGCGTCGTGGAGCTAAAATACAGTCCCGCAAATTCGCTTGCGTCCTTGCACACGCGATGACGCAAAATGTTATGCAATATTTGTGCTCTCCGCTTCACAATTTGCTGCTCCTTTTGTTTCGAAAATAAGTGTCGCCGATTCTTATTTCGGGACGAAGAGAGTGCTATGTTTAACCTTAAATAAACCAAGCAAGCGGGGGCGGAAAATGCTGACAGGAACCGACGTGTTGCCGGGCGTGGCCGGAGCAGAAGAAGAATTTTTCATCCTCCGACCGACTTCACCTCGGCCTGTCTCGCTACTCCGTCCGTTGAAGGCTAGGGCACCGTCGTCTTGGATGTACTCCGCACGGTGCCTTCACCAAAGGGATGGCTTGTGGTTGCACCCTTATTAGCCCTAGCCAATGGATGCCCCGAAAAACCACCGGGTCGAGGAGATCCAGCCGCTCGTTCAGAGGAAGGTGCCTTTTTGTGACATGCTTATGTGCCAACGATGTCGCATGCCCCGCGAGTAAACATTGCCCACAAACACCGCCCGATTTTAATACACCGCACAACGAGAAAGCTACGTACATTAGTATAACACAAAATATATCCGTCACACATAAACACGCCTCGTCTCGAAGGATGACAGCGGCCCCGAGTTCAAATGGATCACAAAACGGATATCATTCAAATAAATAAAAGTAGACAAGAAAGTCACGTTGAATTTTATAAGTGTGAACGTCACCCTGCGCGCTGTTTTGCTAATATACGTCCATCGTAGGAGGGTCGCTTTGGAGTGTGCTCA
Source organism: Triticum aestivum (assembly GCF_018294505.1). Lineage (NCBI taxonomy): Eukaryota > Viridiplantae > Streptophyta > Magnoliopsida > Poales > Poaceae > Triticum > Triticum aestivum. The sequence continues at coordinate 800,472,033 of NC_057801.1, read as the reverse complement.
GGAACAATAGAAGTTTCCCTGCAAAAAAAAAGGAACAATAGAGAGGTTGTAATCCACTGGGTTTTCACCCGCAAAAAAAAAGTAATCCACTGGATTTCGTCATCAGGCAGAAAGAGAAGAATAGAAGCTGTAAGGTAATCCTCCAGATTGACACCCTCGATACGATGTGAACAAGTCGTGTTGTGCATGACGCTAGACATGTCGATCGAGCACACATGTAGTACAAATGACGTGCATCATGGCGCGCTCGCAAACACCATCGTCTCCTCCGGTTCCCGACCCGAGTGGATGATCGTGTGATCGGAAGGAAGGAGACCGTGATCGACATGGCCACGTACACATGGAGCCACTCGCCGGCCGGAGAGGCAGCCAGATCACAGCGGCGTGGCGTGGCACAAAAGTGAACGGAAATACAGTAAAATAGTACTAACCCCCATGCTGCGGTGCTAGCTAGCTGACGGAACGACTGACCGGTGATTAGCAGAGGAGGTGTGTCACTTGCCTTGCCTGACCGAGAGGCGAGAGATTTGTTTCTTTGTGTCCCTTTTAGGTTTGTGTCTGCCCCATCGATTACAGTTACGAACGGAAGGAATTGCAGCGCTGCTGGCCGTGTCTCCAATCGGTCGGCAGCCCGTCAGTCGACAGATCTGGTCGCGGGAACAGGAAATGATGTGGATCGATCGACTCCTCTTCTTTCTCTCTCTTTCTCTTTGCGTGCCTGCTGCGGTGGCGACAGTTTCGCTTTGCTTCACGTGCGGCGCCGCAGAGACGGCAGGTGGGTGGATGAACAATGGTTGATCTTTTTGTAAAAAGAAGCATGGCAAAAAATGTCGAGGTAATAGCACACCACATCCATGAACTTGCAGCGAATGTGATGATTTAGTTCAGAAGTTGCAAAAGTGAACTGAGGCCTCCCAAAACTTGCACCCCTATGTGATGTTTTGGTCCAAAGCCAATCACAGCGCGACAAGTGGCAGTTGAGAGCTCGGACTGGTCAGTGCTGGCATTTTTGCATAAAGGCCCCTGCCGTTCCTTTTAATGAACCAGCACTACCCCACACCTGAATTAAATACAGTGGACTCCTGTTGAGATCCGTTTGATGTCGGCTGTTCTGTCGGGGGTGACCGCGGTGGCGATTTGATGATGACGTCGGCCATAACTTCATCGTCACCGGAGTTCGCCGGCGGCATGGAGCCACCTCCTTCCGCTCATCTCATCCGGCCGCTCGGCATCATCCCACCGGACTATGGTGAGCCTCCGCCTCTTGTCTGTTCCGCCTCTTCTCTGTTCCGCCTCGCCTCTATTACCGCCTCAGCCGTGTAATGTGGTCGCCGTCAACATCAGCGCCACCGCATCGGTGTGTCTCACGGTGGTTTGAGGGGTGAATGGTGTTGGGTGTGTCTCACGGCAGTAAAACTAGGGTTTTGGCCGATTAGATTAGGTTAGGTTTTTTGGCAACAAAGTCGTGGTTTTGGCCCGGCACTGTAGTTGGTTCTTTCGTTCATATGTTAGTAGTTTGTTATACTAGAGTAGTGGTTTGGTCCTCTATTTGTGTGCAAAGAAAGCAATGGTAATAATCTGACTATAGTTGCTTGTGTTCAATGCCACCAAATTCAGTTGTTCAATGCTCATGCTTAGGTGTGCAATGGTCATGCTCATGCTCAGGTGTCTGTGATGCCACCAATTGCTTACGTTCAATGCCACCAAGTTCAGTTAGCTCAAGTTCCTGAATATTTTTCATTTGACTATAGTTATCTGAATTTTTTCAGCTAACTGTTGTTATCTGATTTTTTTCAGTTCATTGTAGTTATCAAAATGTTTCAAGTTCACTGTAGTTAACTGAATTTTTCAGTTTACTGCAGTGAACTGAATTTTACAGTTAACAGTACACATCATTTTTTTCACTTATGTTGATGTTAAGGTAAGTGCTTACAATGTACACTTATTTGATGGAGTGTGCGATTCAGAAACTGGACAAAGGGTGGACACTCCTTTCTTTACACTTGAACTTGAGCATGGTGGAATTTTTAGTGGACCAATAAGTAATTTGGAGTACTGGAACCCTTCAATGATCCATGGTTGACCATTCAGATTTCGTCAACAATTTCAGCGCTGAATCCATATGCACATTGCCCTCAATTCAGTGCTCCGTTGCAATGCGCACATCAAGTGTTCTAGCAGCCAGTGGAGCATCTTCCCACCACAATCTCATTTCTGCCAATGAAGAAGACCAATTTCAGAGATTGCTGCAACAGGAACAGAACCTCAAAGTTTGCTGATAGAAGGTGCAAAGCATAATTTGCTTACTGAAGATGGACTAGCAGTTATTGAAGATATAGTTGTTTCTGAATCGAATTTCAGTGATAGTGATTATGACATAGATGAGGGGGATGATGATCTTTATGATGACAACATTGACTTTGATGTTGATGAACAAGCTTAGAAAGAAGAGGATGATGTGGAGCCAGATGACTACTTGTTTGATGATGAAGATCTTAATCTGTCCATTGAGGAAGCAGAGCAATTGAGGTACAAGTTTATAGCTTTCAATTCAAAGGTGGACATGGTTTCCCCTGTCTTCAAAGTTGGGATGGTCTTTGCTGATGTGAAGGAGCTAAGACTAGCTCTTACTGCATATTCTATTAAGAACAGAGTTCAGATCAACAAGATAAAGAATGACATACTAGAGTAGAGGCTGTTTGTGAAAGAGGTCGCCCATGGTGGCTAAAAGCTGGCAATGACAACATGACAGGGGGATTTGTAATCAAGGCTTACTATGCAGAGCACATTTGTCAGAAGAAAAGGAGGTTAAGGCAGATGACAGCTAATTTTCTGTGCCAATATTTCATTGATGAGTTCAAGGATGACCAGAAGATGTCACTTGGTACATTTTCAAGAAAGATCACCAAGGAATTCAACATGACCTCTAACAGATGGAAGGTAGCGAGGATTAGAACTGCAACTCTGAAAGAGAACCATGGTGATGAATAACAGCGGTTTAGTAGGCTATGTGATTATGGTTATGAATTAAGGAGTACAAACCCTAGGTCTACATTTCTTCCGTCGACTGAGCTAGTGAAAGACACAACATTTCCAATGGGCAGTAAGTGTCTGAAGACACCGTATTGGTCTTATGATGCATGTAAAATAGGGTGGTTAAAGGGGTGGAGGCCTATCATTTTAATTGATGGTTGTCACATGAAAAAAAAGGTTTAAAGGAGTGTTGCTGAGTGCTGTTGGAATTGATCCAAATGACTGCATTTTCCCCATTGCAATGGGTTGGGTTGAAGTAGAATGCACAGGTTCCTGGGAACAACTTTGAGAGATGATCTAAACATCACTAACAATAGGAAACTGCACAGGTTTCTGATTGTAGCGACTCGACCTCAAACGGTCAAGTCTCTGTGCGTAAGTGTCATCCCTGGATCGGTATGCTGACACACACAGTACTCAAGGATCTATAACAGAGGTAAATCACATGTATAAACTAACGTAAATACTATTACCTCAATCCATATAGCGGAAGTAACAACAAGGTTGTGGATTCCCATCAACACCAACGGCAAAGTTGAGTGTAGAAATCGTAACCCTAACATATCACTTACGCGCCGTAAGATTCCCGCAACATGAGATGTTGCAGCCATTTAGGTCAGTACATTGAATGTAATGGCAAATTCACACCATAGAGCAATGACGAATAATAGCTATCACTACATGCATATATGGCTGGTGGAAAAGCTCTATGGTTATAATGTTTTTGCGAAAAGCCAATTTTTCCCTACTTCAAAGGAATAAATTTTATTTAACTACACAGTTGTTTAAAAATATTGAAAGGTAAACCCCTACTCAATCCCAATTAAAAGTTAACAACCCAACAAATTAATTAAGTAACATGATGAGATCAAATCAATAATTCAAATACCAGATACTCAAGATGTCCATAACCAGGGACACGGCTAATCATGATTTGTTTGTACACTCTGCAGAGGTTTGTGCACTTTTACCCACAAGACTCGATCTCCTCCGTTGGAATTCTCGCACTACAACGTGTTTGAGAAACGGATGACCCAGACATAGTCTTTCAGAAGCGTTTACACCTTACGATGGGTAGACAGTTACACCTACTTTCCCCTACATCTGCTAGTCTATCACTATAAGAGTTCACACGACTTAATCAGCTATGCTAGAGCCCATAGTAGCTTGCGGCTGCACACGGAAGTTTCTAGCATGAATAATCTCATGATCCCTTTGAGCCTGGGTGGCGGTCCATAAAAAACAGGCAATCACTGGGATCCCCAGGTGCCTCAATCCACCCAGATGTGTATTAAAGTTGCCACCTTAAATAAACCATTAATTAACAATCCCACATCTGTCATGGATTCACTCACCCAGTCCACGTCTACGAGCATAACATAGCAATATAAGCAATCGTAGAAGTAACTCCCAAAGGTTTGATAATAAAACAGGTAATAGGTACTACCTCATCTACTTCCCAATACCCACATATTAATCAGATCCTAATCATGCAATTGTTTGAAGATTGATCTAATGCAATAAAACTGGGTAGTAAAGAGGTATGATCAAAGTGTTACTTGCCTGTTGTAAGGGCATATTTATCCCTAAGTGTTTTGGTGATTGATGACAATGCTTTTGTGGACTAATCGTGTGCCTTGAGTTTCTCAGATGCTTCATCACTAGGCACAAGACGGTTCGGTGCCCCTCTAAGACTATTTAAGACGGCGTTTTTCTACGTTTCTTTTTGGTGGATTTGAGTCGTAGGAGAGCCGTACTATTAAGAGGGGGTCCGCGTCGGAAAGGTTCGGGTGGAATCATCACGTACACGTTTCCTTCCTTGTCTCCACATTTCCCTTGCTCTTTGGAGCATCCCCTGTTTATCCTCTATGCGATTGTCCTCACTGCTGTTGCTGAGCTTGCGGTAGTGCTGCTCCCTGGAGCGGTAGTACCGCACGCACTTGCGGTAGTACCGTGCCACTGCGCGGTAGTACCGCGGGAGCCCACGGTAGTACCGCTCCTCTGGAGTCGTAGTACCGTGGCTCCCTGGCCAAGTACCGCTGATTTGCGGTAGTAGGGGCGGATGTAATTTTTTACATCCGCGCCTGCACGGTAGTACCGCACGTCATGCGCGGTAGTACCACGGGAGCCCTCGGTAGTACCGCTCCTCTGGAGCCGTAGTACCGTGGTTCCCAGGCCATGTGCCGCTGCTTCGCGTAGTAGGGGCGGATGTAATTTTTTACATCCGCGCCCCCACGATAGTACCGCTCCTCGAGCACGGTAGTACCGTGACGGATGTTTGCATCGCTTCGTTTCCAGCGGAAGTAAGCACGAATGTATTTTTATTCGTCCGTGCCCATCACAGGCTAGGACTTCATGCCTCGCGGTAGTACCGCTAGGGGGAGCGGTAGTACCACGCTCGCGGTAGTACTGCTCTCAATCGGGCATGTTCTAGTCTCTGCAGTTGCCGCGGTAGTACCATGGTCCCTCACGGTAGTACCGCGTGGCCTTGCGGTAGTACCGCATTCCTGGAGCGGTAGTACCGCATGTCGCAGGCTTTATTAGTGGATAATGGTTGGATATTGTCCACCACTATAAAAGGGGTGTCTCCTACCTCTAGTTGACTACCTCTTCCATCCCTAAGCTCCATTGTTGCTCCAACCTCCATTTTCGCCCGATCTCTCTCCCTAGCCAATCAAACTTGTTGATTTGCTCGGGATTGGTTGAAGAGGCCCCGATCTACACTTCCACCAAGAGAAATTTGATTCCCCCCACTAATCCCTAGCGGATCTTGTTACTCTTGGGTGTTTGAGCACCCTAGATGATTGAGGTCACCTCGGAGCCATTTTCCATTGTGGTGAAGCTTCGTGGTGTCAATGGGAGCCTCCAATTAAGTTGTGGAGATTGCCCCAACCTTGTTTGTAAAGGTTTGGTCGCCACCTTCAAGGGCACCAATAGTGGAATCACGACATCTCGCATTGTGTGAGGGCGTGAGGAGATTACGGTGGCCCTAGTAGCTTCTTGGGGAGCATTGTGCCTCCACACCGCTCTAATGGAGACGTACTTCCCCTCAAAAGGAAGGAACTTCGGTAACACATCCTCGTCTCCACCGGCTCCACTCTTGGTTATCTCGTGCCTTTACTTGTGCAAGCTTATTTCTGTTGTATCTTTTGCTTGCCTTTGTTCTAGTTGTTATTGCATCATATAGGTTGCTCACTTAGTTGCATTTCTAGACAACCTACTTTGACGCTAAGTTTAAATTGATAAAGAAAAGTCTAAAAAGTGTTAGTTGCCTATTCACCCCCCTCTAGTCAACTATATCGATCCTTTCAATTGGTATCAGAGCCTCGTCTCTCTATTAAGGACTTTGCTATCCGAAGAGTATGGTTGACACCACAGACAGTGTGGAGGAGCACTCCGGTGTGAATCCTACCTCATCTACGGTCGATGGGGGAACCGTGGTCTCTCGTGAGGAATTCAATGTGGCTTTAGACACATTGAAAAACTCCATGACGACCGAGGTTGAAAGCATGTTTACTAAATTCCTAGAAGGACTTAAACTGTCTACCTTGCCGATGAAAGTGGGTGATCCCACTAACAAGGTGACGGATGCTACCTCCGACAAGGGGGAAGCTAACAGTGAAAAGGGTCCTTCTACTAGTGGTAGAAATGGCACCGACATCTATGCCATGTGGAACCTCCAACTTATGGTGGACCGATTCCCTCTACTCATTTAAATCATGCCGGTCCTCCTCCTAAGATTGTGAAAAATGAGGATTTTGATTCTTGGGTGTATCGCTTCAAGCGTCATTTAAAGCATGTGAATACTAATATTTGGAGAATCATTGAAGAAGGTTTCTATCCACATGACCCAAGCAACTTCACCCCTAGAGAAGCCGTGAATAATCAATTCAATGAGAATGCTCTCTTCATCATCCAAGAGGCAATTCTCCCCGAAGATCTCCCTCATCTTCGACCTTACGCCACGGCCAAAGACGCGTGGCATTGCGTTGTGTCTCTCTATCGGGGAAGTGCGAGCATTCAACGCTCCAACTATGAAGTGGTGCAAGATGAAGCCGATGAGTTTGCTATGAAGGAAGATGAATAACCTCGTGAGCTCTTTCGGAGAGTAACCAAACTTGCGGTCTCACTCCGAGATCATGGGAGCAAGGACACGGATGACAATTGGATCAAACGCAAGTTCCTCAAGGCCATGATGCCCTACAACAAGGCCATGTCCTCCGTCATTCGTCAAAGACCGGACTTCCACTCCATGACCTCAAGTGAAGCGTTGGATGAGTTCATTGCAATGAGCATCTTGGACAAGACCGCCAATAACGCGATGCTCCGGTCTCAAAGGGCAAAGAAGCCCAACCTTGCCTTGAAGGCCAAGGTTATTGTGGAAGAAGAGGAAGAAGAGGAAGATGAGGAGAGCAACCCCGAAGATACAAAATATGATTATCACGAGCACATGGCTCTTGCTTCAACGCAATTTTGGAGCAAGAAGAACTCAAGACCCAACTTCAACAAGAGCAACTCAAGTGGCTTCAAGGGCAAGCAACAAGTTAGAACTTGTTACAACTGTGGCAATGTGAGCCATTTCGTTGCAGATTGTCCTTACGAGAAGCGGGAAGACAATGGTGGCAAGCTCATCCAGAAAGGCAAAGCCAAGTCTCTCCCCAACAAGAACAACTTCACCAAGAAGACTCCTACTCGAGGGTTGGTGGTTTAAGAGGAATACCATGAGGATGACGATGATGATGAAGATAGTGAAGCAATGGCCATGGCATCCGTTGCCATTGCCACAACTCCCCGGATGTCTCTCTTCGATTCACCCAACGAGAACATCACCGCCAAGTGACTCATGGCTAAAGCCACCAACAAGGTAACCCCCAACATCAAAACTACCATCATTCCTAATCCCTCTTTGACGGACGGCATTGATGATAGTAAGGGGTCTAATGAGGAAGTAAATGAATTTGAGTCCTTTATGAGTAAGCTCACACTAGTAGAAAAAGGGTCAAATGTGAAGCACAATAGTGCCGGTTTGAATTTCAGCCGGCACTAATGTGTACATTAGTGCCGGTTCGTGGCGGCGATCAATAGCACCGGTTCGTGGCGAACCTTTAGTACCGGTTCATGCCACGAACCGGTACTAAAGAGGCTGTGTCAGCCTGCGGTCAGGCTATGGCCCCACCATCACCATTTAGTGCCGGTTCGTACCACGAACCGGTACTAATGAGGTTATGGCAAGCTGTTTTTAGTCCCACCTCGCTCCCCTAACAAGCCTTTTACCACCTTAAATATGTTATTTCTCAAACTATCACAAGCACTTGGTCTTCATTGAACTCTATGTGTAGAATTTGTGGCCGCAATATGAGTCTTCATCGGTTTATAAATCGTTGATGACTCATATTGACAATTCAGATTGTACACACAAAGATCATTGATGATCAAAGTATTTTTGATGTTATAAGATCATATTGACAATTTAGACTGTAAAGAAATATAAGATCATGATCTAAATGCTCTTATATTTTTTGCGTTCAGTATGCACCAACTGCTAGGCGGGAGGAGCTGTTTAGTACCGGTTCGTGGCGAACCTTTAGCACCGGTTCGTGCCACGAACTGGTACTAATGAGGTTGTGTCAGGTAAGGCTGCGGCCCCACGAGCACTTTTAATACCGGTTCATGGATGAACCAGTACTACAGTTTCTTAGTAAGCTGTTTTTTAGTCCCACCTCGCGAAGAGAGAGGGACTAGGAGCGGTTTATAAGCCCTGAGTGCAGAGACGATGAAGAAGAGGCTCAATGCTCACGTTGCTTAGCTTCAAGCCTTCAGGAATATGGTAGACTGCACGGAGCTATGCGCAGTGCAGTTTACACTATTCCGAAAGGCTTGAAGCAAATTAACGAGCATTGCACCTCTTTTTTATTTTTAATAACTTATTACAACTCCGGACTTCTTCTATTATGGCAAAAACTAATTGCACGTCGGCATTTCTTTTTTTTAAACTTTGGTTATAACTCTAGACTTTGACCATCAAGTTTTGCAGAAAAGAAAAAATAGCTGGAAAAAAAACTATAGCTGAAAAGAAAAAAACTATATAAAATGACCGTGAAATTAAAATCAATACAAAATGAACTCTGAAAATGTTGAATTTTGGCAAACTAGATGAAAAACTACTCAGAAATAAATAGAAGAAAATAAATATAACAGAAAAGAAAAAACTATACAAAAAACTACGCAGAAATAAATAGAAGAAAATAAAGCAGAAAAGAAAAAAACTATTAAAAAAATTGGGGCGCTGCCCTGTGGGCCTGCTAGGCCACGGGCGTGCAATTACAGGCCTTAAAGGCCCAGCAGACTCACAGGGCAGCACGCAGAATTTAGGCCCACAAGCCTGCTATATAGAGGAGTTCAAAGAGGTAGCCGCGGCTGGGTTTATAAACCAGTGCGGCTGCCTTTCGCCCGGCGAGGTGGGACTAAACTTTGGGGTGGCAGCGCGAGGCCTTTAGTACCGGTTGGTGGCTACAACCGGTACTGAAGATCACCCTTTAGTACCGGTTAGTACCGGTTGTAGCCACCAACCGGTACTAAAGGCCTGCTCTTCCCGCCTCTTGGCCTGGCCAAAGTTGGCCTTTAGTACCGGTTGGTGGCTACAACCGATGCTAAAGGCCCATCCTATATATATATATAGCACTTACGAAAATTTCAGTTACATCTCCCCACTTTCGTCTCCAACCTCTCGACATCGCCGCGCGCCGCTCGATTCCGTCGTCGCCGCCCGTCGCCCGGCGTCCGTCGTCGTCGTCGCTGTCCCCGCCGCCGCTCGTCATCGTCGTCGTCTCGCGCCGCCGCCCCGAACGCCGCCGCCGTCCGTCGTCGTCGCCGCAGTCCCGTACGTCTCTCGCACCCGCGCGCCGGCGCCCCCGCCCCGTACGCCGCCGCCCTCGCCCCGTACGCCGGCGCCCCCGCTCGTACGTACGGGGCGGCGGCGTACGGGGCGGCGTACACACACATACACACATATACACACACTACACACATATACACACACACACACACACATTTTTTACTTATTTTCTATTTTCTGTTTTCTGTTTTTTAGAAAATTTAATTAGATATTAATTAGCTAGGTATGTGAGATTTGAACTAGTTGAATAATTAATATAACTAGTTTATTTTTAGTAAGAAAATTGTCGAACTAGTTTATTTAGGTATATGAGATTTGAACTAGTTGAATAATTAATATAACTAGTTTATTTTTTTTAGAAAGAAAATTGTCGTGTCTGAGATTTGATTATCTAATTAAAATATTATTTGTTAATGAGTTTTTCTGTTTATTTAATGTTTTTATATATTTTGAGTTTATATAAATGTTAGATTAATGTGGAATGTTAGATGAATTAGATAGAAAAGTTAATAGAACTAGTTTATTTTTAGTAAATGCTTAGTTGAACTAGTTGAATTAATATATAGAACTAGTTTATTTTTAGTAAATGCTTAGTTGAACTAATTGAATTAATATAACTAGTTTATTTTTAGTAAATACTTAGTTGAACTAATTGAATTAATATAACTAATTTATTTTTAGTAAATGCTTAGTTGAATTAATAGAACTAGTTGAATTAATTGAATTAGTAAGTGTTTAATGTTTCGCCTAATATGAACATAGGAAATGTCGTCTGACGACGGAAAAAATTTCGGTATGTGCACATACTGTGAAGACGAGCGCGGCCAGTGCGACAGAAATTTTTTTGTTGATGGTAGGCGATTCAGCATCAAGCTGGATGAGACTTTCGAATTCGATACAGTAAATCACAACGACAAGTCTGTTTTCGTAATTAAGCATGACTTATATATGCTTCATTTGCCTGACTTATAATTTTTAATTTTCACTATTCTACTAGCGTATCCCATGCCATGCAAGAATTTTTGTCTTGTATAAGATAGGTTTCAAAGATATGGAAACTATGGAGGTAAAGAGAGCTTACCTGAAAACTGAGCATGATGGTTATACTTTCAACGTCAAAGTATACAATGCACACACGTACACCTATTTTGAATGCAAAACTTGGCAAGCACTATGCAAGGCTTATGCATTTGAGCCTGGTATGGTTATCACCTTTGATATTCGTCCGGAAGATGATATTGAAGGTAATAGAGACATATGTGTCGATGTGCAGACGCCTCCAGTTCTACCATTATGTGAGTTCTTCTCAAATATATTTTTGTCTTTAATATTGCTTATTTCAAAAATAACTGACAACTAATTTCTATTGACAGCTTATCTCCATTCAACCAAACATGTCCGGCGCTTGGTAGACAGGACCTTCTACTGTCCCGGAGCTGAACTAAACTGCGAGGAGATAAGTCATTATGTTTCATGGCTTGAGGATCTTCATACTGTCAAGACAAATTTTTTCCTGCACTTGGAAATGTTAGTACTCAAAACGTGCGACCAATAGTGATGGTATTGAACTACGGTCACATCTATTTAGGAATGATGGTAAGATATTTACTATTTGTCCTCAGTGCATATTTTGCATACATATTTTTTTAAACTTTCATTGCTGAGTATATTAATTAAGTACTATACGATGTTCTTCAACAGGGACTCCCGATGACAGTTGTGCCTCAGGGGATCGAGACTAAAGGTCAGATGTCAATTGTTAGCTTAAGGCCAAGTTATCCTGCATTGCACATGAATGCATTCAGGATTTCTAGAAGCGATGAATGCTTAATAGTGAAAGATTGGAGGAAAATTGTTAATGATCGCAGAGAAGTACTAGGGGGCAGCAATGAGAAGCGCAACCCACGATTAGGAGACAGGTTCATCGGCATGCTCCAGTATGATCAATCAGGAGAGCTATACATGTTCTATGCTATTTTACCAGAGAGAGAGAGTAGCTAGCAGGAGTGATTTAGCTAGTTCTTCATGCTGCTCTTAATTAGTACTTGGCCTTTCATGTCCGTGTTCTTCGTTCTGAACTTAAGTGATTTGCTTTTGTGGTGTTATATATGAACGCTTATAATATCATGACAATCATGTTGAACTCGATGATTGGTTCTACTAGAAATTCTATTTATATATATATATGCATAACGTTTACAATGTGTAGTATCGTAAAATACCAGCAAACGAAAAAGAATTAAAATGGAAACACAAAATTACATGAAAAAGAAATCATAAAACTAAAAACCCCCAAACCTTATAGTACCGGTTGGTGTTACCAACCGGTACTAAAGGGCTCCAGGCCCCCGGAGCTGGCTCGTGCCACGTGGTTTCCCTTTAGCACCGGTACTAAAGGGGGGGGGGCTTTAGTGACCACACTTTAGTGCCGGTTATGGAACCGGCACTAAAGGGCCTTACGAACCGGTGCTATTGCCCGGTTCTGCACTAGTGTCAAGGGAAAATCCAAGAAACACTTTGTTGCTCTCATGGAACAACTTGGTGAAGCCAATGACATGATCGAGGCTCACGGAGAAACCATCTCTAAGATGGAAGGTCATAGTCATGACTATGCCGATGAGATATCAGATCTCTCTAATGCTCTTGAGGAAGAGCGTGGACATCGTTTGGCTCTTGAGGAGTCACAAAATTATGACCATGCCAAGTTAAAGAAAGATATTGATCATGCTCTTGTTGTGTCTCGTGTGCTAACTTTCGAGAAGGCTAAACTTGGGGTTGATCATGCTAGACTCAAGGAGGAGTTTGATGTACTTGACAAGGCCCACAAGGTCTTGAAGGGTGCTCATGCTAACCTCAAGGAGTCTCATGCTCAACTCCAAGTTAAGCTAACCAAGGAAAATGCCACATTTCCTCACATGGTCTTAATTGATAACACAAATGCTACTAACCCGTGTTGTGAGCATGTGCATCTTGTGGAGGAGAATGCCAAGTTGAAGGAACAACTTGAGAGAGGCCTTGTGTCATGCATACAAGGTGAGAGGAACCTAAATGACCTTTTGAGCAATCAAAAGGAAGCTATGGCCAAGGACGGAGTTGGGTTCTCCCCCAAGTCCAAGAATAAGAAGAAGAACGAGAAGAAGAATGACAAGACCAAACGACCTCCCCCTCTTAAGAAAACTTTTGTGAAGGAGGGAGAGGGTGCTCCCAAGGAGAAGAAGAACAATGCGAAGAGTGGTGATGCCAAAAAGGGCAAAGCCATCTCTTCCAACAAAGCCGGCGACTTTAACCCTTCTTATGTGTTGTGCCATGCTAGTGATGGGCATGTTTATGCTAAATTTGTTGGTTCTTCTTATGAGTACATTGAATGGTCTATTTGGGTTCCTAAGACCCTTGTTACTAACATCAAAGGACCCATTACTAAATGGGTACCTAAAACCAAGCATTGATCTCTTGTAGGTGTTTGCTTCCGGTGGGGGATCATGGTTGCTCGATAGTGGAGCAACAAATCATATGACCGGGAGCAAGGACTTGGTGGTGGACGTGCAAAAGATCCCATCTATGCCCACCAATGTCGAGTGGGGTGATGCCTCACATTCTAAGGTATTGGGTCTTGGCAAGGTTGTCATTTCTCATGATCTAACGATCGAGAAAGTCATGCTTGTTGAGTCCCTTGCGTACAATTTACTTTCCGTTCGTCAACTTGCACTCATGGGCTTTGCCACCTTCTTTGATATTGATACCGTGGCCCTCTTGTGGAGCAAGACTCTTAAAGTAGCCTTTGTTGGGCATGTCGAAACGGTCTCTATGTGATTAACTTTTCGGAGCGACCCACTAAGACCGCGACATGCCTAATGGCTAAAGTTGATGTGGGATGGCTTTGGCATCGCCGTTTAGCCCACGTCAATATGAGATCTTTGCAAAGTCTTCTCAAGGGGGACCATGTCCATGGACTAACAAATGTTAGTTTTGCCAAAGATCGTGCTTGCAGTGCTTGTATCGAAGGAAAGCTTCATGAGACGGCTCACCCTCCCACGACTATCATCTACTCGAAGAGACCCTTGGAGCTCCTTCACATGGACCTCTTTGGGCCTCCATCCTTTGATAGTCTTGGGGGAAGAAAGTATTGCTTGGTGATTGTGGATGATTATTCAAGATACACGTGGGTATATTTCTTCAAGAGGAAGAGTGAAACTCAACAAACCATCATCGACTTTGCAAATGAAGCTCAACGACAACATGATGCAAAGATCTTGACAATAAGAAGTGACAACGGCACCGAGTTCAAGAACTACACCTTGGATGAGTTCCTTAGTGATGAGGGGATCAAGCATCAATATTCCGCTCCATACACCCCTCAACAAAATGGTGTTGCGGAGAGGAAGAACCGGACGTTGATGGATGCGGCAAGGACCATGATGGCGGAGTTCAAGTCTCCATACAACTTTTGGGCCGAAGCCATCAACACCACGTGTCATGCATCAAATCGGCTCTATCTCCGCAAAGGCTTGAACAAGACTCCTTATGAAATACTCACCGGTAACAAGCCCAACCTCAAGTACTTCCGGGTGTTCGGGTGTAAGTGTTTCATTCTCAAGAAAGGTGTTCGTTTGTCTAAATTTGAGGCTAGAGCTTATGAGGGCATATTTGTTGGTTATGCTACAAACTCTCATGCTTACCGTGTCCTCAACAAGTCCACCGGACTCATTGAGGAGACGTGTAACGTGGAGTTTGACGAAAATAACGGCTCCCAAGTGGAGCAAAGTGGTACTTGTGATGTAGGTGATGAAATTCCTCCCCAAGCCATAAGAAGAATGGGTATTGGTCATATTCTACCCATTGAGGAACCCCTTGTGGCCGAAGGAGAAGGACAATGCTCCACTCAAGTGGAGCCATCACCTCCCCAAGACCCACACGCTTCCGAAGAACAAAGTGAAGGCCCTCAACTTCATGAACAAGACCAAGGGCAAGATCAACCTCAAGATGGTGATGATCCACCAAATGATGCCCAAGGTCAAGTTCTCCCCCTCGAGCAAGTTCAAGATCAAGAGCAAGCTCAAGATCTCGAACAAGCTCAAGACGGCGCTCAAGATAATCAAGTTGATCCTCCTCCTTCCACATCCGAGGAGGAATTAGAGCGTCCTTCCGCAAAGATTGCTTCCAAGCTCACCACCAAAGGCCATCTCATGGTGAATGTGGTTGGAAGCCTAAGAAAGGGGGTAAGCACTCGTAGACAATTAGAAAACTATTGTGAATATCACGCGTTTGTCTCTTGTGTTGAACCCCAAAAGGTCTATGAGGCGCTCGAAGATTCAGATTGGCTTAATGACATGCATGAAGAACTGAACAACTTCGAGTACAACAAGGTGTGGAGATTGATGCCACGGTCGTCGGGGAACCATAACGTCATTGGAACCAAGTGGATTTTCAAGAACAAGCAAGACGCTCATGGGAACATCATTCGCAACAAGGCAAGATTGGTAGCACAAGGCTACTCCCAAGTCGAGGGTATCGACTACGGTGAAACCTTTGCTCCCGTTGCTCGCCTTGAATCCATTCGTTTGTTGATTGCTTATGCTTCCCATCACAACTTTAAGTTACAACAAATGGATGTGAAAAGTGCTTTTCTTAATGGTCCTATTAATGAGTTGGTTTATGTCAAGCAACCCCCCGGGTTCGAGGATCCTTACTTCCCGGATCATGTGTATCAACTCGATAAGGCACTCTATGGCCTTAAACAAGCCCCACGTGCGTGGTATGACCACCTTACCGAGTTGTTACAAGATCGTGGATTTGAAGTTGGGCAAATCGATCCCACTCTTTTTACTAAGAAGGTCAAAGGGGAGTTGTTTGTGTGCCAACTATATGTTGATGACATTATCTTTGGTTCCCCTAACAAAGCTTTCAATGAGGAATTTGCCGCTCTCATGACCTCTAAGTTCAAGATGTCTTCGATGGGAGAGTTGAAGTTCTTCCTTGGTTTTGATATCAAACAAAGAAGAGAAGGTACCTTCATCAACCAAGCCAAATACACTCAAGACATGCTTAAGAGATTCAAGCTAAGTGATGTCAAGCCGGCTTCTACTCCAATGCCTACCAAGTGCCAACTTGACATTGATCCCAATGGTAAAGCGGTGGATCAAAAGGTATATCGCTCTATGATTGGATCCTTGCTTTACCTTTGTGCATCTAGACCGGATATCATGTTGAGTGTGGGAATGTGTGCACGGTTTCAAGCCGCACCGAAGGAAAGCCACTATGTGGCGGTCAAGTGAATCTTTCGATATTTGGCTCATACCCCAAACTTTGGCCTATGGTACCCAAGAGGAGCAAACTTCAAGCTTGAAGTATTTACGGATTCCGATTGGGCAGGAGACAAAGTGGATAGGAAGTCCACTTCTGGAGGGTGCCAATTTCTTGGTTGCTCTTTGGTGAGTTGGTCTTCCAAGAAGCAAAGTTGTGTGTCTCTCTCGTCCACCGAAGCGGAATATGTGGCGTCCGGTAGTTGTTGTGCACAACTCCTATGGATGAGGCAAACTTTAAAGGAATATGATGTCATTTGTGACAAAGTGCCTATTTGGTGTGATAATGAAAGTGCCATCAAGGTTTCTCTCAACCCGGTGCAATACTTCAAGATGAAGCACATTGAGATTCGGTATCACTTCATCCGGTAACATATTAGGCGAGGGGAGATCGAGCTCAAGTATGTCAACACGCATGATAACCTTGCAGATATTTTCACGAAGCCCTTGGATGAACCAAGATTTCGCGAGTTAAGGCATGAGCTAAATATCATTGATTCGAGCAATGTGACTTGAGCCCGTGCACACCCCACCTCACTCAACTTGTTGTCTAGTTTAGGTGTAGGCATGGACATAGGGGGAGTGCCATTCTCTCAATGAACTCTCCCTCCCCCATTATGCATAAATCGATCAACTCTTTCACATTAGCCATTTTTGATGGTGTTTGTGCTTCAAAGACGAGTGTTGGTCATGGGCCCAAGGATAATTCTTCGCGGTGCCATACTAATTGACTCAAACATAGGTGGATCCGGCCACCGCCCTCTCCTTTTTGAGAGGTGGTGTCGCGTGGTTGCTTCTGGTTGTCGTTTGCCTTTCTGCCTCTGTGTTGAGCGTGCTCTTGTAGTGTCTCTTATGTCTGAAGTTTCCTTGCGAAGACCTCCTTTTCGTGTGTTTGAAACCTGCTTTTCTTGAGCTCACGGGACTACCGCAGCCTGCTACGATACTACCGCGCGTGGAGAGCACGGTACTACCGCCCCAACATGGCAGTAATTTTTTACTGCCGCCTGGGAGAGCGGTACTACCGCTTTGGTGCGGTACTTCAACCCAAGCGGTACTACCGCGATGATATGCGGTACTACCACGCTGTCGCAGACGCTTAGGGATAAGGACGGGCAGGGGGAGTTCTAACTCCCCCATACCCATTCGTCTGTTTTCCCCACTTCGTCTCTCTCCCTCTCTCTCTCACTCAAGAACGGGGCCGGAGTCCCTCGCCGGATCTCCGCCTCCGGCTGCTCTCCTGTGATTCCGTCCGGTGGGATCGTTCCCCACCACGTGCTCTTGCCATGGAACAAGCTCCTTCCCCAAATCCCTCTCTCTTTTGGTTGTTTTCTTTGCCTCTAGGTTTTTGGGGAGATGCATTTGTTCTTGAGACTTTAGGCTAAGTCTTTGCAAGAGTAGGATGTAGGAGAGTAGTATTGCGTAGGGATTATACCTGATATGTTGTCATGAGATAGAGTTGATCAACCGTAGTACCGCCGTGGTTTCGCGGTTCATCTCAGATTCAAAGTTTGGTTTTGGATCTGACGTGGTGCGGTACTACTACGCTGCATGTGCGGTATTACCGCTCTACCGGTACTATCGCTCGTCCAGTGCGGCACTACCGCATGAGATGCGGCACTAGAATCTTACTACCGCTCCCAGCCCCGGTACTACCATGACTTCACATGGTACTACCGCGACTAGGAGCGGTACTAAAATTTTAGTACCGCAGCACCAGGCAGTACTACCGTTGGGCCCATTCTATCACATGGAAATTACCACGTATGCTTTCTTCGTGTTTCTTTCGCGTTGTCGTGGTCTTTGCATTGATCCTTCTTGCTTGTCGTGGGTGTTTTGCATTTTCTGTCTCAGGTGGTGGCTCTCGCCGTTCCAATCCCAATCGTGACACTGGCTCCAAGCGTCCGCGCAATCAAGGTGAAGCAACAGAGGGCTCCAATGCCCCCAAGCGCCATGTCAAGACCACCGCTAGCAAGCACAAGGAACCCGCTAAGGGCATGGACGAGATTCCCCAATCTGAGTTTATCCGTCTCAGGCAGATCAACCCGTATGTGAATCCTCGTGCTACCGTCAGAGGCTGTCAGTTGTTTTGGACCAAGCAACAGACTCTCACTTATCTGGATGTCATCAAGAACAAGAAAAATACCTACGTGGATGTCAAGTGGATAGACATGCATCACCTGAGGAAGGACAAGTATCATGAGTACTTTGGAGAAGCTCTGGATTTGGTGGAGCAGTTTGATATTGAACATGTGATCTCTTTCCATCTTGACTATGACCCTGAGCTTATCTGTCAGTTCTTTGCCTCAGTTTTCTTTCACCCTGGGGAGGAGCGGAGGATGACCTGGATGACCAATGGTCGTCAGTTGACTGCTACCTGGAAGGAGTTCATGGATCTGCTCCAGGTTCCTGATGACGGGCTCAACTCACCCGTGGGTGTTCGCCCCCATGCCAATTCTGAGTCTGCTAACAAGGACAAGCTTCAGCCATTCTATGTTGAGAAGGTGCTTGCCAATAGCAAGTCGGCGTGGGTGCTCAACTCATTTCTGGATATTATGTATCGCATCTTCCGCAACTCTCTGTTCCCTCGCATTGGTGACAAGGACAAGGTTCATGCCTATATGGTGGATATGATGCTCCTGTGCAAGGAGGCTCACGTGTCTCAGACTCAGCCACTTGATGTCTCACACATCATGTGGTGTGAGCTTCGGTTTGCGGTGTTCAACCGCAAGGTGCCTATCTATGGACCATACCTGTTTCTGTTGATCTCCAAGACTTGGGCGAAGCAGTACCCTGGTAATGAGTTCCTTGCTCCTGACTGGATTCGGCATGATCCCATCAGTCTCCGTGTCAAGCCCAACTGGGCCAACACTACTACTCGTGCTGAGGCGTCTGCTGCTAGGAGGGCTATTGATGAGGATGAGGCTGAAGCAGAGGATGTTGCTGATGACCGTGCTGCTGGGTCTTCCCATAGTTCCTATGTGCCCTCGTGGGCCAAGAAGCTGAAGGACAAGGTGAAGACTGTTTTCTGCATGCAAGCTAAGGGGCAGTACAGGACTCACGTGGCATCCAAGGAGAGTCGCCGCCGCGACAAGAAGATCTTGAAGCTGTATGGAGAGGACGTGTCTGGCGGGTCTGAGGATCAAATCACTCTAGAGGCCGAGTGGATGGAGAAACAAGGCTACAAGTGGACTGATTCTGAGGAGGACGTCGAGGAGACCATTCCTGCCGCCGGGTCTGACGAGGATCGTTGGGATGATTTCTCTGCTTGAGCCACCCCTTGTGTGTAGGTGTCCTCTCTGCCTTTTTGGCGTCTCGATGCCAAAGGGGGAGAGAGTGTAGGGATTTGCGAGTCATGTGTCGTGTTCGATGTGTTTGCATGTCTCGTTTGGACCTCGTTTCAGTTGTTTCGGTTGCTTCGGTTTGGTTTGACCTTCATATGATGTAAGACATATGCACTCTACCTATCTTGGTGAGCTTGTGATATATTGTGCTACTATTGTTTATGCTCTTGCTTAGTTGTTAGTCCTACCTTTGCAAGATCATGCCTTATCTCTAAAATATAGGGGGAGTGTTGATGCTAGCTTGTGTGCTGTGTAGTCCAAAGCATCCATCTAGATTGCACACATCTAGGGGGAGCCCGTCTATATTTTAGAGAGGAGGGGTTTGCCTCTGCTCAATATTTTTTCCCCTTGTGCAAATCCCGTATTGTCATCAATCCACCAAAAAGGGGGAGATTGTAAGGACATATTTATCCTTAAGTGTTTTGGTGATTGATGACAATGCTTTTGCGGACTAATCATGTGCCTTGAGTTTCTCAGATGCTTCATCACTAGGCACAAGACGGTTCGGTGCCCCTCGAAGACTATTGAAGACAACATTTTTCTACGTTTCTTTTTGGTGGATTTGAGTCGTAGGAGAGCCGTACTATTAAGAGGGGGTCCACGTCGGAAAGGTTCGGGTGGAATCATCACATACACGTTTCCTTCCTTGTCTCCACCTTTCCCTTGCTCTTTGGAGCATCCCCTGTTTATCCTCTATGCGAATGTCCTGACTGCTGTTGCTGAGCTTGCGGTAGTACTGCTCCCTGGAGCGGTAGTACCGCAAGCACTTGCGGTAGTACCGTGCCACTGCGCGGTAGTACTGTGGGAGCCCACAGTAGTACCGCTCCTCTGGAGTCGTAGTACCGTGGCTCCCTGGCCAAGTACCGCTGCTTCGCGGTAGTAGGGGCAGATGTAATTTTTTACATCCGCGCCTGCACGGTAGTACCGCACGTCGTGCACGGTAGTACCGCGGGAGCCCACAGTAGTACCGCTCCTCTGGAGCCGTAGTACCGTGGTTCCCAGGACAAGTGCCGCTGCTTCGCGGTAGTAGGGGCGGATGTAATTTTTTACATCCGCGCCCCCACGGTAGTACCGCTCCTCGAGCATGGTAGTACCATGACGGATGTTTGCATCGCTTCGTTTCCAGCGGAAGTAAGCACAGATGTATTTTTATTCATCCGTGCCCTTCATAGGCTAGGACTTTCCTGCCTCGCGGTAGTACCGCTAGGGGGAGCGGTAGTACCGCGCTCGCGGTAGTACTGCTCTCAGTCGGGCATGTTCTAGTCTCTGCAGCTGCCGCGGTAGTACCATGGTCCCTCACGGTAGTACCGCGTGGCCTTGCGGTAGTACCGCATTCCTGGAGCGGTAGTACCGCATGTCGCAGGCTGGATTAGTGGATAACAGTTGGATATTGTCCACCACTATAAAAGGGGTGTCTCCTACCTCTAGTTGACTATCTCTTCCATCCCTAAGCTCCATTGTTGCTCCAACCTCTATTTTTGCCCGATCTCTCTCCCTAGCCAATCGAACTTGTTGATTTGCTCGGGATTGGTTGAAGAGGCCCCAATCTACACTTCCACCAAGAGAAATTTGATTCCCGCCACTAATCCCTAGCGGATCTTGTTACTCTTGGGTGTTTGAGCACCCTAGACGGTTGAGCTCACCTCGGAGCCATAGTCCATTGTGGTGAAGCTTCGTGGTGTTGATGGGAGCCTCCAATTAAGTTGTGGAGATTGCCCCAATCTTGTTTGTAAAGGTTCGGTTGCCGCCTTCAAGGGCACCAATAGGGGAATCACGGCATCTCGCATTATGTGAGGGCGTGAGGAGATTACGGTGGCCCTAGTGGCTTCTTGGGGAGCATTGTGCCTCCACACCGCTCTAACGGAGACATACATCCCCTCAAAAGGAAGGAACTTCGGTAACACATCCTCGTCTCCACCGGCTCCACTCTTGGTTATGTCGTGCTTTTACTTGTGCAAGATTATTTGTGTTGTATCTCTTGTTTGCCTTTGTTCTAGTTGTTATTGCATCATATAGGTTGCTCACTTAGTTGCATTTCTAGACAACCTACTTTGATGCTAAGTTTAAATTGGTAAAGAAAAGTCTAAAAAGTGTTAGTTGCCTATTCACCCCCCTCTAGTCAATTATATCGATCCTTTCACCTGTACTGTTGATGAAGATGATTCACACTCAACTCCTGATAGTTCTATTCGTCTCACTCCGTTCAATCTATCGTAAGCAAGCAATAGTAACCACACATAAGCAATCACTCAAAGGATCAGAGAGAACGAAGAAAACAAATAGGAAAACATCAAAACCAAGAAAATAACTCTTGCAGCATAAAACAATTTCTAGCAGTACCAAAACTATGTGAATTTGGTCAAGAGCTTCAATTTGCAAAAAGAATCAACTCAAACGGAGTTATAGAACTCGAGTTACGATCAAACGAAGTTCAAATACTAAACTATTTGAAATACAAATTTTAAACCTTCAAAAAACATGTTTAAGTTGATTATTTGGATAGAGGGCATCATAACGAAGAAGTAGGCGTTGGTTTCGTCTAATTCCGACTAACGAGCAAAAAGTGGTGAGGGTTTAAAGATTAATGACTAATCTATAAATAAAATATCTACAAAGAAGTCCCTCACCGAAAACTAAAATAAAAAGAAAAACTCTACCGAACGAACGTTTGCTCAAAAATATCTACAGAACGAAGTTGTTCACTAAAACTAAATAAACAGAAAACGTCCGCTAGTTAAAAAAACAAAACGGGTTTTAAAACGAAAACCGAAAAGAAAACCGGAGAACCGGGGCAGTTTATTACCGGACCGGGAAAATCGGCGGGTCGAGCAGCGGATCTGGCAGTTCCGGCGAGGCGGCGGACTCCAGCGAGACGGGGCGGCAGCTCCGGCGGTCTTCGAGGCCGGCGAAGTGGTCGGGGAGAGGCGGCGCTGGGCGGCAGGTGCAGTGGTGGCGACGACGGTGGTCGTTGGCCACGGAGTGGAGCGGGCGGCGAATCTCACCGGCGGTGGCGAGGCGCGAGATGCGAGGGTGGCGGCGGCTGTTGAGGGGAGGAGAAGGCGAGGATGGTGGGGTCAGCCTTTTAAAGGGCGAGGGGAGGGGTGGCGTGGAGGGTGCAAGAGGAGGCCAGAGGCGGCACGGCGTCCATAGCGGCACGGCAGCGGACTCGGGAGGAGTCCCGGTCGGGGACGACAGGCGAGGCTACGCGGAGCTGGGCCTTGGCCTGGCTTCGGCTGGGCCGGCCCAGCGGGCGGAGAGAAAGTTTTTTTTAACATTTTGCGGACAACAAAAATAAAATAAACTATAGAAAATAAAAACATACTATAGGCATATAATATATCAAAATTTCCAGAAAATTATTTCCTACTGCATGAACATTATTCTAACATCAAATAAAATCCTTAATAATTCAAATAAAGCAAAGAGTGCTATTGCTCTAATAAAATCCAATAAAAATCATTTTAAAACTACCAAAATTAATTCAATTTTATTTCTCTCCAATTTTCTAATGTAGGGAATCATTTTACCCTAATTTCCAAATATTTTATTTTTGGAGAAAAATAATTTGAATAAAACCCAAATAAGTCCAAATTGAAAATAATTTTCAAAGGGACTTTAAATTGGATTTCTTCGAAACTCCCAACTCATATTTCATATGTTTTGAAGAAGTCATTTTATCTTCTCTCATGAAAATCATTGAGTTGCATGAAGTTTATGAATTGCCAATATTTCCGAATGAAATTCAAATCATTTCAAAACCCTTTTTCATTTATTTAAATGGAAGAAGTTGTATTATCTTCACTCCAGGGTTTGTATTTGAAAAAGGATTTGGATTCATGGAGACCATAAAAGCAAGATGAAAGTTTGGGAAAGTCCTTTTATTCCCTCTCATTTAACTTTCAACAAGTTTCAAATTTGACTCAATTTCACTCAAGAAATCAAACAATCAATCAAAACTATCTATTTAATATAACATTCCAAAATTTAGAATTTTGGGATGTTACAAACCTACCACCCTTAAAATGAATCTCGTCCTCGAGATTCGGAGAGGCTAGAAAGAAATAGGTTAGGGTCGGGGTCTTCTCAAAATCCATCGATCGTCACAGGGGGTCTGGGGTGCTACCACCCTTAGAAACATGGTTACGGTTCCATCAAAACTCATATACTTCATCCTTATTTTGACAGTGTCGGTCTTCGCAGATCTTCAGGATAATTCCTTCTCTGGGCTTTTCCTGTGGTGGCATAACCTTTTCCTTAATTCTTGTGTCCATTTGATCTTGGTAAGGTTATTCCATGACTGGTCTTCTTAGCTGACGGGTTTGGCGCCTATACTAAACAACTATCGATATCTCATGGTGGTCATCAATTTATGGTTTCTCTTGCAGGAAATGGGTCTGGGTTGAACCTCACCGTATGACCTACGTTTGGGAACAACTGCCTTGTACAAGGGGAATAATTGTCATACCATTCTAAGGTTCAACAAGGTTTTGATCATCGTCTCTCTACTATGGGTAAGTCACCCAGATTTACCATCCCGTACAGCAAGACGAATAATAAGAGTAAGTCGGTATGGTGATCAATCCACCCCGCACCCAAATCATTACCTTGTATATGGTTTAGCGAATCTCGCATTCTAACACTCGTCATCCTCACAAGAATTGCAGAATTTCTCTTGTCCACGAACCAAGTTCGGATAATCCATGGATTCTGCAAGCCAGGCAAACAACTACCGTTCCTTCACAACTCTCAGGTTTTGTGTTGCTCCTATAAAATCATTGGTTGATAAAGGCATATCCTCTTCCAGGGTTTTTCCTTCCGCAAGAGTGCGCTTGCTTCTTGGCAGGTCCTAGGGCCTGTGGATTATGGCCCATCTCATCACTTGCAAACCTTGAACTCATTCTTGGGGCAACTGATCATTATCCCAACATCCAACTTCCTAGTATTCTTGAATACATCCAATTGCACTTTCTTCCTTCCTTCCTTCTATTGGTATCACACTACGATGTGATTACTCAAACTCACCATGGAGTTACACTTGCTCCATATTACCAACATTATACCTCCATATCCAATAGTACTTTCATCCCTTCATATTCTTGGGGTATCCCACATATCGAGACAAAACTCGTACTTATATTTTCCATAGTCCACTTCATGGAACATTGTGATCTTTTCCCAGGGCTCAAAAGTCCTCAAAGGGTACTACCACCCTTAAAATGTACAATTTCATCCATAGACCATATTTCTCATATCCTCGAAAATGGTCAAAACCTTTCTTCATAGAGTAACAACTCATAAAGATTCAGTGTATGAAATCATGACACAAGAACTTTATTGATTTCATGAATTCATTACAATATCCCAAACTTCCATTCCATAACTCACTCCATATCCCCCAAGAATAAAAAAATATGCTTTCTACTACACTTATTATCAATATTAAATTCTCAACTACTTAGCTCCAGCTTTCATCTTGTCATGACATTTATTAACATGGTGTCCTGTTTCCCTGCAGCATAAACAAATAACTTCCGATAAGTCTTTAGGCTTCTTGGGGATGGTGTCCGCCCTTTGGGCTCTTGGCTTCCTCTTTCGACATTTATTGGTGTATTTTTTTCTTTGGACATTTATAGGCGTAACGACCTAAATCCTTGCACCTATAACAAGTGATATGACTCAGTTCCTTCTCTGCAGAAATTGGGTTGTTCCTGGAATCCAATCTATTTCTCTTCCAGGACTTTTCTGTTCCAATCAGGGCTTGTATTTCCTATGGGTCATACTCTACTTCCTCTGTCGGGTATTGTACTAGATCCCCATTCAGACAATTTTGGGAAAAGTTTCCTTCTTCTCCACACGAATAGCAAGACTTGGTGCAAGGTTTAACTGGATCTCCATCGGGTGTGTCCTCCACCTCTTCCTTTATCACAAGTTCTTCTAAAGTTTCCAGGAGGGCTCCTTTCAATGCTTCCTTCTTCTGCTGGACGGTTCTTTGTACCATGGGGTAAATGTGACACTGAGCAGGGTAGTGGGTAGTCCCTTCACACAAGAAATAAGTGATCTGCCTAGTTGGGCATTCTTCAGCTGGGTGACTTCCTTCACAATTTGGGCATTCATCCTTGTGTCCTTTATGGGTGTGTCCCATTTCTCCACAAATCTTACATGCACAAGGCTTCTTTTCCTTAGGTTCACATGGCTTTCGGGTAAGACGGGACCTCAGTAGAATCGTCTTAAATTCATCCCAAGCATTGGTTCCATTCCATCCTTGTATGGCTTGATGTATCTCTCGCCATTTTGCAGCACCTTGTGTGATCTTTTGTAGGGTGTATGGAATCATATACTCTCCTTCAATACCATGCTCCTTCATGCGATATTCCATGTTCCGTATCCAGTGTGCTATCTCCGGTTGTGTCATGAATCTCGGAAATACTCGTCCATCTCCATTCGTCATCTTTTGGGATCCAAGGGTTTTGGGGTGAGATTCAGAGGGATAGAGAGGGAGGGATACACACAATACAAACAATAGTTTTGAAAGGACTGATTTTATTTGTGGCTGTCGGAAAAACATCAAACAAATGACAGCTCACAAACGTTGGATCCAACATAGGTATATAACAGGGGTTTGGTCTTCTAAAGGTCAATAAATCTTCAAAGTCGCCAAACTCTTCTTGTCCATGTCTCCGATGGCATCTTCCGATCATGCTTGTCCTTCTCAAGTTACTCTGCCAGATCTCTGTAGACGCGAAGTCTCTAGTGACATCCTTTAATATTCTGGAGTTGCGTTCCAAACTTCTGGGTTTCAACATCCTTGGCATGAACCATGGTCCTACAGTCCTTCAGTTCCTGACGAATCTCCGGTATCTCGATGTTTTGCTCCTCCAGCTTGGCTGCTTTCAGCTTCTGGGTCCTGAGTTCTTCACGAATTGCCTCCTTGTCAAATATGACTTCCTAAAGGTCCCTCTAAAATTCTTCATGTAATTCTCCATATCCTGGCGATACACCAACTAAGGTTAAAACTGCATCCTTTGTTGACAGATGCTCCATCAGCCTTCTACCATCGAATCCTTCCATGCATCTTCATGCTTAACTCCACACGGTGACAATAGCATAAGCGAGCGATAGCATCATGGATATCCGTGTTTATGCCCATGTTTGTGCCATGAGCTATCATTCCATAGTTGATATCTCATGTCTTGGGGTTTTCTTGACAAAACCTTGAGTTCTACTGCTCCATGTTTTGGTCTTTCTCCGATACACCTTGATCTCGGGTATTGACAGCTTTCCATAGTCTGCCAAGTTCCATAAGGGTAACCTTCCTAGGTCATACCAATCTGGAAATTCTTCAGAGCCTTTAAATTCTCCTATTCTTTGGAGTCTTCAAACGTTGTAGTTTCCATCATTATAATGCACGGTAAAATCCTCTTCATTCCGAAGTGGTCTTAGTTGTCTGATATCTTGTACTCCTTGGTGTGGTCTCATCAGCCGAATCTTCATGTGGTCAAAAGGGGGAAAGGGGTATAGTCTCTCTAAAAGGGAATATTTGAATAAGCTCAGAAGAGAAGAGAGGTAAAAGATCCTTTTTGAAAAGAAAGTTATAGAGAAAAATCTTTTCCTATGGGCTTGCCAGTTTCTCGGGTCACTTCCTACAGTCAACATGTGCTCTGATACCATCTTGTAGCGACCCGACCACAAACGGTCAAGTATCTGTGCTTAAGTGTCATCCCTGGATCGGTATGCTGACACACACAGTACTCGAGGATTTATAACAGAGGTAAATCACATGTACGAAGTAACGTAAATACAATTACCTCAATCCATATAGCGGAAGTAACAACAAGGCTGTGGATTCCCATCAACACCAACGGCAAAGTTGAGTGTAGAAATTGTAACCCTAACGTATCACTTACTCGTCGTAAGATTCCTGCAACATGAGACGTTGCAGCCATGTAGGTCAGTACATTGAATGTACTGGCAAATTCACACCATAGAGCACTGATGAATAATAGCTATCACCACATGCATATATGCCTAGTGGAAAAGCTCTATGGTTATAATGTTTTTGCGAAAAGCCAATTTTTCCCTACTACAAAGGAATAAATTTTATTTAACTACACAGTTGTTTGAAAATATTGAGAAGGTAAACCCCAACTCAATCCCAATTAAAAGTTAACAACCCAACAAATCAATTAAGTAACATGATGAGATCAAATCAATAATTCAAGTACCAGATACTCAAGATGTCCATAACCAGGGACACGGCTAATCATGATTAGTTTGTACACTCTGCAGAGGTTTGTGCACTTTTCCCCACAAGACTCGATCTCCTCCGTTGGAATTCTCGCACTACAACGTGTTTGAGAAACGGATGACCAAGACATAGTCTTTCAGAAGCATTTACACCTTACGATGGGTAGACAGTTACACCTACTTCCCCCTAAATCTACTAGTCTACAACTGTAAGAGTTCACACGACTTAATCAACTATGCTAGAGCCCATAGTAGCTTGCGCCTGCACACGGAAGTTTCTAGCATGAATAATCTCATGATTTGTAATGCCCCGGATTCGATGCGCCAGGTGTCTCCCAGCTACTCGTCGTTGTTGCCATGTCATTTGCTTGCGTGTTGCATTTTGACATGTCATCATCTGCATTTCATCTGCATGTTTTTTAAAACTTGCATCCGTTCGGGTTCCGCCAGTTCTTTCCATTGGACGTTCTAAGCCCAGACACACTTGCACGCGCCCGCGACACTTCCGAAATATTAGTTATGAGTGGCATAAAAATGTTCTCGGAATGGGGTGAAAGTTGGCGTGCGGTCTTATTCTGGTGTAGGTAGACCGCCTGTCAAGTTTTGTCGCATTTGGAGCTCGTTTCATAGCCCAATCGTTAAACATATAGCGGTACCACTGCCGGCACCTTCGTCGGACGTTTTCAGTCTCCGAAATCCCTTGCCGGGCTGCCATCCTCCCTTTCTTCTCATCCAATGGCCTTCTGCACAGCCCACCTCCAACCCACCTAAACCCCCCCTCCGCTCCGGAACATCGGATCGAGATCCGATGCCCGAAGACGGAGCAAAACCCCTCAAACCCTAGCCTCTAGCTATAAAAGGAAGCCTCCTCGTCCATTTTTGGTAGCAGACAACTCCCTCCTCGAAATCCGCATGCCACCAGCCTCCTTCCCACCTGCAGCCACCGACGCCCTCCTCAAACTCCGCGCCGGGCCGCTCCTCCGCAGCCAAGTGGCACCACCGGAGTGGCCAGCTGCCACCAGCCGACACTGCCGGTCTCTCCTGTGCCTCCACGCGTCCCAGCCAGTGCCTCCCGCCGCCGCAGCCCACCGAGGCCCAGGCCAGGCCCGCCCCGTGCCGAACCGGGCCCCGACCGTGCCCGCAGGCACCCGCCCGCGCCAGTCGCCCGCAGCTTCGCTCCTCAATCCGATCTGGATCGGGAGGGAGTCCCGACCTCGCCGGGCGCCGCCGCCGGCCGAAGCTCGCCGGAGCCCGCGCGCCTGCACCTCCTTGCGACTCTGCTGCCCTGTCCCACCGTCGTCGACCACCGCGCCGCCCTGCAGCGCCCGGCCGGACCTCGCCCTGCCACCGCGCCGCCTCGCTTCCTCACCGGAGCCCACGCCGTGCCTCGGCGTTAGTGCTCGCCGCCGCCCGTCCTACTCCGGATCCGGCCGGATCCCGCGTCCCCGCGGCCGGATCTGCCGGCTCCCCACTGCCCCAGCCTTCTCTTCGCCGCCATCGTCGGGCTCCCTCGCCGCCGCAGCTCCGTCGTCATTCCCGCGTGCGGGCACACGCACAGCCAGCCATGTGGGCCCCGCGGCCCGTCCCCGCCAGCCTGCTCCATGCTGGCCCGATCCGCCTCTCCCCCCTCTCTGGCCCAAGTGGCCCAAGGTGAGCGAGCCCGCCTAACCCCCACCCTGTGCGCGAGATAACTAAATGGAGCTCATCCATGTTGTTTTTGAAAATGGCCTAAGTCCCTGTTTATCAGCATCATATAGGCATTTTCATCATAATGTAACTCTGTGCATATTGCTCCGTTTTATGCGTGTAATATATCAAAATGTTCATTGTGAGATGCTCTCCATTTTGTTACACTGTGCCATGCTTGTTTGAGTTCATATCTACAAAGCTCGACTTGTCACAAAAAGGTTTTCGATAAGTTCAAGGTGTTGACTACAATGAGATTTTCTCAACTGTAGCGATGCTTAAGTCTGTCCGAATCATGTTAGCAATTGTCACATGTTATGAAATCTGGCAAATGGATGTCAAAAACTACATTCTTTAATGGATTTATTAAAGAAGAGTTGTATATGATGCAACCAGAAGGTTTTGTTAATCCTAAAGGTACTAACAAAATGTGCAAGCTCCAACGATCCATCAATGGACTGGTGCAAGCATCTCGGAGTTGGAATATACGCTTTGATGAGTTGATCAAAGCATATGGTTTTATACAGACTTTTGGAAAGGCCTGTATTTACAAGAAAGTGAGTGAGGGCTCTGTAGCATTTCTGATATTATATGTGCAAGACATATTGTTGATTGGAAATGATATAGAATTTCTGGATAGCATAAAAGGATACTTGAATAAAAGGTTTTTCAATGAAAGACCTCGGTGAAGCTGCTTACATATTGAGCATCAAGTTCTATTGAGATAGATCAAGACGCTTGATAAGTTTTTTTTTCAATAAGAACATACCTTGTCAAGATTTTGAAATAGTTCAAAATGGAACAGTCAAAGAAAGAGTTCTTGCCTGTGTTGCAAAGGTGTGAAATTGAGTAAAACTCAAGACCCGACCACGGCAGAAAATAGAAAGAGAATGAAAGTCATTACCTATGCATCAGTCATAGGTTCTATAAAAGTATGCCATGCTATGGACCAGACCTATTGTATACTCTGCCCTGGTTTGGCAAGGGAGTACAATAGTGATCTAGGAGTAGATCACTGGACATTGGTCAAAATTATCCTTAGTAGAATAAGGATATGTTTCTTGATTATGGAGGTGATAAATGAGTTCGTCGTAAAGAGTTACATCAATGCAAAGCTTTTACACCAATCCAGATGACTCTAAGTCTCAATCTGGATACATATTGAAAGTGGGAGCAATTAGCTAGAGTAGCTCCGTGCAAAGCATTGTAGACATAGAATATTTGCAAAATACATACGACTCTGTAATATGTCAGACCCGTTGACTAAACTTCTCTCACGAGCAAAATATGATCATACCTTAGTACTCTTTGGGTGTTAATCACATAGCAATGTGAACTAGATTACTGACTCTAGTAAACCCTTTGGGTGTTGATCACATGACGATGTGAACTATGGGTGTTAATCATATACATATATGAATATTGGTGTTAAATCACATGATGATGTGAACTAGATTATTGACTCTAGTGCAAGTGGGAGACTGAAGGAAATATGCCCTAGAGGCAATAATAAAGTTATTATTTATTTCCTTATATCATGATAAATGTTTATTATTCATGCTAGAATTGTATTAATCGGAAACATGATACATGTGTGAATACATAGACAAACATATAGTCACTAGTATGCCTCTACTTGACTAGCTCATTAATCAAAGATGGTTATGTTTCCTAACCATAGACATGTGTTGTCATTTTATTAGTGGGATCACATCATTAGAAGAATGATGTGATTGACATGACCCATTCCGTTAGCCTAGCACTTGATCGTTTAGTATACTGCTATTGCTTTCTTCATGACTTATACATGTTCCTGTAACTATGAGAATTATGCAACTCCCGTTTACCGGAGGAACACTTTGGGTACTACCAAACGTCACAACGTAACTGGGTGATTATAAAGGAGTACTACAGGTGTCTCCGAAGGTACATGTTGAGTTGGCGTATTTCAAGATTAGGTTTTGTCACTCCGATTGTCGGAGAGGTATCTCTGGGCCCTCTCGGTAATGCACATCACTATAAGCCTTGCAAGCAGTGTAGCTAATGAGTTAGTTACGGAATGATGTATTACATAACGAGTAAAGAGACTTGCCGGTAACAAGATTGAACTAGGTATTGGATACCGACGATCAAATCTCGGGCAAGTAACATACCGATGACAAAGGGAACAACGTATGTTGTTATGCGGTTTGACCGATAAAGATCTTCGTAGAATATGTGGGAGCCAATATGGGCATCCAGGTCCCGCTATTGGTTATTGACCGGAAACAAATTCTAGGTCATGTCTACATAGTTCTCGAACCCGTAGGGTCCGCACGCTTAACGTTTCGTTGACGATATAGTATTATATGAGTTATGTATGTTGGTAACCGAATGTTGTTTGGAGTCCCGGATGAGATCATGGACACGACGAGGAACTCCGGAATGGTCCGGAGATAAAGTTTGATATATGGGATAATAGTGTTTGATCTCCGGAAGAGTTCCGGAATTCAGCGGAAGGGGTTCCGGATGTTTCGCGAAATGTTTGGGAACGAGAACACGTTATTTGGGCCAAAGGGGAAAGCCCACAAGGTTTTTGGAAAGCGCAAAAGGAAGTTTTGCGGAGTCCAGGGGCCAGACGCTAGGGTCCCTGGCGTCTGGGGCCAGACGCTGGGAACCCTAGCGTCTGGCCCTGGAGTCTGAGAAGGACTCTTGCCTTTCGGGTGAAACCGACTTTGTGGAGGCTTTTACTCCAAGTTTCGACCCCAAGGCTCAACATATAAATAGAGGGGTAGGGCTAGCACCAAAGACACATCAAGAAACACCAAGCCGTGTGCCGGCAACCCCGTCCCCTCTAGTTTATCCTCCGTGATAGTTTCTGTAGTGCTTAGGCGAAGCCCTGCGGAGATTGTTCTTCACCAACACCGTCACCACGCTGTCGTGCTGCCAGAACTCATCTACTACTTCGCCCGTCTTGCTGGATCGAGAAGGCGAGGATGTCATCAAGCTGAACATGTGCAAAACTCGGAGGTGCCGTGCGTTCGATACTTGGATCGGTCGGATCGTGAAGACGTACGACTACATCAACCGCGTTGATAAACGCTTCCGCTTAGCGATCTTCAAGGGTATGAAGATACACTCCTCCTCTCGTTGCTATGCCATCACCATGATCTTGCGTGTACGTAGGAATTTTTTTGAAATTACTACGTTCCCCAACAGTGGCATCAGAGCCTAGGTTTTATGCGTTGATGTTGTATGCACGAGTAGAACACAAGTGAGTTGTGGGCGATACAAGTCATACTGCTTACCAGCATGTCATACTTTGGTTCGGCGGTATTGTGAGATGAAGCGGCCCGGACTGACATTACGCGTACGCTTACGCGAGACTGGTTTCACCGTTACGAGCACTCGTGCTTAAAGGTGGCTGGCGGGTGTCTGTCTCTCTCACTTTTGCTGAATCGAGTGTGGCTACGCCCGGTCCTTGCGAAGGTTAAAACAACACTAACTTGACGAACTATCGTTGTGGTTTTGATGCGTAGGTAAGAACGGTTCTTGCTAAGCCCGTAGCAGCCACGTAAAATTTGCAACAACAAAGTAGAGGACGTCTAACTTGTTTTTGCAGGGCATGTTGTGATGTGATATGGTCAAGACGTGATGCTATATTTTATTGTATGAGATGATCATGTTTTGTAACCGAAGTTATCGGCAACTGGCAGGAGCCATATGGTTGTCGCTTTATTGTATGAAATGCAAACGCCCTGTAATTGCTTTACTTTATCACTAAGCGGTAGCGATAGTCGTAGAAGCAATAGATGGCGTAACGACAACGATGCTACGATGGAGATCAAGGTGTCGCGCCGGTGACGATGGTGATCATGACGGTGCTTCGAAGATGGAGATCACAAGCACAAGATGATGATGGCCATATCATATCACTTATATTGATTGCATGTGATGTTCATCCTTTATGCATCTTATCTTGCTTTGATTGACGGTAGCATTTTAAGATGATCTCTCACTAATTATCAAGAAGTGTTCTCCCCGAGTATGCACCGTTGTGAAAGTTCTTCGTGCTGAGACACCACGTGATGATCGGGTGTGATAGGCTTTACGTTCAAATACAACGGGTGCAAAACAGTTGCACACGCGGAATACTCAGGTTAAACTTGACGAGCCTAGCATATACAGATATGGCCTCGGAACACGGAGACTGAAAGGTCGAACGTGAGTCATATAGTAGATATGATCAACATAGTGATGTTCACCATTGAAACTACTCCATCTCACGTGATGATCGGACATGGTTTAGTTGATTTGGATCACGTGATCACTTAGATGACTAGAGAGATGTCTGTCTAAGTGGGAGTTCTTAAGTAATATGATTAATTGAACTTTAATTTATCATGAACTTAGTCCTGGTAGTATTTTGCAAATTATGTTGTAGATCAATAGCTTGCGTTGTTGCTTTCATATGTTTATTTTGATATGTTCATAGAGAAAATTGTGTTGAAAGATGTTAGTAGAAATGATGCGGATTGGATCCGTGATCTGAGGTTTATCCTCATTGCTGCACAGAAGAATTATGTCCTTAATGCACCGCTAGGTGACAGACCTATTGCAGGAGCAGACGCAGACGTTATGAACGTTTGGCTAGCTCAATATGATGACTACTTGATAGTTTAGTGCACCATGCTTAACGGCTTATAATCGGGACTTCAAAGACGTTTTGAACGTCATGGACCATATGAGATGTTCCAGGAGTTGAAGTTAATATTTCAAGCAAATACCCGAGTTGAGAGATATGAAGTCTCCAACAAGTTCTATAGCTAAAAGATGGAGGAGAATCGCTCAACTAGTGAGCATGTGCTCAGATTGTCTGGGTACTACAATCGCTTGAATCAAGTGGGAGTTAATCTTGCAGATAAGATAGTGATTGACAGAATTCTCTAGTCACCACCACCAAGTTAGTAGAACTTCGTGATGAACTATAATATGCAAGGGATGATGAAAACGATTCCCAAGCTCTTCGCGATGCAAAAATCGGCGAAGGTAGAAATCAAAGAAAAACATCAAAGTGTTGATGGTGGACAAGATCACTAGTTTCAAGAAAAAGGGCAAAGGGAAGAAGGGGAACTTCAAGAAGAACAGCAAGCAAGTTGCTGCTCAAGTGAAGAAGCCCAAGTCTGGACCTAAGCCTAAGACTAAGTGATTCTACTGCAAAGGGACTGGTCACTGGAAGTGGAACTACCCCAAGTATTTGGCGGATAAGAAGGATGGCAAAAGTGAACAAAGGTATATTGGATATACATGTTATTGATGTGTACTTTACTAGTGTTTATAGCAACCCCTCGGCATTTTGATACTGGTTCAGTTGCTAAGAGTAGTAACTCAAAACGGGAGTTGCAGAATAAACAGAAAATAGTAAAAAGGCGAGGTGACGATGTGT
Organism: Triticum aestivum; assembly: GCF_018294505.1. Lineage (NCBI taxonomy): Eukaryota > Viridiplantae > Streptophyta > Magnoliopsida > Poales > Poaceae > Triticum > Triticum aestivum. The sequence goes on along the minus strand of NC_057801.1, from coordinate 800,437,110 downwards.
GTTGGAAGTAGTTCCAAGATTGATATGATCATCATCGCACACTCCCTATACTTTCGGGATTAGTGTTGAAACTAAATAAGTGTTATTTGGTGTTTGCGTTGAGCATGAAAATATGATTTGATCATGTTTATTGCAATACAGTTATTCATTTAAGTAAGAGAATAAATTGTTGTTCTGTTTACATGAATAAAACCTTATATGGTTACACACCCAATGAAAATGGTTCGTTGGATCTCGATCGTAGTGATACACATATTCATAATATTGAAACCAAAAGATGCAAAGTTAATAATGATAGTGCAACTTATTTGTGGCACTGCAGTTTAGGTCATATTGGTGTAAAGCGCATGAAGAAACTCCATGCTGATGGGATTTTGGAATCACTTGATTATGAATCACTTGATGCTTGCGAACCGTGCCTTTTGGGCAAGATGACGAAAACTCCGTTCTCCGGAACAATCGAACGAGCTACTGACTTATTGGAAATAATACATACCGATGTATGCGATCCGATGAGTGTTAAGGCTCGTGGCAAGTATCATTATTTTCTAACCTTCACAAATGATTTGAGCAGATATGGGTATATCTACTTGATGAAACATAAGTCTGAAATAGTTGAAAAGTTCAAAGAATTTCAGAGTGAAGTGGAAAAATCATCGTAACAAGAAAAATAAAATTTCTACGATCTGATCGTGGAGACGAATATTTGAGTTACGAGTTTGGTCTTCAATTAAGACAATGTGGAATAGTTTCACAAACTCATGCCACCTGGAACACCACAGCTTAATGGTGTGTCCGAACGTCATAACAGTACTTTATTGGATATAGTGCAATCTATGATGTCTCTTACCGATTTACCACTATCGTTTTGGGGTTATGCATTAAAGACAACTGCATTCACTTTAAATAGGGCACCATCAAAATCCGTTGAGATGATGCCTTATGAACTGTGGTTTGGCAAGAAACCAAAGTTGTCGTTTCTTAAAGTTTGGGGCTGCGATGCTTATGTGAAAAAGTTTTCACCTGATAAGCTCGAACCCAAATCGGAGAAGTGCGTCGTCATAGAATACCCAAAGGTAACTATTGGGTACACCTTCTATCACAGATCCGAAAGCAAGATTTGTTGCTAAGATGGATCCTTTCTAGAGAAGGAGTTTCTCTCGAAAGAAGTGAGTGGGAGGAAAGTAGAACTTGATAAGGTAATTGTACCTTCTCCCAAATTGGAAAGTAGTTCATCACATAAATCAGTTCCAGTGATGCCTACACCGATTAGTGAGGAAGTTAATGATAATGATCATGAAGCTTCAGATCAAGTTACTACCGAACCTCGTAGGTCTTCCAGAATAAGATCCGCACCAAAGTGGTACGGTAATCCCGTTCTAGAAGTCATGTTACTAGACCATGATGAACCTACGAACTATGAGGAAGTGATGATGAGCCCAGATTCCGCGAAATGGCTTGAGGCCATGAAATCTGAGATATGATCCATGTATGAGAACAAAGTATGGACTTTGATTGACTTGCTCGATGATCAGCAAGCCATGTTAAATAAATGGATCTTCAAGAGGAAGACGGACATTGATAGTAGTGTTACTATCTACAAAGCTCGACTTGTCACAAAAAGGTTTTTGACAAGTTCAAGGTGTTGACTACAATGAGATTTTCTCAACTGTAGCGATGCTTAAGTCTGTCCGAATCATGTTAGCAATTGTCACATGTTATGAAATCTGGCAAATGGATGTCAAAAACTACATTCTTTAATGGATTTATTAAATAAGACTTGTATATGATGCAACCAGAAGGTTTTGTTAATCCTAAAGGTACTAACAAAATGTGCAAGCTCCAACGATCCATCAATGGACTGGTGCAAGCATCTCGGAGTTGGAATATACGCTTTGATGAGTTGATCAAAGCATATGGTTTTATACAGACTTTTGGAAAGGCCTGTATTTACAAGAAAGTGAGTGAGAGCTCTCTAGCATTTCTGATATTATATGTGCAAGACATATTGTTGATTGGAAATGATATAGAATTTCTGGATAGCATAAAAGGATAATTGAATAAAAGGTTTTTCAATGAAAGACCTCGGTGAAGCTGCTTACATATTGAGCATCAAGTTCTATTGAGATAGATCAAGACGCTTGATAAGTTTTTTTTCAATAAGAACATACCTTGTCAAGATTTTGAAATAGTTCAAAATGGAACAGTCAAAGAAAGAGTTCTTGCCTATGTTGCAAAGGTGTGAAATTGAGTAAGACTCAAGACCCGACCACTGCAGAAAATAGAAAGAGAATGAAAGTCATTCCCTATGCATCAGCCATAGGTTCTATAAAAGTATGCCATGCTATGGACCAGACCTATTGTATACTCTGCCCTGGTTTGGCAAGGGAGTACAATAGTGATCTAGGAGTAGATCACTGGACATTGGTGAAAATTATCCTTAGTAGAATAAGGATATGTTTCTCGATTATGGAGGTGACAAAAGAGTTCGTCGTAAAGAGTTACATCAATGCAAAGCTTTTACACCAATCCAGATGACTCTAAGTCTCAATCTGGATACATGTTGAAAGTGGGAGCAATTAGCTAGAGTAGCTCCGTGCAAAGCATTGTAGACATAGAATATTTGCAAAATACATACGACTCTGTAATATGTCAGACCCGTTGACTAAACTTCTCTCACGAGCAAAACATGATCATACCTTAGTACTCTTTGGGTGTTAATCACATAGCGATGTGAACTAGATTACTGACTCTAGTAAACCCTTTGGGTGTTGATCACATGACGATGTGAACTATGGGTGTTAATCATATACATATATGAATATTGGTGTTAAATCACATGATGATGTGAACTAGATTATTGACTCTAGTGCAAGTGGGAGACTGAAGGAAATATGCCCTAGAGGCAATAATAAAGTTGTTATTTATTTCCTTATATCATGATAAATGTTTATTATTCATGCTAGAATTGTATTAATCGGAAACATGATACATGTGTGAATACATAGACAAACATATAGTCACTAGTATGCCTCTACTTGACTAGCTCATTAATCAAAGATGGTTATGTTTCCTAACCATAGACATGTGTTGTCATTTTATTAGTGGGATCACATCATTAGAAGAATGATGTGATTGACATGACCCATTCCGTTAGCCTAGCACTTGATCGTTTAGTATACTGCTATTGCTTTCTTCATGACTTATACATGTTCCTGTAGCTATGAGAATTATGCAACTCCCGTTTACCGGAGGAACACTTTGGGTACTACCAAACGTCACAACGTAACTGGGTGATTATAAAGGAGTACTACAGGTGTCTCCGAAGGTACATGTTGAGTTGGCATATTTCAAGATTAGGTTTTGTCACTCCGATTGTCGGAGAGGTATCTCTGGGCCCTCTCGGTAATGCACATCACTATAAGCCTTGCAAGCAGTGTAGCTAATGAGTTAGTTACAGAATGATGTATTACATAACGAGTAAAGAGACTTGCCGGTAACGAGATTGAACTAGGTATTGGATACCAACGATCAAATCTCGGGCAAGTAACATACCGATGACAAAGGGAACAACGTATGTTGTTATGCGGTTTGACCGATAAAGATCTTCGTAGAATATGTGGGAGCCAATATGGATATCCAGGTCCCGCTATTGGTTATTGACCGGAAACAAGTTCTAGGTCATGTCTACATAGTTCTCGAACCAGTAGGGTCCGCACGCTTAACGTTTCGTTGACGATATAGTATTATATGAGTTATGTATGTTGGTAACCGAATGTTGTTCGGAGTCCCGGATGAGATCATGGACATGACGAGGAACTCCGGAATGGTCCGGAGATAAAGTTTGATATATGGGATAATAGTGTTTGATCTCCGGAAGAGTTCCGAAATTCAGCGGAAGGGGTTCCGGATGTTTCACGAAATGTTTGGGAACGAGAACACGTTATTTGGGCCAAAGGGGAAAGCCCACAAGGTTTTTGGAAAGCGCAAAAGGAAGTTTTGCGGAGTCCAGGGGCCAGACGCCAGGGTCCCTGGCGTCTGGGTCCAGACGCCGGGAACCCTGGCGTCTGGCCCTGGAGTCCGAGAAGGACTCTTGCCTTTCGGGTGAAACCGACTTTGTGGAGGCTTTTCCTCCAAGTTTTGACCCCAAGGCTCAACATATAAATAGAGGGGTAGGGCTAGCACCAAAGACACATCAAGAAACACCAAGCCGTGTGCCGGCAACCCCGTCCCCTCTAGTTTGTCCTCCGTCATAGTTTCTGTAGTGCTTAGGCGAAGCCCTGCGGAGATTGTTCTTCACCAACACCATCACCACGCCGTAGTGCTGCCGGAACTCATCTACTACTTCACCTGTCTTGCTGGATCGAGAAGGCGAGGACGTCATCGAGCTGAACGTGTGCAGAACTCGGAGGTGCCGTGCGTTCGGTACTTGGATCGGTCGGATCGTGAAGACGTACGACTACATCAACCGCGTTGATAAACGCTTCCGCTTAGCGATCTTCAAGGGTATGAAGATACACTCCTCCTCTCGTTGCTATGCCATCACCATGATCTTGCGTGTACGTAGGAAATTTTTTGAAATTACTACGTTCCCCAACAAACTGAATGAACTTTATATGTAACTTGACTAGAATCTCGTGTAGATCATCTTGGTGCATCTTAACTTGCTGTTTAACAATTTGAACATAAGGTTTATTCATATCTGGAGATATTTCGAAATTTGCATATGAGGACTTACCGGATTTATTATATGTTGTTTCCAGCCTCATTTAAACTTGCCTTGATGTGTTAATCTTATTTGCATTATCTCTTGCCATGAGTAGCTTGATGTAGCCTTGCATCATACTTGGTTGAGCATCATGCCTTGTTCATGTGTGGTGTGTTTACCATGTTGTGTGCTTTTTCTCGATAGTTCCCGTTTCGTTGCGATCGTGAGGATTTGTTCGTCTACGCTTGGATCGGCTTCATCCATTCGTCTTCTTCAGGGACTCGTTCTTCTTCCTAGCGGGATTTCAGGTAAGATGACCGTTACTCTGGATCTCACCACTATCATTGTTATGCTAGTTGCTTCATTCTATCGCTTTGCTGCGCTACCTATCACTTGTTCTTCAAGCCTCCCAATTTGCCATGTCAGCCTCTAACCTTTTACAACCTTCCTAGCAAACCGTTGCTTGGCTATGTTACCGCTTTTGCTCAGCCCCTCTTATAGCGTTGTTAGTTGCAGGTGAAGTTGAAGATTGCTCCATGATGGACATGATTATGTTGGGATATCACAATATCTCTTATTTAATTAATGTATCTATATACTTGGTAAAGGGTGGAAGACTCGGCCTTATGCCTGGTGTTTTGTTCCACTCTTGCCGCCCTAGTTTCCGTTATATCGGTGTTATGTTCCTTGATTTTGCATTCCTTACGCGGTTGGGTGATTTATGGGACCCCCTTGACAGTTCGCTTTGAATAAAACTCCTCCAGCAAGGCCCAACCTTGGTTTTACCATTTGCCTCACCACCACCTATACCCTTCCCTTGGGTCGGCCAACCCGAGGGTCATCTTTATTTTAGCCCCCCTGGGCCAGTGCTTCTCTAAGTGCTGGTCCGAACCGAGCTGCCTACGGGGCCACCTCGGGGAAACTTGAGGTATGGTTTTACTCGTTGCTAGTCTCATCCGGTGTTGCCCTGAGAACGAGATATGTGCAGCTCCTATCGGGATTGTCGGCACATCGGGCGGCTTTGCTGCTCTTGTTTTACCATTGTCGAAATGTCTTGTAAACCGGGATTCCGAGACTGATCGGGTCTTCCTGGGAGAAGGAATATCCTTCATTGACCGCGAGAGCTTGTGATGGGCTAAGTTGGGACACCCCTGCAGGGTATAAACTTTCGAGAGCCATGCCCGCGGTTATGTGGAAGATGGGAATTTGTTAATGTCCGGTTGTAGATAACTTGACACCAGATACGAATTAAAACGCATCAACCTTTTGTGTAGCCGTGATGGTCTCTTTTCGGCGGAGTCCGGGAAGTGAACATGGTTTTGGGTTATGTTTGACGTAAGTAGGAGTTCAGGATCACTTCTTGATCATTGCTAGCTTCACGACCGTTCCGTTGCTTCTCTTCTCTCTCTTATTTGCGTATGTTAGCCACCATACTTGCTTAGCCGCTGCTGCAACCTCACCACTTATCCTTTCCTTACCCATTAAGCTTTGCTAGTCTTGATACCCATGGTAATGGGATTGCTGAGTCCTCGTGGCTCACAGATTACTACAACAACAGTTGCAGGTATAGGTTATGCAATGATCATGACGCGAGAGCGATGCTTGCTTGTTTTGGAGTTCTTCTTCTGCTTCTTCTTCGATCAGGGGATAGGTTCCAGGTCGGCAGCCTGGGCTAGCAGGGTGGATGTCGTTTGAGTTTCCATTTGTGTTTCATCCATAGTCGTATGGTGCTCTTAAGTAAGATGATGTTGTATTCGTGTGGCATTGTATGCCTTTTGTATGTATCCCCAACTATTATGTAATGTTGATGTAATGATATCCACCTTGCAAAAGCGTCTCCAATATGCGCTTCTATCCTTAGTGGGACCTTCGAGTTCCTTTAGGATAGGGTAGCATCTTGGGCGTGACTAGTTGGTATCAGAGCCTCGATCGACCATAGGAGCCCCCTTGATTGATCATGTAGTTTGGCCGTTGTCGAGTCTAGAAGAAAACCTTTTTCAGAGTTCCGTTATATGGAGAGTAGGAGTTCTTTTTACTCCTCAGCCTCCTTCGTCGCTCTGGTGAGGAATCTTGTCGTAGGTGTTTTGAATTACTCCTCTTCCCCTTCAAATTTTTCTTTAGGATCACACAGTTGGTTTTCCGATCGTTGGGTCTCAGCTCTTTTCATCCGGTGCATTTCTTGTCAAGTCGACTCGAGCCTTTTCATCGTTGCCAAGTTCAATCCTCAGTTGTTTTCTTTTTCCCACCTGCCCACCCCTTTTTCTCCTCTGAGCCGGAGTCCGTAATCGAGTATCCTTCCTACTCGTGCGGAGTTTTTGTTTTCTTTCCTTAATGATTTCAACCGGTGTTTTCTCTTCAAGATATTCGTCGGTCCCCCCTTCAAAGTTGCCTTTGTTTTCCCGCCCTCCCACCCTCGTCTTCCCGGAGCCTAAGTCTGTTTCGAGCATCAATTTCATTCATACGGAGCCTCTTCAGTATTCCCTCAATTATTTCAACCGGTGAATTCTCGTCTCGTTCGTCATTCTTCATCCCTTTCTTTTTCCGGTGCACTCAATTCAAGTTTTTCGGGTTGATCACATTCTTTTCCTTGGATCAAGTGTTCTCCTTGCTCATTTGCCTCTCGCCATTCAATCATTCCGGAGTTCGAAAGACATCTCAGGAGATTCGTCTGTGTTCCAATTAATTCGAGGTTGTCACCTCATTCATATATTTCAATTGTTCCGGTGCATCATCTATCTGTTCAATAACCCTTTCCAACGGTGTTTTCTCTTTAGTGGGCCCTAACCCACAGGTCTTTTCCCAGGATCTTACCTGACTCTTCTAATTCTCCCGGAGTTATTCTCAAATTCCTTTTAAGTGTGACGTAAGAATGGATCCCATCAGTCAGATGCCTTCTCCAAGATCTTGTTCAAATTCTTTTCATTGTTGGCTCAACCTTTTCGGCTTTTCATTCTCCCGGAGTATCTCAATAATTTTGGTGTTGTTTCCCTTCGTCATTCGAAGATCGAAGAAGAGTTTCTCTTAAATCTTGTTCGTTTTCTTGAAGTTTCGTGGTTCTAGCTTCATGTTATCAGTCTCAAATTATTCCATCTGTCAGATATTCCTTTTCTTACCCATCCGGAGTTTGTCAGAAGTTGTTTTCCCGCTTTCTTTTCGCAGGAGGCCATCGTCCCAGAAGAATTCTTCGTCCTCACATTTCAGCTACCATTATCCAATTATCCTGGTTATTCATTCTCTTTCATCAGTCATTTTCGAATTCTTACGGTGGTTCCTTCAGATTCTTTTTTCCTTTGTTACCATATTAATCCATTCGTTCTTTCCAATCCTACCGGTGGTTCATGAAGACCTTCTCAAGTTTGTGATATGTCACTTCTCAATCCTTTTTCAAGAAGAATAAGTAGTATGCAAAATACGGTTGTCATCAATTAAATTTGATAAAGGATAAGCATACAATAAATCTTATTCTTATTTCATCCAAGTGATTAATCCCTTCCTTCAGAGTTTGTTCTTGATGAATTATCTCTCTTTTCTAAGTGTTTCCACCTTTTCTTTTTCGGAGTTAAAATTTTTCTTGGCCATTTCGTCGGAACCTCCATCTAAATCACCGCAAGGCTTAATCTTATTTTTTTCGTCCTTCATTCTATCTCATGATTCTTTTGTCACCGGAGTTCTTCATGGTGGTTCTTCATGATTTAATTCATTCTCAAGAGTTCATCAAGATTTTGTTGGAGGAGTTCAAGTATCTTTTCTTCTCGCGTCTCGAAGTGCAAATAATTCTTCCTTTTCTTATTAAGTGGAGTTTTGCATTTCTTTGTTATTCCCAGATATTCAAGCATTTGGTTGTGGCATAATTTCACCTCGATTTTTGAGTTGTTTTGATAAGTCCACAACAAGGTTATTCTTTCGTTGTTGATTTTCTCAACAACTCCATTCAATCCTTCCTTCTAAGTTCTTTTCATTCTATTTCAATTCTTCCGGAGGCTTTGCGGTGTTCATCTCATCAAGTGCCATCCCATCTTGTGAAGTTCATGTTCTATTCCTCCCATTTTCAGCCGGAGTGCTGCCTAAATTCTTCCATTCTTATTCCTTTCCTATCTTGTTCTAACCAGAGTGCTTTTAGAGTCTATCTTGTTTCCATGAGCATTTGATTCTCGTCATATTCGCCGGTCATCTTTTCTAACCTAGTGCTCTAGACTTTGTTCATCTTCTCTCTTGCATTCTTACTTCACCTCTTCCTCTTTCTCTTCCGTCTCGTTCCTAAGATCTCGGGACGAGATCTCTTGTTAGTGGAGGAGAGTTGTAACACCCCGGATTTGATGCGCCAGGTGTCTCCCAGCTACTCGTCATTGTTGCCATGTCATTTGCTTGCGTGTTGCATTTTGACATGTCATCATCTGCATTTCATCTGCATGTTTTTCAAAACTTGCATTCGTTCGGGTTCCGCCAGTTCTTTCCGTTGGCCGTTCTAAGCCCAGACACACTTGCACGCGCCCGCGACACTTCCAAAATATTATTTATGAGTGGCATAAAAATGTTCTCTGAATGGGGTGAAAGTTGGCGTGCGGTCTTATTTTGGTGTAGGTAGACCGCCTGTCAAGTTTCGTCGCATTCAGAGCTCGTTTGATAGCCCAACCATTAAACATATAGTGGTACCACTGCTGGCACCTTTGTTGGACGTTTTTGGTCTCCGAAAACCCTTGTCGGGCTGCCACCTTCCCTTTCTTCTCAGCCAATGGCCTTCTGCACAGCCCACCTGCTGCCCACCTAAAAAACCCCTCCGCTCCGGATCGTCGGATCGAGATCCGATGCCCGAAAACAGAGCAAAACCCCTCAAACCCTAGCCTCTAGCTATAAAAGGAAGCCTCCCCTTCCATTTTTGGAAGCAGACAACTCCTTCCTTGAAATCCGCGCGCCGCCAGCCTCCTTCCCACCTACAACTGCCGACGCCCTCCTCAAACTCCGCGCCGGGCCACTCCTCCGCCACCAAGTGGCACCACCGGAGTGGCCAGCCACCGCCAGCCGACGCTGCCGGCCTCTCTTGCGCTTCCACGCGTCCCAGCCAGCGCCTCCCGCCGCCAGAACCCACCGAGGCCCAGGCCAGGCCCGCCCCGGGCCGAACCAGGCCCCGACCGCGCCCGCAGGCTCCCACACGCGCCCGTCGCCCGCAGCTCCGCTCCTCGATCCGATCTGGATCGGGAGGGAGTCCCGACCTCGCCGGGCGCCGCCGCCGGCCAAAGCTCGCGGGGGCCCGCGCGCCCGCACCTCGTTGCGACTCTGCCTCCCTCTCCCGCCATCATCAACCACCGCGCCGCCCTGCAGCGCCTTGCCGGACCTCGCCCCGCCACCGCGCCGCTTCGCTACCTCACCAGAGCCCACGCCGTGCCTCGCCGTCAGTGCTCGCCGCCGCCCGTCCTACTCCGGATCCGGCCGGATCCCGCGTCCCCGCGGCCGGATCTGTCGGCTCCCCACTGCCCCGGCCTTCTCTTCGCCTCCTTCGCCGGGCTCCCTCGCCGCCGCGGCTCTGTCGTCATCCCCGCGTGCGGGCACACGCGCAGCCGGCCATGTGGGCCCCGCGGCCCGTCCCCGCCGGCCTGCTCCGTGCTGGCCCTATCCGCCTCTCCCTCCTCTTTGGCCCAAGTGGCCCAAGGTGAGCGAGCGTGCCTAACCCCCTCTATGCGCGAGATAACTAAATGGCGCTCATCCATGTTTTTTTTGAAAATTGCCCAAGTCCCTGTTTATCAGCATCATATAGGCATTTTCATCATAATGTAACTCCGTGCATATTGCTCCATTTTGTGCGTGTGATATATCAAAATGTTCACTGTGAGATGCTCTCCATTTTGTTCCACTGTGCCATGCTTGTTTGAGTTCATCTTGATGCCCAAATAATCGTTGCAAGAGTGCTATATGATGTTGTCTGCTGTAGTTTAAGAGAACTTGCTGTTTTGTCTTTTTCATTACCTTTTGTGTGTGCATCTTATGAGCTTGATGTCTACATGAGTTTTGTGCTACATCATGCCATCTTTACAGTGGTGTAATCCATGTATTGTTGTGAGTCTTGTAGTGAGTGCATCAAGCTGTGAAGTAGTATACTTGCTGTTACTGTTTTGCTAGGCTGAATCTGTTATATCATGATGCTATGTAAACCTGCTGCTACAAGTCATTCTATGCATAATCTGGAGATGTTCACTAAGAATGTTTTGTTATACATGTCATTCTATATCCACCCATACCCCTGGTTGTATTTATAGCCTTCTGTAGCTTGTTGTAATCTTGCCCTCATATTGCTAAATATTGTTGCTGTCAGCTTGTTAATATTAAGTTCAGTTTTCCATGAGCTTTACTAGTGATCCAAGCATGCTACGAACTTGCTCTTGCCATGTTTAGCTTCATAATTCTGCCATATTACTGTTGGTTTCCTTGTCATGCCATTTAATGCTCTATGGTGAGTTGTACAAGCTCACCAACATGCCTACTTATTGTTGTTCCTGCCATGTCTGAATCTGTCATATCATTTGCCATGTTTGCATGGATGCTACCATCTTTTCTGTTGATCTTTGGAATTAGTTCAGTAAGGGAGATTTGTTCTTTGTCTTTAGTAGTAGCATGCCTTGCCTTTGTTTGCCATGATACGTTCATGTCACATGTTGTTTGATAGCTCTAAACATTGCAACCTGATGTTATTTCTGCTAAGTCTGAAATTGTTATTTTATGCAATCTTGCCATGTCCTTTTGAGCATGTTCTAGTGATTTCTGGTGATAGCTCAGTGTTCATGTTTTGTTAAGCTTCATTTGTATATAATGTCCATGCCTTTTGTTATCATGTTGAGCGGCTGTAGCACATTGTTTTGATGCTTGCAAGATGCCTAGTTGCTGTTTTGGATAACTTGTGCTTTAAACTTGTAGAGTGTATATGTTGAACCGTTGCTCCGTTTTGAGCATGCTCTATATGAAACTTGCTTGATTTTGCATGTAGTTTCATATTATCATGTTGAACACTTGTTTTGGTGTGTTTGTTTGATGTTTGAATACATTTTGCATCAATGCCAGGTTTAACTTCTTTTGCTCATATCTTCTAGGCCGTAGCTCCGAACTAAATGAACTTTATATGTAACTTGACTAGAATCTCGTGTAGATCATCTTGGTGCATCTTAACTTGCTGTTTAACAATTTGAACATAAGGTTTATTCAGATCTGGGCCTATTTCTAAATTTGCTTATGAGGACTTACCGGATTTATTATATGTTGTTTTCGACCTCATTTAAACTTGCCTTGATGTGTTGCTCTTGTTTGCATCATCTCTTGCCATGAGTAGCTTGATGTAGCCTTGCATCATACTTGGTTGAGCATCATGCCTTGTTCATGTGTGGTGTGCTTACCATGTTGTGTGCTTCTTCTCGATAGTTCCCTTTTCGTTGCGATCGCGAGGATTTGTTCGTCTATGCTTGGTTCGGCTTCATCCGTTCGTCTTCTTCATGGACTCGTTCTTCTTCCTAGCGGGATTTCAGGCAAGATGACCATTACTCTAGATCTCACTACTATCATTGTTATGCTAGTTACTTCGTTCTATCGCTTTGCTGCGCTACCTATCACTTATTCTTCAAGCCTCCCAATTTGCCATGTCAGCCTCTAACCTTTTACAACCTTCCTAGCAAACCGTTGCTTGGCTATGTTACCACTTTTGCTCAGCCCCTCATATAGCATTGTTAGTTGCAGGTGAAGTTGAAGATTGCTCCATGATGGACAAGATTATGTTGGGATATCACAATATCTCTTATTTAATTAATGCATCTATATACTTGGTAAAGGGTGGAAGACTCAGCCTTATGCCTGGTGTTTTGTTCCACTCTTGCCGCCCTAGTTTCCGTCATACCGGTGTTATGTTTCTTGATTTTGCGTTCCTTACGCGGTTGGGTGATTTATGGGACCCCCTTGATAGTTCGCTTTGAATAAAACTCCTCCAGCAAGGTCCAACCTTGGTTTTACCATTTGCCTCACCACCACCTATACCCTTCCCTTGGGTCGGCCAACCCGAGGGTCATCTTTATTTTAGCCCCCCGTGCCAGTGCTTCTCTAAGTGCTGGTCTGAACCGAGCTGCCTGCGGGGCCACCTCAGGGAAACTCGAGGTCTGGTTTTACTCGTAGCTAGTCTCATCCGGTGTTGCCCTATGAACGAGATATGTGCAGCTCCTATAGGGATTATCGACACATCGGGCGGCTTTGCTGGTCTTGTTTTACCATTATCGAAATGTATTGTAAACCGGGATTCTGAGACTGATCGGGTCTTCCTGGGAGAAGGAATATCCTTTGTTGACCGTGTGAGCTTGTGATGGGCTAAGTTGGGACACCCTTGCAGGGTATAAACTTTCGAGAGCCGTGCCCGCGGTTATGTGGCAGATGGGAATTTGTTAATGTCCGGTTGTAGTAACTTGACACCAGATAAGAATTAAAACGCATCAACCGTGTGTGTAGCCGTGATGGTCTCTTTTCGGCGGAGTCCGGGAAGTGAACACGGTTTTGGGTTATGTTTGACGTAAGTAGGAGTTCAGGATCACTTCTTGATCATTGCTAGCTTCACGACCATTCCGTTGCTTCTCTTCTCGCTCTTATTTGCGTATGTTAGCCACCATACTTGCTTAGCCGCTACTGCAACCTCACCACTTATCTTTTCCTTACCCATTAAGCTATGCTAGTCTTGATACCCATGGTAATGGGATTGCTGAGTCCTCGTGGCTCACAGATTACTACAACAATAGTTGCAGGTACAGGTTATGCGATGATCATGACGCGAGAGCGATGCTTGCTTGTTTTGGAGTTCTTCTTCTGCTTCTTCTTCGATCAGGGGATAGGTTCCATGTCGGCAGCCTGGGCTAGCAGGGTGGATGTCGTTTGGGATTCCGTTTGTGTTTCATCTGTAGTCGGATGGTGCTCTTAAGTATTATGATGTTGTATTCGTGTGGCATTGTATGCCTTTTGTATGTATCCCCAACTATTATGTAATGTTGATGTAATGATATCCACCTTGCAAAAGCGTATCCAATATATGATTCTATCCTTAGTGAGACCTTCGAGTTCCTTTAGGATAGGGTCGCATCTTGGGCGCGACATGATCCCTTTGAGCCTGGGTGGCGGTCCATCAAAAAACAGGCAATCATTGGGATCCCCAGGTGCCTCAATCCACCCAGATGTGTATTAAAGTTGCCACCTTAAATAAACCATTAATTAACAATCTCACATCTGTCATGGATTCACTCACGCAATCCACGTCTACGAGCATAGCGTAGCAATGTAAGCAATCGTAGAAGTAACTCCCAAAGGTTTGATAATAAAACATGTAATTGGTACTACCTCATCTACTTCCCAATACCCACATATTAGTCAGATCCTAATCGTGCAATTGTTTGAGGATTGATCTAATGCAATAAAACTGGGTAGTAAAGAGGTATGATCAAAGTGTTACTTTCCTGTACTGTTGATGAGGATGATTCACACTCAACTCCTGATAGTTCTATTCGTCTCACTCCGTTCAATCTATCGTAAGCAAGCAATAGTAACCACACATAAGCAATCACTCAAAGGATAAGAGAGAACGAAGAAAACAAATCAGAAAACATCAAACCCAAGCAAATCACTCTTGCAGCATAAAACAATTTCTAGAGGTACCAAAACTATGTGAATTTGGCCTTACCAGAAACTTTAGGTCAAGAGCTTCAATTTGCAAAAAGAATCAACTCAAACGGAGTTATAGAACTTGAGTTACGATCAAACGAAGTTCAAATACTAAATTGTTTGAATTACAAATTTTAAACTGTCAAAAACATGTTTAAGTTGATTATCTAGATAGAGGGCATCATAACAAAGAAGTAGGCGTTGGTTTCGTCTAATTCCGACTAACGAGAAAAATGGTGAGGGTTTAAAGATTAGGGACTAATCTGTAAATAAAATATATACAAAGAAGTCCCTGGCCAAAAACTAAAATAAAAAGAAAAACTCTACCGAACGTACATTCGCTAAAAAATATCTACAGAACGAAGTTGTTCACTAAAACTAAATAAACAGAAAACATCCGCTACTTAGAAAAACAAAACGGGTTTTAAAACGAAAACCTAAAAGAAAATCGGCGAACCGGGGCGATTTATTACCGGACCGGGAAAACCGGCGGGTCGGGCGGCGGATCTGGCGGTTCCGGCGAGGCGGCGGACTCGGGCGAGACGGGGCGGCGGCTCCGGCGGTCTTCGAGGCTGACGAAGTGGTCGGGGAGAGACGACGCTGGGCGGTGGTTGCGGTGGTGGCGACGTCGGTGGTCGTCGGCGACGAAGTGGAGCGGGCGGCAAATCTCGCCGACGACGGCGAGGCGCGAGATGCGAGGGCGGCGGCGGCTGTAGAGGGGAGGAGAAGGCGAGGACGGCGGGGTCGGCCTTTTAAAGGGCAAGGGGAGGGGTGGCGTGTAGGAGGGGGCAAGAGGAGGCCAGAGGCGGCACGACGTCCATGCCGGCGCGGCGGCGGACTCGGGAGGAGTCCCGGTTGGGGACGACAGGCGAGGTGGCGCGGAGCTGAGCCTTGGCCTGGCTTCGGCTGGGCCGGCCCAGCGGGCGGAGAGAAAGTTTTTTTTGTACATTTTGCGGACAGCAAAAATAAAATAAACTATAGAAAATAAAAACATACTATAGGCATATAATATATCAAAATTTCCAAAAAATTATTTTCTACATCATGAACATTATTCTAACATCAAATAAAATCCTCAATAATTCAAATAAAGCAAAGAGTGCTACTGCTCTAATAAAATCCAATAAAAATCATTTTAAAAATACCAAAATTAATTCAAATTTATTTCTCTCCAAATTTTTAATGTAGGGAATCATTTTACCCTAATTTCCATATATTTTATTTTTTGGAGAAAAATAATTTGAATAAAACCCAAATAAGTTCAAATTGAAAATAATTTTCAAAGGGACTTTAAATTGGATTTCTTCGAAACTCCCAACTCATATTTCATATGTTTTGAAGAAGTCATTTTATCTTCTCTCTTGAAAATCATTGAGTTGCATGAAGTTTATGAATTGGAAGTATTTTTGAATGAAATTCAAATCATTTCAAAACCCTTTTTCATTTATTTAAATGGAAGAACTCATATTATCTTCACTCCAGGGTTTGTATTTGAAAAAGGATTTGAATTCATGGAGACCATAAAAGCAAGATGAAAGTTTCGGAAAGTCCTTTTATTCCCTCTCATTTAACATTCAACAAGTTTCAAATTTCACTGAAGAAATCAAACAATCGATCAAAACTATCTATTTAATATAACATTCCAAAATTTAGAATTTTGGGATGTTACACTGATCCATCCGTTTCCTTTCCTCTTGGTTCTCCTCGACGCATATGCTAATCTGTAGCAGGTGCAAGCTATGCCCGTTTCTCCTGAGGTACCGTTTCACGTTATGCTTCGAGAGGCCGCCATTATCCCGCAGATCGAACAACTCTCGCGCCTTGATGTAATGCATAAGACTGTTGAGCCACTCATGCATCGCCTCGCTAAGCTGTCGAGCTCGGGCCTTGCCCGCCCCGGAGAACCCTTGCGCCCACGTGTCAGTTCCCCTTTGTCGTGACAGCGGAGAGACAACTAAAGTCACATAGAACATGAAACTACATCTAGCGTTGTCATGTGCATAGCAGTGCTCCTTTAATTTCTCCAACAGTAAATGGTAATGCGCGGTTGTAGGAGTAGCCCTCATCCTTCAATTTCCTCAGACCAGCGTGTCATAATAGACCTTGGCCGCATGGGGTGAGGAATGCTATGACAACACCACATATGTATTTCCACAATGGGCCAGCTTTTCTTTTTATTGGGCCAGAATTTTGTCTTTTTCATACCGCATACAAACCAAAATATTTTCAAACGATTTTTACACGTTCATGTGGAAAACACATAAGTTTCCATGAAAATGTTTTTGAATTTTTTGAGACTTTTAAATATGATTTTTGATTTATGTAAAAAAAGGGCTCCAAGGAGCCCGGCCTCCAGAAATTTGCACTTGTGGGATCGGCTGCTTCTCCTTCCCCGGGCCGGGCAGACAGCTTACAGTGTACCATACCGTGGTGCGCATGCTGATGGGCCAGTAAGAAGAGTATGTAGGTATCCCGAGTTGGATTCGTTCCATTATTGACGCCGGCTAGGCGTTGAACTTGGCAAGCCCTGGGACGTGCATGGCCTAACGTGAAGTAGGAGTAGCTCGGACAAAGCAGTAGGGCAACGTCGATCGCTCGCCTACTCGTTCACATGCAAGCATGGAGCGAGAATGGTTTGGTTTATGAAAAATACTAGATGGTGACGTGCGCTTTGCCGCGCCGTTTCTCGGTTGTGAGTTAATTTTTGTGTGGCTATTATGGTTAAAGATGAGCATTTCCACATTGAAAAACAAAGAACAAAACTGAACTGATTTGAGAGGTAGTCTGGTTTACTTGGTTTATGGTGTTTGGATTGATGTTTCCATCTATAGTTGTTTGTGTGTTGGTATATTGCCAGTTTTTATTCTATATAAACAAAATTGATTATCAAACCATTTACACAGAAATAGACATCTCTTTTCTCTAACTTCCCTACTTTGCGCACGTGCAGGCATAGCCCTAGACCCATGTACGTCGCACGCCCCATGCACCCCAGTTACCTTGTGCCTCTGCTATCAGAATCACTCCCCTTACACTGGTTTTCGTCCCCAAAAAGACCCTACTCTCACTACGTAGTTGCCTCCCAAAATTGAGGTAATGAGGTTAGGTTTAGTGCAATGAGACATAACTATAATGGTTCTCCGACAGGTTCCCATGTTGTCTTGGCTTTTCAACGTTTGGTTTTTTGTTCTAGCTCTCCCGGCGCCAACACAATGTCGGTCTTTCACCACGAATCCATTGCCCGAAGGACCCAATGGGAAGACGGAGAAAGCGGTGACCCAATTGCTCGCCACAGAAACAAAAAGCTGGTACCACCCCCTCACAAACGCACAAAGCAGAAAACTGGTTTGCCCCTCCACCGACAGCGAAATAACCCGCATGCACAGGAGGTACCATTCAACATGCAACGCTTCGAAGGACGACCGGGACATTCACTTCGGTTGGCTACCAGTCCCCCTATTAGGCCTGAGCCCACCCAAAGAAGTGGAGGAAAAAAATAAAGAGAAGAAAAAACAAAAAACAGTTGTTAAGGTGCTTCAAATGTTAAGAAAAAAATAATTAAAATATTCACAAATTTAGAAAGTGATCATGAATTTAAAAATGTTTTACGGATTTGGAAAAAAATATTGCTCGGGATTCCTAGATTGTTCAGGAATTTTAAAAAATGTTACTCGCAATACAATCTTGAATAAAAAAATATTCATGAATCGGAAAATGTTCTCAGATTGCAATAGAAGTTCCCGAAATTCGGAAATGTTCATAAATTCAAAAAAATCATGAATTTATAAATTATTCATGACTTTAAAGATTTATTTATTGATCAATATAGTAGCGCCACGTCAATGTGTGAATAAAATTTCAACCGTAGCCCACAATCGATCCACTTTCTGACATGTGGGGCCACAAATGCAAAAACCACCTTACACTGGGCAGCGGTCGGCACTGGCAAGATATAGCCTACAGCACACGGGAGAATGTCAGATGTGTGCATGTGCCAGAGTTAGGTCCGAAGGCATAGATTTGAGCCAACCAGCTTGTGCCTGGGCTTTGGTGGCTTCACGTTTGGACTCAAAATGAAATATATGTTGATAAATCTTGCACAAGCGACACACAAAACACATTTCTGGATCCAGCTTGCACCCCTAAAAAACTTCAGTATAAACCAACGCTTACTCCCACATACAAGTGGGGTCAACCATGAGGCCAAAGCTTGGATCACTCACGGCTCCCTATTTCTAGGGAGCTTAGTATCTCTAGTGAAACAGGTTATCTTGGATATCGTCCTGGCTTGGGGATTTGCTGAGGTTTTCCCATGACGCCGTGCATGCATAGCCAGGCTCAACTCCTCGAGTCAACCCGTGTGTGAAAGAATTTTTAAAGTCTTTCTCCGCCTGGTCCGGGAGTCAACGTGTGAAAATAGTATGCAAATACTACAGTATTCGTGCATTTGTTTCAAAAATGGGTCTAAAAGCCAAGTGTAGATCCAGACTTTCCGTCAAATTGTAACCTGTCAGTCGGACCAACGCACTACCCGTGCCGTATGAGAAAATCGGCGGGGGTCTCCTCCTGCACCCTAGTGGATTGTGTGACCTGGAAGAGCATGCCGAAGGTTGAGTCATGGAGACCCATGCCGGGGAGGGAGGCAGGAGACCGCGAGATTGCCAGCCACCGGCGTGGCACGCGGCCGGATGAGGCAAAATTTCGTGTTCTGACCCTTTTGTCAAACAAAATCGGGATTTGACCCCACTTTGAAAAAAAGTCGACATTTGATCCTTTTTGCTACCGCCAGGACGCCCGGCGGTAGGATTACCTAGGCTACCGCCAGACACTGCTGCGGTAGGAAACTTATCCACGTCAGCAGCGTTAACGGCCTCCGTCCCACCCAACCGCCGCAGGTCATGGCGGTAGCCTGTCGGATCCTACCGCCGGGATACCTGGCGGTAGGGTGCGGGCAGTTATAAGCCGCCGGCCGCCCCACCCCTCCCCTTCTCCCCCAACCACCCGCCCAAGAACAGAGGAGTTCTTCCTCCTCTCGCCCCTCTCTCTTCTCCTGCACTCCCTCCCTCAGATCTTTGTCGCTTCTTCATCATTTTTGCGGATCGAGATGGCCCCGAAGAAAGAAAAGTAAGCTCCTTCGATCCCTCCAATTAGTTTTAGTCAAATAGCTTCCGATTCGTCGCATTATTTGATTCAAATCACCCCCCCTTCTTGAACTAGATTTAAATATTTTGAACCCTAGGATTGATTTAGGTTGATTATAGATGTTATATTGTGTTAGATATGAACTCTAGTCACTAGTTGGTATGATTATGTGAAGATCAAGCCTAGTTCATATTTTTGATATGATGCATGTTGGAGGAATATATTGTGATAAGATGATGCATGTTGATATGCTATGAGGCAAGTAGTGGATATAGTTGGAGAACAAATGTTGAACCCTCAAGATGAACCTAGTTCATAATTTTTTCTGTTAAATTTTTTTATATATGATGAATATTGGAAATATTTGTTTTGATATAGGATGCATGTGGATCTTATATGATGCAAGTAGTGGATTTTGTAGTTCTTAGTTCTTAGTTTTTTAGTAAGCATGTTAATATGATGCAAGTACTGGATTCGGTTGGAGTAAATATGATATGATATGATTTTGCATTTCACACATCTTGATATATGTATTTTATTTATTTCATACATATGTTTAGGTCTGCAACAGTGGCGCAACCATCGCCCCTTCATCTCCAACACGACCCGTCCGGCTTGCCACTTCCGTACGTGTACGAGGCCTGCCCCGAGCTTCTGCTGCCGGTGACCGCTTTTTCAGACGAGTTCCTACAGGAGACGAGGGGCAGTGCGGTGGCACGAGAGGGCGGAACGGATCTACGATGATCAGAAGTGTTGGGCAGAGAGTGCGAAGGAGTGGAAGAAAGTGATTGCAGAGATGGAGGGAGATCCAACTATCTCCCGAGAACGCCGGGAATGGGACATTGAAGCTGCAAAGCAGCGTTCCAACCGGGAGCTGCGCAATTTGGGCCGGAGGATCTACTTCGAGAGCAATGAGGAGGAGAGAGCCAGGATGCCGCCCCCAAGTGCATCGGCGTTTGATATCATCGACTAGGCAAGGGCTGAGGCAAAAACTCCAGCGAGCAAGCCAAGGTGGGACTGCTTAAACGGTCGGATGCCGACCAGCGTTTCGCCTCCGCCTGAACCGGTGGATCCGCTGCCGTATCTGTCTCCATGGCCATGCCTAATATACGAGGGGGGGGGGGGGGGGGGGAGATTTGTCCGCCCCATAAACATGTCGATTGAATATATATCTCTGTTTTTGTAGGGGTTGTCAAACTATGTGGGCAAGTTTGCTATTTGCTATTCCCTACTTATGAATCTATTATCTGTAAACTGTTTGATAATTGCTATGTGGAACCATCATCATTATGTGAGCTCATATTTTGCTATTTTGTGATGTGAAACTTGTAACAAAACAAACTATGTGAAACCGTTTGTTGGCTTTCTTTGTGAGCTCATATTTTACAAAAGAAACAATCACTAAAAAATGTGAGCTCATATTTTAGGGTCTATATTGTTTTTTGAAAATAAACAAAAAAAAACTTATAAACCATAGAACACAGGACCCTACCGTCAAGGACCCTGTCGGTAGGACGAACGTACCTACCGCCAGGGCACCTCGATATTTCGTTACAGAAACTTGGGAGGCAAAACCCAGCCACACCTTACCGCCAAGGGGTCTGGCGGTAAGGTCTAACATGCTAGCGCCGGGGACCATGGCAGTAGGATACTTGTCCACGTCAGCTTGAGCAAACGGCGGCCGTTGCCCCCCGTCGTCCTCCGTCGCACCCTACCGCCATGGACCCTGGCGGTAGCATGTCTAACCATACCGCTAGAGCCCATGGCAGTAGCGAAAGGGTCAGATCTCGAAATTTTTCAGAACCGGGGTCAGATCCTGAATTTGTATCTAAAGAGGGTCAGAACACGAAGTTTTTCCGCCGGACGACGAGCTCACGAAAGGGAATATAACGCATCATGTTGTGCAGTCTGTCTTGTCTGTGAGAGCGGAGGCCTAACCGAGAGATCTGTTTCTTTGTGTCCTTCCACCTTTGTGTCTGCCTGTCGTAAAGTACTCGAAGAGTAGTGCTGCTGGCCGGGCAATCGATCGGCAAGTCGACAACTAGTGCAATCTGGTCGCGGGAATGGGAAATAATGCAAGATTGGGAATTTATACCAGTTACCGTGGATGAATAGCGAGTGTTCTTTTGAGGAAAGGCACCGGAAAAGACGGCGTTCCTACTACAGCACACAGTATATACGAAAAAAAAATCATGACTCAGTCAGGATCCTCAAAATGGCCTTATATGTCCGGGTTGACCAGCACCCCTCATATCCAGCCCAAATCTAGGACGGATATGATGTGGTTGTGGTGTGTACAGGCCCGTTTTCCACATTGGACCTACAGTAGGACCATGCACATTCCTATCATTACCCAGCAGTACGGTGAGGATGCCACTTGGGCACACCGTCTCAAGGGGCAAATCCAGTTATTTAAGCAAAACGACGACCCACAACCCTAACCACAATCTCAATTGCCTCCCTTCTCGCCGCCACCCAACACACCCGCTCGCAACTCACCGTCCACCTGTAGGTCTGGCTCAACAATGGATCACCACATACGCGATGCTCACGCCAGAGGCCGGTTAAAGTTCCTAGATCAGAACCAGGCCAGAGCGCCACTCGGATGGCAGCCGGCCTACCTCCAGACTCTCTAAAACATTGCGAGCAGGAGGAGAAGGAGCAGGAGGCGCCGGACACGAAAATGGACGAGGAGGACGAATGTGAGGCGGAGTCTGCGGCACAAGCAGAGTATGAGGTCGCCTGAGCGGAGGAGTTGGCAGAGAAGAAGGCCATCCTCGAATCCACCCAGTCAGAGGCGAAGGTGGAGGCCACTAGCCACTTCCTCAGCGAGACGGGACAAACTCTTCACAGACATCAAGTCCAACAAAGAGCCAGAGCCGCGGGCGGTGGTCAATGACCGGGAGGCCAGTCCGTCTGCATTGCCGGCACAGAGGTCGTGTACATCTCCGACGATGAGCAGTAGTAGGCTAGTTTATCTAAGTAGTAGTACGTAGCTTTTGTGTTGCATGGTGTAGTATACATTTGATGTATGAAGTTTTGAGTTACGTGATTGCACTAGACACAAAATGAGAGGTGATCAGGTCCTCTCTGCGGACGTGTTCGTGCATGTATAGGGGCCGAATTAACTAGGTCTAGCTGGCAGGTGATAAACTTTTTTTTCGATCGAAGGTGAAAGGATCAATATAGTTGACTAGAGGGGGGGGGGGGGGGTGAATAGACAATTAACAATTTTTAGCTTTTCTTTACCAAATTAAACTTTGCATCAAAGTAGGTTGTCTAGATATGCAACTAGGTGAGCAACCTATATGATGCAACAACAACAAGCACACAAGCAAGCAAGGGATGCAACACAATATAAGCTCGCACAAGTAAAGGTGAGAGATAGCCAAAAGGGGAACCGATGAAGACGAGGATGTGTTACCGAAGTTCCTTCCTTTTGAGGGGAAGTACGTCTCCGTTAGAGCGGTGTGGAGGCCCAATGCTCCCCAAGAAACCACTAGGGCCACCATATTCTCCTCACGCCCTCACACAACGCGAGATGGCGTGATTCCACTATTGGTGCCCTTGGAGGTGGCAATCGGACCTTTCAAACAAGGTTGAGGCTCTCTCCACAACTTAATTGGAGGCTCCCAACGAAACCCTAGAGCTTCACCACAATGGAATGTGGCTCCGAAGTGACCTCTTCCATCTAGGGCGCCCAAGCACCCAAGAGTAACAAAACCCACACAAGAAAGTATGGGGGAATCAATAATCCTTTGGTGGAAGGGTAGATCTAGGTCTCCTCCTTCAATCCCTAGCAAATCAACGAGTTTGAGTGGCTAGAGAGAGAGATCGGGCAAGAGATCTTTAATGGCAGTAATGGAGGAGAGAGACAGGCAAGAGGTAGGTGGGAGGTAGGAGAAGCACCTCCTTAAATAGGCCCCCAAGATCCAACCGTTATGTGCAGAAACACATAGGAGTGGAACTTCCGGTGGCGCACACGGTAGTACCAGTTTATCGAAACAAACCGGAACTACTGCACAACCACCGCTCAACTACTGGGTCCTATACAGAAGGTAAAACCCTCAGGCCGGTAGTTGGACCGGAGGTTGTGTTGGAAATATGCCCTAGAGGCAATAATAAAAGATTATTATTATATTTCCTTGTTCATGATAATCGTCTGTTATTCATGCTATAATTGTGTTATCCGGAAATCGTAATACATGTGTGAATATATAGACCACAACATGTCCCTGATGAGCCTCTAGTTGACTAGCTCGTTGATCAACTGATAGTCATGGTTTCCTGACTATGGACATTGGATGTCGTTGATAACGGGATCACATCATTAGGAGAATCATGTGATGGACAAGACCCAATCCTAAGCTTAGCACAAGATCGTGTAGTTCGTTTGCTAGAGCTTTTCCAATGTCAAAGTATCTTTTCCTTAGACCATGAGATCGTGTAACTCCCGGATACCGTAGGAGTGCTTTGGGTGTACCAAACGTCAGAACGTAACTGGGTGACTATAAAGGTATGCTACGGGTATCTCCGAAAGTGTCTGTTGGGTTGACACGGATCGAGACTGGGATTTGTCACTCCGTATGACGGAGAGGTATCTCTGGGCCCACTCGGTAATGCATCATCATAATGAGCTCATTGTGACCAAGTGTTTGGTCACGGGATCATGCATTACGGTACGAGTAAAGTGACTTGCCGATAACGAGATTGAACGAGGTATTGGGATACCAACGATCGAATCTCGGGCAAGTAACGTACCGATTGACAAAGGGAATTGTATACGGGGTTGCTTGAATCCTCGACATCATGGTTCATCCGATGAGATCATCGAGGAGCATGTGGGAGCCAACATGGGTATCCAGATCCCGTTGTTGGTAATTGATCGGAGAGCCGTCTCGGTCATGTCTACGTGTCTCCCAAACCCATAGGGTCTACACACTTAAGGTTCGGTGATGCTAGGGTTGTAGAGATATTAGTATGCAGCAAACCTAAAGTTGTTCGGAGTCCCAGATGAGATCTCGGATGTCACGAGGAGTTCCGGAATGGTCCGGAGGTAAAGAATTATATATAGGAAGTCGAGTTTCGGCCATCGGGAAAGTTTCGGGGGTCACCGGTATTGTATCGGGACCACCGGAAGGGTCCCGGGGGTCCACCGGGTGGGGCCACCTATCCCGGAGGGCCCCATGGGCTGAAGTGGGAGGGGAACCAGCCCCTGGTGGGATGGTGCGCCCCCCTTGCCCCCCCTGCGCCTAGGGTTGGAAACCCTAGGGGTGGGGGGCGCCTCCACTTGCCTTGGGGGGCAAGGCACCCCCTTGGCCGCCCCCCTTGGAGATTCAATCTCCTAGGGCCGGCGCCCCCCTGGGGACCCTATATAAGGAGGGGGGGGGGGAGGGCAGCCGCACCCCATGCACTTGGCGCCTCCCATCCCCCTTGCTACACCTCTCCCTCCTGCAGACGCTTGGCGAAGCCCTGCCGGGATCCCTGCTGCATCCACCACCACGCTGTCGTGCTGCTGGATCTCCATCAACCTCTCCTTCCCCCTTGCTGGATCAAGAAGGAGGAGACGTCTTCCCCAATCGTATGTGTGTTGAACGCGTAGGTTCTGTCCGTTCAGCACTAGGATCATCGGTGATTTGGATCACGACGAGTATGACTCCCTCAACCCCGTTCTCTTGAACGCTTCCACACGATCTACAAGGGTATGTAGATGCACTCGTCTCTCTCGTTGCTAGATGAACTCATAGATTGATCTTGGTGAAACCGTAGGATTTTTTTTATTTTCTGCAACGTTCCCCAACAGTGGCATCATGAGCTAGGTCTATGCGTAGTTCTCTTTGCACGAGTAGAACACAAATTTGTTGTGGGCGTAGATGTTGTCAACTTTCTTGCCACTACTAGTCTTATTTTGCTTCAGCGGTATTGTGGGATGAAGCGGCCCGAACCGACCTTACACGTACGCTTACGTGAGACAGGTTCCACCGACTGACATGCACTAGTTGCATAAGGTGGCTAGCGGGTGTGTGTCTCTCCCACTTTAGTTGGAGCAGATTCGATGAAAAGGGTCCTTATGAAGGGTAAATAGAAGTTGACAAATCATGTTGTGGCTTTTTCGTAGGTAAGAAACGTTCTTGCTAGAACCCTATTGCAGCCACGTAAAAGATGCAACAACAATTAGAGGACGTCTAACTTGTTTTTGCAGCATTGCTTTGTGATGTGATATGGCCAAAAGTTGTGATGAATGATATATATATGTGATGTATGAGATCATGTTCTTGTAGTAGGAATCACGACTTGCATGTCGATGAGTATGACAACCGGTAGGAGCCATTGGAGTTGTCTTAATTATTGTATGACCTGCGTGTCAATGATTTAACGCCATGTAATTACTATACTTTATTGCTAAACCGTTAGCCATAGTAGTAGAAGTAATAGTTGGCGAGCAACTTCATGGAGACACGATGATGAAGATCATGATGATGGAGATCATGGTGTCATGCCGGTGACGAAGAT
Organism: Triticum aestivum; assembly: GCF_018294505.1. Classification (NCBI taxonomy): domain Eukaryota; kingdom Viridiplantae; phylum Streptophyta; class Magnoliopsida; order Poales; family Poaceae; genus Triticum; species Triticum aestivum. Next base: position 800,411,078 of record NC_057801.1, on the reverse strand, counting down.
GATCATGGAGCCCCGAAGATGGATATCAAAGGAGCTATATGATATTGGCCATATCATGTCACTACTATTTGATTGCATGTGATGTTTATCATGTTTTTGCATCTTGTTTACTTAGAACGACGGTAGTAAATAAGATGATCCCTCATAATAATTTCAAGAAAGTGTTCCCCCTAACTGTGCGCCGTTGCGACAGTTCGTTGTTTCAAAGCACCACGTGATGATCGGGTGTGATAGATTGTAATGTTCACATACAACGGGTGTATGACAGATTTACACATGCAAAACACTTAGGTTAACTTGACAAGCCTAGCATGTACAGACATGGCCTCGGAACACAGAGACCGAAAGGTCGAACATGAGTCGTATGGAAGATACGATCAACATGGAGATGTTCACCGATGATGACTAGTCCGTCTCACGTGATAATCGGACACGGCCTAGTCGACTCGGATCATGTAACACTTAGATGACTAGAGGGATGTCTAATCTGAGTGGGAGTTCATTAAATAATTTGATTAGATGAACTTAATTATCATGAACTTAGTCTAAAAATCTTTGCAAAAATGTCTTATGGCCAACGCTCATGTCAACATGAACTTCAACGCGTTCCTAGAGAAAACCAAGCTGAAAAATGATGGCAGCAACTATACGGACTGGGTCCGGAACCTGAGGATCATCCTCATAGCTTCCAACAAAGCATATGTCCTAGAAGGACCGCTAGGTGAAGCACCCATCCCAGAGAACCAAGACGTTATGAACGCTTGGCAGTCACGTGCTGATGATTACTCCCTCGTTCAATGCGGCATGCTTTACAGCTTAGAACCGGGCCTCCAAAAGCGTTTTGAGCAACACGGAGCATATGAGATGTTCGAGGAGCTGAAAATGGTTTTCCAAGCTCATGCCCGGGTCAAGAGTTATGAAGTCTCCGACAAGTTCTATAGTTGTAAGATGGAGGAAAATAGTTCTGTCAGTGAGCACATACTCAAAATGTCTGGGTTGCACAACCGCCTGTCCCAGCTGGACATTAACCTCCCAGACGAGGCGGTCATTGACAAAATCCTTCAGTCGCTCCCACCGAGCTACAAGAGCTTTGTGATGAACTAAAATATGCAGGGGATGGTGAAAACTATTCCTGAAGTATTTTCAATGCTGAAGTCAGCAGAGGTAGAAATCAAAAAGGAACATCAAGTGTTGATGGTCAATAAAACCACTAAGTTCAAGAAAGGCAAGGGTAAGAAGAACTTCAAGAAGGACGGCAAGGATGTTGCCGCGCCCGGTAAGCCAGTTGCCGGGAAGAAGTCAAAGAATGGACCCAAGCCTGAGACTGAGTGCTTTTATTGCAAAGGGAAGGGGCACTGGAAGCGGAACTGCCCCAAATACTTAGCGGACAAGAAGGCCGGCAACACTAAAGGTATATGTGATATACATGTAATTGATGTGTACCTTACCAGTGCTCGTAGTAGCTCTTGGGTATTTGATACCGGTGCCGTTGCTCATATTTGTAACTCAAAGCAGGAGCTGCGGAATAAGCGGAGACTGGCGAAGGACGAGGTGACGATGCACGTCAGGAATGGTTCCATGGTCGATGTGATCGCCGTAGGCACGCTACCTCTACATTTACCCACGGGATTAGTTTTAAACCTCAATAATTGTTATTTAGTGCCAGCTTTGAGCATGAACGTTGTATCTGGATCTCATTTAATACGAGATGGCTACTCATTTAAATCCGAGAATAATGGTTGTTCTATTTATATGAGAGATATGTTTTATGGTCATGCCCCACTGGTCAATGGTTTGCTCTTAATGAATCTCAAACGTAATGTTACACATATTCATAGTGTGAATACCAAAAGATGTAAGATTGATAACGATAGTCCCACATACTTGTGGCACTGCTGCCTTGGTCACATTGGTGTCAAGCACATGAAGAAGCTCCATGCAGATGGACTTTTAGAGTCTCTCGATTATGAATCATTTGACACATGCGAACCATGCCTCATGGGCAAAATGACCAAGACTCCGTTCTCCGGAACAATGGAGCGAGCAACCAACTTATTGAAAATCATACATACTGATGTGTGCGGTCCAATGAGCGTTGAGGCTCGTGGAGGATATCGTTATGTTCTCACTCTCACTGATGACTTAAGTAGTTATGGGTATGTCTACTTGATGAAACACAAGTCCGAGACCTTTGAAAAGTTCAAGGAATTTTAGAATGAGGTAGAGAATCAACGTGACCGAAAGATAAAGTTCTTACGATCAGATCGTGGAGGAGAATATTTAAGTCACAAATTTGGTATAGACTTAAGGAAATGTGGAATCGTTTCACAACTCACGCCGCCTGGAACACCTCAGCGTAACAGTGTGTCCGAACGTCGTAATCGCACTCTATTGGATATGGTGCGATTTATGATGTCTCTTACCGATTTACCGCTATCATTTTGGGGATATGCTCTAGAGACAGCTACATTCACTTTAAATAGGGCACCGTCTAAATCCATTGAGATGACACCGTATGAATTATGGTTTGGAAAGAAACCTAAGCTGTCGTTTCTAAAAGTTTGGGGATGCGATGCTTATGTCAAGAAACTTCAACCTGAAAAGCTCGAACCCAAGTCGGAGAAATGCGTCTTCATAGGATACCCCAAGGAAACCATTGGGTATACCTTCTACCTTAGATCCGAAGGCAAGATCTTTGTTGCCAAGAACGGATCCTTTCTGGAGAAAGAGTTTCTCTCGAAAGGAGTAAGTGGGAGGAAAGTAGAACTCGATGAAGTACTACCTCTTGAACCGGAAAGTAGTGCAGTTCAGGAAAATGTTCCTGTGGTGCCTGCACCGACTAGAGAGGAAATTAATGATAATGATCAAGGTACTTCAGATCAAGTTGCTACTGAACTTCGTAGGTCCACAAGGACACGTTCCACATCAGAGTGGTATGGCAACCCTGTCCTGGAAATCATGTTGTTAGACAACGGTGAACCTTCGAACTATGAAGAAGCGGTGGCGGGCCTAGATTCCAACAAATGGCTTGAAGCCATGCAAGATAGGATCCATGTATGAAAAGAAGGTATGGACTTTGACAGACTTGCCCGATGATCGGCGAGCGATAGAGAACAAATGGATCTTTAAGAAGAAGACGGACGCGGATGGTAATGTTACCATCTATAAAGCTCGACTTGTTGCTAAGGGTTATCGACAAGTTCAAGGGGTTGACTACGATGAGACTTTCTCTCCCGTAGCGAAGCTACAGTCCGTCCGAATCATGTTAGCAATTGCCGCATACTATTATTATGAGATATGGCAGATGTACGTCAAAACGGCATTCCTTAACGGCTATCTTAAGGAAGAACTGTATATGATGCAGCCGGAAGGTTCTCTCGATCCTAAGAATGCTAACAAGGTATGCAAGCTCGAGCGGTCCATTTATGGGCTGGTGCAAGCATCTCGGAGTTGGAACATTCGCTTTGATGAGATGATCAAAGCGTTTGGGTTTATGCAGATTTATGGAGAAGCCCGCGTTTACAAGAAAGTGAGTGGGAGCTCTGTAGCATTTCTCATATTATATGTAGATGACACACTTTTGATGGGAAATGATATAGAACTTTTGGACAGAATTAAGGCCTACTTGAATAAGTGTTTTTCAATGAAGGACCTTGGAGAAGCTGCTTACATATTAGGCATCAAGATCTATAGGGATAGATCGAGACGCCTCATAGGTCTTTCAAAAAGCACATACCTTGATAAGATATTGAAGAAGTTCAATATGGATCAGTCCAAGAAAGGGTTCTTGCCTGTAATGCAAGGTGTGAGATTGAGCTCGGCTCAATGCCCGACCACTGCAGAAGATATAGAAGAGATGAGTGTCATCCCCTATGCCTCAGCCATAGGGTCTATTATGTATGCCGTGCTGTGTACCAGACCTAATGTTAGCCTTGCCGTAAGTTTGGTAGGAAAGTACCAACGTAATCCCGGCAAGGAACACTGGACAGCGGTCAAGAATATCCAGAAGAGGACTAAAGATATGTTTCTCGTTTATGGAGGTGACGAAGAGCTCGTCGTAAAGGGTTACGTCGACGCTAGCTTTGACACAGATCTGGATGACTCTAAGTCACAAACCGGATATGTGTATATGTTGAATCGTGGAGCAGTAAGCTGGTGCAGTTGCAAGCAGAGCGTCGTGGCGGGATCTACATGTGAAGAGGAGTACATGGCAGCCTCGGAGGCAGCGCATGAAGTAATATGGATGAAGGAGTTCACCACCGACCTAGGAATCATACCCAATGCGTCGGGGCCGATCACTCTCTTCTGTGACAACACTGGAGCTATTGCCCTTGCCAAGGAGCCCAGGTTTCACAAGAAGACCAGGAACATCAAGCGTCGTTTCAACTCCATCTGTGAAAATGTTCAAGATGGAGACATAGATATTTGCAAAGTGCATACGGATCTGAATGTCGCAGATCCGTTGAATAAACCTCTTCCGCGAGCAAAACATGATCAACACCAGAACTCTATGGGTGTTCGATTCATCACAATGTAACTAGATTATTGACTCTAGTGCAAGTGGGAGACTGTTGGAAATATGCCCTAGAGGCAATAATAAAAGATTATTATTTCCCTGTTCATGATAATCTTCTGTTACTCATGCTATAATTGTGTTATCCGGAAATCGTAATACATGTGTGAATATATAGACCACAACATTTCCCTGGTGAGCCTCTAGTTGTCTAGCTTGTTGATCAACTGATAGTCATGGTTTACTGACTATGGACATTGGATGTCGTTGATAACGGGATCACATCATTAGGACAATGATGTGATGGACAAGACCCAATCCTAAGCTTAGCACAAGATCGTGTAGTTCGTTTGCTAGAGCTTTTCCAATGTCAAAGTATCTTTTCCTTAGACCATGAGATCATGTAACTCCCGGATACCGTAGGAGTGCTTTGGGTGTACCAAACGTCACAACGTAACTGGGTGACTATAAAGGTATGCTACGGGTATCTCCGAAAGTGTCTGTTGGGTTGACACGGATTGATACTGGGATTTGTCACTTCGTATGACGGAGAGGTATCTCTGGGCCCACTCGGTAATGCATCATCATAATGAGCTCAATGTGACCAAGTGTTTGGTCACGGGATCATGCATTATGGTATGAGTAAAATGACTTGCCGGTAACGAGATTGATTGAGGTATTGGGATACCGACGATCGAATCTCGGGCAAGTAACGTACCGATTGACAAAGGGAATTGTATACGGGGTTGCTTGAATCCTCGACATCGTGGTTCATCCGATGAGATCATCGAGGAGCATGTGGGAGCAACATGGGTATCCAGATCCCGCTGTTGGTTATTGATCGAAGAGCCGTCTCGGTCATGTCTACGTTTCTCCCGAACCTGTAGGGTCTACACACTTAAGGTTCGGTGACGCTAGGGTTGTAGAGATATTAGTATGCAGCAAACCGGAAGTTGTTCGGAGTCCCGGATGAGATCCTGGACGTCACGAGGAGTTCTGGAATGGTTCGGAGGTAAAGAATTATATATAGGAAGTCGAGTTTCGGCCATCGGGAAAGTTTCGGGGGTCATCGGTATTGTACCGGGACCACCGGAAGGGTCTCGGGGGGTCCATCGGGTGGGGCCACCTATCCCGGAGGGCCCCGTGGGCTGAAGTGGGAGGGTAACCAGCCCCTGGTGGGCTGGTGCGCCCCCCTTGGCCCCCCCTGCGCCTAGGGTTGGAAACCCTAGGGGTGGGGGGCGCCTCCACTTGCCTTGGGGGGCAAGGCACCCCCTTGGCCGGCGCCCCCCTTGGAGATTCAATCTCCTAGGGCCGGCGCCCCCCTGGGGACCCTATATAAGGAGGGGGGAGGGAGGGCAGCCGCACCCCATGCACTTGGCGCCTCCCTTCCCCCTTGCTAAACCTCTCCCTCAAGCAGACGCTTGGCTAAGCCCTGCCGGGATCCCTGCTGCATCCACCACCACGCCGTCGTGCTGCTGGATCTCCATCAACCTCTCCTTCCCCCTTGCTGGATCAAGAAGGAGGAGACGTCTTCCCCAACCATACGTGTGTTGAACGCGGAGGTGCGGTCCGTTCAGCACTAGGATCATCGGTGATTTGGATCACGACGAGTACGACTCCCTCAACCCCGTTCTCTTGAACGCTTCCGCATGATCTACAAGGGTATGTAGATGCACTCTTCTCTCTTGTTGCTAGATGAACTCATAGATTGATCTTGGTGAAACCGTAGGAATTTTTTTATTTTCTGCAACGTTCCCCAATAGGTTGGACTGGAACTACCGCTAGGCCAGCAGTTCCTGGGCGGTGGGGTACACCGGTAGTACCGGTTTATCGAGAAAAACCGGAACTACCATTCCACCGCCGGTCTACAACCGAACCCGGTACAGAAGGGAGTCGCCCCGGAGCAGTACTACGGGCAGTGGTAAAACCAGAACTACCGGCCAGAGGTACAACCGCTCAAAGAAGTGGTACAACCACCAAGAGCAGGACTGACAGAACAGAGGATGGGGAACCTCTCTCTCCTCGAACGAAGGGTATATGGTGGGTGCAGAGAATTTGTACGTGAAGGATTCACCCAATACCTTCCGAAGCGGATTCCCTTTTAATAGTAGGGATATCCTATGACCAAAGGAATTAAAACGTCGGAAACTCCGTCTTCGATCTTTTCCGCACATAGGGAAACCTAACCGTCTTGCGCCACACAAAGTGTACCCGAGAAAACTATGGCGCACGATTAGTCCACGTGTGTTGTCATCATCACCAAAACCCTAAGGCAAATGATGCTCTTACAATCTCCCCCTTTTTGGTGGATGATGACAACCACACGATTAGTCCGAGATTTCTTAAAAAGAGGAGGGGCTCCCCCTCATTGGCAGATCTACAGGGTGGCCAGGGTGGGCCGCGGCCCACCCTGGGATTTTGAGACAGCTTATATACATATGGATTCGAAATGGGCCAGAAAAAAAACCAGCCCAATAAACTGACCAAGGGATTCTGAGTCCAGTCCAGTCCATCCTCCCTGGCCCTGCCTCCCTCGCACTGCTAGAACGGTCGAACCCGATAGCAACCTCGTGCCCTCGTCTCCTCGCTGTTCCTCGCTGTCGCCGCCGTTCGCCCAGCCGCCGAGGAAGGTCCCACCTATTCTCCTATTCTTCAGCCCGCCCGTCTGGCCCTCTCCAGGTGCGTCTCCCTGCACACGCGGCGAGCCCCTGTCTGGCTGTCTCAGGCCCGCGCGACTGTGCCTCAGCCTTGCCGGAGCGCCGGTTGCCTGCGGCCCTGCGCCGCTACCGCCGCTCGCCGGGCAGCTGCCTGGCGGCCCTGCCCTCGCCCCCTCCAAATTCGGCTGCAGTACTGGACCCAGTGAGGTACCCCAAATCAAAATTCATGATTTACCCAAATTTGTGATCTAGGGTTTGCTTTTTTGCACCATGTACATAATTCTGCACTCATTTCGGCCTCAATTAGAATCATTGTGATCTAGGGTACATAATTCTGCACTCATTCCAAAATAGTATTCTTGCAGAATTATTGAAGAATGAAGAGGGTAGTAGACATTGTTTCTCTTTTCCAAAGAGAAGCTATGAAGATAGGGAAGAAGAAGAAGGCAGAAAATCTGCCGGATGTGGCTGAAGAGTAGACCCGCGAAGTTGTGTGTATGCCGGTTGTGATCGAAGAGCAAATTGAAGAACCAACATTGTCTATGTCAAATGTGACCATAGAGCAAACTGAAGATGTGTCACGGCCATCACCACCGGTTTATGATCTTAGTCGTCTTAAACATGATCCTGGGGAAAGGCTACCCATTGCAAGTTATCCTATCAATGATCAAGATGCAGTTCGAAGAGCACATATCCTTAAAAAGCCATTCAAACTTTATGCACATGACTTTAAAAAAAGAACAATAGGGAGTAGAGATCGTTCATTCAATCCTTTGTGGCTTCATAATCATAGTTAGCTTGAATATAGTATCAAGAAGGAATCTGCATTTCGCCTTGTATGTTACTTTTTCAAAGAGAAAAAAACTAGTGGTAAGGGAACTAATGCATTTACTGATGGTGGTTGGAGTAATTGGAATAGAGAGGATGCTCTTCTTAAGCATGTTGGTTGCATATCAAGTGTGGATAATGCAGCCCAAGAGAGATATAACTTATTTGTGAATCCTCGTGCAGCGATTGATGATCTTTTTGTGAAGGTGAACAGTGAGGATTTACGTCTTTACAAGATGAGGTTGAAGTATTCACTTAGATGCTTACAGTTTCTTCTTCATCAAGGATTGGCATTTTGTGGGCGTGATGAAAGTGAATAGTCTAGCAATAGAGGAAACTTCCTTGAGCTATTGAAGTGGCTTGCAGCAAAGAGTGAGGAGGTGAATAAGTATGTTTTGAAGAATGCACCAGGTAACTGTGAATTGACATCTCATCAGATACAACAACAGATTATTCAATGTTGTGCACAACATACTAGAAAGAAAATTATTGATGAACTTTGTGATGAGCACTGTGTTATTCTAGCTGATGAGTCTAGTGATGTATTACATAAATAACAACTAGCTTTATTCTTGCGTTTTGTTGATAAAGTAGGGAGGCCATGTGAGCATTTTCTTGGAGTTGTTCATGTAAGTGACACTACTTCATTGTCACTTAAGGAAGAAATTGAAACTTTACTTACTGATCATGGTTTGACTATAACACAAATTCATGGGCAAGGATATGATGGGGCTAGTAATATGAGAGGAGAAATTAAAGGATTGAAAACATTGATCATGAAAGAGTCACCTTCTTCCTATTATATTCATTGTTTTGCACATCAACTCCAGCTAGTTCTTGTTGTTGTTGCCAAGGGAAATGATGATTGTGTCTGTTTTTTTGATTGAGTGTCTTTATTACTGAATGTTATTGGAGTGTCTTGTAAGCGTCATGACATGCTTCGAGATGCTAGACTTCACAATACCATGAAACTACTTGAATGTGGTGAGTTAGAAATTGGGAGTGGTTTGAATCAAGATACGGGGTTACCTAGGCCTGGTGATACTCGGTGGGGCTCTCAATACAAAACCGTTCTTAACATTATTGCTATGTATCCCACAATCCGTGATGTGCTCATAACTCTTGGACAAGATGCTTCACAAAGAAGTGATTGGCCCAAAATTGATACTATTGTTGGAGTGTTCAAGTCATTTGACTTTATTTTCAATGCACACTTGATGCTTGTCATTCTTGGATACACAAGTGATTTGTCTGATTGTTTGCAAAGTAGAGACCAAAATATTCTTACTGCAATGGCACTTTTTAGAATTGCAAAAAGTAGAATACAGGAGCTTAGGGCTAATGGGTGGGATGCATTTCTGCAAAAGGTCACACTATTTTGTAACAAGCATGTCATTCAAGTTCCTATAATGGAAGATAATTATGTGCCTTATGGAAGATCAACACGGTTTTCTCAACCCCAAACAAATGATGATCACTTTTGAAGGGAAGTTTTTCTTGGAGTCATTGATCAAATTAGTCAAGAGCTTGAAAATTGGTTTGATGAGATCAATATGGAGCTGCTATCTTTTATGTCTGCTTTGAATCCCGCCAACTCATTTGCTGCTTTTGATGCACAAAAGGTATGCAAACTTGCTTCTATAATTTATATTGCTTTCAAAATTGGTACAAAACTCTCTTTAACTCATTTGTTTCTTTTAATGCACACAAGGTACGAAGACTTGCTGACTTTTATCCCAAAGACTTTTCAAGTGCCGACTTGATACACCTTGAACTACAACTTGGTAACTATATTGATGACATGAGAAATGATGAGAACTTCCAAGGCCTTGGAAATCTTGTTGATCTCTTGGTTAAGCTTGTTCAAATAGGGAGACATATAGTTTATCATTTGGTGTACTTGCTTTTAAAATTGGTATTGATTCTCCCGGTGGCAACGACAAATGTTGAGAGAGCATTTTATGCCATGAGTTTTGTCAAGAACAAGTTGAGAAATAAGATGGGTGATAGTCTTTTGGATGATTGACTAGTCACATATATTGAGAGGGATGCTTTCTCTGAGGTGAATTAAGATGACATAATTGATACCTTCATGGCAATGCAAAAACGTAGGCTAGAAAGATAGTCTTTTTGAACTTCTCAAGGTATGTGCTATGGTCCATGTACTATTTACTATGTAGGCTTCTTTATGCAAAACTGAGATTTAATTGAGAATTTTAGTGTGTTCGTAAGACCATATTGATCTATTTCTATGTGCTATTGGTAATTAGTTAGAATGTTCACATGTCATATTAGTTATCAATTTTTTTTTTGGAGTGGACCACCCTGATGTCATATGCTAGTTCCGCCACTGCTCCCCTTGAGTGTGAGCACTTATTTAGAGTTTGCTTTTGGAATGAAAAGTGCACACACTAGGGAATGCTCCCCCTGGATTTTAGAGACCAACCGGAGACAGCAAAATAACCGCAATAAACATAAAGTAGTAGAGACAATGGAAGGTCACCAACAACATATAATAAACTCTACTGAAGGAAGGGTGCATAGATAAATAGAACGATGCATGTCTTACACCATGCACGAGATCACAACATAGAATAAGTCCATAGAGTACTAAAAACAAAGGGCACTAGAAAGAGCAAGCAAATAAACTAGAAGGACCAACTGCAAATAACCACCTATGCAACTCCCGTGACCTAATGGAGCTCTCTCCCCCTTTGGCATCGACACACCAAAAAGGAAAAGAGTGAAGCTAGCGTCCTGGGGCTTAGTAGACCTCCTCGCCAGTAGCTGCGGAGCTATGAGACGCGTCATCATCAATATCGTCGTCAGGATCCTGAGCCTCATCAGACTCCTCAGACTCCTCAGACCTCGCAGTAGCTACCTCAGGAACACGGAGAGAGGAAGAGGCAGGTGCTTCATCAGACCACTGACAGTTCACCAAGCACCATGTATCTTCAGGAGTGATGGTCTTCTCGAAGCCACTCTTCACATCTGGCACATTGAGGTGCTTCATCAACTGAATCTGCCGGCGACGCGCCATTTTCTCAGCAACATTAGCTTTGTAAAGCTTCTTCTGAATGTGAGTCTGCATGCAAAAGGTCTTCATGATCTTTGAAGTCAGCTTCTCAACCCACGAGGGCTGGACCCTAGGCTCTAGCTCAAAGTTCTAGTCGTCCGAGGTAGCAAACACATCCTCCTGATTGCCTGAAGCAAAGCGAGGGGTCTTATGCTTCTTTTTCCTTAGCTCCTTGATCTCATGCTCCGTGAGGTTGTCAGGGGTGGTGAGAGGATCGCCAGGCCTAGGATAGCCCAAACTGTGTTCAGAAACTACATCAGGAAAGGAGCATATATTGGTACCTTGCGGTACAACACCATATTGTACATCTCCTCCCATAGCCACTTGGAGACATCAATATGGCACCAGATCCCCTCTTGGTCTTCATGGCCACAAGCAAATCCACTAGATAACCATAGATATCATATTGATTCCCAACCTTGGGAAGCAACACACAATGAAACACATGATGCATAATGTCATAGACTGGCAAAAGATCATTTGACTTGCCCACAATACCATGTCCAAGGATGTATAGAGGGGCAAGCTTCACCTTTTCCATGGGGTGAGCACGGTGGTGAGGACGGATGCCACATTGACCCTCAATTCCGGTATCCTCATAACCAAGAGCATTGCAGAAAGTGCTCCATGGGACATGAAAGAACTCATCACGACACATAAAGGAGAGATGGCGTTCCACATCAGAGCCGAAGTGGACTGTAGCATAGAACTGATGGACAAGCTGCACATCAAAATCACAGTTCAAGGTCATGAGCTTGATCAAATCAAACTGTTCATAGATCGCCAGATCTTCTCCAAAGTAATCCAGGTGGTCCCTCCAATGATCGATGTTAATGGACCACATCCGAGTGAACTTGTTCTTATGATGATCGAACACTTCTGACACAATCCTCATCTGTAACTCATTCCGGAATTGAGGGTTGTTCCAACGGGGATTTGGTGCAACAGTGTAGGGATCCTGGAAACGAAGCTTTTGCCAGTCCGACATCTTCCGCTTGTGCACGGTCACCGCAACTCGTTGCTTGGCAGCAGTAGACTTCTCCCGACGAGTGGTATTGGTAGGAATCACCACCTCCTGAGAGTCCTCATTGTTATCGGACGGATTGCCCCTGCGGGCCCTCTTCTTGGTGTTTTGAGGCTTCCGAGCAGCATGGGAACTAGAACCACCTGCAGACGGACACAGAGAGCACACAGAAACCCCAACAAAGATGCGAGGAATGTAAACAAGATTAGAGGAATATGTTTCATGTAAGTGAGTAGAAGAGAAACATGGTACATAGGTTCAGAGAAACCGGTTGTTCCGGTTGGACCACCGGTAGTACCGCCCTGGCGGTAGTACCACTCGCAAGGAGCGGTAGTACCGCTGGGAGCAAATCCGCCGAGTGGAAGAACGGGAACTGCCCATTCTTGAATCTATGTGCCATATTCCTATCTCTACATATGCACAGGAAGCAGAAGGAAGCTATACGGATCTCTCCCACCAACCATTTGGCCAAAAATGTGGGAATACAAGCAATGCCCTAGAGATGGATTCAAAACGAGAAACCCTAAGATGGAGAAGAACAGGGCATTACCGGTATCCATGGAAGAGATCGAAGAGGAGGCGGCCTCCACGGAGCGGATCAGATGAAGGGACGACCGATCCGGAGAGCCCGAGGGCGCTCCAGGCGAAGGAAGAAGCAACCGGCGGCGAGGGATAAGAGGAGAGACGAGCACGAAGGGGAAAAGAAAGACCCCTTCTGCTTGCTCCCCTTATATAAGCCCCAGATGTCAACCGGTAGTACTGCTCCTAGGAGCGGTAGTTCGGTCCTGTAGCTACCCGGTGGTTGAGAGCGGTACTTCCGCTCCAGAAGCAACGGTAGTACTGCGTCTAAGCACCGATAGTACCGGTCAGAGATAGTGGTACAGGCTTGAGCGGTAGAACCGCAGGACCGGAAGTACCGCTGAGACTATTCAGCAGAAGGGAAGACCGGTAGAACCGGTCTGACCATCGGTTGTACCTCCAGGTTGCAATAGCCCAAGCACAAGGGGAGATCAAACTTGTGTACATTTGGAAAAGATGGCTTGGGATGAGTAGGCTTAGGATGGAAAGAAGACACTGTAATATGATGACGAAGACTCTCAAGAGTGCAAGAAGCAAACAAGAAAAACCACTCTTTAGAGAATCCAAACATCTAGGAGACCGAAAAGAGCTAGGCAAAAAGAGACACACAACAAGGAAAAAAACTAAGCTCAAGGGCGGTGGCCGGAGCCACCTATGTTTGAGTTAAAAGGGTATGGCATCGCGAAGAATTATCCTTGGGCCCATGACCAAAACTCGTCTTTGAAGCACAAGTACCATTAACAATCACTAATGTGAAAGAGTTGATCAATTTATGCATAATGGGGGGAGGAAGAGTTCATTGAGAGAACAATACTTCCCCTATGTCCATGCCTACACCTAGACAAGATAGCATGATGAGTGTCGGGGGGATGAACCCCAGGCAGGCAACGGAACCCGGATCCTTTTCAAAAACAGCGGGGCCCGCATCGCCCCTCAAACCGGCATGCACCTGGCCGGGTCGCTTGACCCGGCAAGGCCCGCAGCCCGGCCATGCTCTCCGACCCGGCAAGGCACGTCGACCCGACCTCAACAACTGGCATGAGACAACCAAACCCTGCGCGGCCAAGGCTTCCCCAACAAGCCGGCCTCACCCATGGTGTGCTCCGATATCCAGCCACGGGTCAGCTCCCGTCCCATCCAGGCCGTATGATGGGACGAGAGTTCAATCACCGATGACCAAGACAATAGTGCCCCCACCCATGCCTATGGTCAGCCGGAGCGTGGAAACAGTGCCCCTCACCTGCCTGCTGACCAGGGCTGGCGTGGCAACAGTGCTCCCGCCCTCACCGCTGAAGACAGCAAGCGGCGACCTGACGGGGCGCCACTATACACGACTCGACTCGGCCTCACCCTGATGATCGATAAGACGGCGCACAATCCCCCTAGGCATGCGGGGCACGCACCTAGGGGAACCCGGTGAATCACAGGCCCCGGCAGGACCCAGCCAGGGTTTTCGGACACCAACAACCCGGACCCACCGACTCGCAATATTACCATTGTATCCGTGGGGGTTGGTCTATAAAACCCCCTAGGAGCCCACACATATACGTGCAGGTGATGTATGTAGAGAACATGAACAAGTAAGCAACTAGCCACCGAAACAGCCACCCCAGAGAGAAGGGGCAGCCCAAGCCTTGTCTAGCTCCCTTCCTCTCCCATATAGCTCCATGAGCGACATTGTACTATCGAACATCAAACTACACTCAGCAGGACTATGGGTATTATCTCTTCGGAGAGCCCCAAACCTGGGTATGTCCGGCGTCCCACGCCCGTTCATGCCAACCTCGCCTCTGGAGCCCACCAGCGCCCTCGAGCCTCCTCCTCTCTTTAGCCATCCCTTGGCATCTGCCGCGCGCCCACCTTGACAGTTGGCGCCCACTGTGGGGTAGCTTGTGGAGCTGGCCGGGAGCATGCTTCAGATGGGGTCCTTCTCCTACTCCGATGAGTCTGTCGCGCTGGCGGACAGCGTCGTCGGCGCGCTCGCCGCCTCCTTTGCCGCGCTGCGCATCTTCGATGCGTTTGCGGCCGACGAGTACCCCAGGGAGGTGCTCAGCTATTCCGACTCTTCCCTCTCCCTCGGCGGTGGCATTTCCGCCAGGGCAATGGATGTCCATGTGGAGGTTTTCATCACTGGTGATGGCGCCTCCTCCTCATCGAGCAAGTCGAGGAAGGCCACAGAAGCCAGGGCAGCAGCAGAACGGATCGACCCGTCCGATCCATTGCGCACCGTGATGCAAAGCCTCCGCGTCCCCATTGGCACCAACATCGATGCCACCAACGTCGCTGAGGCCCGAACTCAGCTCGACGAAAGGCGTTAGCACATGCTGGACCTGTCCGAGACGCTCGCCGCCACCAAGCGTCGCCTGGAAGCTGCTCAGCTGGAGCATGACGCCGCCCACGGATTCGCGCCTGTGGCGGCCGAGCCAAGCCGGGTCGCGGATGTGCGTACCTGGGGAGGAGCGATTGGCCGGGCCCTCTGCGCCGTCCGGACCATCTACGAGACCCCAGTGAAGAACATGCGCGCTACCCAGGCAGCCGTAGTCGGCCTAGACCGGCTCATGGGTGAGAGCTGCAGGAGCGAATCAGGCGGATGCGTTAGCTCCTCAATGCAGCCAACACCCAGCAGGACTGCCTCAACCAGCTCGCCAAGCCGGCCGGATCCGGCTTCGCCCGCCTTGGCGGACCCGGTGAACTTTTGCACACGTGTTCCTTGCTGCCCGGCGAGGCGCACCCCGACCAAGCCTGGACTCGGCATGACACGGTCACCACAGCCACCAGCGTCCTGCGCGACGAGCCCGCCCCGGAGACCCAGCGCGGACCCGGCCAGCATGGCCGACGTCCGGCTCCGACCGACCTTGCCCCCGGGGCCTGGCCGCTAGTCGACTCGGCCCACGTGCCATTGACAACACCGACGCTCGCCACCGCCTCGATCAGCTCGCTCACTCCCTGGAGGTGGAGGAGAGCGGCGCTATTGGGCCGACGTGCTTGGGCCCACGCATCCGGGACGCGCCCTTTCCCAAAGGATTCATGCTCGCCTGCGACACCCCCAAGTACAACGGGACGGTGAAGCCAGAAGACTGGCTCACCGACTACACCACGGCCATTGGCATCACCGGTGCCAATCGCCGTCTCGCCGTGCGCTACGTGCTAGGTCTTGAGCTAGCGTTGGTTTTCCCCGAAGAGGAGAGGGTGATGCAGCAAGTGTAGCATAAGTATTTCCCTCAGTTTTGAGAACCAAGGTATCAATCCAGTAGGAGGCTCCTCAAAGGTCCCATGCACCTACACAAACAAACTGAGAACTCTCAACCAACACAATAAAGGGGTTGTCAATCCCTTCACGGCCACTTGCGAAAGTGAGATCTGATAGAGATAGTATGATAAGATAAATATATTTTTGGTATTTTACAATATAGATGCAAGGAAGTAAAGATGCAAATAAAAGTAGATTGAAAGCAAATATGATAAGAGATAGACCCGGGGGCCATAGGTTGTACTAGAGGCTTCTCTCGAGAGCATAAGTATTACGGTGGGTGAACAAATTACTGTCAAGCAATTAACAGAAAAGCGAATAATTATGACGTTATCTAGGCATGATCTTGTATATAGGAATCACATCCATAACAAGTAGACCGACTCCTGCCTGCATCTACTACTATTACTCCACACATCGACCGCTATCCAGCATGCATCTAGAGTATTAAGTTCATAAGAACAGAGTAACGCATTAAGCAAGATGATAAGATGTAGAGGGATAAATACATGCAATATGATATAAACCCCATCTTGTTATCCTCGATGGAAACAATACAATACGTGTCTTGCAACCCTTTCTGTCACTGGGTAAGAACACCGCAAGATTGAACCCAAAGCTAAGCACTTCTCCCATGGCAAGAAAGATCAATCTAGTAGGCCAAACCAAACCAATAATTCGAAGAGACTTGCAAAGATAACTCAATCATACATAAAAGAATTAAGAGAATATTCAATTAATAACCATAGATAAATCTGATCATAAACTCACAATTCATCGGATCTTGACAAACACAACGCAAAAAGAGATTACATCGAATAGATCTCCACAAGACAGGGGGAGAACATTGTATTGAGATCCAAAAAGAGAGAGGAAGCCATCTAGCTAATAACTATGGACCCGTAGGTCTGTGGTAAACTACTCACAACTCATAGGAGGGGCAAGGATGTTGATGTAGAGGCCCTCCGTGGTCGATTCCCCCTCCGGCAGAGTGCCGACGAAGGCTCCAAGATGGGATCTCGCGAATACAGAAGGTTACAGTGGTGGAAATTGTGTTTCGTGGTGCCCCTGGATGTTTTCGGGGTATATATAGGAAGAAGAAGTACGTCGGTGGACGTCGGTGGACGCCCGAGGGGCCCACAAGACAGGGGGCGCGCCCTACAGGGGGGGGGGGGGGGCGCTCCTATCTCGTGGGGCCCTCAGAGCTTTCTTGACTTGCACTCCAGGCTCTCCGGATCAGATTTGTTCCAAAGATAACGCTCCCGAAGGTTTCATTCCGTTTCGACTCCGTTTGATATTCCTTTTCTTCGAAATACTGAAATAGGCAAAAAAAACAGCAATATGGGCTGGGCCTCCGGTTAGTAGGTTAGTCCCAAAAATGATAAAAATGTGTATAATAAAGCCCATAAGCATCCAAAACAGGTAATATAATAGCATGGAACAATAAAAAATTATAGATACTTGAAGACGTATCAAGCATCCCCAAGCTTAATTCCTGCTCGTCCTCGAGTAGGTAAATGATAAAAAGAGAATTTTTTATGTGGAATGCAACCTAGCATAATTCATAATGTAATTTTCTTTCATTGTGGCATGAATGTTCAGATCCAAATAATACAAAATAAAAGTTCATATTGACATAATAAATAGTAATACTTCAAGCATACTAAGCAAGTAATCATGTCTTCTCAAAATAGCATGGCCAAAAGAAAGTTATCCCTACAAAATCATATAGTCTGGCTATGCTCTATCTTCATCACACAAAGTATTTAATCATGCACAACCCCGATGACGAGCCAAGCAATTGTTTCATACTTTAATAATTTCAAACTCTTTCAACTTTCACGCAATACATGAGCGTGAGCCATGGACATAGCACTATATGTGGAATAGAATGGTGGTTGTGGAGAAGACAAAAAAGGAGAAGATAGTCTCACATCAACTAGGTGTATCAACGGGCTATGGAGATGCCCATTAATAGATATCAATATGAGTGAGTAGGGATTGCCATGCAATGGATGCACTAGAGCTATAAATATATGAAAGCTCAACAAAAGAAAACTAGTGGGTGTGCATCCAACTTGCTTGCTCACGAAGACCTAGGGCATTTTGAGGAAGCCCATCATTGGAATATACAAGCCAAGTTCTATAATGAAAAATTCCCACTAGTATATGAAAGTGACAACATATGAGACTCTCTATCATGAGGATCATGGTGCTATTTTGAAGGACAAGTGTGGAAAAAGAGATAGTAGCACTGTCCCTTCTTTCTTTTTCTCTCATTCTTTTTTCTTTTCTTTTTTTCTTTTCTTTTTTTCTTCTTTTTGACCTTTCTCTTTTTTTTTCTTTCTTTGGCCTTTTCTTTTTTTTCCTTTTTCTTTTTGCAAGGTCCGAAGTCTCATCCCGACTTGTGGGGGAATCATAGTCTTCATCATCCTTTCCTCACTGGGACAATGCTCTAATAATGAAAATCATCACACTTTTATGGATTTACAACTCAAAGCTAGTACAAGATATGACTCTATGTGAATGCCTCCGGCGGTATACCAGGATATGCAATGAATCAAGAGCGACATGTATGAATATTATGATGGTGGCTTTGCCACAAATACGATGTTAACTACATGATCATGCAAAGAGCAATATGAGAAAATTAATGTGTGTCATATGAACGGAACGGTGGAAAGTTGCATGGCAATATATCTCGGAATGGCTATGGAAATGCCATAATAGGTAGGTATGGTGGCTGTTTTGAGGAAGATATATGGTGGGTGTATGGTACCGGCGAAAGTTGCACGATACAAGAGAGGCTAGCAATAATTGAGGGGTGAAAGGGTGCGTATAATCCATGGACTCAACATTAGTCAAAAGAACTCATATACTTGTTCTAAAAATTTAGAAGTCATAAAAAACCAAAGCACTACATGCATGCTCCTAGGGGGATAGATTGGTAGGAAAAGACCATCGCTCGTCCCTGACTGCCACTCATAAGGAAGACAATCAATAAATAAAATTGTGCTCCAACTTCATCACAAAGCGGTTCACCATACGTGCGTGCTACGGGAATCACAAACTTCAAAACCAGCATTCTTTAAATCCATAATTACCCAACTAGCATGACTTTAATATTACTACCTCCATATCTCAAAACAATTATCAAGCATCAAATTGATCATAGCATCCAATTCACTTTCTATGATAGTTTTTATTATACCCAACTTGGATGCTCATCATTCTAGGACCAAAATAAAAACCATAGCAAATACCATGCTATTCTAAAAGACTCTCAAAATAATATAAGTGAAGCATGAGAGACTAGCAATTTCTTCAAAATTATTCCACCACCATGCTCTAAAAGATATAAGTGAAGCACTAGAGCAAAAACTAACAAGCTCAAAAGATATAAGTGAAGCACATAGAGTATTCTAGAAAATTCTAATCAAATAGGCTTCTCCCAAAAGGTGTGTTACAGCAATGATGATTGTGGTAAACTAACAAGCAAAGGCCAATATAATACACGATGCTCCAAGCAAAACACATATCATGTAGCGAATAAAAATATAGCTCCAGTAAAGTTACCAATGAACGAAGACGAAAGAGGGGATGCCTTCCCGGGGCATCCCCAAGCTTAGGCTTTTAGCTATTCTTGAATATCTTGGGGTGTCATAAGCATACCCAATCTTATGCTCTTGCCACTCTTTGTTCCATAGTCCATAAAAGCTTTACCCAAAACTTGAGAACTTCACAACACAAAACTCAACAGGAAATCTTATAAGCTCCGTTAGTGAAATAAAACAAAACCACCACATAAGGTACTGCTTTATTTATTTGGGTGTTAAACCTACTGTATTCCAACTTCCTTATGGTTTATAAACTAATTTATTAGCCATAGATGCATTGAAATAAGCAAACAACACATGAAAAACAGAATCTGTCAAAAACAGAACAGTCTGTAGCAATCTGTAACTAACGCAAACTTCTGGAACTCTAAAAATCCTAAAAAATAGGACGTACTGGAAAATTTGTTTATTGATCATCATAAAAAAGAATCAATGCAAAATCTCTTTTCTGTGATTTATTGAATTTTTTCTCGTGAGTGCAAAGTTTCTGTTTTTCAGCAGAATCAAATCAACCATCATCATAGTTTATCCTATAGGTTCTACTTGGCACAAACACTAAAAAAAAGATAAAAACACATCTAAACAGAAATTAGAAACAAAGTTTAACACTAAACAGGAACAAAAACAAATAACATAAAGAAAATTGGGTTGCCTCCCAACTAGCGCTATCGTTTAACGCCCCTTGCTAGGCATAAAAGCAAGGATAGATCTAACGAGTGCCATCTTTGGCACTTGATTCATAAGTAGCACGCATGATAGATTCATAAGGTAATTTGACTTTCTTTCTTGGAAAGTGCTCCATGCCTTTCTTTAAGGGAAATTGGAATCTAATGTTCCCTTCTTTCATATCAATAATCGCACCAATCGTTCTAAGGAAAGGTCTACCAAGAATAATAGGGCAAGAAAGATTGCAATCTATATCAAGAACGATAAAATCTACAGGCACCAAATTTCTATTTGCAACAATAAGAACATCATTGATCCTTCCAATAGGCTTTTTATTGGTGGAATCCGCAAGGTGCAAATTTAAAGAGCAATCATCATGGAAATTTAGAATATCACATAAAGTTTTCGGAATTGTGGAAACACTAGCACCCAAATCACACAAAGCAAAACACTCAAAATCTTCAATTCTAATCTTTATGGTAGGTTCCCACTCATCATTAAGTTTTCTAGGTATAGAGACTTCCAAATTGAGTTTTTCATCATAAGATTGCATCAAGGCATCAACAATATGTTTGGTAAAAGCTTTGTTTTGACTATAAGCATGCGAAGAATTAACAACGGATTGCAACAAGGAAATACAACTTTTTAGAGAGCAATTATCAGAATCAAATTCCTTGAAATCCGAGATGGTAGGTTCAACATTATTAGAAGTTGAAGATTCTCCAATCTTTCTTTTACCAAATTTAGCATTAAGATCTAAAGACTCCGAATTTTTGGGACGCCTTCTAGGCAAAGTTGATTCATCATCAGTCCCATAATCATTAAAATTCATATTGCAAAACATAGATCTAATAGGAGACGCATCAATAACTTTAAGATCCTCATTATTATTTTCATGTAGACTAGAAGAACACGCTTTTATAAAGCTTTCTTTTTTAGCACGCAATAGCGGTTCTTTCCTTGCATTCGTCAATGGAGATTCTCATTACTTTGAGAGACTCATTGATATCATGCTTAGGAGAAGAAGATCCAAGTTTAAGAGAATTAACATCAAGCGAAAGTCTATCAACGTTCGTAGCCAAATCATCAACTTTGAGCATATTTTCTTCAAGCAAAGCATTAAAATTCTTTTGAGAAATCATAAATTCTTTCACACTATTCTCAAAATCAGAGGGCATCTTATTAAAATTACCATAAGAATTATTGTAAGAATTTCCATAATTATTAGAGGGATTACTAGGGAACGGTCTAGCATTAAAATTTCCTCTATAAGCATTGTTTCCGAAACTATTCCTACCAACAAAATTCACATCCATAGATTCATTATTACTCCCAATCAAGGAAGACAAAGGCATATCATTAGGATCAATAGGAGTATTTTTAGTAGCAAACATCTTCATAAGTTCATCCATCTTTCCACTCAAAACATTGATTTCTTCTATAGCATGCACTTTTTTACTAGAAGATCTTTCGGTGTGCCATTAAGAATAATTAGCCATAATATTATCAAGCAATTTTTTAGCATCTCCTAATGTAATTTCCATAAACGTGCCTCCCACGGCCGAATCTAAGAGATTTCTAGAAGCAAAGTTCAAACTGGCATAAATTTTTCGTATGATCAACCATAAATTCAAACCATGAGTAGGGCAATTGCGAAGCATCAATTTCATTCTTTCCCAAGATTGGGCAACATGATCATGATCAAGTTGTTTAAAATTCATAATATCATTCCTAAGAGTGATGATCTTAGCGGGAAAATACTTAGAGATAAAAGCATCTTTGCAGTTGTTCCAAGAATCAATACTATTTTTAGGCAAAGACAAAAACCAAACTTTAGCACGATCTCTAAGTGAAAATGGAAATAACTTCAATTTGACAATATTGTTATCCGTATCTTTCTTCTTTTGCATACACAAATCAACAAAATTGTTTAGATGAGTAGCGGGATCTTCACTAGGAAGGCCGGCGAATTGGTCTTTCATAACAAGATTTAGCAAGGCAGTATTGATTTCACAAGACTCAACATCATTAAGAGGAGCAATCGGAGTACTAAGGAAATCATTATTATTGGTATTCGATAAATCACACAACTTGGTATTATCTTGTGCCATGGCAACAAGTAATCCAACACACAAGCAAACAGAAAACGGCAAACGGAAAAGAGAGGAGGAGATTGGGAAAGAGAGGGCGAATAAAACGGCAAGGGTGAAGTGGGGGAGAGGAAAACGAGAGGCAAGTGGCAAATAATGTAAATGCGAGGGAGATGAGTTTGTGATGGGTACTTGGTATGTCTTGACTTGAGCGAAGACCTCCCCGGAAATGGCGCCAAAAATCCTTCTTGCTACGTCTTGAGCTAGCGTTGGTTTTCCCCGAAGGGGAGAGGGTGATGCAGCAAGTGTAGCGTAAGTATTTCCCTCAGTTTTGAGAACCAAGGTATCAATCCAGTAGGAGGCTCCTCAAAAGTCCCACGCACCTACACAAACAAACTGAGAACTCGCAACCAACGCAATAAAGGGGTTGTCAATCCCTTCACGGCCACTTGCGAATGTGAGATCTAATAGAGATAGTATGATAAGATAAATATATTTTTGGTATTTGATAATATAGATGCAAGAAAGTAAAGATGCAAATAAAAGTAGATTGAAAGCAAATATGATAAGAGATAGACCCGGCGGCCATAGGTTTCACTAGAGGCTTCTCTCGAGAGCATAAGTATTACGGTGGGTGAACAAATTACTGTCAAGCAATTGATAGAAAAGCGAATAATTATGACGTTATCTAGGCATGATCATGTATATAGGCATCACATCCATAACAAGTAGACCGACTCCTGCCTGCATCTACTACTATTACTCCACACATCGACCGCATCCAGCATGCATCTAGATTATTAAGTTCATAAGAACAGAGTAACACATTAAGCAATATGATATGGTGTAGAGGGATAAACACATGCAATATGATATAAACCCCATCTTGTTATCCTCGATGACAAAAATACAATACGTGTCTTGCAACCCTTTCTATCACTGGGTAAGAACACCGCAAGATTGAACCCAAAGCTAAGAACTTCTCCCATGGCAAGAAAGATCAATCTAGTAGGCCAAACCAAACCGATAATTTGAAGAGACTCGCAAAGATAACTCAATCATACATAAAAGAATTCAGAGAAGATTCAATTAATAACCATAGACAAATCTGATCATAAACTCACAATTCATCGGATCTTGACAAACACACCGCAAAAAGAGATTACATCGAATAGATCTCCACAAGAGAGGGGAAGAACATTGTATTGAGATCCAAAAAGAGAGAAGAAGCCATCTAGCTAATAACTATGGACCCGTAGGTCTGTGGTAAACTACTCACAAGTCATAGGATGGGCAAGGATGTTGATGTAGAGGCCCTCCATGGTCGATTCCCCCTCCGGCAGAGTGCCGGCGAAGGCTCCAAGATGGGATCTCGCGGATACAGAAGGTTACAGTGGTGGAAATTGTGTTTCGTGGTGCCCCTGGATGTTTTCGGGGTCCGTAGGTATATATAGGAAGAAGAAGTACGTCGGTGGACACCCGAGGGGCCCACGAGACAGGGGGCGCGCCCTATAGGGGGGGGCACCCTCCTATCTCGTGGGGCCCTCGGAGCTTTCTTGACTTGCACTCCAGGCTCTCCGGATCAGATTCGTTCCAAAAATAACGCTCCCGAAGGTTTCATTCCGTTTGGACTCCGTTTGATACTCCTTTTCTTCGAAATACTGAAATAGGCAAAAAAACAACAATATGGGCTGGGCCTCCGGTTAGTAGGTTAGTCCCAAAAATGATAAAAATATGTAGAATAAAGCCCCGAAGCATCCAAAACAGGTAATATAATAGCATGGAACAATCAAAAATTATAGATATGTTGAAGACGTATCACTACGCACCACTCATGCTCCGGGGGTTGGCCCGCACATGGTTGAACAGTCTGCCGATGGGTCGATTTCGAGGAGGACTTCATCCGCAACTTCACGGCGACCTACAAGCGACCCGGCCGCCCTAGCCAGCTCGCCATCTGCGTACAGGGGCCAACGGAGACCAGCCGCGAGTACCTCGCATGCTGGACCGAGCTCTGAAATAGCTGCGAAGGCGTCCATTTAGTCCAGGCGATCCAGTACTTCGTCAATGGGTGCCGAGACGGCACCCTCCTCAAGCACAAGCTCTTGCGCTCCGAGCCGGTCACCATGGCCGCACTCATGGTAACGGCAGACCAAAACACCAACGCCGACTCCGCCATGAAGTTCCAAGTGGCGGTGGACAAAACCGGCAAGGCGAAGCCGGTTCCCCCTCCGAAGTCGGCCGACGAAAGCAGCCGACAGCAGCATCACGAGAACAACAAGCGCATGGCTGACTAGCCGGCGCAGCGTCAGGACAACCGGCTCATTGCGGCCGCTGAGCCCGTGGCAGACCCGACGGCGAAGCGTCGGCAGACCGGCAAGATGGCGTGGTAGCCCGCCATGAGTGTCGAAGAGATGCTCGACGCTCCCTGGAAGCACCACGGCGGTGCAAGATCGTCGACGCACACGCTTCGGCAATGCGCCATCACCAAGTGCTTCATGAGGGGCGACATCCCGCCTCCTCTGGCTCCGGCTCCAGGTGCGGGGTGGCCACCTCCGCCTCCACCACCGCCTCCAGCTGGCGGCGCGATGCGCGACGATGCCTTCCCATACCAGAATGCGGCCTATGTCGTCTTCTCCAGCCTCGGTGATGACAAGCGCAGCGAGCGCCTCCTTCGGCAGGAGGTAAACACCGTCGACCCGTCCAAGCCGGAATTCATGCACTGGCCGGATTGCTCGATCACCTGGACCCGGGAGGATCACCCGGCAATGATGCCGAACCTGGGTGGTTACGCCCTCATCCTCAACCCCACCATCGTCGCAAGGCGCACGTGCAAGTTCTCCCGAGTCCTCATTGACGGTGGCAGCAGCATTAACATCCTCTACTGCGACACGATGACCAAGCTCGGCCTCAAAGCCAAGGACCTGGAGCCGACCCGGACGATATTCCACGGCATCGTACTCGGCCTTTCCTGCTCTCCCTTTGGCCGGGTCCGGCTCGATGTCCTGTTCGGTGACAGCAGCCACTTCTGGCGCGAACCAATCTGGTTCGAGGTGGTGGACCTGTCAAGCGCGTACCACGCATTGCTGGGCCAGCCCGCACTTGCCAAGTTCATGGCGGTTCCCCACTATGCGTACCTGAAGATGAAGATGCCGGGTCCCAAGGGCCTCATCACCGTTACCGGCGACTACCACAAGTCCCTAGAGTGTGCCCGAGATGGCGCCAAGTTGGCCGAGTCACTGGTCATAGCCGAGGAGCGGAGCCACCTCAACCGGATCGTCGCCGTGGCAGGCGAAGCCTCGGCCGCTTCGATCCCGGTCAAGGACCCGGCCGATGAAGCCGCCTTCAGGCCCTCCAAGGAAACCAAGAAGGTGAAGATGAACCTAGAAGACCCCAGCTGCAGCAAGTACGTCATCGTAGGCGCCCGCCTCGACAGCAAATAGGAAGGCGAGCTCGTCGACTTCCTCCGTGAGAATCGGGATATCTTCGCATGGACCCCCAAGGACATGCCGGGTATCTCGAGGGAGTACGCCGAGCACAAACTTCACGTCCGCAAGGACGCCAAGCCTGTCCGTCAGCCCCTACGACGATTTTCCGAAGAGAAGAGAAGAACCATCGGTGAAGAGGTCGCCAAGCTTTTGACGTCCGACTTCATAATGGAAGTGTTTCACCCCGAGTGGCTGGCCAACCTAGTCCTCGTCCTGAAGAAGAACAAGACCTGGCGCATCTGTATCGACTACACCAGCCTCAACAAGGCCTGTCCCAAGGATCCGTTCGCCGTCCCGCGGATCGACCAAAGCATTGAATCGACCGCCGGGTGCGAGCTCCTGTCCTTCCTGGATGCTTACTCCGGCTACCACCAGATCAAGCTGGACCCGGCCGACGCCCTGAAGACATCCTTCATCACGCCCTTTGGGGCATACTGTTACATCACCATGTCGTTCAGCTTGAAGAACGCCGGCGCCACCTTCGAATGTTGCATGCAGAAATGCCTGCTGCCACAACTCGGACGCAATATCCACGTTTACATGGACGACATCATGGTGAAGACCAAGCAGCACCTCACGCTCCTCGACGACTTGAAGAAAACATTCGCCAACCTCCGTGAATACAAGGTCAAGCTTAACCCAGAAAAATGCATTTTCGGCGTCCCGACCGGAAAGCTACTCGGCTTCCTCGTCTCGGAATGCGGTATCGAGGCGAACCCGGAGAAGATCAAGGCCATCGAGCGCATGCGCAAGACGACTCGGCTGCGCGATGTCCAGAAGTTCACCGGATGCTTGGCCTCGGTCAGCCGGTTCCTAAGACGGCTGGGCGAGAGGGCACTGCCCCTGTACCAGTTGATGAAGACGAGCCCGTTCGAATGGAACGACAAGGCAGACGAGGCCTTCCAAGACCTCAAGTGCATGCTCTCCACCGCACCTGTCCTGGCCGCGCCGACCGACAAGGAGCGGCTGTTTCTCTACATAGCCGCGACCTCGCGGGCAGTCATCACGGTGCTAGTGGTCGAGCGACCAGAGAAGGGCAAGATCCAAGCCGTCCAGCGCCCGGTCTACTACCTGAGTGAGGTGCTCTCCATATCCAAGCAGAACTACTCGCACAACCAAAAGATGTGTTACGGCGTGCACCTCACAGCCAAGAAGCTGAAGCAGTACTTCCAAGAGCACGTCGTCACCGTCATCAGCACGGCGCCTATTGGAGAAATCATCGCGTGCCAGGATGCCTCTGGCCGGGTTGCCAAGTGGGCGCTCCAGCTAGCCGGCCACACCATTCTCTATGAGCCCCGCACCACGATCAAGTCTCAGGCCTTGGCCGACTTCCTCGTCGACTGGACCGAGACCCAGTACTTGCCACCGCCTCCCAACTCGAGCATTGGCGCATGCACTTCGATGGGTCCAAGATGCAACTCGGCCTGGGGCCGGCATCGTGCTATCATCACCGAAGGGAGACCAACTCCGCTACGCGCTCCAGATCCACTTCGCCGCCTCCAACAACGTCGCCGAGTACGAAGCCCTCGTACACGGCCTCCGGCTTGCCAAGAAACTCAGCATCCGGCGCATCCTGTGCTACGGCGACTCGGACCTTGTCATGCAGCAATGCTCTGGCGAGTGGGACGCCTGCGACTCCAACAAGGCAAGCTACCACTTCCTCGCCCAGAAGCTGACCGGGTCCTTTGAAGGCTACGAGTTCCTCCATGTCCCGCGCATGGAGAACGAAGTGGCCGACACGCTCGCCAAGATCGCATCATCCCGACAGTCCATCCTGTCCGGGGTCGCCCTCGAGCACCTGCGCAAGCCGTCCGTCAAGCCGTCGCCGGACTCCGAGTCCATCCACGTTCCAGACAACCCGACCGCGCCTCAACCCGGCCCGGGGACCGCTGAACCCGGCCCGGGGGCTGCTCAGCTCAATCCGGCCAACATCACCCCGGACATGGCCGCCGTTCCCAACCCAGGGGCTGCTCAACCCGGCCCGGGGGCTGCTCAACCTGGCTCGGGGGCTACCGACCCAGAACCCACCCTGATGACCATCTTCGCCGTGGTTACGGCTCCGTCATGGGCCCTCCCAATATATGAGTTCCTGGAGAACGGGGTTCTCCCCATGGATGAAACCGAGGCCCGACAAGTGCAGTGCTGGGCGTCCGCCTACAGCATCATCAACAACGAGCTCGTCAAGCGCAGCTCCGTCGGCATGTTCCAGCGCTACGTCGAGCAGGATCAGGGCATCGACATCCTCCTTGACATACACCAGGGCGAATGCGGGCACCACACCGCGTCGCGATCCCTGGTGGCCAAGGCGTTCTGCCACGGTTTTTACTGGCCCACAGCCCTCGAAGATGCCGAGTCACTCGTTCTCAAGTGTGAGAGGTGCCAGCACTTCAACAAACGTAGCCACCAGCCGGCGTCAGCACTCCGCGCCATACGGATCGCCTGGCACTTTGCAGTTTGGGGACTCGACATGGTGGGACCCTTCAAAACCGCTCGAGGTGGCATGACGCACCTGCTGGTGGCAGTGGACAAGTTAACCAAATGGATCAAAGTTCGGCCGATCAAGAAACTAGATGGGCCAACAGCCGTCTGGTTCATCAAGGACATAGTAGTTCGCTACGGCATGCCGATCAGCATCATCACGGACAACGACACCAACTTCGCCAAGGGCGCGCTCGAGCAATACTGCTCCGTCTCCGGCATCCGCCTCAACCTGGCCTCCGTTGCGCATCTGCAGTCCAACGGGCAGGTCGAGCGGGCCAACGGACTCATCTTGTCCGGTGTCAAGCCGCGACTTGTCGAGCCACTTATCCGCTCACCCGGCAGCTGGCTCGACGAGTTTCCGTCCGTCTTTTGGAGTCTCTGCACGACGCCGAATTGTTCGACCGGTTTCACCCCATTCTTCCTCATTTATGGAGCCGAAGCTGTCATCCCGACCGACGTCGAGTTTGACTCACCGCGCGTTGCGATGTACACCGAAGCCGAAGCCAGAGAAGCCCGCGAAGATGGCGTCGACCTGCTCGAAGAAGCACACCTCCTGGCGCTCAGCTATTCTGCCATCTACCAGCAAGGCCTGAGGCACTACCACATCAAGAAGATCAAGCCCCTCGCGTTTCGCAAGGGCGACCTCGTCCTCCGACTCTTCCAAGAGCAAGCAGGCCAGCACAAGTTGTCCCCTCCATGGGAGGGCCCATTCATCGTGAGCAGGGCCTTGCGCGATCGCAACGTCTACTACCTCATTGACGCACGAAGATCAAAGAAGCGCAAGAGGGACACCGCCGGCGAAGAAACGACTCGGCCATGGAACGCGGAACTCCTCCATCCGTTTTACAGTTAGCCGCAAGAGTGTATGTATCATCGCCTTTTGTAAACGCATGAAACTATGAGGTTCCTGAACGAGGCTCGGGGGCTGCCTTTTGTCGACCAATTTATTGTGTCCCTACTTTCTCGCATCACCATGCCATTGAACCCGACCACCGGTCCGGCCAGCTCGACCCGGGGGCTCAGGGGCTGGCCGGCTCGATCGCCACCCCACCGCCTCACTTGGTGATGCCTGATACAGTAAGGTTGCCGCGGTCCCCCACTTCGGCTAAAAGCCACAGATTCGGCTTCGACTGTCGGCCGACAAGCACAATGGGCCAAAGCTCCTTCATGCTTCAAATGCCAAGTCAAAGGCCGCCGGGTCGATCAACCCGGCCCATCACACAGAAAATAAACAGCCGCATGACCGGCTGCTCGCCAACCGGTTTCGCCGGGTTGCCACAAGCCGGCCTAGTGGTTGTTTCACACGCGCTCAACATTTTGAAAGGCCCAAGTCCTGCACGCTCCTCTCGAAGAACCGAACCCCTTATCACGAATCGAAGCCTCGGCCGTTTGACTCGCGGGGGGGGGGGGAGGTTTGAAGAAAGGAGAAACGCAAGAAAACGGTCCAAAAACGGAAGGCAAAATCAAAAACACTCATGACATTTACACATAAATATTTAAAAGGCCCACGACCCGAGTTCATTACACCCTAAAATCCCCCAGTGAGTGGGTGGACCTACTGCTTAACAAATTCTACTAAGAATGTCTCAGGCATCTCCAGCACCGCGTCGCGGCGTCGACGGCTCTCCCCTGGCGGACTCCGGGACCAGCGAGGCACCGGTGTCTCCCTCAGCATCCTCGTCGCGGTAGACGCCCATCTCCTCTGAGCTCCCCTCCGGATCATGGACAAGCAAGCCATATTCGTCGCCATCCATGACCCTACCGTCTTCCGTCCGCTCCGGATGGAACTCATCATGGAAGGCGAACTCGGTGATGTAGCTGGCCCGGGAGGCAATCCGACCGGCTTGCTCCTGCAACAACTGCTCCGAGCTGGCCCGCTGGCCCATCAGCGCGTCTAGATAAAGGTCCGGATGCCAAGACAACGCGAACCTGAGCGCCATCTCAGCGCCGGCACCCACGGGTCTGTTCCGGATCCAACGCCCCCGGTCAGGTCGCGCTGAAAGCGGACGGATTCCTCCGCCAGCCGCTGCGTCTCCAGGAAGACCCCTGACACAAAAGACGAAGCATATCAGAAGAAAAATTCCAAGGATGAAAGACCGGACCCCGACCCGGCCATACACAAGAAAAGCACTTACTGGAGAAGGACTCTTCCAGGTGCTCCGTTTCGAGCAATGTAGCACGCCGTCGCGCTCCTGGAGCGCCTTCTCCAGACCAGCCGCCTTGGCAAGGGC
The DNA here is from genome assembly GCF_018294505.1 of Triticum aestivum. Lineage (NCBI taxonomy): Eukaryota > Viridiplantae > Streptophyta > Magnoliopsida > Poales > Poaceae > Triticum > Triticum aestivum. The sequence continues at coordinate 800,380,578 of NC_057801.1, read as the reverse complement.
CGCCTTCAGTTCGGCATCCTTGTCATTGGCCACCTTCTCGGCCGCCTCGTGATGACGGGCCTCGTTCTGCCGGGCCTCCTCAGCCGCGATAGCCTGCTCCCGCAGGCGACCCACCTCAGCCAGTCGGCCGTGCTGCTGGTCTGCCTCGACCAAGGCCTGCCGCGCCTCCACCGCCTTGGCGGCTTCCGCCTTAAGGAGCTCCACCTCGGCCTCGAGGCGACTCTTGTGACCCGCCAGCTGCCCGTGCAGCTAGTTGACCTCGTCGAGAGACCTCTGGGCCGCGGCCACCTCCGCCCTCGCCTTCACTGCCTCAATGCCAAGGCGGCCGGTGTCGACAACGAGCCGGTCATAGTGGTGACCAGCCCAGAGCAGACGAGTCCGCCAGGACAGCACCTCGGCTGAGAAAAAGAAGATTTCAGCAAACAAGAAAGCAAGACTTAAGATTTGGCCCAACTGTTACACAGTTGGCCCGAATCTCGGGGGCTACACCCAGTGGGTGTGCTAGCGTGCCCCCACTAGAAGAGAGCACGAAGATACCTGCGGCGACGTGAAGCTCCTCCTCCTTGGCGGCAAGCTGCTCCTGGAGCTCCCGGTACTTGCCCAGGAGACGGTTGAGGGCGCCAACCCGGTAGGCATCGAGTTGCTGAAGAGAGCAGAAATCAATACAAGGTCAACACTCCAAAGATTCGACCCAACAACTGCGTAGTTGGCCCGAATCTCGGGGGCTACACCCAATAGGTGCGCTAGCGCACCCCCACAAAGATGAAATCATGAAAAAGAAGAAGCTTACCAGAACGGCGCGCTCTAGTCGCGCATCTGCTCCACCTCGGCCTGGGCAAAGGCCTCGATCCGGTCCATTTGGCCGCGCAGGCGGCGGCTAACGGCCTCCACCGCCACCTCCTCCTGGGTCTGAGGCCCGAAGATCGAAGCGCCCCCGCTCCGCGCCGGCTGCGGCCCGGCAGCCCGGCGTCCTCCCTGCCAGATCGCCAAGGCGGGCTCCCCGCTGGCCGCTCCCGACGCGGCCGTCTCCTCCTTGATACGTATCCAACGTATCTATAATTTTCGATTGTTCCATGCTATTATATTACCTGTTTTGGATGTTTATGGGCTTTATTTTACACAATTATATCATTTTTTGGACTAACCTACTAACCGGAGGCCCAGCCCGTATTGCTGTTTTTTTGGCCTATTTCCGTATTTCAAAGAAAAGGAATATCAAACGGAGTCCAAACGGAATGAAACCTTCGGGAGCGTGATTTTTGGAATGAACGTGATCCAGACGACTTGGAGTGCAAGTCAAGAAGCAGCTGAGGCAGCCACGAGATTGGGGGGCACGCCCACCCCTACAGGGGGCGCCCTTGTCTCGTGGGCCCCTCGGGCGGCCACCGACGTACTTCTTCCTCCAATATAAGCTTACATACCCCGAAAACATCCAGGGATCCACCGGAGAAATATTTCCGCCACCGTAACCTTATGTATCCGCAAGATCCCATCTTGGAGCCGTCGCTGGCGTTCTGCCGGAGGGGGAATCCACCATGGAGGGCTTCTACATCAGCACCATAGCCCTTCCAATGAGTTGTGAGTTGTTTACTACAGACCTTCGGGTCCATAGTTATTATCTAGATGGCTTCTTCTCTCTTTTTGGATCTCAATACAATGTTCTCCCCCTCTCTTGTGGAGATCTATTCGATGTAAACTCTTTTTGCGGTGTGTTTGTCGAGATCCGATGAATTGTGGGTTTATGATCAAGTTTATCTATGAATAATAATTGAATCTTCTCTGAACTCTTTTATTTATGATTGAGTTATCTTTGCAAGTCTCTTCGAATTATCGGTTTGGTTTGGCCTACTAGATTGATCTTTCTTGCCATGGGAGAAGTGCTTAGCTTTGGGTTCAATCTTGCGGTGTTCTTACCCAGTGACAGAAAGGGTTGCAAGACACGTATTGTATTGTTGCCATCAAGGATAAAAATATGGGGTTTATATCATATGGCATGAGTTTATCCCTCTACATCACATCATCTTTCTTAATGCGTTACTCTGTTCTTATGAACTTAATACTCTAGATGCATGCTGGATAGCGGCCGATGTGTAGAGTAATAGTAGTAGATGCAGGCAGGAGTCGGTCTACTTGTCAAGGACGTGATGCCTATATACATGATTATGCCTAGTAATCTCATAATTATTTGCTTTTCTATCAATTGCTCGACAGTAATTTGTTCACCCACCGTAATACTCATGCTATCTTGAGAGAAGCCTCTAGTAAAACCTATGGCCCCGGGTGTATCCTTTATCATATAAGCTTTCAATCTACTTTTATTTGCATCTTTATTTTCTGCATCATTATTATAAAATACCAAAAATATATTTATCTTATCATATTATCTCTATCAGATATCACTTTTGCAAGTGGCCGTGAAGGGATTGACAACCCCTTTATCGCGTTGGTTGCGAGTTCTTTGTTTGTTTTTGTAGGTTCGTGGGACTTGTGAGGAGTGAGGGAGTCCTGGATTAGGGGGTATCTGAAGAGTCGGACTATATACATCGTCCGGACTATTGAAGCGTGAAGATACAAGGCTCAAGACTTCGGCCCGTGTCCGGATGGGACTCTCCTTTGCATGGAAGACAAGCTTGGCGATCCGGATATTATGTTTCCTTCCTTGTAACCGACTCCATGTAAACCCTATCCCTCTGCGATGTCTATATAAATCGGAGAGGATGGTCCTTAGAAGGGCGATCACAATTACAATCATACCATCATAGGCTTGCTCTTAGGGTTTAGCCTCTACGATCTCGTGGTAGATCTACTCTTGTACTACTCATATATTCAATATTAATCAAGCAGGAAGTAGGGTTTTACCTCCATCGAGAGGGCCCGAACCTGGGTAAACATTGTGTCCCTTGCTTCCTATTACCATCAGCCTAAGACGCACAGATCAGGAACCCCTACCCGAGATCCGCCGGTTCTGACACCGACATTGGTGCTTTCATTGAGAGTTCCTCTGTGTCATCGCTGCAAGGCTTGATGGCTCATCTCATTGTCAAGGACGACATCATCTCTGGAGGAACGCTGGCTGTAGGCCATATCCTTCTACTTGGCGGCTTAATGAGCTCCTGGATCGCATCACCGCTTTGGGAGTCGCTACGGACTATGACCGGATTGGGCTTAAACCCGACCAGAGGGACATTAGATCCCTGCCGTCCACCCATGAGATAGCGCTAGTGGAGGAACCACACACGAGTCGCCCCTCAACTTTGAGGACGAATTATGTCCGGATCACCAAACCCAGTAAGTCGAACACCTACTCAAAGGAAGACATGACCCGAGTCCCGGACTTAGAATCGGGCATCAGGCCGAAGAGATCGGGTGATACTCCGGACCCCGGACTGTCGGGATCGGAACCTTCCATGCCCCCGGGTGTCAAATCGGATCAAAATCCAGATTCAACCAATGACACTCGCTCGGACTTAAACCATCTTTCCCGCATCAGGCAAGAGCCTCTAGAGACGGTACACCATTACCGGACCAGATTCCTCCTTGCGCTTAACAAGGTCGAGGACTGCCACGAGGAGGACGTGGTCTCACTTTTCTGCAAAAACAGCATGAACAAAGGACTCCTTAATGCTATAAGTGCCGTGACATAGTACACTTTGCGGACTTAGCAACCATAGTACAGAAGTATTGTGCGATGGAAAGCGCCTGGAAGACCCAAACATAATTTTGGGAAAGTACGGCCCTCACTAGAACCTTGGTCCGAACTAAACGGCCGAACTCTCGTAAATCTTCCAATTCAGTTCCCAAGAAACCAAAACCCATCCCAGGGCGTGGAACCGTATTGGAAGGGTGGCTCAATGGGCCATGTAAGCTTCAAAGTACGCCGGATGCAACACCAACCCATAGCCTTAGGGAATGTTGGATACTCCGGCAGGTAGCTAAAAGTGGCGAGGATCTCCTTGAGAGCCATAAAGCCAAACAACATCCCGCCAAGGAACACAATACAGTACTAACAGTCTTCGAGACTTTTGCCTCAAACAATAGGCGCAAGCGAGCCCATCGAAGCTCTGCTGAAATCTGCCATGTGCTAAAAGTAAACCCATGGAACGACACTGCTATAACTTTCAATGCCAGTGACGAACCCCAATTCCAGACCATCCGGGAACCAGCCGCTTTGGTCCTTAGCCCAATAGTGGATGGCTTTCGGCTCACTAAAGTACTCATGGAGGGCGGAAGCGGATTAAACCTGATCTACGAAGAAACACTCAAGAAGATGGAAATTGATAAAGGCCGCATTGAGCAAAGCGGCTGTCGGATTTTGGGTTCCGGCAGACCCTCTAGATTCGAACACTAGGGTGCGCGAGGAGATTTCGCCCTCTACCTACCTGCTCCTCGCCGCCTCGCTAGGATCTAAGCTACAAAAGAACAACACAAGAGACACAAGGTTTATACTAGTTCAGGCCACCATTGTGGTCTAATACCCTACTCCAGTGTGTGGTGTGTGGATTGCCTCTTGGGCTCATGATGAACAATACAAGGAAGAACAGCCTCGCGAGGGTCTGTTCTTGGCTGGTGCGATGAACTGCTAGGGGGAGTTTAGTCGCTCTCACCAATGATGATCCAATCCCCCTCTCTTGTGGGTGGCTAGTCCTATTTATAGGCGAAGGCCCTGGGCCTCTTCCCAAATATTGAGCGGGAAGGGCGTGAACAATTGGCCATTTTGAAGGGGAACATCTAGTACACTTATCCTGACTAAAGTTGGTCCTCACCTGCCAAAGACTCTGATGATGACGCCTTCCTGGGCTCCACGATGACCTCCATCCTGCCGTTCTGCCGGTCTTGGTCTTGTTGCATCGAAATGGATGCCTTTGCTTGATGCTCTCGCCTGCGCTTGCTTCCTTTGCACCAAAGAGGAAACAAGGACACTGCGTAGGCTGGCGCCCGCCTGGCGCCCGCCTGGCGCCCTTGGTCGTCATGGCTTGCATCATGGGCACCTCGTGAGGTACCCCGCCTTGATCTCTCCGCCTCCTCGCGAGCCAGCCTGACGAGGCCGTGCCTGAGGAAGCTTCCTGTCGTCCACCCAGCAAGGCTTGGCCCCTCGCGAGGGTCTTGAGCTCGTGCTGATGAAGATGGGCCGTGCTGGGCCGCCCCTTGAGCCACGTCGCAGGCCGCAGGCAGGCAAGTCTGGGGACACCCATTCCCAGAACACCGACAGTAGTCCTCGGGCCCAAGGCGCGCCCGAACTTGATCGAGCAGAGAAGCGAAGGGGTAAGTGCGAAGCACCGCGGGCCCTAACAGCCTGCGGGCTCGGGCGCCGCGTGGCGGTCGATTGGACGTGGGCGGCCCTGTTCCCCCACGCCTTCTCAGTTTGCGCCCAGCTAGGTGGACCCGTGGTTGCACACAGTCGTTCCTCTTTTCGCTGCTCGACCATCCCCTGCTCTTCCTCCTCTCGAGCTCCAGTTTCTGTTTCCAATCCAATCTCGAATCCTCCCTCTTCCCGTTTCTATGGCTCCGACGAAGAAGGGAAAAGGGAAGAAACCGGTGCATCCGCCTTGCTCGCCGTCGTCGGCGGCTCCCGCCGTCGATCGGTCGATCATACTCAACAGAGAAGGCTTGGGCAAGGTCATCTCTGCTCTGGCCACTATCTTCAACGAGTGCGGGAGGACGACGGCCTGGCCCGCATCCCACTTCTCCATCGACAGAGTAGTCATCGACGTCCGGTATTTTGCCGACGCCCTGTGGGCGGGATTGGTTCCCCCCTTTTCTGATTTCTTCAACGATGTGCTTTCCCATTACCAGATCCATATGATGCATTTGGGTCCTGAATCCATTACTCTTCTTGCCGTCTTCGCCTTTGTCTGTGAGGCAATGATGGGCATCCCTCCTTCAGTTGCCTTCCTGCGTCACTTCTTCTCTCTGCGCCTCGTCGATCCCACCCAATGCTCAGGGTGCGTGAGCTTCATTGCCGCACCAGAAACAGCGGCCTCAGGGATTGATTTCAGCCTTCCTCCGTCCGTGCCTGGGTTCCATGAGCGGTGGATGTATGTGGATGTAGGGGTTCCCAGCCCCCTGCTTTCGGAGCCAACGTCGCCCGCTGTCCCCAACTCAGGTTGGGGCCAGGAGACACTCACGAGCCCCCGACTCATCTTTGTCTGGCGTCGCTTCGCGCTCTTGAGGGAGCTCGGTGTGACGGCGCCCAGGGTGGTGAAGGAGTTCCTGCTACGCCGCATTGCTCCTATCCAGTGCCACTCTCGCCGGATGTGGGCCTTCAGCGGGCGTGAAGATCGCATGAGGCTCCAGGAGGAGGACCTGACGCCCGAAGCGCTGAGGAAGGTGCTCTTGGTCTTGACTAGGGACCCATCCCCTGGCAGCGTCGGGCGAGAGGGGGCTTTGCTGTACCTTTGCTCGAACAGGAGCGACTTTGTGAATCAGATGCCTGGCTTCGGCGAATGGGGGCTGCGCCCCGCTGGCCTTATGGGGCCTCGCGGGAACCCAGTTGTGGTGACTGCCCTTCCAGCCGCGCTCGGCGGTTCTTCCTCGAGTGGCGGAGTAGGGAGGCATGGGCCGCTGGAGGCTGAGGGGGCCCATGACGAGGTGACGAGACCAGGCAGCACTCTTGAGGGGGCAGTTCCTGAGGCCCGCACTGCTGTGACTGAAGGTGTTGAGCTACTGCCCGCGGCACCTGTGGTTGAGGCCCCTGGGCCCCCAACTATCCTTCTTGGTGAGGCGACCGACAGCGTGCATCAGGACAACGCCCCCGATGCTGGGCACCTTGACGCTTCTTCCTTGTCGCAGGCTGACCCCAGCGCTCAACTCCTGGGTCGCTTCCGCGTGGACTTCGAGGCTCTCTGAAAGAGAAGGGAGGCCTTGGGTGACGATTACTCTTGCCGTCTGCTGAAGCGCCGGAAGTATTACGCCATTGATGAGTAAGCCTTCCCCTTTCCTAGCTCCTGATCCTCCCGTTGCTTTGGCTGATCCTTGCTCTGCAGGGCCCTTCCTGCCGAGCTCACGGAGATGGCTGAGGAGCCATTCCCCCAGGCTCCGCCCTCTCCACCATCTTCAAGCGATCCGAGCTCAAGCAGAGCCCTTGCGGTGAGGCCGGTCGGAGAGGTGAGCCATCCTGTGGTGCATCGCGGCTCCGCGCGCCTCGCTACCCTCCTTCACGAGACTTCTCGGGGCGTAGCCAGCCTGCCTTGGACTTCGTGTCTGGTCGTGGATGGCAATTGGCTGAGGTCGGCCCTATGCTCTTCATTTGGGGATGGGCTGGCTCCAGGCCGGGCTTCTAGCGAGGCGCGCCCGGCCATCGCGAGGGCGCTAGCCCCCAGCCACATGCCCAGAGGGGAGTGCTGATTCGCAGAGGACGTACTCGAGCGTGCCCGGGGACGTCGCGCTCTTCGCCAAGAGTTCCTCCGGAGGGTGGCTGACGCCGTGAGCCAGCTTGGTGAAGATCTTGCTGATGAAGATGCGCGCCTTGAGGCTGAGGGCCTGCGCCTGGCTGAAGAGAGGCGCAAGCTGAATGCGGCTGTTGTCCTTGCACGCCACTAGCGTGACCTCGATAATGAGGAGGCCGGGGCGTCGCTGGCGGCCTCTCGAGAGGCCCGTTCCCGGGCCGACGAGGAGGCCCGAGAGGCTGACCGACGGCATGAGGCGGCGGATGAGCGGGCGCGGGAACTCCAGGCCCGGTGCCATTCCATGGAGCAGCAGGTGGAGCTGTGTGAGACGGCCCTTGCGTCGATGAAGGTGGCTTCGGTCGACCAGGCAGAGCTCCAGAGGCGTGAGGAGGCACTGACGCTGGAAGCTGCCGAGCGCGCACGCGATCTTGAACGTCTGGAGACGAGAGAGCGATTGGTGATGCAGGCGCAGGATGGCGTTGCTGCGCGCGAGGCCCGAGTCCTGGAAGAGGTTGAACGCGGGGTGACGACGGCCCGCTTGAACCTTGAGCGCGAGTTCGAGGAGAGGTTGGGGTTGATCCGGGTCGAGGCTGAAGGCAGGACTGCCACCCTGAGGGCCAAGCTGGAGGAAGTGACGCGGCAGGCCGACGCTTCCCGGGCCGCCCTCGACGTGGCACAGGAGGAGCTGACTACCTCCCGCACCGAGGCGCTTCTTCTCCGCCAGCGGGTGGATGAGGCTGAGGCTGTTGTGCGGCAGAACGAGGACGAGATACGCCAGCGGCGGATTCTGGAGCACGAGCACAGCCCCACGCTCACCACGCTCCGGGAGAGAGCCAACACAGCCTTGGGTAACATCTGCGAGGCGGCCGTTGACGAGCCCCACGCAGTCAACTATGCTGGCAATCTTCAGTTCTTCACCGACGTGGTAACACAGCTGGAGGCACGGTCGGTCAGAGCCAACAGGCCGGTGGAGGAGAGGAGCCGCGCCCTGCTCGGGCGCGCCTTCTCTCGTGTCTTCTGCCACCTTTGGAACATGGACCCCAACTTTGACTTTGACGCTGCCATCGCCCCAGTACCCCAGGCCGTCCGGGGCGACCTGGCGCGCTGGGTGGAAGACAACGTGGATGCCCTTGTCAGGGCCTTTACTTCTGATAATGATGGCGTGGTCGTGGCTGCTGATGGAGGCGACGTGGTGAACGGCCCTGACGCTGCTGATCGCGACGCGGAGAGCGATGGCGAGGCCAGCGACGCCAGCGACGATTCAGGAGGTGCCCCCGAGGATGCATTGGGGGATTTATCCGACTGACCGCGTGTTGTCCCTACTTCCTTACCCTGCGCCGATAGAGTTCGGGCCTTGCCCCGAAGGTTGTAAGAGCTTTTTGGGAGGGGGAGCCCCTCATGTAAAAACTTGCATTCAACGTATTAGTAGATGCGATATCACCCGTACGCCTGCGCCAAGCGGCTGACTTTGCGACGAGCTGGCTGGCTTGTTTACCTTCGATCCGCGTGGGCCTCGAGTTAGCCTGCGGAGGGATGTGGTGTCTCGAGCGTCTCGTGAGCCCATCGAACCTGTAATGAAAACCTCCTGAGAGGGCGTGACGACAGTAGTCTGGGCTGCACACAAGCTAGGCCTGGCCCGGCTCGCGAGGGGCTCACGAGGGGAGGCAGCTGAGGCAAAGTGGTAACCAGAACCTGAGAGATTGCTCGAATGAGACTAAACACCCCTTCCCCGAACACACGCAAATCTTTGAGCTCAAATCCAACTTAAATCCAATGGGGGAAAACGACAGCCAAAGGGGAAAAGCAAAGAAAGCAGAAAAAGGCCGCGTCCAGCACCTAGTCTAGTCTTGGACGTCTTCTCACCAGCGCGGAGCTAAGTGCTGCCACTGGGCATGGGAGGGAGCCCCAGGGCCTGAGGCCGGCACCCCTGAGACTCTGGGGCGTGTATAGTCCCACTCATTATTACGTGAGAGTGTCACGGGGCGGCGAGCTTCACAGGCACCGGGCCTTCTTCACAGGTACCGGCCTTGCTTCATATCGCCAGACGAGGGCCCCGCCTTGCGCCACACTCTAGTGCCACCGACGAAGACCAGAAACCAGGATACCGCCGATGGGGTAGAGCGGTCGCTAGCGGTTCCCCCGATGACCACGGGTCCTCTGCCAGGGGCAGGCCCTGAGACACCTCCCTAGCAGAGGGCCTACCTCCTGAGGACGCCTTGCTCCGAACGCCGCGGTGGTGATGTCGGATCTTGGCCCCTCTCCTGCAGCTCCCGGCGCCCTCCTCCTGAGGGGTAGGAAGCTGCGGGAGTGGGGCAGCCGCCCGTTGTGCCGACCTATACCTCCTGCGATCCATGGTTGGCGTATGCCTGTTCCTGAGGAATTAGTGGTACCTGATAATCATTGCTTCCAGCATAGCCGACGGGGCCTTCCCGGGGCTCCCGGAAGAGCTCAGTTTCTAGTGCCTCGTCCCCCCAGCTTGGGCCGAGGAGCAAGCCTTGTTCATCCTGATACACGCGCCCTTGGTCCATCATGTGGGGCACGTACTCTTCTGGGGCCGGCATCCCAAAGGCCGCGCCGTAGCGCTCTGCGTGCCATGTAGTTCTGCTTGATGTGCCCGCCTGGTGGTGGTAGCGCGGCGGCCCACCGGGGCCGCGGGCTGTGGCGAGTCCTTCGATGGCCAGGGGCGGAGGCAGCGCCGCTGCTGGCCCGGTGCTGATAGCCTGGCCGGCGTTGGGGTGGCCTTGTAGTCTGCTTGGGGCTGCACGGGCATGCAGGGAGCCTCCGTGCGGGCCTCCCTGGACCTTAGGTGGGAGTTGGGTGCAGAAGGGGGGAGTCCTCGAGGCGGCGAAGCCCAGGAGCTCTGCCACCCGCTCTAGCAGCACGTCACGACCGCCCTCCAGCAGCCTGCATTGCAGTATCTCTCGGGCCACTGTGAGCGCGGCCCTCGAGTTCGCCTGCTCCCGTCGGGTGTACGGCGTCGTGGCCGCAGCGTGGTGGGAGGCCCTTGCCGTCGACCGCGCCTGCCGCAACGTGAGAGCTGTCGTTGCCTATCTGTGCCGCCCGTGGCCCGCAGCACCCTGCGGACCGTGAGCTGCCTGGGGCATGGGGTTTCCCGGGGCGAGCGGCTCTGCGTGGGCGGGCTAGGCCGCCCAGGGATCAGGGTTGCCTGCCTGGTCGCCGGACATGATGATGACGATGCGACGGGACGCGAAGCGGCAGAAGGTGGATTCTGGCGCACCCCTACCCGGCGCGCCAAATGTCGGATTTCGGGTTCCCGCAGACCCTCTAGATTCGAACACTGGGGTGCGCGCGGAGATTTCGCCCTCTACCTACCTGCTTCTCGCCGCCTCGCAAGGATCTAAGCTATGAAAAGAACAACACAAGAGACACAAGGTTTTATACTGGTTCAGGCCACCATTGTGGTGTAATAGCCTACTCCAGTGTGTGGTGTGTGGATTGCCTCTTGGGCTGCTGATGAACAATACAAGGAAGAATAGCCTCGCGAGGGTCTGTTCTTGGCTGGTGCGATGAACTGCTAGGGGGAGTTCAGTCGCTCTCACCCATGATGATCCGATCCCCCTCTCTTGTGGGTGGCTAGTCCTATTTATAGGCGAAGGCCCTGGGCCACTTCCCAAATATTGAGCGGGAAGGGCACCAACAATTGGCCATTTTGAAGGGGAACATCTAGTACACTTATCCTGACTAAAGTTGGTCCTCGCCTGACAAAGACTCTGACAATGACGCCTTCCTGGACTCCACGATGACCTCCATCCAGCCGTTCTGCCGGTCTTGGTCTTGTTGCACCGGAACAGATGCCTTTGCTTGATGCTCTCGCCTGCGCTTGCTCCCTTTGCACCAAAGAGGAAACAAGGACACTGCGGGCTGGCGCCCGCCTGGCGCCCTTGGTTGTCATGGCTCGTGAGGTACCCCGCCTTGATCTCTCCGCCTCCTCGCGAGCCAGCCTGACGAGGCCGTGCCTGAGGAAGTTTCATGTCGTCCACCCAGCGAGGCTTGGCCCCTCGCGAGGGTCTTGAGCTCGTGCTAATGAAGATGGGCAATGCTGGGCCGCCCCTTGAGCCATGTCGCAGGCCGCAGCACGCAAGTCTGGGGACCCCCGTTCCCAGAACGCCGACAGCGGCACAACCTTCAGGGGAATTATCCCTAGTCGGGAGGCACGGTGTGCGGGGAAAATCACACTCAATGTGGTATTCGTCACCCTAGAGAATTACAGGTCCGAAGAAATCGTATTCCAAGTGGCCCCTTTCAGCAACGGATACCACGCCCTTCTAGGGCCGGACGCGTTTGCAAGCTTTCAAGCTATACCCCATTATGGGTACATGAAGCATAAAATGCCCAAACCCAATGGAATCATCACTGTAGCTAGTGATCCGGACGTCGCACTCCGCGCTGAAAACAAAACCACAACACTAGCCTTGGAAGCACTGTCCAAAGCCCTAGCAGCAGAAGAATTAACAACGCTGCGCGCCACCATGGACAGGGATGACGTGATACTCGACAAACGACCCAAGTCCACCTCATTTAAACCCGCAGATGAGATAGTCAAATTCCAAGTCCACCCAACGGACCCCACGAAGACAGCTTCCATCGGGACACACTTGAGTCCCGCTATGGACGCCGCACTGCGAAACTTCTTATGCGAGAATTGGGACATTTTCGCCTGGCACCCATCGGACATGCCGGGCATCCCGCGCGAATTGGCCGAACACAGCCTTAACATACTAAAGGGATACAAACCTGTCAAACAGACCCTAAGGCGATTTTCAGAGCCCAAACGGCAAGCCATGGGGGAGGAGCTAGCCAAGCTACTTGAGGCCGGATTCATTAGAGATATCAAACATCCGGATTGGCTGGCGAACTTGGTAATGGTACCAAAGAAGGACAAATCATGGCGCCTGTGCATCGACTTGAAAGACCTTAACAAGGCTTGCCCCAAGGATCCCTTTCCCATCCCTCGCATCGATCAAATCATCGATGCCACAACAGGACACGACTTGCTGTGTTTCCTCGACGCATACTCTGGATACCATCAAATAAAGATGGCAGAGTCCGACCAAGCTGCAACAGCTTTCATAATGCCATATGGCCCTTTCTGCTTCAACACTATGCCTTTCGGGCTTAAGAATGCCGGCGCAACCTACCAATGCATGATTCAAACGTGCCTGGAAAAGTAAATCGGCAAAACAGTGGAGGCATATGTGGACGACATAGTCATAAAAACAAGACACGTTGAAACCCTAATAGATGACTTGAGGCTTACGTTCGACAACCTTCGAACATACGACATCAAGCTGAATCCAGAGAAATGAATTTTCGGCGTCCCCTCTGGAAAACTGCTGGGGTTCATCATTTCCAATAGAGGAACTGAAGCTAATCCGGCAAAAATCCGAGCTTTGTTGCAGTTGGCTATACCAACAAACCTCAAACACATCCAGAAACCAGGTTAGGAGAAAAGGCATTACCTCTTTACCGCCTTCTTCGGCGCACCGAACACTTCATGTGGACAGATGCAGCCGCGGCCGGACTCAATGAAATAAAGACCTTATTGGCCAATAATACAGTCCTGACAGTGCCAAATATCGGCGAACCTATGCTGCTGTACATAGCTGCAACACATCAAGTTGTCAGCGCAGTACTCGTCGTCGAACGAGAGGTTGACGGATACAAATTCCCGTTGCAGAAGCTGGTTTATTACGTATCCACGGTCCTCACCCCATGCAAATCCCGATACCCACACTATTAAAAAATAGCATACGCGGTCTTCATGTCATCCCGAAAGCTACGACACTACTTCCAAGAGTGTTCGATTACGATGGCCTCTGAAGTACCACTAAACGATATAATAAATAACATGACGCCACGGGCCGGATTGCTAAATGGTCCATCGAGCTCCTTCCATTCGACATAACATACAAGCCTCGGCGGGCTATCAAGTTGCAAGTACTAGCTGACTTCGTCAACGAATGGACGGAAGCCAAACTCCCTAAAGAGTATGGCGCGTACTCTAACTGGATCATGCACTTCGACGGCTCCAAAATGCTGGCCGCATTGGGAGCAGGTGTAGTCCTGACGTCTCCCACCGGAGACACGGTCCAATACGTCATCCAAATATTATACACAGACTCCAACAATGCAGCCGAATATGAGGCTCTGTTGCACGGTCTTTGGATGGCAGTCTCTAAGGGCATTCAATGCCTAGAGGTGCGCGGGGATTTAAACCTCACAATATCACAAATAAACGGAGACTTTGATGCCAAGGATCCGAAAACAGCGGCCTACCGTAATGCCGTCCTTAAAATGTCACCTCGGTTCGAGGGGCTCGAATTTCACCACGTGGCTCGAGAAAACAATCAAGCGGCAGATGTCCTTGCCCGCATCGGCGCTAAACGCGACCCTATCCCAGCTAACATATTCCTGGAAAGGCTCTTCAATCCATCCGTGGTATGCGAAGGGGAGTCCGGCAATACTAGCACAGATCCGAATACATCCCCAGATTCCGAACTATCAGACATAATCGGAGGCTCTACCACTGAAATAACATCGTCCATGGCTGTCATCGCCCTGTGGACTGAGGCTTTCTTGGCCTACCTAAATAGGCAGGAGCTCCCTGAAGACCAAAATGAAGCACGCTGCATCGTCTGGCGTTCTAAAGCTTACAAAGTCCATGAAGGGGAACTCTATAAGAAAAGTGCGTCCGGAGTGCTCCAAAGGTGCATCTCCGAAGAGGAAGGGCGGCAGCTCTTGGCTAAAATCCATGCCGGACTAGGCGGGCACCATGCCGCGGCTCGAGCACTAGTCAGCAAGGCCTTCCGTACAGGTTTCTATTGGCCGACGGCCCGAGCAGACGCACAGGACCTTGTCCAACACTGCGTCGGTTGCCAGCTCTTTGCCAATCAGAGTCATATGCCCCCTACCACTCTCCAAGCAATCCCCATCACTTGGCCCTTCGCGGTCTGGGGGCTGGATATGGTTGGACCTCTTAAAGGGGGAAGCCACAAGAAAAAATACTTATTGGTCATGGTTGACAAGTTCACCAAATGGATAGAAGCCAAACCAGTGAAAACGGCCGAATCCGGACCAGTAATAGACTTTATATCCGGGGTCGTACACCGATACGATGTCCCCCACAGCATCATCATCGATAACGGCTCAAATTTCACGGCCGATGAGGTGAAATCTTGGTGCGGCAAAATGGGCATTAAGCTCGACTATGCTTCGGTCTACCATCCTCAAACAAATGGCTAGGTCGAACGGGCAAACGGTCTCATCATGAGCGGCATCGAACCCAGACTAGTGCGATCCTTGACAGAGTCGGATACTCACTGGGTCGAGGAGCTCGACTCCGTACTCTGGGGGCTGCGGACCACGCCGAATCGCACCACCGGATATACACCATTTTTATGGTGTACGGTGTGGAAGCAGTACTACCTTGCGACATAATACATGATTCGCCACGCGTACGCATGTACGAAGAGAAGGAAGCTGAGTTAGATCGGCAGGATAACTTGGACGCCCTGGAGGAGGAGTGCGATGTCGCTAAGGCCCGTTCCGCATTCTATCAGCAACATGCTCGACGATACCAAAGCAGAGAAGTGCGGGCCAAAACTTATAATACTGGCGAGCTCGTTCTACGCTTACTAGAGAAGAAGAAGGACAAGCTCAAACCCAAGTGGGCAGGCCCCTTCGTCATCGACAAAGTTCTCACCGGAGGGGCGTACCGCTTACGTAATGCATCCGAAAACAGACTCGAGCTAAACCCATGGAACGCGGCCAGACTCCGGAGATTCTACGCCTAGCGCCGAACTCAGTGTTCGTCTCCTTACCCCCTCCTTTTTAAATTATGCTCCCTCCCTCTTCCTTTCTCGATCTTTTTCCTTTCACACACAATATTTAATATAGTACGGACTTCCGGACAACTCCGGCCGCACTATGTGTGTAAGCTCTACCTGGGGGCTTCCTATACGAAAGCTAAATATAAATTACTCTCAGGGCTTTTTGCCCGTCACACATGGGTTTCTTTTTCCATGTGTGCCTTTTTTTCACCATTATATGCATCGATATGACTTTAGACGTAGCCAAGCTGGGTTGCCTAGCTCATGTGTTTATGCCCTACATTCCCGTTAGTTCGGCTAGGGCATAAGAGGAGCACCTCCGCGATTGTTACTGCCAGTTGAGCCGGATGTGTACCTCAGACTGGGTGAAGCCGAAAGCTAGTTTCCTTAAGAGAATATTTGGTCGGTGAACAAAAGATGTCTTCGTTTATCATAACATTAATCCCCAGAAGTTTTGTATCCTGCGCTATGGTTCGTAGTCCGGACATGTGCCTTGACACATGCTTACCCAGGGAAAGGAACCCTTAACGGAACTATTCTCCCTGGAAGATGTTTCTTACTATCCATGTAATATAACATAACTAGTTGGGTACTTGTCTGTTCAAGCACTTATGACCCCTACGCCTGGTTTCCACGCATACTCCAGTTTTGTATAACCGAGCGGGTATTCGGACACACCCCGGACTGTAGGATCCGGGGGCTGAAGTGAAAAGGTCCGCCATGACAAATGATTTTAATCCGGCTAGGGGCTACTTAAGCCCATTGAATTACACAATCACTTGGACTGACTATATTCCTCCTCTATACAATCCAACAGGCTATCTAGCTTACAATCCTGTTGAGAATACTTCGCGGCTAACGCAACCTGGTCATATACCAGAATCACGGGAATTTCTTGCCCATCTGGCCCCGCTGGTCGGACTTCGGCCATATGGTTCAGGTCCAGCTTGGTGTAGCGCGTCTTCACGATAGCCCATGCTTCCCTTGCACCCTGCCGGCAGGCTGACATCTTCCACAGTCGGAAGCGCCGCCGTGCCCCTTGAACCATGTCCACAAGCTCTCCCATGCCATTTGGCAGGAGGCTTGACGGCCACAAGGCCTGCGCTACGCCCTGCATCGCCTGCCGAGCTCGCTCGTGCAGTTGTGAGAGGTCTTGCAGTAAATCGCCTGCAAATGCAGGCATCTCCTCCTCAGGGCGACCCGTCAGCATTCCTAGAAGCAAAACCCTTTCAATATACTTCCCCGCCGAACTATGCTACAGTTCGTCTAGGCACTTATCATAAATGCCACGGCGAAGCCTTTTGTTCTCCTTCACGGAGTCCGCCAGCTATGCACGGACGTCCTTCAATTCCACGTCCAGTCGAACATTGGCATCTTGGAGAGTATTCTTCTCCTGCTTAACTTACGTAAGAATGCGCTCGCCGGCCTTTAGTTGCCTCTGGAGATGCGACTCGTCATCCCTCCCGCCCTCCAGATTTACTCCGGGGTTATCTACAGAATTTTCTGTTAAATTTGTCATACCAAACAGTTGCTAACTGGTGCATTTTCATATAATCGAGATAAGTGTTACCATATGAGACCTTCTGGGATTCCTCTAGCTTGGCAACTATGGCCCTCAGTTGGGTCTTGCACTCCTCTAGCTCCCGAGACAATTGCTCATTCTTATCTACAAGAACCTGCGCATAAATTGATACTTAAAACTGTTGTTTCAACCATTTCAAGTCTCAGGGGCTACTGCTATACATGCTCATCAAACTTTCTTACCCGTATATCTTTGGTATACTGGACTGTCGCCCGGGCGAGTCCGCTTTGAGCAGCTTGGATGTATGCATCTCCTGAATTGAAAGCATTAAATGCCTCTTCGGAAAAGATGTTGTTGCAAAGCACGGCCCGTCGATGCCAGTGATTCATGGCGCTCTCTACTTCGGAATTCGTGGCAGAGAGCATATCTGCGTCCTTTGTCGGAGGACTATGCGGCATTGGCCCTACGTCCGCCTCCTCTCTCGAAGTCGGTTCTGGAGCCCGACTGGTGGAGGCGTGGTTGGCAGGATCCCCGGATACAGTCCGGATACCCCTCTTCCTACCAGGATGTAAAGGGCGCTGTCAAATAACAATAATTACACGACAAATTGTTTCCTTACCTCTGTAGAGGCGTGTCGTCCCTAACCGCTTTCCTCTCGAGCCTACCCAATTCGGACGCCTGTGGCTGACGGGTCCCTAGGGTCTCGGCTCTGTGCTCCGAACGTCACTTCTGCAAAAACATGATGCTTCAGGGATATGGCGTGACATCAGGAAAGAGTCCTCTTCGGAGGATCGTGTCTTCGGCTTGGCTTACACATGATGAGGGTAGCAGTCTGGGATAATCAGCAGTAATAGCCACTGAGGCGCCGTCACAGCTCGCCCGATAAAATATCCTGTCGACAATCTCCACGTCCGCATCTGGGTCTTCTTTGAGTCCTGGATCCAGGGCCCTTTCGGGGTCCTCTGGCTGCAGGGAAGGGCTGGAGATTCCTTCTACGGCCCTCCTCAGTTCCTGCTCGGAAATATCGATGCAGGTAACTTTAACAAAGAATGCCACAATAAGTGAAGCGATAAAATAAATGACGACTTACCCAGTTTGGGGGATTATACATGGAGAATCCGTCCCGCGGTTTGATATGGAGGAAGTCTTCTTCTTCTCCTTTGTATAGGTCCGACAGTATCCTTGCCAGAGCGATGGAGGAGTCCGGACCCTTACGGCCACAGCGGGTGGCATCGTCTGTCCCGTTGAAGTGCCACATGGGGTTGCCCCGATATTGAAGCAGTTGCACTCCCCGCATTATGCATATTGCCATGACCTCGACTATCGTCAGTCTGGTTTTGGCCAGTAACTTTATCCTGCTCATCAGGAAATGTATTTCCCTGGAATCCTCTTCTTGGAGGCCTCGGGGGCACCAGCTTAGACGTGCCCTCGGCAGGGTGTTACTAAACTTGGGGAGTCCTGTCCGGACTGGATCCGGAAGGGGAGCGTCATCAATATAAAACCGCTCTAAACCCAGTTATCTGGTGCCTTCTTGGGAGTGCTGGATATGTATCCGGTCTCAGCGATACGCCATACTTCGGCCCCGCCCACATGACATAGGGATTCTCCCTGGTTGAGGGGGACAAGGCAGAATAGCTTCTTCCACAATCCAAAATGAGCCTCGTAGCCTAGAAATAGCTCACAAAGGGCGACATACCCTGCTATATGTAGTATAGAGGCTGGGGTAAAGTTGTGCAACTGGAGGCCACAGAACTCCAGAAGCTCGCGAAGGAATGGATGAATAGGAAACCCGACGCCCCTTAACAGATGCAGAATTAGGCATATTCGCTCCTCTGGAGACGGATTGGGGGATCTCTCCGCTTGTTCTCCACCGTTATAGGTGGCCATTCCGGCTCGGACAGGGACCATGAACGCCGGCGGGAGGAGCCCTTGGGTTTGTAACTTTATCAAACGGCTATGGGAAACTGAACACTCTCCCCAGTCCCCCGGCTTGGGGCAAGGGGAGCGAACAGAAGAGCTGCGACGATCGGCCATGTTGGAATGGTTTTTTCTGGGCGCTCTGTTGGATGCTTGCTCGAGGATGGAGAGTGAGGTTTGGATCTGGGAATCCCCGTCTCTTCAAATAGACGGTTAGCCCGGAGGACCGAGGGTGGCAAATGCAAAAATGCCTCGACTCCTCGCATTCGCTCGACACATGGAAATGGTCATTATTGAAGCACTAAAGCCGAGGAGTACAACATTGGTGAGATGCCAGACACTGTTCGTCATGGTGGGTACATCGGAGTATTCGGAGAGGGAACCCGCCTTGCAATACCGAAAACAAGACTGCGCGCCGGACTCATCGTCATTGAAGCCTGGTTCAGGGGCTACTGAGGGAGTCCTGGATTAGGGGGTATCCGGAGAGCCAGACTATATACATCGTCCGGACTATTGAAGCGTGAAGCTACAAGGCTCAAGACTTCGGCCCGTGTCCGGATGGGACTATCCTTTGCATGGAAGACAAGATTGGCGATCCGGATATTATGTTTCCTTCCTTGTAACCGACTCCATGTAAACCCTAGCCCTCACCAGTGTCTATATAAACCGGAGAGGATGGTCCTTAGAAGGGCGATCACAATTACAATCATACCATCATAGCCTAGCTCTTAGGGTTTAGCCTCTACGATCTCGTGGTTGATCTACTCTTGTACTACTCATATCTTCAATATTAATCAAGTAGGAAGTAGGGATTTACCTCCATCGAGAGGGCCCGAACCTAGGTAAACATTATGTCCCTTGCTTCCTGTTACCATCAGCCTAAGACGCACAGATCGGGACCCCCTACCCGAGATCCGCCGGTTTTGACACCGACAAGGAGCCTCCTACTGGATTGATACCTTGGTTCTCAAAAACTGAGGGAAATACTTACGCTACTGTGTTGCATCACCCTTTCCTCTTCAAGGAAGACCAACGCAAGCTCAAGACGTAGCAAGAAGGATTTCTGGCGCCGTTGCCGGGGAGGTCTTCGCTCAAGTCAAGATATACCAAGTACCCATCACAAACTCATCTCCCTCGCATTTACATTATTTTCCATTTGCCTCTCGTTTTCCTCTCCCCCACTTCACCCTTGCCGTTTTATTTGCCCTCTCTTTCCCAATCTCCTCTCTCTTTCGCTTGCCTTTTTCTGTTTACTTGTGTGCCTGTTTGTCCTTATGGCTTTGCCTAAGAGTACCGACCACCTTCTTAGAAGGTTGGAAGAAATTGAATCAAATATTAGAAGCTTTATGAATTTGCAATTTGAGCATAATAATTTCTTCAGAAAAGAGCTTGAAGAACAAAAGTTTTTTTGGGGTTTATGAATAAGGAGCTTGATGATATGAATAAAGAATTTTATGGGGTGAACTCTCAAATTACCCGGCTTGAACATGCTATAGCCAAGATTTTTGATAAGCAAGCTACCTTAGTCAATAAGATGGCTGCCAAACCAGAAAAGTTAGAGGAAAATAATGATGAAGATCTTAAAGTTATTGATGTGTCCCCTATTAGATCTTTGTTTTGAAATATGAATCTTGATAATAATGGGACTGGAGATGAGTCAACTTTATTTAGAAGGCATCCCAAAAATTTAGAGTTTTTAGATCTTGATGCTAAATTTGGTAAAAGTGGGATTGGAGAGGTCATGACTTTAAATAGTATTCAACCCACTATCTCGGATTTCAAGGAATTTGATTATGATAATTGTTCTTTAGAAGGTTGTATTTCCTTGTTGCAATCTGTTGTTAATTCTCCTCATGCTTATAGTCAGAATAAAGCTTTTACCAAACATATCGTTGATGCCTTGATGCAATCTTTTGATGAAAAACTTAATTTGGAAGTTTCTATACCTATAAAACTAAATGATGAATGGGAACCTACTATAAATATTAGAATTAAAGATCGTGAGTGTTTTGCTTTGTGTGATTTGGGTGCTAGTGTTTCCACGATTCCGAAAACTTTATGTGATAGTCTAGGTTTCCATGATCTTGATGATTGCTCGTTAAATTTTCACCTTGCAGATTGCACCATTAAAAAGCCAATGGGAAGAATCAATGATGTTCTAATTGTTACAAATATAAATTTGGTGCCCGTTGATTTTATCGTTCTTGATATAGATTGCAATCTTTCTTGCCCTATTATTCTTGGTAGACCTTTCCTTAGAACGATTGGTGCGATTATTGATATGAAGGAAGGGAATATTAGAGTCCAATATACATTAAACAAATGCATGGAACACTTTCCAAGAAAGAATGTCAAATTACCTTATGAATCTATCATGCGAGCTACCTATGAATCAAGTGCCAAAGATGGCACTACTTAGATCTATCTTCGGTTTTATGCCTAGCTAGGGGCGTTAAACGATAGCGCTAGTTGGGAGGCAACACTTTCTTTGTGTTTTTTGTTTCTGTTTCTGTTTAGTAATAAATTTTGCATCTACTTTCTATTTAGATGTTTTTTCATATTTTATTTAGTGTTTGTGCCAAGTAGAACCTATAGGATAACCTAAGATGATAGTTGATTTTGATTCTGCTGAAAAACAGAAACTTTGCACTCACGAGAAAAAAATCAATAAATCACAGGAACGAGATTTTGCATTGATTCTTTTTGCTGCTGTTCAATAAACAAATTTTTTAGGACGTCCTATTTTTGTAGGATTTTTAAGGTTCCAGAAGTTTGCGTTAGCTACAGATATCTACAGACTGTTCTGTTTTTTGACAGATTGTGTTTTTCGTGTGTTGTTTGCTTATTTTGATGCATCTATGGCTAGTATGTAAGGGTATGAACCATAGAGAACTTGGAATACAGTAGGTTTAACACCAATATAAATAAATAATGAGTTCATTACAGTACCTTATGTGGTGGTTTTGATTTCTTTCACTAACGGAGCTTATAAGATTTCCTGTTGAGTTTTGTGTTGTGAAGTTTTCAAGTTTTGGGTAAAGCTTTGATGGACTATGGAATAAAGAGTGGAAGAGCCTAATCTTGGGGATGCTTATGGCACCGCAAGATATTCAAGAATAGCCAAAAGCCTAAGATTGGGGATGCCCCCGGAAGGCATCCCCTCTTTCGTCTTCGTTCATTGGTAACTTTACTTGGAGCTATATTTTTATTCGCCACATGATATGTGTTTTGCTTGGAGCATCGTGTATTATATTAGTCTTTGATTTTTAGTTTACCACAGTCATCCTTGTTGTACACACCTTTTGGGAGAATCCTATTTGATTGAAATTTATTAGACTATGTTATGTGCTTCGCTTATATCTTTTGAGCTAGATAGTTTTTGCTCTAGTGCTTCACTTATATCTTTTAGAGCATACCGGTGGATTAATTTTGAAGAAATTGCTAGTCTCTCATGCTTCACTTATATTATTTTGAGAGTCTTTTAGAAAAGCATGGTATTTGCTATGGTTATAAATTTGGTCCTAGAATGATGAGCATGCAAGTTGGGTATAATAAAAACTATCATAGGAAGTGAATTGGATGCTAGGATCAATTTGATGCTTGATAATTGTTTTGAGATATAAAGTTAGTAATGCTAGAGTCATGCTAGTGGATAATTATGACATTAATAAAAAAATTTGTTGAAGTTGGCAAGTCCCGTAGCATGCATGTATGGTAAAATTTGTGTGACAAATTTGTTGCATGAGGTGCTCTTTTGATTGTCTTCCTTATGACTGGCAGTCGGGGACGAGCGATGGTCTTTTCCTACCAATCTATACCTCTAGGGGCATGCGTAGTAGTACTTTGCTTCGAGGGCTAAGTAGACTTTTACAATAAGTATATGAGTTCTTTATGACCAATGTGAGTCCATGGATATACGCACACTCATCCTTCCACTATGCCAACCTCTATTTTACCGTGCAATTTTCACCGGTAGCATGCACCCATTATTTACCTTCCTCAAAACATCCACCATACCCACCTATTATTGCATTTCCATAGCCATTCCGAGATATATTGCCATGCAACTTTCCACCGTTCCGTTTATTATGACACGCTCCATCATTGTCATATTGCTCTTTGCATGATCATGTAGTTGACATCGTATTTGTGGCAAAGCCACCTTCATAAATTTCATACATGTCGCTCTTGATTCATTGCATATCCCGGTACACTGCCGGAGGCATTGATATAGAGCCAGATCTTGTTCTAGCTTTGAGTTGTAATTCTTGAGTTGTAAATCAAAAGTGTGATGATCTTCATTATTAGAGCATTGTCCGAGTGAGGAAAGGATGATGAAGAGTATGATTCCCCCACATGTCGGGATGAGACTTCGGACTTTATAAAAATAAAAGAGGCCAAAGAAGCCCACCAAAAGAAAAAGAAAAAAAAAGAAAAAAAAGAAAAAAAAAGAGAAAAAAAGGAAAAGAAAACATAAAATGAGAGAAAAGAGAGAAGGGACAATTGCTACTATCTCTTTTCCACACTTGTGCTTCAAAATAGCACCATGATCTTCATGATAGAGAGTCTCCTATGTTGTCACTTTCATATACTAGTAGGGCTTTTTCATTATAGAACTTGCTTGTATATTCCAATGATGGGCTTCCTCAAAGTGCCCTAGGTCTTTATGAGCAAGCAAGTTGGATGCACACCCACTTAGTTTCTTTTGTTGAGCTTTCATACATTTATAGCTCTAGTGCATCCGTTGCATGGCAATCCCTACTCACTCACATTGATATCTATTAATGGGCATCTCCATAGCCCGTTGATACGCCTAGTTGATGTGAGACTATCTTCTCCCTTCTTGTCCTTACAACCACCACCATATACCACCATAGTGCTATGTCCATGGCTTGCGCTCAAGTATTGCGTAAGAGTTAAAAAAAAGCTGAAGCGCGTTAAAAAGTATGAAACAATTGCTCGGCTTGTCATCGGGGTTGTGCATGATGGGAGTATTTTGTGTAATGAAAATTAAGCATGGCCTAACTATATGATTTTGTAGGGATACACTTTCTTTGGCTATGCTATTTTGATAGGACATGATTATTTGTTAGTATGCTTTCAAGTATTATTATTTTTATGTTTTATAAGCTTTTATCTTGAATCATTTGGATCTGAACATTCATGCCACAATAAAGAAAATTACATTGAATTATGCTAGGTAGCATTCCACATCAAAAATTCTGCTTTTATCATTTACCAACTCGAGGACGAGCAGGAATTAAGCTTGGGGATGCTTGATACATCTCCAAGGTATCTATAATTTTTAATGGTTCCATGCTATTATATTACCTGTTTTGGATGTTTATGGGCTTTATTTTATACAATTATATCATTTTTGGGACTAACCTACTAACTGGAGGCCTAGCCCGTATTGCTGTTTTTTTTGCCTATTTCAGTATTTTGAAGAAAAGGAATATCAAACGGAGTCCAAACGGAATGAAACCTCCGGGAGCGTGATTTTTGGAACGAACGTGATCCAGAGGACTTGGAGTGCAAGTGAAGAAGCAACCAAGGCAGCCACGAGGGTGGGGGGGCGCCCACCCCTACAGGGTGCGCCCCCTGTCTCGTGGGCCCCTCGAGCGGCCACCGACGTACTTCTTCCTCCTATATAAGCCTACATACCCCTAAAACATCTAGGGAGCCACCGAAGAAATATTTCCGCCACCGTAACCTTCTGTATCCGCGAGATCCCATCTTGGAGCCGTCGCTGGTGTTCTGCCAGATGGGGAATCCACCACGGAGGGCTTCTACATCAACATCATAGCCCTTCCGATGAGCTGTAAGTAGTTTACTATAGACCTTCGGGTCCATAGTTACTAGCTAGATGGCTTCTTCTCTCTTTTTGGATCTCAATACAATGTTCTCCCCCTCTCTTGTGGAGATCTATTCGATGTAAACTCTTTTTGCGGTGTGTTTGTCGATATCCGATGAATTGTGGGTTTATGATCAAGTTTATCTATGAATAATAATTGAATCTTCTCTGAACTCTTTTATGTATGATTGAGTTGTCTTTGCAAGTCTCTTCGAATTATCGGTTTGGTTTTGCCTACTAGATTGATCTTTCTTGCCATGGGAGAAGTGCTTAGCTTTGGGTTCCAATCTTGCGGTCTTCTTACCCAGTGACAGAAAGGGTTGCAAGACACGTATTGTATTGTTGCCATCGAGGATAAAAAGATGGGGTTTATATCATATTGCATGAGTTTATCCCTCTACATCATGTCATCTTTCTTAATGCGTTACTCTGTTCGTATGAACTTAATACTCTAGATGCATGTTGGATAGCGGTCGATGTGTGGAGTAATAGTAGTAGTTGCAGGCAGGAGTCGGTCTACTTGTCACGGACGTGATTCCTATATACATGATCATGCCTAGATAATCTCATAATTATTCGCTTTTCTATCAATTGCTCGACAGTAATTTGTTCACCCACCGTAATACTTATGCTATCTTGAGAGAAGCCTCTAGTGAAACCTATGGCCCCCGGGTCTATCCTTTAACATATAAGCTTTCAATCTACTTTTATTTGCATCTTTTTTCTCTTCATCTATATTATAAAATAGCAAAAATATATTTATCTTATCATATTAACTCTATCAGATCTCACTTTCGCAAGTGGCCGTGAAGGGATTGACAACCCCTTTATTGCGTTGGTTGCGAGTTCTTTGCTTCTTTTTGTAGGTTCATGGGACTTGTGAGGAGCCTCCTACTGGATTGATACCTTGGTTCTCAAAAACTTAGGGAAATAGTTACACTACTGTGCTGCATC
The DNA here is from genome assembly GCF_018294505.1 of Triticum aestivum. NCBI lineage: Eukaryota > Viridiplantae > Streptophyta > Magnoliopsida > Poales > Poaceae > Triticum > Triticum aestivum. The sequence continues at coordinate 800,355,096 of NC_057801.1, read as the reverse complement.
ACCCTTTCCTCTTCAAGCAAAACCAACGCAAGCTCAAGATGTAGCACTCCTCCGATGCCCGCTCCGGCGCCGTCAGCGACCCGGACACCGGGACTCCCCGCGTCGCCGCCTCCAATCCGGCGGCGCCTCGCGGTGCTTCCTCCAGCACCGGTGGCGCCTCGCGCGCTGCCAAGACGGCGCAGCCTCCACCGCCATCAGCCCTCGCTCGCTCGACAATGTCGACCCGCGGAGGGGTGTCATCCTCCACGTCCACGACCTCCCGGTCAAGGACTACCACCTCAGCCCGGCCCTCGCGAACGCACTCCCTCACCAACTACGGCTTGAAGACCGTCACCGCCACCACCGTGCCCTCCGGCATCTCGTGCCAGGCCGTCGCCGGGCCAGCTCGCGCCCATGCCGCCGCCGCGTCGGTCCAAGCCTGGACTGACGCCGCCTCCACCTCCGTCTCGGCCCTGTTCCTGTCACGCCAGGCCAAGCCCTCGGCATCGTTCGGGTCCAGGCCGAAGTCCGAGTCGGCCCACCCCTCCACCTTGCCCTGGTCGACGAGGTCGGACTGGCTCCTGCGGAACGCGGTCCTTTCGGTGGCCGCTTCGTCCGCCACCGCCCTCGCCAACGCGATTAGCAACCTGAAAAAGAAGAAGACATAATGAGCAAAAAGAAACAAGGCCGGCATGACATGTCCGGAGGCGCACAAGATATGAAGCTTACCCCAACAGGACCGGGACCGGAGTTGGCCTCCCGCCACGCCTCCTCTTATCCGGTCTCCCGGCCTCGGCCGGGTCTGCCGTGCGCTTCGGGGCCCAGGGCCGTGGCTCGATGTAGGACCTTGAAGTATGTCTAGAGGGGGGGGTGATTAGACTACTTGACCAATTAAAAACTTAACCTTTTCCCAATTTTAGTCTTTGGCAGATTTTAGCTATCTTAGCGCAAGTCAAGCAATCTTCACATAATACAAGCAAGCATGCAAAGAGTATATGAGCAGCGGAAAGTAAAGCATGCAACTTGCAAGAATGTAAAGGGAAGGGTTTGGAGATTTCAAACGCAATTTGGAGACACGTTGATTTTTGAGCCGTGGTTCCCACAGTTGGTACTATCGTACATCCATGTTGATGGAGACTTCAACCCACGAAGGGTAACGGTTGCGCGAGTCCACGGAGGGCTCCACCCACGAAGGGTCCACGAAGAAGCAACCTTGTCTATCCCACCATGGCCGTCACCCACGAAGCACTTGCCACACTAGCGGTAGATCTTCACGAAGTAGGCGATCTCCTTGCCCTTACAAACTCCTTGGTTCAACTCGACAATCTTGTCGGAGGCTCCCAAGTGACACCTAGCCAATCTAAGAGACACCACTCTCCAAGAAGTAACAAATGGTGTGTTGATGATGAACTCCTTGCTCTTGTGCTTCAAATGATAGTCTCCCCAACACTCAACTCTCTCTCACAGCATTTGGATGTGGTGGAAAGAAGATTTGAGTGGAAAGCAAGTTGGGGAAGGCTAGAGATCAAGATTAATATGGTAGGAATGGAATATCTTGGCCTCAACACATGAGTAGGTAGTTCTCTCTCAGAAATGGTAAGTTGGAAGTGTAGGTTTGTTTTGATGGCTCTCTCCACGAATGAAGAGGAGGTGGAGGGGTATATATAGCCTCCACACAAAAGCTAACCGTTACACACAATTTACCAATCTCGGTGGGACCGAATCAATAAACTCGGTCAGACCGATTCAGTAAACCTAGTGACCGTTAGTGATTTCGGTGGGACCGACATGCAACTCGGTAGGACCGATGTGGTTAGGGTTAGGGCATAACGTAATCTCGGTGAGACCGACTACACAAACTCGGTGAGACCGATTTTGGTAATAAGCTAACCAGAGAGTTGGTCAGGTAAACTCGATGGGACCGATTCGCTCTTTTCGGTGAGACCGAAATGTTACGAAAGGGAAACATAGAGTTTACATTGCAATCTCGGTGGGACCGATCGCTCACTTCGGTTAGACAGAAACGTTACGAAGGGAAACAGAGAGATTACAATCCCATCTCGGTGAGACCTATTTCCCATAGGGTTTGTGGCAGTGGCTATGACATCTGTACCCGGTGGCGCCGGATAGAAAGAATTGGTGGGGCCGATTTTGACTTTAGGTTTAGGTCATATGTGGATATGAAAAAGTAGTTGAGGGTTTTCGGAGCATATCACTAAGCACTGTGGAGCAACAAACTCATTAAGCAACACCTCATCCCTCCTTGATAGTATTGGCTTTTCCTATAGACTCAATGTAATCTTGGATCACTAAAATGTAAAATGTAGAGTCTTGAGCTTTTGAGCTTGAGCCAATCCTTTTATCCTTAGTATTTTGAGGGATCCACTTTTCTCATCCATGCCATGCCATCCATTGAGCTTTTCCTGAAATATTTGTCTTGGAATAGTATTAGCTCAATGAGCTATATGTTGTTAGGAATTACCAAAACCACCTAGGGATAGTTGCACTTTCAATCTCCCCCTTTTTGGTAATTGATGACAACATATAGACCAAAGCTTCGACAGATGATAATAAGCTTTAAAAAACATCGTTGCTTTGAGAAGTATGTGATAAGTAAGAGCTCGCCCTAAATTTGTGCATAGTTTAAGATTTGTTTTGGACTGCAAATGCACAAGGAGTTAGGCTTATGGGTTACTCTTCCATGTCACATACATCTTGGTTGAGCGCTCAAAATAATAAAGATTGAATATACGCACTCATCACCAAGCAAAGTGAATGATCATATAAAGATAAATGAGATATTGTCAACTAACAAGCATTAAGGTAGCATATGATCAAACACATGATCATCATTGTATCACACAGACAATAACTTAGTATCTCAATCAAGCAAAAGCAAATAAAGTTCAACCACGAAGACAAGAGAGAACAAAAGCAAACTCTCTCTCTCTCCCTAAGCGTATGATCGATACATTTTTCTCCCCCTTTGGCAACAAGTTACCAAAAAGTTCATAGAAAATGCATAGTACTAGAACGACTCTTAGGCTTGATCTTCAGGTGGTGGTGTAGAGATGTGGATGGAGATGGAGGAGTTGGTGCTGGAGCTAGTTGCACTGGAGCTGTAGCTGGTGCAAATGAAGTGGCTCTGGTGTCGGACACTGGCTCTGCAACTGATCTCTAAGCTCGAGGCACTCTGGCAAATGCATCAGTAGTTGTCCTACCCTTCCTCTCCTACATGTCATCCTGAAGCTGCTCCACAACTGACTGGATCTCAGTTACTTTAACATCTAGGTCATATAACTTTTGTTCCATGATTCTTTCCAGGCTCTCCTGGTTTTGAGTTAGGGTGGCCAACCCTTTCTCAATCCTCAGAGTTGATGCTATTAAGTAACTAAGTTGGTCCTGCTTGCTCTTCAAAAAGTACTCAGATGCCTCCTCTAAAGTGGGCATCTTGGCAGCCTTCTCCTTCTGTGCCTTCTCCTTTTTCTCTTGTGCTTACACAGAAGATGGTTCATTCTCATTCATGACAACTTGATTGTCCTCAAAATCTGGATAGATAGCAAGGTGTTCCTTGTCCAACAAGTATTTTCCTGCGCGCATCTTGGAGTTGATCAGCTCCTGGATTTGTGGGGCATACCCATAGCTTCTCTTCTGGTCTGTTGCTGTCCTCTTGATAGTCTCAACTATGAGGCTCATAACCTTGAATTTCTGAGGCACATCAAATATGTGTAGCAAATTTATTGCATGCCCTCTGATCATGTTGTGGTCACCTGACTTGGGTAGTAGAGTGTGCCTTAGAATCCAGTTGATCGTTGGCAGCCCTGACAGAAGAAAATGGACAGACCCAAACTTGAAAGTCTCAAGTGCTTTGTCTGGGATCTCCTTGTACATGTGTGACATTGAATTGTGATCCTTATTCTTCTTGGAGTAGACATCCAAGTCATCGTCACTCTCCTCTGGTGCATTGATCAGTTCAGCCCATTCTTCAATTGTGGATTGGTACCTTGTACCTTCAGACATCCAGACTATTCTGCCATCAGGATAAAAGTGAGTTGTGGGGTAGAATTGCATCACTAGCTCATCATTCCAGTTTGTGAACTTTTATCCAACAAACTCATCAACTCCACAAGCCTTGAAGCGGGCAAACACTCCTGGGTAATGATCCTCATTGGCCTTCATGTATTTCTAGTCTACCCACCTCATGTCACAAACTATGGGCTTCTTGTCCAACATCACAGTCTCATAAAAATCCTGTTGTTCCTTAGTGTGGAACCTGTAGTCAACATCAGTCCTCCTCCTAATTGCATAGGGATCAAAAAATCTCCACTGCCTGAGCCCTGCATCCTTCCTCAACTTCATATTCTCAGCCACTAGATGAGCATCATTGTGGTCTGGAATCTTGGGTTTCAGCTTCCTCAGAACTTGTCTTTCATCTTCTTCCGCAGCAGCAACTTCAGGCACTGGGGCCTTGTTCTTCTCAGCTGCTGGTATGCTCCTGGTATTCCTCTTAGGTGTAGACTTGGCCTTGGAGGCAGCTTTGGGTGTATCTTTGGGCTTTGATGTTGCAGTCCCTGACCTTATAGCATCACCCATCAGCTGTTGTGCCTTGGGTGCTGGAGCAGCAACCTCTTCTTCTTCCTCTTCCATCATGGAAGGCTATCCAACAACTCTGGCCATGGTGTTTTTGACCCTTTCCTTCCTCTTCTTTCCTTCAGCAGCAGCATCTTTGGGATCAGGTTTCTCAGGTTCTTGAGTTGATCCTCTGGCTTTCAGCATAGGTGTCCTCTGGGCAGGGACCTTTCTGTTTAGTCCTGGCTTTGCAGTCTTAGCTGAGCCATACTCCTTCTTGAGCACTACCTTCTTGGAAGTAGCCTCATCTTCAGTTGCCACATAGTCTTCATCTTCAAAGTCTGAGTTTCTCTTCGTTCTGGACCTTGTGGCTGCGTTGGGCAAATTGCTTGGAGTGCTCATGCTGCCCTCATCTGAGGTGCTAGAGGGACTAGTGCCCTCACTCAAGTGAATCTGCTCCTCTTCCCTGTTCTGGCTGTCACTTTGGTCTGACATGCTGCAAACACTGACTGCTGACCCTATGAATAGTTATAGATGAGATAGAATGGATGAGCATCACAAAATGCAGAGGTTTTTCAAAAGAATGACTCAAAAACTTAGTTTTAGTTTTCCACAGAAAGCATTTCGGATCAATCGATTTGCAAACTCGGTGATACCAGAGCAGGTTTTGGAACCTAAACTAGTGATCTCGGTCAGACCGAGTCACAGTTCGGTGGCATCAAGACAACTAGGGTTTCACAAAGTTCTAAAATCGGTCACACGGATTTGTAATTCTCGGTCAGACCAAAAATCACTTGTGCTATGGCCTTAGCCGAATTGGTGGAACCGACTTTTTCAACTCGGTGGGTCCGAGATTATTTCGGCGGAAACCTAACCCTAAATTTTCAATTCACATCTATTCTAAGGATTTTTTTGACTGGATAGAAGTGTTTCAATCGTAGCAAGAATCATAATGAACACAATGTGCTAGGAATCGGACAGGGATAGCACTGTGATCGAGTCCATACCCTAGTTTTGTGATGAACTCGCTATGGCGACAACTGCGGGGATGAATTCCGTTGACACGGAGACCAGCGACTGGAGACGGCTGGTGACGAAGTCGACGATCCGGAGACCTTGGAGGCAGAGCGAGCTATGCGCGGGCGAAGGGGTTTGGAGAAGTTTCCAAATTTTTGCCCGTGTGTATATATAGCCCGACAGTGTCGGTGTGACCGAGTGGAACAACTCGGTGGCACCGAGATGCATAACTGTTAACAGTTACTGCAACTCGGTGAGACCGAAAAGTTCAAATCGGTTGATCCGAGATTGAAAACCTAGATCAACTTAGTGATCTCGGTATGACCAAAATGGAAGAATTGGTCAGACCGAAACACACAAAGAAGTTTTGGAAGTTTAAGTCTATGACGAATCGAGGACTCCGAGTGTTCCTCACATAGAGTGGTTTGAATCTGACTTGATCAAATTTTGTGATGTAGCATGAATAGAGTTTGAGACAAGAAAAGCATAGATAGCTAGAGAAGGTTCTTAGGCATTCTTGTTCATCCACTTGGCAAAAGAAAAGGAAGACAATCAATCAAAGCAACAAGTGGATGTCCTCAAATGAGCAAAATATGCAACCAACATGCTCACACAATAAAATGGCAAATGAAATATGTGGCAAAGCATGCACAACCAATTCTAGCATCTATCAAACAATTGGCAATGACTAGGTCATCTATATATGAGTATATTGAGTTAGGATTCAAATGAGAACATTTGATCATAGGTCATACTCATCGTTTAAGCTCAAGTGGGGTTACCACTTCTACATAATGTATTGATGTGTTCACATCATTAGAGTTGCTTTGACTCAATTCTTAGAGTTAAGCTCCCCCTAGATGTGAGATCCCCCCTAAGAGGGATGAACTAACCTTGGGTTTTGTCGATGATGACTTCATGTAGGTGTTGAAGATGTGGATGCTCAATGTTGATGAAGATCATTTGGAGCAATCCTTTGGAGTGAGTTGCACTTTTGATACCTTGTCCCTTGTCTTACCAACATGAGGGTTTGTGCCTCCTTGAACTAGTGCAAGATGTGGAAGTTGATTGCACTTGTCCTTGCCATAATGATATGAGTGAAGAATGTTGGCGGAGTCACCCTCAAGAACTCTCTAGTTCGTCTTCTTCTTTCGGATCCACATCATCTTCATGGGAATCCTTGGAGTTGTAGTCGTGCTGGATGAAGTAGAACTTGACGTAGTCTTGGGAACCCACTTGACCAAGGCCTTAGGAGCTTCTTTAAATGCATCAATCTCCTCTTGAAGCTTGTCCTTGCCTTTGTGCTTGTGGTCTTGTGGTGGAAGATCATCTTGAGCTTGTGTCCCCTTGAAGGAAGTAGGATCATACTTCTCTTGTTGAGGAACAAACTTCGTCTCGGGGTATTAATCTTCTTCCCACTCAACTCCATTGGCATTAAACTTTCGTTCAAAACCAACACCTTGGTTCTTCCGGTGCCTTCCTTGCTTGCGTACAATTTCCTCGAATTGCTTACTCCCGGCAAGGCTCTTGTATACACCTTTCTCTATAATTCCCTTCAATAAGCTGTTTTCTTGCTCAAGTGTAACTTGGCTAAGAGAATCATTAGTGGAATCAAGAGAACTACTAGAAGCAACAATATTGGATTTAGCATGATTATTGTTACTACTAGAGGAAGAATCCTTCTTGTTTTTGTTACTAGACTTGACTTGAGGCATGTAAGTAGATAAGAGTAAACGCTTGCCAATGTAAGAAGAACTTTTCTTGCGAAGATCATCATTGATTGCTTTTAAGAACTCATGCTCTTGCTCAAGATTGAGCTTTTCAAAGCGTAACTTCTCATGAGTCCTCGAAAGTTCTTGATGATCCCCTAAGATAGTTTCATGAGCTAACTTAAGAGTGTTTAGTTCTTTAGTTAGAAGCTCAATCTTCTCCTTATCATTGTCATTCGTTTTATCTTGATTAGCATGATTAATTGACGTTTCATCATAGTATTCATCACTAGAGTTGTTAACAAGTAAATCATCATCACCTAACAAGTCATCTTCATCACAATTGAAATCAACATACTTGGGGTGTGTTACCTTAGGACCTTTGGCCATGAAGCATCTCCCAATTCCTTCATTTGGTGAATCAAATATGTCGTAGGAGTTGGTCGACACAAGTGCTAGACCGGCAACACCTTCATCTTGAGTATGTTCAGAGTCGGAGTGACAGCTTCTCTCGGAGTGATGTTCAGAGTCGGAACCGGATACCCATTCACCAACATGAGCTTGATGTCTTCGTCTTGTGTAGCTCTTTGATGACTTGTCCTTCCTTTCCGAAGCCTTGCTTCTCTGGGATGTTCTTCATTCATAACGATCATCTTTACTCCTCCTCTCTCTTGGCGGTGATTCTTATCTTCTACTTCTTTTCTTGGGAGAATCTTCTCTTCTTTTGTAGGTTGCCGTACACTCATTGGAATAGTGTCCGGGTCTCCCACAATTGTAGCAATTGCGCTCTCGACTGGAAGATCTTTTGTCATTGTAGGACCTTGACTTGGAGCTTCTTTCTTTGCTTCTACTCTTGTATAATTTGTTGAAGTTCTTTACCATTAAGCTCAATTCTTCATTGAAGGTTTGTTTCTCATTTGATGATGTAGGGGCTTCACATGAGGCTTTGTAAGCACCACTTGACTTGTTTTGAAGTTCCTCCTTATCCTTGAGTGACATCTCATGAGCAACAATTCTTCCAATGACCTCCGTTGGCTTGAGATTCTTGTAATTGGGCATCATTTGGATCAATGTGCACACGGTATCATATTTTCCATCCAATGCTCTTAGGATCTTCTTGATGATGAATTTGTCGGTCATCTCTTCACTTCCTAAGCCCGCAATCTCATTTGTGATAAGAGCAAGCCTAGAGTACATTTCAGCGACACCTTCACCATCCTTCATTTTGAACTTGTCAAGTTGACTTTGGAGCACATCCAACTTGGATTCCTTGACGGATTCAGTATCTTCATGCATATCAATCAAAGTATCCCAAATTTCCTTTGCATTCTCAAGACGGCTGATTTTGTTGAATTCTTCGGGGCACAATCCATTGAAGAGGATATCACAAGCTTGATCATTGTATTGCAGCATCTTCAATTCATTCGCGCTAGCTTCACGGTTTGGTTCCCTCCCATCAAAGAATTCACCTTGCAAGCCAATACACACAATAGCCCAAACGGCGGGGTTATGTCCAAGAATATGCATTTTCATCTTATGCTTCCAACTAGCAAAATTAGTACCATCAAAGTAAGGACCTCTACGGTGATAATTTCCCTCGCTAGACGCCATACTCTCCTAGGTTGTGAAACCAAGGCTATGACCACCAAAAGCTATGGAAATCAAAGCAAATGGAGACCAAGACTCTGATACCACTTGTAGGACCTTGAAGTATGTCTAGAGGGGGGTGATTAGACTACTTGACCAATTAAAAACTTAACCTTTTCCCAATTTTAGTCTTTGGCAGATTTTAGCTATCTTAGCACAAGTCAAGCAATCTTCACACAATTCAAGCAAGCATTAAAAGAGTATATGAGAAGCAGAAAGTAAAGCATGTAACTTGCAAGAATGTAAAGGGAAGGGTTTGGAGATTTCAAACGCAATTTGGAGACACGGTGATTTTTGAGCCGTGGTTCCGATAGGTGGTGCTATCGTACATCCACGTTGATGGAGACTTCAACCCACGAAGGGTAACGGTTGCGCGAGTCCATGGAGGGCTCCACCCATGAAGGGTCCACGAAGAAGCAACCTTGTCTATCCCACCATGGCCGTCGCCCACGAAGGAGTTGCCTCACTAGCAGTAGATCTTCACGAAGTAGGCGATCTCCTTGCCCTTACAAACTCCTTTGTTCAACTCCACAATCTTGTCGGAGGCTCCCAAGTGACACCTAGCCAATCTAGGAGACACCACTCTCCAAGAAGTAACAAATGGTGTGTTGATGATGAACTCCTTGCTCTTGTGCTTCAAATGATAGTCTCCACAACACTCAACTCTCTCTCACAGGATTTGGATCTGGTGGAAAGAAGATTTGAGTGGAAAGCAACTTGGGGAAGGCTACAGATCAAGATTCATATGGTAGGAATGGAATATCTTGGCCTCAACACATGAGTAGGTAGTTCTCTCTCAGAAATGGTAAGTTGGAAGTGTAGGTTTATTCTGATGGATCTCTCCACGAATGAAGAGGAGGTGGAGGGGTATATATATCCTCCACACAAAATCTAACCGTTACACACAATTGACCAATCTCGGTGGGAGCGAATCGACAAACTCGGTCAGACCGATTCAGTAAACCTAGTGACCGTTAGTGATTTCGGTGGGACCAACATGCAACTCTGTAGGACCGATGTGGTTAGGTTTAGGGCATAACGTAATCTCGGTGAGACTGATTACACAAACTCGGTGAGACCGATTTTGTAATAAGCTAACCAGAGAGTTGGTCAGGTAAACTCGGTGGGACCGATTCGCTCTTTTCGGTGAGACCGAAATGTTATGAAAGGGAAACAGAGAGTTTACATTGCAATCTCGGTGGGACCGATGGCTCACTTCGGTTAGACCGAAACGTTATGAAGGGAAACAGAGAGATTACAATCCCATCTCGGTGAGACCGAGATCCCTATCGGTGAGACCGATTTGCCTAGGGTTTGTGGCAGTGGCTATGACATCTAAACTCGGTGGCGCCGGATAGAAAGAAACGGTGGGGCCGATTTTTACTTTAGGTTTAGGTCATATGTGGATATGAGAAAGTAGTTGGGAGTTTTCGGAGCATATCACTAAGCACTTGAAGCAAGAAACTCATTAAGCAACACCTCATCCCTCCTTGATAGTATTGGCTTTTCCTATAGACTCAATGTGATCTTGGATCACTAAAATATAAAATGTAGAGTCTTGAGCTTTTGAGCTTGAGCCAATCCTTTTATCCTTAGTATTTTGAGGGATCCACTTTCCTCATCCATGCCATGCCATTCATTGAGCTTTTCCTAAAATATTTGTCTTGGAATAGTATTAGCTCAATGAGCTATATGTTGTTAGGAATTACCAAAACCACCTAGGGATAGTTGCACTTTCAATCTCCCCCTTTTTGGTAATTGATGACAACATATAGATCAAAGCTTCGACAAATGATAATAAGATTGAAAAACATCGTCGCTTTGAGAAGTATGTGATAAGCAAGAGCTCCCCCTAAATTTGTGCATAGTTTAAGATTTGCTTTGGACTGCAAATGCACAAGGAGTTGGGCTCATGGGTTACTCTTCCATGTCACATACATCTTGGTGGAGCGCTCAAAATAATAAAGATTGAATACATGCACTCATCACCAAGCAAAGTGAATGATCATATAAAGATAAATGAGATATTTCATCTAACAAGCATTAAGGTAGCATATGATCAAACACATGATCATCATTGTATCACAGACAATAACGTAGTATCTCAAGCAAAGCAAAAGCAAATAAAGTTCAACCACGAAGACAAGAGAGAACAAAAGCAAACTCTCTCTCTCGAAGCCTATGATCTATACATTTTTCTCCCCCTTTGGCAACAAGTTACCAAAAAGTTCTAGAAAATGCATAGTACTATTTCGTCTCTCAGGCTTGGTCTTCAGGTGGTGGTGTAGAGATGGCTCCTGGAGAAGACTTCGTTGATGTGGATGGAGCTGGAGGAGTTGGTGCTGGAGCTGGTCGCACTGGAGCTGTAGCTGGTGCAGATGAAGTGGCTCTGGTGTCGGACACTGGCTCTGCAACTGATCTCTGAGCTCGAGGCACTCTGGCAAATGCATCAGTAGTTGTCCTACCCTTCCTCTCCTGCATGTCATCCTGAAGCTGCTCCACAACTGATTGGATCTCAGTTACTTTAACATCTAGGTCATATAACTTTTGTTCCATGATTGTTGCCAGGCTCTCATGGTTTTGAGTTAGGGTGGCCAACCCTTTCTCAATCCTCAGAGTTGATGCTATTAAGTAACCAAGCTGGTCCTGCTTGCTCTTCAAAAAGTACTCAGATGCCTCCTCTAAAATTGGCATCTTGGCAGCCTTCTCCTTCTGTGCCTTCTCCTTTTTCTCTTGTGCTTGCACTAAAGATGGTTCATTCTCATTCATGACAACTTGATTGACCTCAAAATCTAGATATATAGCAAAGTGTTCCTTGTCCAACAAGTATTTGCCTGTGCCCATCTTGGAGTTGATCAGCTCCTGGATTTGTGGGGCATACCCGTAGCTTCTCTTCGAGTCTGTTGTTGTCCTCTTGATAGTGTCAACTATGAGGCTCATAACCTTGAATTTCTGAGGCACATCAAATATGTGTAGGAAATTTATTGCATGCCCTCTGATCATGTTGTGGTCACCTGACTCTGGCAGTAGAGTGTGCCTTAGAATCCAGTTGATCGTTGCCAGCCCTGACAAAAGAAAATGGACAGACCCAAACTTGAAAGTCTCAAGTGCTTTTTCTGGGATCTCCTTGGACATGTGTGACATTGAATTGTGATCCTTCTTCTTCTTGGAGTAGACATCCATGTCATCGTCACTCTCCTCTGGTGCATTGATCAGTTCAGCCCATTCTTCAATTGTGGATTGGTACCTTGTATCTTCAGACATCCAGACTATTCTGCCATCAGGATAAAAATGAGCTGTGGGGCAGAATTGCATCACTAGCTCATCATTCCAGTTTGTGAACTTTTGTCCAACAAACTCATCAACTCCACAAGCCTTGAAGCTGTCAAACACTCCTGGGTAATGATCCTCATTGGCCTTCATGTATTTCCAGTCTACCCACCTCATGTCACAAACTATGGGCTTCTTGTCCAACAACACAGTCTCATATAAATCCTGCTGTTCCTTAGTGTGGAACCTGTAGTCAACAGCAGTCCTCCTCCTGATTGCATAGGGATCAGACAATCTCCACTGCCTGAGCCCTGCATCCTTCCTCGGCTTCTTATTCTCAGCCACTAGATGAGCATCATTATGGTCTAGAATCTTGGGTTTCAGCTTCCTCAGAACTTGTCCTTCATCTTCTTCCTCAGCAGGAACTTCAGGCACTGGGGCCTTGTTCTTCTCAGCTGCTGGTATGCTCCTGGTATTCCTCTTAGGTGCAGACTTGGCCTTGGAGGCAGCTCTGGGTGCATCTTTGAGCTTTGATGTTGCAGCCCCTGACCTTATAGCATCACCCATCAGCTTTTGTGCCTTGGGTGCTGGAGCAGCAACCTCTTCTTCTTCCTCTTCCATCATGGAAGGCTGTCCAACAACTCTGGCCATGGTCTTTTTGACCCTTTCCTTCCTCTTCTTTCCTTCAGCAGCAACATCTTTGGGATCAGGTTTCTCAGGTTCTTGAGTTGATCCTTTGACTTTCAGCATAGGTGTCCTCTTGGCAGGGACCTTTCTGTTTAGTCCTGGCTTTGTAGTCTTAGCTGAGCCATACTCCTTCTTGAGCGCTACCTTCTTGGAAGTAGCCTCATCTTCAGCTGCCACATAGTCTTCATCTTCAGAGTCTGAGTTTCTCTTCCTTCTGGCCCTTGTGGCTGCTTTGGGCAAATTGCCTGGAGTGCTCCTGCTGCCCTCATCTGAGGTGCTAGAGGGACTAGTGCCCTCACTCAGGTGAATCTGCTCCTCTTCCCTGTTTTGGCTGTCACTTTGGTCTGACATGCTGCAAACACTGACTGCTGACCCTATGAATAGTTATAGATGAGATAGAATGGATGAGCATCACAAAATGCAGAGGTTTTTGCAAAAGAATGATTCAAAAACTTAGTTTTAGTTTTCCGCAGAAAGTATTTCGGATCAACCGATTTGCAAACTCGGTGATACCGAAGCAGCTTTTGGAACCTAAACTAGTGAACTCGGTCAGACCGAGTCACAGTTTGGTGGCACCAAGGCTGCTAGGGTTTCACAAAGTCCTAAAATCGGTCACACCAAATCGCAATTCTCGGTCAGACCGAGAATCACTTGTGCAATGGCGTTAGCCGAATCAGTGGAACTGAGTTTTTCAACTCGGTGGGTCCGAGATGGTTTCGGCGGAAACCTAACCCTAAATTTTCAAATCACGTCTAAACTAAAGATTGTTTTGACTGGATAGATGTGTTTCAATTGTGGCAAGAATCATAATGAACACAATGTGCTAGGTATTGGACGGGGATAGCACTGTGATCGAGTCCATACCCTAGTTTCGATGAACTCGCTACGGCGGCAACAACGGGGATGAATTCCATTACGGCGGCGGAGACCAGTGACTGGAGGCGGCTGGCGACGAAGTCGACGATCCGGGGACCTAGGAGGCAGAGCGAGCTATGCACGGGCGAAGGGGTTTGGAGAAGTTTTCCAAATTTTTCCTGTGTGTATATATAGCCTGACAATGTCGGTGTGACCGAGTGGAACAACTCGGTGGCACCGAGATGCATAACTGCTGACAGTTACTGCTACTCGGTGAGACCGAAAAGTTCACATCGGTTGCACCGAGATTGAAAACCTAGATCAACTTAGTGATCTCGGTATGACCGAAATGAAAAATCGGTCAGACCGAAACACACAAAGAAGTTTTGGAAGTTTAAGTCTATGACGAATCGGGGACTCCGAGTGTTCCTCACACAGAGTGGTTCGAATCTGACTTGATCAAATTTTATGATGTAGCATGAATAGAGTTTGAGACAAGAAAAGCATAGATAGCTAGAGAAGGTTCTTAGGCATTCTTGTTCATCCACTTGGAAAAAGAAAAAGAAGCCAATCTATCAAAGCAACAAGTGGGTGTCCTCAAATGAGCAAAATATGCAACCAACATGCTCACACAATAAAATGGCAAATGAAATATGTGGAAAAGCATGCACAACCAATTCTAGCATCTATCAAACAATTGGCGATGACTAGGTCATCTATATATGAGTATATTGACTTAGGAGTCAAATGAGAACATTTGATCATAAGTCATACTCATCGTTTAAGCTCAAGTGGGGCTACCACTTCTACATAATGTATTGATGTGTTCACATCATTAGAGTTGCATTGACTCAATTCTTAGAGTTAAGCTCCCCCTAGATGTGATATCCCCCCTAAGAGGGATGAACTAACCTTGGGTTTTGTCAATGATGACTTCATGTAGGTGTTGAAGATGTGGATGCTCAATGTTGATGAAGATCATTTGGAGCAATCCTTTGGAGTGAGTTGCACTTTCGATACCTTGTCCCTTGTCTTACCAACATGAGGATTTGTGCCTCCTTGAACTAGTGCAAGATGTGGAAGTTGATTGCACTTGTCCTTGCCATAATGATATGAGTGAAGAATGTTGGCGGAGTCACCCTCAAGAACTCTCTAGTTCTTTTTCTTCTTCGGGATCCACATCATCTTGATGGGAATCCTTGGAGTTGTAGTCGTGCTTGATGAAGTAGAACTTGACGTAGTCTTGGGAACCCACTTGACCAAGGCCTTAGGATCTTCTTCAAATGCATCAATCTCCTCTTGAAGCTTGTACTTGCCTTTGTGCTTGTGGTCTGGTGGTGGAAGATCATCTTGAGCTTGTGTCCCCTTGAAGGAAGTAGGATCATACTTCTCTTGTTGAGGAACAAACTTCGTCTTGGGGTATTGATCTTCTTCCCACTCAACTCCATTGGCATTGAACTTTCGTTCAAAACCAACACCTTCGTTCTTCCGGTGCCTTCCTTGCTTGCGTACAATTTCCTTGAATTGCTTACTCCCGGCAAGGCTCTTGTATACACCTTTCTCTATAATTCCCTTCAATAAGCTTATTATGACACGTTTCATCATTGTCATATTGCTCTTTGCATGATCATGTAGTTGACATCGTATTTGTGGCAAGGCCACCTTCATGATTTCATACATGTCGCTCTTGATTCATTGCATATCCCGGTACACCGCCGGAGGCATTCATATAGAGTCATATCTTGTTCTAGCTTTGAGTTGTAATTATTGAGTTATAAATCCATAAAAGTGTGATCATCTTCATTATTAGAGCATTGTCCCAGTGAGGAAAGGATGATGAAGACTATGATTCCCCCACAAGTCGGGATGAGACTTCGGACTTTATAAAAATAAAAGAGGCCAAAGAAGCCCACAAAGAAAAAAGAAAAAAAAGAGAAAAGAAAAAAAAAGAAAAAAAGAAAAAAAGAAAAGAAAAAAAAGAAAAAGAAAGAAAAATTAAAATGAGAGAAAAAGAGAGAAGGGACAATTGCTACTATATCTTTTTCCACACTTGTGCTTCAAAGTAGCACCATGATCTTCATGATAGAGAGTCTCATATGTTGTCACTTTCATATACTAGTGGGAATTTTTCATTATAGAACTTGGCTTGTATATTCCAATGATGGGCTTCCTCAAAATGCCCTAGGTCTTCGTGAGCAAGCAAGTTGGATGCACACCCACTTAGTTTCTTTTTTGAGCTTTCATATATTTATAGCTCTAGTGCATCCGTTGCATGGCAATCCCTACTCACTCACATTGATATATATTGATGGGCATCTCCATAGCCCATTGATACGCCTAGTCGATGTGAGATTATCTTTCCCTTTTTGTCCTTACAACCACTACCATTTACCACCATAGTGCTATGTCCATGGCTTGCGCTCATGTATTGCGTAAGAGTTGAAAAAGCTGAAGCGCGTTAAAAAGTATGAAACAGTTGCTCGGCTCGTCATCGGGGTTGTACATGATGGGAGTATTTTGTGCAATGAAAATGAAGCATGGCCTAACTCTATGATTTTGTAGGGATAAGCTTTCTTTGGCTATGCTATTTTGATAGGACATGATTATTTGTTAGTATGCTTTGAAGCATTATTATTTTTATGTTTTATAAGCTTTATCTTGAATCATTTGGATCTGAACAGTCATGCCACATTAAAGAAAATTACAATGAGAATTACGCTAGGTAGCATTTCACATCAAAAATTTCATTTTTATCATTTACCTACTCGAGGACGAGCAGGAATTAAGCCTGGGGATGCTTGATACGTCTCCAACGTATCTATAATTTTTGATTGTTCCATGCTATTATATTACCCCTTTTGGATGTTTATGGGCTTTATTTTACACAATTATATCGTTTTTTGGACTAACCTACTAACCGGAGGCCCAGCTAGTATTGTTGTTTTTTTGCCTATTTCAGTATTTCGAAGAAAAGGAATATCAAACAGAGTCCAAACGGAATGAAACCTTCGGGAGCGTTATTTTTGGAACAAACGTGATCGAGAGGACTTGGAGTGCAAGTCAAGAAGCAGCCGAGGCAGCCACGAGATAGGAGCCCCCCCCCTGTAGGGCGCGCCCCCTGTCTTGTGGGCCCCTCGGGCGGCCACTGACGTACTTCTTCCTCCTATTTATACCTACGTACCCCGAAAACATCCAGGAGGAACCCGAAACACAATTTCCACCACCGTAACCTTCTGTATCCGCGAGATCCCATCTTGGAGCCTTCGCCGGTGTTCTGTTGGAGGGGGAATTGACCATGGAGGGCTTCTACATCAACATCCTTGCCCCTCCGATGAGTTGTGAGTAGTTTACCAAAGACCTACGGGTCCATAGTGATTAGCTAGATGGCTTCTTCTCTCTTTTTGGATCTCAACAGAATGTTCTTCCCCTCTCTTGTGGAGATCTATTTGATGTAATCTCTTTTTGTGGTGTGTTTGTCGAGATCTGATGAATTGTGGGTTTATGATCAGATTTATCTTTGGATAATAATTGAATCTTCTCTGAATTCTTTTATATGATTGAGTTATCTTTGCAAGTCTCTTCGAATTATCGGTTTGGTTTGGCCTACTAGATTGATCTTTCTCGCCATGGGAGAAGTGCTTAGCTTTGGGTTCAATCTTGCGGTGTTCTTACCCAGTGATAGAAAGGGTTGCAAGACACGTATTGTATTGTTGCCATCGAGGATAAAAAGATGGGGTTTATATCATATTGCTTGAGTTTATCCCTCTACATCATGTCATCTTGCTTAATGCGTTACTCTGTTCTTATGAACTTAATACTCTGGATGCAGGCAGGAGTCGGTCGATGTGTGGAGTAATAGCAGTAGATGCAGGCAGGAGTCGGTCTACTTGTTATGGACGTGATGCCTAAATACATGATCATGCCTAGATAATCTCATAATTATTCGCTTTTCTATCAATTGCTCGACAATAATTTGTGCACCCACCGTAATACTTATGCTATCTTGAGAGAAGCCTCTAGTGAAACCTATGGCCACCGGGTCTATCACCTATCATATTTGCTTACAATCTACTTTTATTTGCATCTTTATTTTCTGCATCTATATTATAAAATACCAAAAATATATTTATCTTATCATACTATCTCTATCAGATCTCACTTTCGCAAGTGGCCATGAAGGGATTGACAACCCCTTTGTCGTGTTGGTTGCGAGTTCTTTGTTTGTTTGTGTAGGTTCGTGGGACTTGTTGAGAATCCTCCTACTGGATTGATACCTTGGTTCTCAAAAACTGAGGGAAATACTATTGCTGCATCACCCTCTCCTCTCCGAGGAAAACCAACGCAAGCTCAAGATGTAGCAGTACCCCTCGCAGAGGGTGACGAAGCCGGAGAGCTGGATGATGGTGCCGGCGCCAAGATGATGCTGCTGAAGCCCGAAGAACTCTAGGAACATGCGAAAGAAGGCGCTCGCCGGCAGCCCGAACCCGCGCTGGAAGTGCGTGAGGAAGACCACGTGCTCCTACTCCTCGGGATGCGGCCTCTGCTTGCCGCGCAGCAGACGAACGGCGACATCCATCTCCCGCGGCATGCGCGACGACGCTCGAAGATGGCGATGTCCTCAACAGTGACATTCGAGCCCATCCGAGAGCCCAATGACAGGGCCATGAGCGGAAGAAGAAGAAAGAAGATGGACGACGGAGAAGTTTTGCCTGGGGCAGTAGGCGCCGCAGTGTGTCGGTTGCAAAGAGCAGGGCGAGAACAAGGGGTAGGAAGGCGCGAGCGAGAATGATGGCCGTCGCCCCTGTTCCCCCCCCCCCCAACTTATAGCCCTCGGTTTGAACGTGGGGGAGTGGGATCGTTTGCACGCACCCTTTCCACTTCCCCGCAATAAGTGTGCACGTACACACGCAGTAACTGTCTGGGGAAGGGCAACCGACCCCCGGATGCCGCAATAAATCTGCACGCGTGGGCCGAGGGCGCGCGGCGGTGGGCCCCAGCCCGTCGCCTAGTCCCGTCACGCGTGTGGCCCTTCAGGCCCCTCCGACTCCCGGGCACCACGTGGCGCCCGTGCGAAGACCGAGGGACTACCCCAAGATTCGATGGACTCCTCGGTTCCCGCCACCGTCGGGGTTCCGCGATCCGGTTTCTGAGAAAACCGTCACACAGTGGGTGTTGCCGGACCCGGTGCTCGCAGAATTCGCCTTGCTCAAGGGGGAAACTACGAAGGCCCACTCATCCGAAGACGGCGGACCTTCACAGCTTCAGGGACTACTATCGGGGGGATGAACCCCGGGCAGGCAACGGAACCTGAATCATTTTCAAAAACAACAGGGCCCTCATCGCCCCTCAAACTGGCATGCGCCTGGCCGGGTCGCTCGACCCGGCAAGGCCTGCAGCCCAACCAAGCTCCCCGACCCGGCAAGGCACGTCGACCCGGCCTCAACAACTGGCACGAGACAGCCAAACCCGGCGCGACCAAGGCTTCCCCAACAAGCCGGCCTCACCCGTGGCGTGCTCCACAATCCAGCCACGGGTCAGCTCCCGTCCCATCCAGGTCGTACGATGGGATGACACTTCAATCACCGATGACCAAGACAACAGTGCCCCCACCCATGCCTATGGTTAGCCGGAGCATGGCAACAGTGCCCCTCACCTGCCCGCTGACCAGGGCTAGCGTGGCAACAGTGCTCCCGCCCTCGCCACTGACGACAGCAAGCGGCAACTCACGGGGCGTCACTGTACATGACTCGACTTGGCCTCACCCTAACGATCGACAAGATGGCGCACAGTCCCCCTAGGCATGCGGGTCCCACACCTAGGGGAACCCGGCGAACCACAGGCCCCCAGCGGGACCCAGCCCGGGTTCCCGGACGCCGACAACCCGGACCCACCGACTCCCAATATTACCATTGTATCCCTGGGGGGGTTAGTCTATAAACCCCCCCAGGAGCCCACGCATATACGGGCATGTGATGTATGTAGAGAACGGGAACAAGTAAGCAACTAGCCACCGAAACAGCTACCCCAGAGAGAAGGGGCAGCCCAAGCCTTGGCCAGGTCCCTTCCTCTCCCATACAGCTCCAGGAGCGACATTGTACTATTGAACATCAAACTACACTCGGCAGGACTATGGGTATTATCTCTCCGGAGAGCCCCAAACCTGGGTATGTCCGGCGTCCCACGCCCGCTCATGCCAACCTCGCCTCTGGAGCCCACATTGCTTGAATAAATGCTATTTAGCTCATGCCTTCACTCGCAAAATATTGCTTCGTCCAAGGGCTTCGTGAAAATATCTGCAAGGTTATCATGAGTGTTGACATACTTGAGCTTGATCTCCCTTCGCCCAATGTGATCCCGGATGAAGTGATACCGAATCTCAATATGCTTCGTCTTGAAGTGTTGCACCGGGTTGAGAGAGATCTTGATGGCACTTTCATTGTCACACCAAAGAGGCACTTTGTCACAAAGTGACACTGTAATCCTTCAAAGTTTGCCTCATCCATAGGTGTTGAGCACAACAACTACCGGCAGCCACATACTCTGCTCCGGTGCACGAGAGAGATATACAACTTTGCTTCTTAGAAGACCAACTCACTAGAGAGCAACCAAGCAATTGGCACCCTCCGGAGGTGGACTTCCTATCCACTTTGTCTCCCGCCCAATCTGAGTCTGTATAGCCCAAAAGATCAAAGTTGGCTCCTCTTGGGTACCATAAGCCAAAGTTTGGGGTATGAGCCAAATATCGAAAGATTCGCTTGACTGCCACAAAGTGGATTTCCTTAGGTGCGGCTTGAAACCGTGCACAAATTCCCACACTCAACATGGTATCCGGTCTAGATGCACAAAGGTAAAGCAAGGAAACAATCATGGAGCGATATACCTTTTGACCCACCGCTTTACCATTGGGATCAATGTCAAGTTGGCATTTGACGGGCACTGGAGTTGAGGCCGTCTTGGCATCATTTAGCTTGAATCTCTTGAGCATGGCTTGAGTGTATTTGGCTTGGTTGATGAAGGTTCCTTCTCTTCTTAGCTTGATGTCGAACCCGAGAAAGAACTTCAACTCTCCCATCATAAACATCTTGAACTTTGAGGTCATGAGAGCGGGAAATTCTTCATTGAAAGCTTTGTTAGGGGAACCAAAAATAATATCATCAACATATAGTTGGCACACAAACAACTCCCCTTTGACCTTCTTGGTAAAAAGAGTGGGGTCGATTTTCCCAATTTCGGACCCACGATCTTGTAACAACTCAGTAAGATGCTCATACCACACACGTGGGGCTTGTTTAAGGCCGTAGAGCGCCTTGTTGAGTTGGTACACATGATCAGGGAAATAGGGGTCCTTGAACCCGGAGGGTTGTTTGACATATACCAACTCATTAATTGGACCATTAAGAAAAGTACTCTTCACATCCATTTGTTGCAACTTGAAATTATGATGAGAAGCATAAACAATCAACAAACAAATAGATTCAAGGCGAGCAACGGGAGCAAAGGTTTCACCGTAGTCGATACCCTCGACTTGGGAGTAGCCTTGTGCCACCAAATGAGCCTTGTTGCGAACAATGATCCCATGAGCATCTTGCTTGTTCTTGAATATCCACTTGGTTCCAATGAAATTATGATTCTCGGTTGGCCTTGGCACTAAATTCCACACTTGGTTATGCTCGAAGTTGTAGAGTTCCTCATGAATGGCATTGAGCCAATCTGAGTCCTCGAGCGCCTCATAGACCTTTTGGGGTTCGACACAAGAAACAAACGCGTGATGTTCACAATAGTTTGCTAATTGTCTACGAGTGCTTACCCCCTTTCTTAGGCTTCCAACCACATTCTCCATGAGATCACCTTTGGTAGTGAGCTTGGAAGCAATTTTCGCGGCATGACGCTCTAATTCCTCCTCGAATGTGAAAAGAGGAGGGGTAACTTGATCAGCTTGAGCGCCGTCTTGAGCTTGTTCTTGATCTTGAGTTTGCTCTTGATCTTGAACTTGCTCGAAGGGAAGAACTTGACCTTGGGCATCATTTGGTGGTTTAGCACCATCTTGAGGTTGATCTTGCCCCTGATCTTGTTCACAGGGTTGAGGGCCTTCACTTGTTCTTCGGAAGCATGTGGGTCTTGGGTTGGTGATGGCTCCACTTGAGTGGAGCATTGTCCTTCTCCTTCGGCCACAAGGGGTTCCTAAATGGATAGGATATGACCCACACTCATTCTTCTTATGGATTGGAGAGGAATTTCATCACCTACATCACAAGTACCACTTTGCTCCACTTGGGAGCCATTATTCTCGTCAAACTCACGTTACATGTCTCCTCAGTGAGTCCGGTGGACTTGTTGAGGACTCGGTAAGCATGAGAGTTTGTAGCATAACCAACAAATATGCCCTCATGAGCTCTAGCCTCAAATTTAGACAAACGAACACCTTTCTTGAGAATGAAACACTTCCACCCGAACACCCGGAAGTACTTGAGGTTGGGCTTGTTACCGGTAAGTATTTCATAAGGAATCTTGTTCGAGCCTTTACGCAGATAGAGCCTATTGGATGCATGATATGCCGTGTTGATGGCTTCGGCCCAAAAGTTGTATGGAGACTTGAACTCCGCCATCATGTTTCTTGCCGCATCCATGAATATCCGGTTCTTCCTCTCTGCAACACCATTTTGTTGAGGGGTGTATGGTGCAGAATATTGTGCTTGATCCCCTCATCACTAAGAAACTCATCCAAGGTGTAGTTCTTGAACTCGGGGCCGTTGTCACTCCTTATTGTCAAGATCTTTGCATCATGTTGACATTGAGCTTCATTTGCAAAGTTGATGACGGTTTCTTGAGTCTCACTTTTCCTCTTGAAGAAATACCCAAGTGTATCTTGAATAATCATCCACAATCACCAAGCAATACTTTCTACCCCCAAGACTATCAAAGGATGGAAGCCCAAAGAGATCCAAATGAAGGAGCTCCAACGGCCTCTTCGAGTAAATGATAGTCGTGGGAGGGTGAGCCTTCTCATGTAGCTTTCCTTCGATACAAGCACCGCACGCACGATCTTTGGCAAAACTAACATTTGTTAGTCCGAGGACATGGTCCCCCTTGAGAAGACTTTGCAAAGATCTCATATTGACGTGGGCTAAATGGCGATGCCAAAGCCATCCCACATCAACTTTAGCCATTAGGCATGTCGCGGTCTTAGTGGGTCGATCCGAAAAGTTAATCATATAAAGACCGTTCTCAACATGCCCAACAAAGGCTACTTTAAGAGTCTTGCTCCACAAGAGGGCCACGGTATCAATATCAAAGAAGGTGGCAAAGCCCATGAGTGCAAGTTGACGAACGGAAAGTAGATTGTAAGCAAGGGACTCAACAAGCATGACTTTCTCGATCGTGAGATCATGAGAAATGACAACCTTGCCAAGACCCAATACCATCGAAGATGAGGCATCACCCCACTCGACATTGGTGGGCATAGATGGGCTCTTTTGCACGTCCACTGTCGGTGTCAAAACCGGCGGATCTCGGGTAGTGTGTCCCGAACTGTGCGTCTAAGGCTAATGGTAAAAGGAGGCTGGGGACATGATGTTTACCCAGGTTCAGGCCCTCTCGATGGAGGTAATACCCTACTTCCTGCTTGATTGATCTTGATGATATGAGTATTACAAGAGTTGATCTACCACGAGATCGTAGAGGCTAAACCCTAGAAGCTAGCCTATGATTATGATTGTTCTTGTCCTATGGACTAAACCCTCCAGTTTATATAGACACCGGAGGGGGCTAGGGTTACACAGAGTCGGTTATAGAGAAGGAGATCTACATATCCGAATCGCCAAGCTTGCCTTCCATGCAAAGGAGAGTCCCATCCGGACACGGGACGAAGTCTTCAATCTTGTATCTTCATAGTCCAATAGTCCGGCCAAAGTATATAGTCCGGCTGTCCGGATACCCCCTAATCCAGGACTCCCTCATCCACCACTAATTCCTTGCTTCCGGTCATATGATTTGTGGCTCCACTATCGAGCAACCATGACCCCACACCGGAAGCAAACACCTACAAGAGATCAATGCTTGGTTTTAGGTACCCATTTTGTAATGGGTCCTTTGATGTTAGTAACAAGGGTCTTAGGAACCCAAATAGACCATTCAATGTACTTATAGGGAGAACCAACAAATTTATCATAAACATGCCCATCACTAGCACGACACAACACATAAGAAGGGTTAAAGTCGCCACCTTTGTTGGATGGGGTGGCATTGCCCTTTTTGGCATCACCACCCTTCACATTGTTCTTCTTCTCCTTAGGAGCACCCTCTCCCTCCTTCACAAAGGTTTGCTTGAGAGGGGGAGGTCGTTTGGTCTTGTCGTTCTTCTTCTTGTTCTTCAACTTGGGTGCGAACCCAACTTCCTCCTTGGCCACAACTTCCTTTTGATTTCTCAAAAGGTCATTGAGGTTCTTCTCACCTTGTATGCATGTCACAAGGCCTTTTTCAAGTTGCTATTTCAACTTGGCATTCTCCTCCACAAGATGCACATGCTCACAACATGGGTTAGTAGCATTTGCATTATCAATTAATACCATGTGAGGAAAGGTGGCTTTCTCCTTGGTTAGCTTCACTTGGAGTTGATCATGAGACTCCTTGAGTTTAGCATGAGCACCCTTCAAGACCTTGTGGGCCTTGTCGAGTAAGTCAAACTCCTTCTCGAGTCTAGCATGGTCAACCCCAAGTTTAGCCTTCTCAGAATTTAGCACACGAGATACAACGAGAGCATGATCAAGATCTTTCTTTAATTTAGCATGGTCATCGTTGTGTGACTCCTCAAGAGCCAAACGATGCCCACGTTCTTCCTCAAGAGCATTACAGAGATCCAATATCTCATCGGCATAGTCATGACTATGACCTTCCATCTTAGAGATGGTTTCTTCATGAGCCTTGATCATGTCATTGGCTTCACCAAGTTATTCCAAGAGAGCAATAAAGTGCTTCTTGGATTTGCTCTTGAGCTTACTCATAAAAGACTCAAATTCATTCACTTCCTCATTAGACCCCTCACTTTCATCAATGCAATCTGTCAAGGAGGGATTAGTAATGATGGTGGTTTTGATGTTGGGGGTTACCTTGTTAGTGGCTTTAGCCATGTGGTACTTGGCGGTGATGTTCTCGTTGGGTGAATCAAAGAGAGACACCCGTGGAGTTGTGGCAATGGCAACGGAGGCCATGGCCATTGCTTCACCATCTTCATCATCATCGTCATCCTCATGGTATTCTTCTTGAACCACCAACCCTCGAGTAGGAGTATTTTTGGTGAAGTTGTTCTTGTTGGGAAAGGACTTGGCTTTGTCTTTTCGGATGAGCTTGTCACCATTGTCTTCCCGCTTCTCGTAAAGGCAATCCACAACAAAGTGGCTCACATTGCCACAATTGTAACATGTTCTCACACGTTGCTTGCCCTTGAAATCACTTGAGTTGTTTTTGTTGAAGTCGGGCCTTGTGTTCTTCTTGCTCCAAAATTTCCTTGAAGCAAGAGCCATGTGCTCATGATAATCATATTTTGTATCTTCGGGGTTGCTCTCCACATCTTCCTCTTCTTCCTCTTCTGCCACAATAACCTTGGCCTTCAAGGAAAGGTTGGGCTTCTTTGCTCTTTGAGAACGCAACACCGCGTTGTCAGCGGTCTTGTCCAAGATCCTCATTGCCACGAACTCATCCAACACTTCATTTGAGGTCAAGGAGTGGAAGTCCAGTCTTTGACGGATGACGGAGGACATGGCCTTGTGGTAGGGCTTCATGGCCTTGAGGAACTTGCGCTTGATCCAATTGTCATCCGTGTCCTTGCTCGCACGTTCTAGGAGTGAGACCGCGAGTTTGGTTACTCTCCTAAAGAATTCACGAGGTTCTTCATCTTCCTTAATTCCAAACTCATCGGCTTCATCTTGCACCACTTCATAGTTGGAGCGTTGAATGCTCGCGCTTCCCCTACAGAGGAAAACAACACAGTGCCATGCGTATTTAGCCATGGCGAAGGGTCGAAGATGAGAGAGATCTTCGGGGGGAATTGCATCTTGGATGATGAAGAGAGCATTCTCATTGAATTGATTATCCGCGGCTTCTCTAGGGGTGAAGTTGCTTCGGTCATGTGGATAGAAACCTTCTTCAATGATTCTCCAAAGATTAGTATTCACATGATTTAAATGACGCTTGAAGCGGTAAACCCAAGAATCAAAGTCCTCATTTTTCACAATCTTAGGGGGAGGACCGGCATGATTCAAATGGGTGGAAGGAATCGGTCCACCATAAACAAGTGGAGGTTCCACTTGGGCAAAGATGTCGGTGCCATTTTTACCATTATAAGAAGGACCCTTTTCACTAGTAGCTTCCCCCTTGTTGGAGTTAGCATCCGTCACCTTGATAGTGGGATCACCCATTTTCATCGGCGAGGTAGATAATTTTAGTCCTTCTAAGAATTTATTAAACATGCTTTCAAGTTTCAACCTCGGTCGTCATGGAGGTTTTCAATGTGTCCAAAGCCACATTGAATTCCTCACGAGAGACCACGGTTCCCCCATCGGTCGTAGACGAGCTCGTATTCACACCGGAGTGCTCCTCCCCACCGTCTATAGTGTCAACCATACTCTTTGGACGGCAAAGTCCTTAATAAAGAGACGAGGCTCTGATACCAATTGAAATGATCGATATAGTTGACTAGAGGGGGGGGTGGATAGGCAACTAACAATTTTTAGCTTTTCTTTACCAAATTAAACTTTGCATCAAATAGGTTGTCTAGATATGCAACTAGGTCAGCAACCTATATGATGCAACAACAACAAGCACACAAGCAAGCAAGGGATGCAACACAATATATGCTCGCACAAGTAAAGGTGAGAGATAACCAAAAGGGGAACCGATGGAGACGAGGATGTGTCGCCGAAGTTCCTTCCTTTTGAGGGGAAGTACGTCTCCGTTAGAGCGGCGTGGAGGCACAATGCTCCGCAACAAGCCACTAGGGCCACCGTATTCTCCTCACACCCTCACACAATGCGAGATGCTGTGATTCCACTATTGGTGCCCTTGAAGGCGGAAACCGGACCTTCACAAACAAGGTTGAGGCTCTCTCCACAACTTAATTGGAGGCTCCCAACGAAACCCCGGAGCTTCACCACAATGGAATGTGGCTCCGAAGTGACCTCTTCCATCTAGGGCGCCCGAGTACCCAAGAGTAACAAAATCCACACAAGAAATTACGGGGGAATCAAATATCCTTTGGTGGAAGGGTAGATCTAGGTCTCCTCCTTCAATCCCTAGCAAATCAATGAGTTTGAGTGGCTAGAGAGAGATATCGGGCAAGAGATCTTTAATGGCAGTAATGGAGGAGAGAGAGAGGCAAGAGGTAGGTGGGAGGTAGTAGAAGCACCTCCTTAAATAGCCCCCCAAGATCCAACCGTTATGTGCAGAAACGCATAGGAGCGGAACTTCCGGTGGCACACACGGTAGTACCGGTTTATCGAAACAAACCGGAACTACCGCACAACCACCGCTCAACTACCGGGCCATATATAGAAGGTAAACCCCTCAGGCTGGTAGTTGGACCGGAGGTTGGACCGGAACTACCGCTGGGCTAGCAGTTCCTGGGCGGTGTGGTCCGAGGCGGTACTACCGCCATGAACACCAGCAGTACCAGTTTATCGAGAAAATGGGAATTACCATTCCGCCACCGGTCTACAACCGCACCCGGTACAGAAGGGAGTCACCCCAGAGTGGTACTACAGGCTGTGGTAAAACCGGAACTACCGGCCAGCGGTACAACCGCCAAGAGCAGGACTGCATAGAACAGAGGATGGGGAACCTCTCTCTCCTCAAACGGAGGGTATATGGTGGGTGCAGAGAATGTGTACGTGAAGGATTCAACCAATACCTTCCGAAGCGGATTCCCTCTTAATAGTACGGATATCCTACGACCAAAGGAAATAAAACGTCGGAAACTCCGTCTTCGATATTTTCCGCACAGAGGGAAACCTAACCGTCTTGCACCACACAAAGTGTACCTGAGAAAACTATGGCGCACGATTAGTCCACATGTGTTGTCATCATCACCAAAACCCTAAGGCAAAGGATGCCCTTACAGAAGGGGCCACACGGCCCCCATTTTCATTATGAAAATGGAGTTGTTTACAAGCCATCAAACCAACATTACATCACCGATCTAGAAGCCACACCTGGATGCTCCAGCCTATCAAGCCTAATCATCACACCACTTATATATATCACCACATCAGGATGCTTCAATCTGTCCAAAACTAGCCATGAAAGGGCCTAGTGCTACGCTAACTACAAAGGTATCAACAGACTAAAGGATGATAACCAAATTAACATAAAGTCTTTGAAGCCAGCAAGCATTTCCAGCGGCTGGCTTCACAAAATCCTTCTCACATGCGGCGCCAAACCATTCCCTCCTCTGAAGATACCACGAGTCACCCTCACAAAACGTCTAGACACCTGATGAAGCATGCTTTGCACCCCTCTTTTCTGCAGATGTTTCCAAGAGTCAAGTAGGGAACAAACAAGAAAGATAATGTCAGTAGGATCTCTAGACATAACACTTTGAAAACATGATTTGTTCCTTGTTTCCCATATAGACCACAACGCAGCAGTAGTACCCAATAAAACAACTACACTATCTTTGCCAGTATAGCTAGACAACGAGTTCTGGCATAGGTCAAAAGAGATATTGGAGCTCTCTGGTTCCCTAGAGCACATCCCACAATATTCCAGAGGAACTTAGCTAAGGAACAAGAGAAAATTAAATGATTCACATTCTTCACGGTCACAAAATTCACAAAACTTAGCACCTTTCCAGCCTTTTTTACCCAGATTGTCCTTGGTCAGAATCCTATTTTTGATTACTAACCAAGAGAATGCCTTCACTTTAAGAAGCATCTTCATCCTCCACAGTTTTTTAAAAGGGAAAACATCTTGTCTAGCTATAAGATAGTGATACAGAGATTTAATGGAAAAGCTACCGGAGTTTGTAAGTAACCATTTAACTTTATTAGGCTTATCCGACAAAATCACCTGATCACACATATCAAGTAACTTATTCCACATATCAAGAGTCTCCCCATGTAAACATCTTCTGAACCTAATACAATTAAACTCCAAGGTAAATACCTTCACAACAGTAACATGTTTGCAAAAAGTTAAATTATAAAGACGAGGAAAAATCAAACAAAGAGGTTTATCCTTTATCCATGCATCTTCCCAAAATCTAGTTTTATGTCCATCCCCCATATTTCTCTAACAACAGCTATAGAAGATATTCTTAACTTCCATTAAGCCATTCCAGAAGTGGGAGTTGTTAGGAGATGATTCGCATTGACTCAAAGTTTTTAGATACTTTGCTCTAATCAACTCCTGCCAGCCCCTGTCCTCATTTTCTAGTCTCCAGAGCCACTTACAAAGAAGACTAACATTTTTAACATCTAGATTAGTAACCCCTAGTCCTCCCTAGTCCCTAGGTTGGCACACATCATTCCAGTTGACCAGGTGGTACTTCCGCACTCCCTCCCTTTCTTGCCAAACCAAACGAGCTCAGAAAAAATCAAAACGTTTACCCACACCTTTAGGCAATCTAAATAAGGAAAGCATGTGACTAGGGATACTACTCAAGAAAGTTTCAGTTAGAATGAGTCTCTCTCCCATAGGAAGCAAGCTCCCTTGCCAGGTAGCTACTTTCTTCTCACATTTCTCCTCGGCAGGTTTCCAATCGCTATTACTAAGTTTCTTGTAGTGCAGAGGCATACCCAGGTAGCCAAAAGGAAAGGTTCCAATTGTGCAAGTAAAGATCTGAGCATATTCCTTCTGTCTTAATTCCGCCTCACCAAAGCAGTAAACCTCGCTTTTTAAAAAATTAATTTTTAGACCAGTCAAGTGCTCAAAGACACAAAGAATGATTTTATGATTCCTAGCTCCTTCCAAGTCGTCCTCGAAACAAAAAATTGTGTCGTCAGCATATTGTAAAACAGAAAGGCCACCTTCATAAATCTGAGGGGCTATACCTTTTATAAACCCTTGCTCCTGAGCCCTTCCAACAAGGGTCACCAAGACATCAACATCAATATTAAACATCAAAGGGGAGATGGGATCCCCCTGCCTTAGACCTTTCCTAGTAGTAAAATAATCACCCAACATATCATTTAAAGTAATAGCCACTTTCCCATCAACAATGGCTGACTTGGTCCACTAAATAAACTTTTTAGGGAACCCCTTCATCTCTAACACAGAAAGCATAAAGTCCCAGTTAATTTTATCATAAGCTTTCTCAAAATCAACTTTGAAAAGCACACCAGAGAGCTTGTTTCTATGAAGATAGTGCATGGTCTCATGTAACATTACTACATTATCCAACAAATAACACCCTTTAATAAACATTGTTTGGATCTTAGACACTAGCTTGTCAGCAACTCACATAGCTCTAGTGTTCAAAACCTTGGTAAAATTCTTAAAAGGAACATTAAGCATACAAATAGGTCTATACATTTGAATCTTATCAGCCCCCTGGCCTTTGGCAATCAATGTAACAACACGATAATTTAGCCTAGAGAGGTCCAATTTTCCATCCAAAAAATCATTAAACAGCTGAAGTAGATTAGAACAAATTAAATCCCAAAATACTTGGTAAAATTCAACGAGCATTCCATCCGGGCCAGCCACGGTTACGTTTCATAGAGAAGACAACAAGCTTGATCTCTTCCAAGGAGAATCTAGCAGTCAACATTTTCTTATCTTTAATGTCTAAACAAGCAGGAAGTGGAATATTTAGGGAGATAGGTAAAAAGTCTACAGGACCAAAAGGCTCTTTATAGAACTTGGTAGCATAGTCCAATAGTTCCTTATCACCCTGGATAACAACCCCAACCTGCACAAAATGAAAGATCTTGTTCTTTCTTTTCCTATCGCTCGAGTTAATAATAAAATATCTGGTGATGTTATTCCCTTCCCTGAGATCTCACTCTTTAGAGCGCTGATACCATTTGATTTCCTCCTCTATCAAAATCTTATTCAAACTACACTGAAGGTCTTTTCTAAGTTCATAGTCAGCTACTGATAACCCAGTTAGCTCACATTTCCTATCAAGATCATCTAGTTGAGAACTTAGAGTGTTCCTTTTTTTTCCTATAAGCCCCCTCCACATTTAGATTCTAGCCTTTCAGGCATCTTCTCAAATTCCTCATCTTCTACATCCAAATGGCCAAATTATCCTTGTCATTCACATTAGTATGCCAAATTTTATTAACTGCAACAACAAGATCATCTCAGGTAAACCAACATAATTCAAAGCGAAAAGGTTTATTAGTTGTAACGGTTTTAACCCTGTTATGCATAAGCAAGGCTGCATGGTCAGATACACCTCTAACCAGTGTCCTGACAGTAACTAGTCGAAATTTTAACTCCCAAGCTGGGCTAACTGAGATCCTATCCAACTTAACAAAAAGGGGATCAATCTGGTTATTCGACCAAGTAAATTTTCGCCCAGAAAGGTCAAGCTCCTTCAGGCCCTAATGCTCAATAATAGAATTGAAAAAAGGACCATTTAGGAAGCTTCTTGGCCTTGTTCCTATCCTTACTCCTCCTGATGATATTAAAATAACCGCCAACAAGAAAAGGATGATCATTACACCCCAAGCATATGCACAAAATCAATCAAGAAATCTTCTTTGTCTCGGGAGTGAGCAGCTCCATAGACATTGACCGGATTCCATTTGAAACCTGTCCTCTTATCCATTAGAGTCATTCTAGTCAATTATTTACTAGCTACACAAGTATCTGCTTCAAATAAATCTTCTCTAACCCCCATAAGCAAGCCACCGAAGCACCAACAGATGGCTGCCAAAGCCAAATAAAGGTGAAATGGACGCTAGCCCCAGCAGCCAAGGGTCAGCGAACGTTTTTTGTCTCTTGAATACAAACAAATTCTAGCTTATGCTCCGAGATAGTTTCTGCAAGAAATCTTCTCTTTTCAGGTTGCCCTAATCCTCTAGCATTCCAAAAAATACCAGCCATAAAAAAATATTATACATAATCAGGTATCATTACCAACACTACAGCGAACCTTCGGTTTAACACTAGAGCAGGTGATAAACTCAAACCGTCAATATGCAAATACTACTCCGTAGTGCCATAAAAATATTAGAAACGTGGATAACTAACTAGTAGGTGAGATGTGTGAAACGTGGACGCAGGTAGTAGGAAAATACACGCGTACCAACCGTGTACATGGCAAGACATTTCCCATTTTGGTTAGGCCAACTCCACCGCGCGACCCTATCCTGTCCGCCCCCATCCGTTTGAGGTAAAAGGGACAAAAGAGGCGGCCCAGCACGCGGCCTCAAACGGACTTTCGACCCATCCGCGGCCCAAGTTTGCGCCGCTTTTGGGGTGAAACGGACACCACGCGGACGCGCGGGTCGTCTGCGCGTGTCCTCCCCTGGCTCGCTCGTCGGTGGCACAAGACGGGCTTTTTTCTATCCGCCCCCTCCCTCCCTCCGGCCGCATCCACTCCACTCTTCCCCTCTCTTCCCTCTCTTCCCCTCGCCGCCGCCGGCCGCCCGCTGCCATTGCAGCCGTGCAACTCGGACGCGCGCTTGCCCAACCCTTCCTCTCGTCGCCGACGAGCTACCCAAGCACGGCCACCTTGTTTGCGCACCCGCCGGCCGGATTTGGGGCGGATCCGGTCGGTCTTGAGCTCGCCCGGCTGTGGGAGGCCGGGCCGCGCCATGGACTGGCCGGGAACCTCGCCGGCCACATGCAGGCAGTGGCTCGTCCTCTAGCCGCTCGGATCTGCACCGTCGATGGTCCACCGGCAGATACGCGAATGGCGGCCGGTCGGGCTCGGTGCTTGCCCAAAAGCTTGTCGGCGCACCGTTGCCCCTCATCAAGTGAGACCACTGCCCAAGGATGGTCGTGCGCCGCCTGTCTACAACACCGGAGCATCCCGGATGGGTGTTCATCAAGTGCTTAAATGATGGGGTACGTGGTCTTTTTACCTTCGATTTGTGCTCTCGGATTAGATAAGTTGTGCTAACTTTAAGTTTTATTGTGTAGAATGGATGCAAGTTTTGGTATTGGGAAGAAGAGTACATCGATATATTGATAGAGCGAAATCTAGTACATGTTCGTGCACTTTTAGCTAGCCTAGAGGTTGTAGATGAGACAAGTACACTTGTTGCTAGATTAGAGGCTAGGCACGATACTACATGTGAGGAAGCAACATCGACTTCTGGCTTGAAGAAGAAAGGAGGGTGCAACGTCGAGCCTCCTCCACAGATAAACAATGAGTGCATCGAGAAGGCACTGACCCAACTCAAGGGGGCAATTATAGAAGTTGGGTATCTTCTCAAATGTATTCTTGTGCTTCTCGTTTTCTTTGGCCTTGCATTATTAGTCAAAATGTGATAATGTATTGTCATGTACCAAAAATGAATGATAAAATAAGTTTAAGGACTTGCAAAGAAATATACACGGACAAGATAGGGCAAATGGATGCGGCCGCGCGCTGGGCGCACGGCCACCGCATCCCAGGACAGGCCCGGATATGACCCCAAATCGCTACCCAAACGGACAGAAACCGGACAAAACGGACGTCCGTTTGGGGTCGCGTGGTGGAGTTAGCCTTACGATGCAAGAATTCGTCAGCCGACCTTGTCTGGAGAGGAAAGGCGCGTGCCGGGGACAGACAAAAGCTGCTGCGTCCGCCCGCCCCGAAGGAGATCGATGGAGCCACCGAGGCATGCATGGCCCGTACGGCGTCTGTATGGGAAGCAGGAGACCGCGAGATCGCCGCACATGGCCGGAGAGGAGGCGGCGACGGCGTGCACCACATCGGCGAAAAGGAGAGGAAAGAACAATTCTACCCCGTGCCGTCTTCTTCCTGCTCTCTGCTCATCGTGAGGTGTCATTTCTCTCACCGAGAGACACTGTATGTTTTTCATTTAGCAGCGTGTCTGCTCTGTGCAAAGTAGTAGATGAGGATCACGACGCATCCTCCTGGTTCTAGTTCATATCATATCCATCGGCTCATGTGGACTGGGGTGCGGTTTCTTTCCTTTCTGTGAGATGTGGGTGACTGTAATCGCAAAAATCACAACAAGCCTATATAGGCAGAGCAGGTGAGAAGAAAAAATGCTGTAGAACTTCTAATTGGCGCCTTCAGTGCCTGGAAAAATGACGGAGGGAGTAGTAGACATTTTCCTTCTCTAAAAAAAATAGTTGCCCTGGATGGAAATTAACAGAATAAAAATGAATGGGAGAGTGCGTACATCTCGATATTGTACATGTTCACGAAGTCATTTTACGAAAAAACCGACAAGTTATGTGTTGCGTGTGAAAAAATCAAAACCTGGTGTTAATAAGTGTTTTCCCGCAAAAAAAAGTGTTTTCCACAAGACATCTTTTTGTCTTTTTTACACAAGCCACAAAAAATATCGGTTTTCTCCAAACTTGACGCGCACACATATAATGTCGAGATGCATACATCAAATTTTTATTTGGAATTTTTTCACACTTTAAAATAATTTTTGGTGACAGGAGCGCGCGCTCCCATGTGCCAAAGTGAATTTCTAGAACGGAATCATTCTGTTTTCTCTCTTTGCCTGTCTGTCGGGGTAACAACAGTCTTGCTTTCCTACACATGCAATGGCAGTGGAAATGGCAGGTGGATATACTGCAGTTGTCACGGATGAATAATGTGTGTTGTTTTGAGAAAGGGAAACGTTTACGCGCGGTGCGCCGGCGGAACGCTCGGGCTGGTCACTTCGCCACGCTGGCGCTAGCCACCAGGAAGGAAACACGTGTACCTTATCCTCTCCCCAACGCCTGCATCCACTCCTTCCTCGCGGCCGTGACCTCGCTTCCCCATCGCTTTCGGCCTCGCCTCCTTCGCCATAGCACCAGGCATCTCCGAGCACTCCTCCCTTCGCACCTCACGCTGCACTCCTCCATGGGGGTGCTGCTCCCAT
This sequence comes from Triticum aestivum, assembly GCF_018294505.1. Lineage (NCBI taxonomy): Eukaryota > Viridiplantae > Streptophyta > Magnoliopsida > Poales > Poaceae > Triticum > Triticum aestivum. The sequence goes on along the minus strand of NC_057801.1, from coordinate 800,320,364 downwards.
GCGCCATGGCCTGCGAGCTCAAGGTCAGGGCGGCCATGGCCTGCGAGCTCAAGGTCAAGGCGGCCATGGCTTACGAGCTCGGGGCGGACTGCGACGGGGGCTCCTACGAGCTGCTATGGGCGCCATGGCTTATGAGCTCCCGGGCAGACGACGACGGGGAAGACTGCGAGCTGCTATGGGCGACGTCGTTGAGCATTTGCTACTAGGAGAATCTCATCTGAGCTGCGAGCATTAAGCGACACCTCCCATGTTACAACTGGTGTTCAAGTAAGCTACCATAGGCGCCGCAAAAAGCTTCAACCGGTGACGCCAAATGCTGGGACCGCGTCGCAAAAAGCTTCGACCGGCATCGCAAAAAGCTTCAACCATGACGACATATGTCAGGGCTGGCTACTGCCGATACCAAAAAAGTTACAACCGTTGTCGCTTTTTGCTACTACCGGCGTTGTTGTTCGCTACATACTTCATGGCTTAGCTGCGACGTGCGACGACGGCGGCGATCAACAAGCTGCATGTTTTTGCTGTAAGGAAGACTATGTGTGCTACAACCGGCCATGGCAGAGCTACCACCGGTGAACTTTTTTGCTACAACCATGTACGGATTAGTTGTGACCTCGGTCGGGAGCTGCAACGGTTGATGTTTTTGCTACTACTTGTGTGGTTGTTTGCTACATGCTTCACGACTTAGCTATGACGTTCGACGATGGCGGCGACGTTTTTTTGCTACAACCGCTGCTGGTTTTTGCTTCATCCATTCGTGGATTAGCTGCAACCCGCTACAGCCGCAACGGCGGTTCGTTGCAACTGTGCTTTGATTTTGCTACCATCGGTGAAGATTTTTGCTACATCCATGCATTTGCTACGATAGTGCTTCAAACACGGTGATGAGCAGCGCGAGATGCTGGTGGTGGAGGTTGTGACGGGGGGTGAGGCGGCCGGGGGCCGGACGAGATGTGTGCGGGGGAGACGGGTGCAGAGCTTGGGGGGGGAGAAGGTGCGGCTGACCCGCAGGAGCCGGATTCGCGAGGGGAAGAGATGGCATCCCGTCGCGAAGAAGATGACGACAGAGGTCAAAAACGCCAGATCGACGACTACTGATGCGGCGAGCGGCGACGCCGAGCCGGCACGCGGAGCTGCAAACAGGAGGCCGGGGGAAGGTGAGGCGATTGGGGGCTACAGAAAATTCCGTCAGGCAAGTGGGGGAAGGAAGAAGACGAGTGGGGGAAGGAAGAAGAGAACACAGGCCCAATCGGATGGCTGCGCGCGGCTGAATCGGATGGCCAGGGGCTGACCGGCCGAACGGTTCGGCCAGTGCACCAGCGCAGATTAGCGCCCTTTGAGAAAGGGAAATGTTTGGCAACAGTGCGCCGACTGAGTTTGCGCCGGTCGCACGCTGCTTCGCCACGCGGGTCCTCGCTGGCATGCGCTACCTCCCTGCATCGGCACGTTTTCTTTGTCGGGCCCATGCTGTCCCTCCCCTTTTTTATTTTTCTCCTTCCTTATCCTCTTCGTCCCTCCCGTCATTCTCCTCCCCTCATTCCCTCTCTGTTTCTTCTTTTCCTCCATGGATCTCTCCTCTTGACCACCGGCCTCCACTGGTACTAGGAACTGGACATGGCCGTGTATCCATCCCCTACCCCTCATCCCCTTGTGATTTGTAATACGATGAGAGAAGCTCTCCCCCCTCCCCTCCCCCCCCCCACCCAAAAAACAGCCACTAAATCTGTGAGGCCGAGTGGAAGAACACGAGCGAGCTGCTGCTGCTGCGGAGCTAGGGGTGCTTCTTCACCTCCTCTACGACTGCGGCTGGGCAGCATGGCGGGGTGCCGCATGCTGCGATCGTGGTCACGCATGCTGGGAGTTGCAAGGTTCTGCAACTGGTGAAGCTAGAAGCTCAGTTGGGCGACCACGCCGGCGACTCCTCAATGTTGCAACTGCCGTAGCTAAAAGCTTTTACCGGCGTGGTAAAAAGGTGCGACCATGTTTTTTTTTGCTGAAACTGACCCATGTTTTTGCTACCACCCACCCGCCCAAAATTTGCTACCAGGTGATTTTTGCTGCAACCGATAAACCATTTTGCTACAACCGTTCCGATTTTTTGTTACTACCGGTGTTTTGTCGATTTTTGCTACATCCATCTTCTGTTTTTTCCTGTCTTTTTTGCTACAACCATATTTTGATTTTGCTGGAACTGAAGACATTTTTTGCTACATCTACCCACAGTTGTGTTGCTCAACGGCGGCAATGGCTTTTTTTTGCTACAACCGTCTCGGACTTTTGCTACTACTGGAGATGCCATTTTGCTACCACCGTAGTTTTTGCTACTACCAGAGTCTTCCTGGAAGCATTAGGAGTTTTTGCTACCACCCTTGTTTTTGTTTTGTTTTTGCTGGAACCATCCTAAATTTTTGCTACCACCGTCTTTTGATTTTGCTGGAACCGGCATTTTTCGCTTCGGTGTCGGCGGTGAAGGCGGGTGGTGTTTTGGTTCGCCGGCGGCTGCGAGCGCCGGCGATGAGCAGGGGCAGCGGTGGTCCGAGCGTGAGCAACGCGGGCCAGCGTGTGGGATCCTGCGAGCGGCGGCAAGGCTTGCTTTTTGTTCTTCTCTTTTTTTCCTGTGGGGGGGGGGGGGGGGGGGGGGGGGATGATGATAGAAGATGCGGGCCAGATCTGACGTACACGCACGTCCAGTTCAAGCGGCTCTGATTTGACCGGCCGAAACGTTCCGCCGATGCGCCGGCGCAGAGTACTGCCCTTTGAGAAAAGCATTGCAAAAGATGTTTCGACCAGCGGAGTGGAGTACTACTGTCACGAAGTAACGACAGATGAGTACGAGCGCACAAGGGTCATCTCTAATCTAAGCTAATCTCACTCAGTACTCTGCTCGATCTGCTGGTGCATGCATCCAGTTATGTTCCGATCTATCCTGGACGATCTCTCCTCCTTATCCTGATCTGATTTGACGGAGCCAAGTCAAGCTATGCTTACGCAGATGGAAGATGCGCACGGACGCATCGAATCCGGCCTACGCCGACGGGCGGGCCTCCATCGAACAGCGGAGAGAGCATTCAAAGTTGGTTTGGCACCAACCCGAAGCAACCAAGATCACACACATACGCAGACGCGACCGCCCATGCAATGCAATGCACGCGAATTAAACACCATGCATGCCCCGATCGCCGACGCCTTGCCGGCAACAGGATCCCGTAGATTGACGCTGCTTTGCAACGGAGGAGGAGGAGGCGCTTTGTTGGTCTCTTTGTAACGAGTAATGGTGGGAGCATCGGGCAGCTCTCGTCCTTGAATTCCTGCAGATCTGCGTGCTATAATAAAAAAACCGCGTGTGGTGTGAGCAAGGTAAATTGCACCATCTTTTTACGCAGTACAGTACGTACCGCGGCGACGGTGACAGTAGGAGTATTTAACCAAAAACTACCACAATTCGCGGAAACGTAACAGAAAACTACAACATTACGATTTTGTCCCGAAAACTACCACTTTTTTATTAATCCGTGGCAAAAAACTATCAAGTGTGAAAACTGCTCGCTTTGCCTGGGTTAAAAATGCAACATGGTCCCTAGTTTTTCTTAAAAAAAGCAATCCAGTCCCTCCGGGCCGACTGCCCCAGGCCCTCGCCGCCGCCGCCGCTCTCCGGCTCCCTCCGCCGCCTCGCCAAGCTCCTCCGCCAGGCCCCCTCGGTCCCGCACCGCCTCGCGCCCAAGCTCGAGCGGGAGGACCGCCCGGACGACGAGGAGACCGGCGGGTCTCCCCTGTACCGCGACTGGCCACCGGTGCCCAAGCGGCGGAGGACGGCCGTCTCGCTGTCGCCGCTGAGCTCCTTTGCGGAGCATCACCCTGGCGCTCCACACGTCCACCTTCTCGCCGTACTCCCTCCCGGCCACCACCTCGGGCGCCACGTAGTACGGCGTGCCGACGAGCCCGGTCATCGGCCGCCCGTCCCCGAACCACTCCGCGGAAACGAAGTCGGCGAGCTTGAGCGCGCCGGTGGCGGCGTCGAAGAGGAGGTTGTCGGGCTTGACGTCGCGGTGCGCGATCCCGCGGCGGTGGCACGCGGCGAGCGCGGACGCTGCGCGGCCAGCCCCGCCGCCTCGCGCTCGGGGAGGCGGCCGCCACGGGCGGAGAGGAGCGAGAGGAGGTCCCCGCCGGCGCAGAGGTCGACGACGAGGTGCACGGCGTCCGCGTCGTCGAAGGCGGCGTGGAGCGCGACCGGGTTGCAGGGACTGGATTGCTTTTTTTAAGAAAAACTAGGGACCCGATTGCATTTTTAGCCCGCTTATGTGTGGGGTCGGGCAGTCAGATTCGGGTTTAACCCAGGCAAAGCGAGCAGTTTTCACACTTGGTAGTTTTTTGCCACGGATTAATAAAGAAGTGGTAGTTTTCGGGACAAAATCGTAAAGTGGTAGTTTTCTGTCACGTTTCCGGTAGTTTTTGGTTAAATACTCTGACAGTAGTCTGGCCAAGAACGAGGTAGAACTACGTCCGTAGTACTGTGCAGAGGAGGAAGTAAATAAAGTAATTAACGGGACAGCAGCGGCGGTGGACCGGATCGTTGGCTCTACTCCACCAACAGAATCTCGTACGGCCGATTGGAGAAAAGATTGCGGGATCGCCTCTTATTCTTCTACTTCTCGGGGCACGATCAGTCTGGATACAGTACACCATGGGTACCGTACTGGCGCGCATGCACATGTGACAAGAGGAAGAGGAAGGCTGCGGTGACATCTCGTCGGACTCCCATGTGTTCTCATTTGCATTGGGTTATTGGACGGGTGCATGTGTAGCCTAGCCCAAGTACTACGTGCCAGTTAAGTAGCCTTCGTACGGATCAAATGAGAACAATGATCGCACGTACTAGTACAAGAATTCGCCAGCCGAGCTTGTCTGGAGAGGCAGGCAGGCAGGATCGTCTCTACCGATCCCGGGAAAGACGATCGTGTCGATCGGATAGGGGTGACCGACGACGACCGGAAAGGCGCGCGGGCGGGGCCGTGGGCAGGCGAAAGCTGCTCCGCGCGCCCTGCCCGAAGGAGATCGATCATCGGTCGAGGTGTGCATGCATGGGCCGCACAGTGCCTGCACGGATAGCAGGAGACCACGAGATCGCCGCACATGGCCGGAGATGCAGCTGCGACGGCGTGGCATCCCAACGGCGAAAGGAGAGGGAAGAGCCTTGCCGCCCGCCCTACTCGTCATGAGGTGTCACTTGTCTGACCACGAGATACTGTTGTATGACCCTTTTCTTTTAGCAGCGTGTACTGCTCGTCGCTGACGAACGAACGCTCGAGACCACTTTGGCAGCGCATCCTGCTCTTGGTTCGTATCCTGCATCCAGTAGGAATGTAGGAGAGAGGACTGTTAGTCACGTCTCGCAGAAAGAAATTCTGGTAGCGAGTGCGCATTTGGGACACGAATGGAATGAAATGAACTCCAAACTCGGCCGTGGATCGACGCAACAATAGCGGGTGCATGAACTGGAGTGCGACTGTAGTAGATTCTTTTTTTTTTTTTGAGAAATCTCGTCCAACTTTATTAAACCTCGGAGATGTTCAAATGTACAAAGTCCTGGTCATGGGGATGCCCAGCCACAAATGACAGCCTACGCCTAAATTACAAACAAGAATATTTGGCCACTTCTTTTTTTGAGTAAAATAAGAATATTTTGCGACTTTATTTTTTTGAGACAAAGAATATTTGGCGGATGGATCGACAAACGCATCCGCTCTCGTTCGTATCATATCTATGGGCCCAGGCCCATGTGCATTGCAGGGCGTTTATTTACTCTTCTTTCTGTGAAATCACTAATTAAGGAGTACTCCTTGCGATGGCGCAGATGCAACCCGCGTGTTTTCCCTTTTTTCGTAGATCCGTTTATTCAAAAAGTTTTATCTCTTAAACCGTGCGTCCAAATCTCGAACCGTTCTCGCCGTTGGATTTCCTGTGTTGAGATGTTCAAAACTAGATCCCATGTTGATAGGTTTTGACGAACTTTTTTTCATGAAAAAACCCAGACAAAAAAACCGACGAAAAAACCAAACTGGGAACACGGTTTTTTCCCTTCCCGAAAGAGGCACGCCCGTGCCTCTGACGAAATCAGAACCGTGCCTCTCACGGAAGCAAAACCTTGCATCTCGCGAAAAAAAAATAGAAAACATGTTTTTTCCTTTCCGAAAGAGGCACGCTCGTGCCTCTCGTGAAAGCACAACCGTACCTCTCACGGAAGCAAAATCGTGCCTCTCGCGAAAGAAAAAAAAACAAAAAACGCGTTTTTTTCCCTTTTCGAAAGAGGCACGCCCATGCCTCTTGCGAAAGCACAACCGTGCCTCTCGCGGAAACAAAACTGTGCCTCTCGCGAAAGAAAAAAAAATATGTTTTTTTGTTTTCGTGGAGGCACGGCCGTGACTCTTGCGAAAGCACAATCGTGCCTCTCGCGGAAGCAAAACCGTGCCTCTCGCGAAAGAAAAAAAAAACAGAAAACACGTTTTTTTCGTTTCCAAGAGGCACGGCCGTGCCTCTCGTGAAAGCACAACCGTGCCTCTCGCGAAAACAAAACCGTGACTCTCGCAAAAAAAATGCATTTTTTGCGAAAAAAATTTCCGAATTTTTTTTGGTTGAAAAGTTCGGGAATACCGGTGGAAAACCAAAACGTAAAAAAATACCGTTTAAAAAGCCGAAAACGCGTGCGGAAAAATTAAAAATAAAATCCGGAAAGAGCGCCCAGAGCCCGACACGTGGCAAATAGCTGAGAGCACGCCAAGTGGGTTGATCGTTGCGAGGCTCCCGAAGGAGCGCTCATTAATTAATTGCTCCCTCGTTTCTGAGGACATAATTACGATGCTTCACTAGTCGCAGAGGGCCGGCTCATTCTCCCCTCTTTTTTCTTTTGTTAACCTTGCAAAAAAAGGTGCGCAAAAGTGAATCAAACCCGCAACCTATTCGTACGATGTTAGATGCAGAAACAAATTGTCTCAAAAAAAAGGGAACAAACTAGACTAGCTCACCTCTTGTGAACACTAACAAGTTTTCTCTTCTTTCTTCTGTTATTGTCCTAAGTTTTTCCCAGTTCGCTGGATGGTTCTTATACTTTTTTCTTTTCTTTTTTGCAAATACATGAACTTATTCTATTTTTGCAATCTGGTTTAAGGATCAACTTTTTTTTTTCAAATTCTTGAACTTTTTTAAAAACTTATGATTTTTTCAATATCAATGAACCTTTTCCCAAATGTGAGAATTTGAACTTTGTTCAAAATTTATGATTTTTTTCGAAATTGGTGAACTTTTTTCAAATTTGGTGAAATTTTTTAACATCGATGAATTTTTTACGAACTTTTTTTCTAATTCAATTCTTCTTCAAATTCGATTAACTTTATTTAAAGTTCATGATTGTTTTTCAAAAATCAATGAACTTTTGCGAATTCATGATTTTTTATTATTTTTTTCTCAGAAGCACTTGATTACATGGGCCAGCCCACCAGCGTTGTCTCCAACTCCCTGGTGCCTGAAGCGCCGAATAGGAGCTCCTGATAATTATACCTATAGGCTATAGTCCCTCAAATACAATAATATGCACCAATATGGACATGGATATGTCTCAAACTATGCGCCGTGCCAGCCACGTGCCACGTCAATAATATGCACCTTGAAGATGGAAACAAAAACCTTTTCAAAAAAATATCTGGATTTTAAATGTAAGAAAATTTGACGTATCTTCATTCAAGACCACAAGAATGCACAATTATTGTGCACACTCATTGTACTTTTACAATACAAACTATTAAAAATGGAGAAGGTGTTAGAAAATGTATATACATTTTCCACATTATATCTTCAACTACCGGTTTCTAAATTCAGGTAACATAATATAAAAAATCATGTTTACCTCTTCAAGTTACTCAATAATGAAAATACAATGTATATTAGAATACACAATAATTGTGTATTAGCAATTATTCTACATTTCATATTCCTTTTTAATCAGAAAAGATAAAAAGAAAATAAACACGAACTTGAAAAAAAGACCCCTGGATATTGGCATATAATAGGGCAAAAATATAACCATTTTCATAAAAGATCACTTAAGAATCCAATTACAAGTCTCTTTGTACATCTTTGTCTTTACTACATAATCTACATTTTCGCTACATTCCCCCTCAAAAGGTTATCCGTAGTAAGTTAACCATTCTTCAACATAAGCCAAAAGAAAACTTTTACCTTCGAAGGAATTTTACCAAACCATAATTTCCTAAAAGGGAACCTAACCTAAACAACGTTCAACATAGTAACACTTAATTTACTAAAAATTCAGAAGTGCTGCCAAATGTCCATATAACTTGTCTTTTTTCATGACTAGACAAACTAATATCAATACAAGATCATGTATTTTCTGCCAATATACCATCAAGTCCCTCTTCAAAGTTCCCCTGAGTTGTAGGTGCTGTATTATTTCGTAAAGAAGCCAGATGTCTAATTGCATAGAAAAAACTAGCCGAATTCTATAGATTTCATGTAATTTGATCTCTAGTTAATAGTTCTAGAATACCTTTATGTTACACTTGGTACATCCTAATTCTCGAGCAGTTGACACAACTTGTGTCATTTGTGTAAAGAAAATGTCAAAATGGCTCAATGCACAAGCGTCATGAGCCAGGAAAGCCACACACCGTACCAAGAAATGGCTAACAAAAGCTAGGAAAACCTTACAAAAGCCAAACAAGCCTAATAAGCACGTGAAGCAAAAAACACCAAGGGTTGTTACAAAAAAAAGGAAGAGCTCCAGGCACCGGCCTGAGAATTCCCTATTGAAAATCCAATCAAACATTTTCTTTCAGTATAATAATCTGTATAATCAACAAACCACCCTTGGACATGATTTGTTCGATAAAACATAATAACATCTCAACCAATGAATCCTCACATAGGCCATGCTCTATGTAATGTGATGTTTTACTTAATACCTGGGGTGTATACGAAAGTTTTTTCGATCACCTTGGGTGGAGTATTAGCCATTAGGTTTAATTTGCCTCCTCGTAAGAAAAAGTTTTGTTGTGTCAATATAGTGAGTTTATAAACGTACTGCCCATATAATATGAATTCAACCTAACATTGTTGAAGTATAAATGCATAGCCCACCTTTCCCCACCAGCTTGAGGTTTTGGGTGAAGTACCTGGTGCATGCAGTTCTACATGGTATTAGAATCAAGAGGTTTTGAGTTCAAGACCCTGATGGCGCAATTTAAAGATAAACAATTACAACCCACTTTCGGTCCAAACATGAGGGGGAGTGTTGAAGTATAAATGTATAACCCACCTTTCCCAATCAGCTTGAGGTTTTGGGTGAACTGACTGGTGCGTGCAGTTCTACAAACATGTGTTTACGTTATTTCTTTGACAGCTCTATGTCCATGAGCTGAGAAACTATTCTAGTCTAATATTCATACACGCTTTATCTATTTCCGACCAGGAATTACTATAGAATAATCACTCCATAGAGTTTCACAAATAAGTCACATACTTGCCATTTGATATAAATTACATTATTCGAGGGATGTTTAATAAATCATGGATGCAAAGAAATATAATCATATATTTGATTGCATCTAGGGCATATTACTAACATATTGGAGAGAAATGTTAATTTCAGAGGGGACAAGCCAACAAACAGTGAGACTATCTGCCCCTAAAAAAACCGTGAGACTATCTGTGCCCCTAACAAAATCGTGAGACTATCTGTGCAATCTTACTATTATGAAATTGGAATACCTGTAAATCTGTTGATATGAGTGAATCTTACTGATTTGTGAAATCTCATTAGAACTTCTGTGAATAAAAACTGAGAATTTATTGGAACGATATGGTGTTAGTTTCTTTAATTACACACATTCCATCAAATCCACACATTTCAAACTTTTTTACGAATATCTATTTGTTTCACAATTTTCAAAGAGGTTTCACATAACTTTAACTATATTGCTAGTGTACTGTTCGCAAACTTATCCTGATCTCACAAAACTTATACGGTGTTAGTTTCTTTAATTACACACTTTCCATCAAATCCACACATTTCAAACTTTTTTACGAATATCTATTTGTTTCACAATTTTCAAAGAGGTTTCACATAACTTTAACTATATTGCTAGTGTACTGTTCACAAACTTATCCTGATCTCACAACTCATAGAGGTTGAGCTTGTACTTTTCACAAGAAGCGTGCCTTTAAATTGATGTTTTGTCGTTATTGAGGGCAAAAATAATAATCAGATTAAATAATAATAATACAATTCGTGTAAACTTAATTGTCATTTTGGTTTCCTATTGCATAGCTTAAGATGATGTGGACGGTAGGCTAATGTGTGCAGTAAATTGCACATAAATATTAAAGCCAAGTACCAGCGATAGTATAAATTCATTCGTGTCTCAGTGTCAGTTATGAAGCACAAAGTAGAAATAGCAAACAAAATTGTTGACAAATAGTTTCGTCATGAAACTTTTACTAAATCAAAGGATAGGTGGTTGACGTAAGCTCTAATACAAGTTTTATATTAAATTATGTGGGTCTAGCAAGCTAAACTTCATGCCTACAATTTATTGGATTCTCTAAGTTTGGCTGATATTTTATTACAATGAAAAAACAATAGTAGTAATAGTAATAAATATGGAATAATATTACATGACTTCTAGACTATACTCTTACACCATATAAACTTATACAAGATAAAGTAATACTCCCTCCGTTCCTAAATTTATGTCTTTTTTAGAGATTCCACTACGGACTACATACGAAGCAAAATGAGCAAATCTACACTATTAAATATGCTTATATACATCCGCACGTAGTTCATATTGGAATTTGTAAAAAGAATTATATTTAGAAACGGGGGGAGTAGATGATTAAAGTGTTGTTTGCGCCATGCACACATGCTACTACTCTAGTTTACAATAAAGGTGCATATGCATGAAGTTCACATCTCAACAATGACCTTTCCGGTCGCGTGCCCGCTCATGCTCTTCTCCCATGCATCGGCTACCTTCTCAAAAGGGTGTCGTGAGTCGACAACCGTCTTGAGCTTCCCTTCCTTCATCAGGTCAAGCGCAGGAACCTCAGGTCCTCCTTCTCCATCGATGCGATCATAATGGATAGCTTCTTCTTGGAGAAAAATGTCAGGATTGATGCGACGAAGTTCCAAAAGTTGGAAGCTATGTCGACAACTCTGCCATGGCAGTTGAGGGCCGGCTTGAAGGCCGACCACTTGCCATCGCTCGTGATGTTCACGATGTAGTCGTACTTCTTGCCCGAAGAATTTTCAGTGCTGCACCTTCCAGAGTCTTGTAGTCAAGCACCTCATCGGCGCCGATGTTCGCGACGACCTCCAGGTTGCGCGCACCGCAGGTTGCGGTGACATTGTGGTTTCCGAGCTTGGCGAGCTGAACTGCGTATGTGCCGATGCCGCCTGATCCCGCGGTGATCAAGATGTTGCTGCTGCTGCCCGTTCCGTCGAACTTTGTGCCAATGGCCCTCAGGGCCTGCAGAGCAGTGAAGCCGGCGAGGGGCAGCCCTGCGGCATCAGCAGCGGATATTCCGGCAGGGCAAGCGACGGTGATGCTCTCCGATGCTGCAACGTACTCAGCGAGGCCGCCGGATTTCTGTAATTACATACCTAGTGTCATGAATGATGGACATGTACAATAACATAAAATGAATTGTTAAAATTGGGATTTTGCGAATTACCCAGAAAACTAATTTGGACACAACTTTGTCACCGACTTTCAACTCTTGAACTGCAGGGCCTACCTCAACAACCTCTCCAGCAACATCGGTTACTGTTTCATTGGTAGGTAGGGAAATGAGTGGTTAGATTGCCATTTGATGATAACAAAGCATAGACATATCTTTCATTTTATAACTAACAACAAAATTACATATGACCCCTGCCAAAACAAAAAACATAATATCATTGCGTAGATTTGACCATTCATGAATTACTACATGAGACCGGGTCTTTCCCCCCTTACCCCCCCCCCCCCCCCCCCCCCAGCTAAACCATTCCGTAACAGTTTGCAATACTCCATGGGAAATATTTTCACCACAAAAGCCAAAGTCTGGAATACAAGCAATATATTTCTGAAAATCCGGATAATCGTGTTCATAAAAGTGTACTAATTTATATGTGAATACCTGGAATAAACGGGAACTTAGGAACGAAAGGACGTATCAAGCCTTTCTGGATATTCCAGTCCGCTGGATTTATGCTTGCTGCTTCAATCTTTATAAGAACCTCATCTTTCTTCGGTGAAGGGACAGGGATATCCACGTACTGAAATAAAACCAAGTCAACCTTCATTTTCATCTTGAGAAGTCAACTGCATTCGCAGGTCCTAAATTCTAAGTCATGCCTCTTGATTGAGAACTCCTAGCTCCATCTCCCTTTCCAGGATAAAGGGTAGTAGTATGTCTCCTGATCAACAAGTTTTATGATCTACTATTTGAAGCTACAGATCTCTAGGAAGCAGCTGTGAACTTTGCATGAAGCTGCATATGGTTCCACTGACAAATACTACCATAATAATGCATCCTAAAGCTCCTCAAGATGGAAACAAGAGATGACCTTGAGTGCCGCGGCGCCGCCACCGTAGCCGGTGTACTGGACGGCGCGCATGGTGGAGGGCTTCGCCCCGGCGGCGGCCATAATGCTGAGTTTTTTGATGGAGCTGGGGGAGAATGAAGCTAGATCGTCAAGACGTATGACTGAGTACGCATATAAGGCAGTCTTGCAATTTGCAAAGACAGGTGACTTGGTTACAAAGAGTTTGACCGGGAACTAGATGATAGCTCTTGGATATTTAAGTAGGGAACATACGAGCAAGCAGTAGTCACACTTATATTAACACAACTTGATGTTTGACTATGAGTGCTTGCATCATAATTTGCGAGAGTGTTCCTCTCGTGGGCCCCACCAACCAACTGCGTGACAGCATGTGGGTCACATCGGCAATCAGGAGCGTGAATGAACAAGTTATTTTTTTAAAGGACGATAATCCCCGGCCTCTGCATCGAGCCATGCCCACAGCCGACATGGTTCCATCTCAGATCCAGAATGGACTTCTTCATCCCTGTCCTTGCTGCTGCATCGTCTCATTGGCTTCAGAGTTCAGACAGAGCCTGTGCAAATATGCCCAGCCTGAAACCAGCACAACTGCACATGCATCTAGAGTTGAAAAACGGAACGAACCCAGGACATAAGCAAAATGCATATTGCATTGCAGGTTTAGTATCCCAGCCTCCTCTGGACCATCTCTGACAAGACACCATCGCAATTACCTCCATCTCAAAATATAAGACGTTTTTGTAGGCCCGTAGTGCGATTTTGTTAGAAATGACGGTACTGAGCACCTTGCACCTAACATGCACGCGTACAGCGAGTGCCTGGAGAGAAATATAAAATCCAAGGGACAGGTGATTGATGCGGAGATAACAGGTGGATGAACTATTGTTATTGCAGCACCTCAGCTCTTCAACCCAGGAAAGTGTATCAAACATAACAATGCCAAGACAAACTCGAGCAAATGCCCCCATGTTTGTTTGTTTTTTGCGGAGAAAGTATGGTAAGTATACATTGATCAGACATAAGTTCCCTCTAGAAAATGCCAAGACAAGCATTTTCCAGCATACACTCTATAAACATATGATGACCCAAACTCAAAAGTAAGATACAAAGCACCGTCAGTGATCAGGAGCATCAGTTAAAACGTGGAACCTCCCAGCTTCAGTCTGAAGTTCACAATGCAGAGGAGCTTCAGAATGCAGAGGACAATGCAGCCAGCCTGAAATTATAACTACAGCACCTCAGTCAGTTTTTCAACCCAGCAAGAGTACCTCTCAAGGGGAGCATAGCACTGTAATAACATACTTGATCATTGTCCCAACCAGCGAGCAAATTCCCCTGTTTTTCTGCCGAGGAAGTATGGTACTTCCTTTTTAATGGCCAGAGCTTCTTCATTCCTCTTGGCGATAGTCTAAGCCAGCTCCATACTCCCACGCTTCGAGATACCGCTCCCACTGATACCTACCCCTCGGCGCCAAAGATTCAACCCAGGGCCGAACAGCCGGACCGACAAAGCCAGAAAGAAACGTGTAGTAACCAAGCATCACGAAGTGGCCAGACCAGTTGAGGATGGCCCCAACGCCAACCTGCCTGAATATTTCAGGCAAGATCCGCGGCCGGCTGATCATCACCAGGCCCAACGTTTTCACCAGGGGTCCAAACTGTATCACATCCTGGAGAAACGGCCGGAGCACCGAGTCCCCGAGCCTCTGCATCGACTGGAAGTTCGCAAAGAGAAGCTCGTTGATAAAAGTCGGCGAGATACCCGTCCCTGGCCTCGTCGACATTGCCCTCTGGAACAGCCATGACGCGCTTAGATTCGGCATGTAAGGGTTTAGCAGCTTCAGACTTTGAGTGTCCAGGAAATCTCCTGAAACCGCTTCGTGCACGCCGTTGGACAGACGGCCGAGGTGCCTTGTCAGGCTCCCAAACCCCCCGAATGAGACGGGTGACTGGATCCCACTGGCGTCGCCGACCTGTAAGATCCGGTCGAACGCGGCCGGCAGCGGGCTGTCACGGTAAGTCGGGAAGATCCCGTATATGACTCTCCTTATGTCCAAGTTGTCAAGAACTGTGTCCTGGTAACCAGGGATGAGATCCCAGAACATCTCCAGGAGTTCCTCCAGCTTCGGGCACCCGAACTGCGGATCGACATATGTGAACATGTATGTGGTGCGATCAGTCGGGCCGGAGCCAGCAGGAAATGCCTCCCAGAAGAGCTGCACTGATCCTCCTGAATCTCCCCCAACTTTTTTTACCGACGAGCTGCTGAAGATAACATCACTGGTTGTGTTCTTCTCAAACCCACGAGCACAGGCACCGACAACGAGGCATAGTCCGTCCGGTCTCCTGCCGGAGCGGATCTGCCGCACTATCGGGGAGAAGTTGCCCATGGCATCGACGACGAGCCGGCAACGCAGACGATCACCGTCGCTCAAATTCAGCACCGCAAGATCGTCGTGAACCGAGATGCTCGACACGCTCTTCCCCTCAAAGATCGCTCCTCCGGACAAGATGAAGCGGGCTTTCATGATCTCGACGAGCTTCGCCGGCGATATCCCGAGGTGGAGGATGTCCTCCACCCAAATCTCGCCTTTACCCTCGAAGCCGCACCGGTTGGGGTTGAAGTCGCTGGTGACCACCTGCTCGGCCTCGGCCTCGGAGAGGATGCCGACCTGCACGATCTCCATGAGCTCCTTCCGTGAGATGTTCCACTCCTGCTCCCGGCCTTTGACGGCGCCCCTCTCGACGATGCCCACCCGGAGGCCTCTGTAGCTGAGCGCGCTGGCCATGAAGATGCCCAGCGTGCCGCCGCACACCAGCACGTCGAAGGTCTCCACGCCGGGATCGGCGGCCGCCGGTGGTGCTGGGCCTTGGACGCGGGTGACGATCTGGGGAGGGGCTTTGGAGGAGGAGGCTTCTTGGGGTGCTGAGCATATGCTGGCGCAGATTTGGTCCAACCTCTTCAGCGCGTCGTATGAGTACGCCCCGCCGGCGCCGCCGACCTCTTCGCCGGCAGAGGAAATCTTGTCCATAATCATCTGGGTTCTGGAGGGCGGCGGCTGGGCCTTATCCCCCGACGCCCTGACGCGCACGAGGCCGCGGCGGCACCGCAGCGGCTTGAGGGCGAGGCGGCGGGCATGGCAAAGAGCACGGGGCGGCGGAGCGGTGGGAAGGGGAAGAGGCGGCATGAGGCTGGTTGGATTGGAATTTGGATTCGGGCGCCTGCGCTGGGAGGGAGGGACATGGCTGGCTGGATGGCGGGCGACGTGGTCCATCCCAGACCCAGCGCGACGCCGGCGAGCAGCAGAGCACCACCCAATGCAATGCCTCTCATCTCATTTTGTTCCTCAGCGACATCCTCTCCCCTGCTTGCTTGGAGCCGGCTCATATCCACCGCACACAGCACATCGGACGGCTCTCCTCTGCCCAATACTAGTACTTGCTGCTGCTTCTACCGAGGAAGCATTTTCCACCATACTCTGGATCAACACAAGTAACACCACTCTGCCATAAGGTCTTAGGGCATCTCCAATAGCATGTGTATATTTGGATGTCTATATATTTATATAGACAATGGTCTAAAAAGATTTCCTCATATACACATCCAATTTTGCATCAGAACGTCTATATACAGGGACCATGACAGATGCGCCGTTGTTGGGGAGAGAAAGAAATCATGACTACAGCTGAGTTTAGACAACGCCTTCATATTGTCCAGGCGTGGACATTGTCGAGGTCGATTTAGAGGATGTGTATATTTGAACGACCATATAGACAAGCTGTTGGACTCCTATTTTAGGCTCACGTCGTAAAAAACGAGTATAGACATCCATATAAACAAGCTATTGAAGATGCTCTTACATATGCTCAAACAAACACAAAAATAACGCAAAGCGCGCTCCGGAGCATGAGTAAGAAGAAAAAAATGGCTATCCCGAGGTTTCATGTCGAAAGTTTACAACGCACGCACCGACCCAATGCTGGGAGCGACGGCGAGGAGGCCAAGGGGCTGTTTGGATCTCGACCAAAACCAGCCCGACCAAAAAGTTGGCAAGCCCGTAAAATTTGGTGCCCGTTTGGATCACTACCAAACAATTGGCACGCCCAGCGCGCCCGCGAGACGCCAATGTAAACTTAGCCAACTCACGGGCGAGTTGAGGGCGGCGAAAAGCTCCGCCAAAATTTTGGCATCGCACCTTGCACTCTCTGGGGCCGTTTGGATTATGCCTGCGGCCGTCCTGCCAATCAGTGGCACGCCAAAATTTTGGCGGAGGAAACGGCCGCCGGCGCCTTGCCAAATAATTGGCTGCACAATAGAAGGGAAGGGCATGCGAGGCTAGGGCGAGCCAAATAATCGGATCTGAACCAAACGCGTGCCATCGCTCCGGTCAACGACCAAATATTTGGTCGGGCACGTCAGGGCTACGATCCAAACAGGCCCTCTGTCTCGTTGGGTCCCAGGTAACTATTCCTTTATTTTATTAGTATCTGCTGCATGCTGGCTGTAGTTTAATCTGTGGGTCCTCACAATGCATGCAAGCATGCTACTCCACAGTGCAAGGGCCAAAACATGGACGGCTACAATCCAAACAATGATTACTTACCAAAATTTTGATCATGCCCTCACATTAGTCATACCAAAAAATTGGTGGGGCTAGATGGGGCACAATCCAAACAGCCGCCAAGTTCAGTTACGCCTTCACCAGCTGGGCAGCGGCAAGTGCGTGCTAAGAGATTCCTCTAAGCAGTCTGCGGATCTAAAGGGTGATTGTTTCACCATCGGTACGACATCCTGAGGGCGAGCATTTCTGAAGCATGAATGGGAGGAATTTCCGAAGCATTGTCCAGCTCCCGCTGAACACGCCATGTCTTACTCTGTCCGAAAAATTCAGGCAAATCAGCATGCATAGATGATGCCTCCTGGGATGTTATCAGGTTGAGCCGATGTTGTTTTTGCTGATGCTAGCTGCTCCAAAGATCAACATCGTTTCATGCGACACATTCCGAATAAAAGTAATACAGTACACGTTTCACGTTCTGTCTTTTTGTGTGGAACAAATGTTTGTTACATGTAAAAACAATGTCTTCGATATATATTGCATGATATATATATTGCATGGTAAAAACAATGTTTGTTATATATTGCATGGTATATATATACACACTGCAAGGGTATTTTCCCTGAATCAACAAGCATTCCAAGAAACCGGACCAAACCCGACGGCTGGGATGGCGTGTCACGATTGTGACGTGCGATGGCGTGTCTCCCTCGCCGCCGACCTGACACTACTAGGAAAAGGGCTATAGATAGAATTGACACTAATGGCGCACCTGGAAAGCAGTGCGCCACTACTATATACTAATGGCGCATTAGTTGGTGATGCGCCATTAGTGTGGAAGACAAAATGTGCGTCAGTAGTGATAAATTTTTTTCATTTTTACATACATACTAATGTCGCATCCCGCCGAAGTGCGCCATTACTTAATGACGCACCAGACCAGGAGTGCGCCAGTACTGAATTTTTTTTAATTCTTTTTTTGCAAAACTACTAATGGCGCACCGTGTCACAGTGCGCAATTACTAGTTTAAACTACTAATGGCGCACCGTGCCACAGTGCGCCATTAATATATATATATATTACTTTTCTGCAAAACTACTAATGGCGCACCACCTGCAGGTGCGCCATTAGTAACCAGGGTTACTAATGGCGCATTTGCGGGTGATGCGCCATTAGTAACCTGGGACCCCAAAAAGATATTTTGGACAGCCCCACACCTACCCACTCACTTTCCCCACTTCATTCCCTCCACCTCCTTCTCCAAGCTTTCGGCTGCCTCCTCCTCCTCACCTCATTTCCACCATAGATTCATCAAATTAAGTGGTGAAATTACCTTTTTTTGATAGGTAAGTAAGGGAAAAGCTATCTTCATGATGTAGATCTACTTTTTTTCTCCCTAGCTCGCTCCAACAACGTGCACATGCACTTTTTGTGGCCTAGCTAGATCTATGTATGTTCGTGGTGTTGCATATGTTTGTGGTGTTGCATATATGTTTGTGTTTGCAGGTACCGGTATTGGAAATGCGATAGTTGTCAATATTTTGCCGGAATGTTGATTCATTTCCGTTTCGGCGAGAATTTTGGCACTATGCATTCTTTTTGGTCCTATTTTTAGAGAAGGTCATGCCAAATTTTTTTTTTGTTCTAAAATATTGTTTTGCTCTACCCCGCAGGCGACCATGGTCCGCACGATGACTGAAGGCATCGTGAATAGGTTTTTGAGCTCCGCGAAGGCCGAGATGCTTCAAAAGAACGAGACGGAGATAAGATGTCCGTGTCGAAGATGCAAGCTGAAGTGCCTTATTGCGGACCCGAATTCGGGGCAGGTGCGGGACCACCTGCTCTTGCGTGGTTTCATGGATGGCTATCGGTGGCAAGGTGATGAAGATGACTATGAAGTCGTCCATGGGGGCCGGACAAGAAATGAGGAAGGGCAACACGACAAGTACCACCGCGGCGAGGGCGGGCGAGAAGACGAAGAATCTCCAGGACATGATCACGACGGTGATGCTGTACACAGTCATCATGTAGAAGATGTCGTACATGATGATGAGGAAGATCAAGACGAAGGGCATGATCATGAAGATGAAGATGCCGGAGCAGACGACGATGGAGGCTGGGTGCAGGACCCTCATATTCAAGAGCTGCTTCTCAAGCATACGGATAACGCAAAGAGCTGCCGCCCGAGAGAAAGCCAAGCTGGATCAACTAGAGATAGACGCGGTTACTCCATTGTATGAAGGATGCAGGCCTGAGGATACCCGCCTGAAAGTAACGCTCATGGCTCTGGAGATGAAGGTAAAACACAAAATGATCGACGCATGCTTCGACGAGAACATGTCATTCTGGCACGAACGTCTTCCCAAGGGGAACAAGTGCCCGACCAGTTTCGAGAAGGCGAAGAAAATCGTGTGTCCTCTGGATTTACCGCACGTGAAATACCATGTGTGCATGAACAATTACATCATTTATCGAGACGAGCACGCGGAGTCTACCATATGTCCGGTGTGCGGCGTCACTCGATACAAGAAGAGGAAGAAAGCTCCTCGAAAACGGTGTGGTACTTTCCGATCACTCCTCGTCTGCAGCGGTATTTCGCGGACCCTAAGGTAGCAAAGCTCCTGCGTTGGCACGCGGATAGGGAGGAGAAGAAGAGGGAAGATAACAGAAATGATCCGGAGATAAATAAAAAAAAGGCAAGATGCTGAGTCACCCTAAGGATGCGAGCAAGTGGCAAGCGTTGAACTTCAAATACCCAGAATTTGGGAAGGATCCAAGGAACATCGTGCTGGGCGCGAGCACCGATGGAGTCAATCTGTTTGGCAGCCAGACAAGCACACATAGCACCTGTCCTGTGTTTGTGTGGATGTACAACCTTCCCCCCTGGTTGTGCATGAAGAGGAAGTACATTCACATGAGTATGCTAATTGAAGGGCCGAAACAACCAGGGAACGACATCAATCTGTATCTGGGGCTGCTGAAGGAGGAGCTAGACACGCTGTGGAAAACGCCAACCAATACGTGGGATGCCGCAGAGAAAGAATATTTCCCTATGAGAGCCGCACTGCTCACGACGGTGCACGACTATCTCGGTTACAGATATCTCGCGGGGCAGGTAGTCCATGGATTTTCTGGATGCATAAGGTGCATGGATGACACAATGTATCGCCAGCTAGATAGAGATCCTGGGTCTTCGAAAACCGTGTTCATGGGACATCCAAGGTGGCTTCGCGACGATGAACCGTGGAGGAAACGCAAGGATCTGTTCGATGGTGAAACCGAACCCCAAAAACGCCCGTGTACGAGGAGCGGCGAGGAAATAGACGAGCTGTTGAAAAATTGGAAAGACTGCCCACTGCCGAGAAAGAAGCAAAAGGCGCCAGAGCCGGGAAAGAAGCGAAAGGCGCCAGACCCGCTGCTGAAGGTATGGAAAACGAGGTCTGTTTTCTGGGACTTGCCGTACTGGAAGATCCACCGTGTGCCTCACAGCCTTAATGTCATGCATATCATGAAGAACGTGTGTGAGAGTCTGCTTGGTACCCTGCTCAACATGCCAGAGAGGTGTTGGGGAACGTAGTAATTTCAAAAAATTTCCTACGCACACGCAAGATCATGGTGATGATATAGCAACGAGAGGGACAGTGTTGTCTACGTACCTTCGTAGACCGAAGCGGAAGCGTTGATGCAACGTAGAGGAAGTAGTCGTACGTCTTCCCGGTCCAACCGATCCAAGCACCGTTACTCCGGCACCTCCGAGTTCTTGACACACGTACAGCTCGATGACGCACCCCGAGCTCCGACCCAGCAAAGCTTCGGGGAGGAGTTCCGTCAGCACGACGGCGTGGTGACGGTCTTGATGTTCAACCGTCGCAGGGCTTCGCCTAAGTACTGCTACAATATGACCGAGGTGTAATATCGTGGAGGGGGGCACCGCGCACGGCTAAGGAACGATCATGAAGATCAACTTGTGTGTCCATGGGGTGCCCCCTGCCCCCGTATATATAGGAGTGGAGGAGGGGAGGGCCGGACCTCTCTATGGCGCGCCCTAGGGGAGTCCTACTCCCGCCGGAAGTAGGATTCCCCTTTTCCTAGTCCAACTAGGAACCCTTCCATGTAGTAGGAGTAGGAGAGAAGGAAAGGGAAGAGAGAAGGAGAAGGAAGGAAGGGGGCGCCCCCCCTCCCTAGTACAATTCAGACTAGTCCAAGGGGAGGGGTGCGGCCACCCTTTTGGCCCTTTCTCTCCTTTCCCGTATGGCCCAAAGAGGCCCAATACGAATTCCCGTAACTCTTCGGTACTCCGAAAAATACCCGAATCACTCGGAACCTTTCCGAACTCCGAATATAGTCGTCCAATATATCGATTTTTACGTCTCGACCATTTCGAGACTCCTCGTCATGTCCCCGATCTCATCCGGGACTCCGAACTCCTTCGGTACATCAAAACTCATAAACTCATAATATAACTATCATCGAAACCTTAAGCGTGCGGACCCTACGGTTCGAGAACAATGTAGACATGACTAAGACACGTCTCCGGTCAATAACCAATAGCGGGACCTGGATGTCCATATTGGTTTCTACATATTCTACGAAGATCTTTATCGGTCAGACCGCATAACAACATACGTTGTTCCCTTTGTCATCGGTATGTTACTTGCCCGAGATTCGATCGTCGGTATCCAATACCTAGTTCAATCTCGTTACCGGCAAGTCTCTTTACTCGTTGCGTAATACATCATCTCGCAACTAACTCATTAGTTGCATTGCTTGCAAGGCTTATGTGATGTGCATTACTGAGAGGGCCCAGAGATACCTCTCCGACATTCGGAGTGACAAATCCTAATCTCGAAATACGCCAACCCAACAAGTACCTTTGGAGACACCTGTAAAGCACCTTTATAATCACCCAGTTACGTTGTGACGTTTGGTAGCACACAAAGTGTTCCTCCGGTAAACGGGAGTTGCATAATCTCATAGTCATAGGAACATGTATAAGTCATGAAGAAAGCAATAGGAACATACTAAACGATGGGGTGCTAAGCTAACGGAATGGGTCATGTCAATCAGATCATTCAACTAATGATGTGATCCCGTTAATCAAATAACAACTCTTTTGTCTATGGTTAGGAAACATAACCATCTTTGATTAACAAGCTAGTCAAGTAGAGGCATACTAGTGACACTCTGTTTGTCTATATCTTCACACATGTATTATGTTTCCGGTTAATACAATTCTAGCATGAATAATAAACATTTATTAAGATATAAGGAAATAAATAATAACTTTATTATTGCCTCTAGGGCATATTTCCTTCAGTCTCCCACTTGCACTAGAGTCAATAATCTAGATCACATCACCATGTGATTAACATCGATAGTTCACATCATCATGTGATTAACACCCATAGTTCACATCGCCATGTGACCAACACCCAAAGGGTTTACTAGATTCAGTAATCTAGTTCACATCGCTATGTGATTAACACCCAAAGAGTATTAAGGTGTGATCATGTTTTGCTTGTAAGAGAATCTTAGTCAACGGGCCTTTCACATTCAGATCCGTATGTATTTTGCAATTTTCTATGTCTACAATGCTCTGCACGGAGCTACTCTAGCTAATTGCTCCCACTTTCAATATGTATCTAGATCAAGACTTAGAGTCATCCAGATCGGTGTCAAAACTTGCATCGACGTAACCCTTTACGACGAACCTTTTGTCACTTTCATAATTGAGAAACATATCCTTATTCCACTAAGGATAATTTTGACCGCTGTCCAGTGATCTACTCCTAGATCACTATTGTACTCCCTTGCCAAACTCAGTGTAGGGTATACAATAGATCTGGTACACAGCATGGCATACTTTATAAAACCTATGGCCAAGGCATAGGGAATGACTTTCATTCTCTTTCTATCTTCTGTCGTGGTCGGGTTTTGAGTCTTACTCAATTTCACACCTTGTAACACAGGCAAGAACTCTTTCTTTGACTGTTCCATTTTGAACTACTTCAAAATCTTGTCAAGGTATGTACTCATTGAAAAATCTTATCAAGCATCTTGATCTATCTCTATAGATCTTGATGCGCAATGTGTAAGCAGCTTCACCAAGGTCTTTCTTTGAAAAACTCCTTTCAAACACTCCTTTATGCTTTGCAGAAAAATTCTACATTATTTCCGATAACAATATGTCATTCACATATACTTATCAGAAATGATGTAGTGCTCCCACTCACTTTCTTGTAAATACAGGCTTCACTGCAAGTCTGTATAAAACTATATGCTTTGATCAACTTATCAAAGCGTATATTCCAACTCTGAGATGCTTGCACCAGTCCATAGATGGATCGCTGGAGCTTCCACATTTTGTTAGCACCTTTAGGATTGACAAAACCTTCTGATTGTATCATATACAATTCTTCTTTAATAAATCTATTAAGGAATGTAGTTTTGACATCCATTTGCCAAATTTCATAAAATGTGGCAATTGCTAACATGATCCGGACAGACTTTTAAGCATCGATACGAGTGAGAAAATCTCATTGTATTCAACACCTTGAACTTTGTCAAAAACTTTTTCGACAAGTCTAGCTTTGTAGATAGTGACACTACTATCAGCATCTGTCTTCCTCTTGAAGATCCATTTATACAATATGGCTTGCCGATCATCGGGCAACTCCACCAAAGTCCACACTTTGTTCTCATACATGGATCCCATCTCAGATTTCATGGCCTTAAGCCATTTTGCGGAATCTGGGCTCATCATTGCTTCCTCATAGTTTGTAGGTTCATCATGGTCTAGTAACATGACTTCCAGAACATGATTACCGTACCACTCTGGTGCGGACCGTACTCTGGAAGACCTACGAGGTTCTGTAGTAACTTGATCTGAAGTTTCATGATCATCATCATTAGCTTCCTCACTAAGGTGTAGAAATCACTGGAACTGATTTCAGTGATGAACAATTTTCCAATTTGGGAGAAGGTACAGTTACCTCATCAAGTTCTACTTTTCTCCCACTCACTTCTTTCGAGAGAAACTCCTTCTCTAGAAAGGATCCATTTTTAGCAACGAATATCTTGCCTTCGGATCCGTGATAGAAGGTGTACCCAACAGTTTCCTTTGGGTATTCTATGAAGACGCACTTCTTCGATTTGGGTTTGAGGTTATCAGGATGAAACTTTTTTCACATAAGCATCACAGCCCCAAACTTTAAGAAACGACAACTTGGGTTTCTTGCTAAACCACAGTTCATATGGTGTCGTCTTAACGGATTTAGATGGTGCCCTTTTAACGTGAATGCAGCTGTCTCTAATGCATAACCCCAAAACGACAATGGTAAATCAATAAGTGACATCATAGATCGCACCATATCCAATAAAGTGTGGTTACGACGTTCGGACACACCATAACGTTGTGGTGTTCCAGGTGGCGTGAGCTGTGAAACTATTCCACATTGTTTTAATTGAAGACCAAACTCGTAACTCAAATATTCATCACCACGATCAGATTGCAGAAACTTTATTTTCTTGTTACGATGATTTTCCACTTCACTCTGAAATTCTTTGAACCTTTCAACTATTTCAGACTTATGTTTCATCAAGTAGATATACCCATATCTGCTTCAATCATTTGTGAAGGTCAGAAAATAACGATACTCGCCACGAGCCTTAATACTCATTGGTCTGCATACATCAGTATGTATTATTTCCAACAAGTTTGTTGCTCGTTCCATTGTTCCGAAGAACGGAATTTTAGTCATCTTGCCCAAAAGGCACGGTTCGCAAGCATCAAATGATTCATAACCAAGTGATTCCGAAAATCCATCTTTATGGAGTTTCTTCATGCGCTTTACACCGATATGACCCAAACGGCAGTGCCACAAATAAGTTGCACTATCATTATTAACTTTGCATCTTTTGGCATCAATATTATGAATATGTGTATCACTACGATCGAGATCCAATAAACTATTTTCATTGGGTGTATGACCATTGAAGGTTTTATTCATGTAAACAGAACAACAATTATTCTCTGACTGTAAATGAATAACCGTATTGCAATAAACATGATCAAATCATATTCATGCTCAACGCAAACGCTAAATAACATTTATTTAGGTTTAACACTTATCCCAAAAGTTTAGGGAGTGTGCGATGATGATCATATCAATCTTGGAACTACTTCCAACACTCATTGTCACTTCCCTTTCAACTAGTCTCTGTTTATTCTGTAACTCCTGTTTCGAGTTACTAATCTTAGCAACCGAACACGTATCAAATACTCAAGGGCTACTATAAACACTAGTAAGGCACATATCAAGAACCTGTATATCAAATATACATTTTTTCACTTTGCCATCCTTCTTATCCACCAAATGTTCAGGGCATTTCCACTTCCAGTGACCATTTCCTTTGCAGTGTAAGCACTCAGTTTCAGGCTATGGTCCAGCTTTGGGCTTCTTCGTAGGAGTGACAACTTGCTTGTCTTTCCACTTGAAGTTCCTTTTCTTTCCCTTTGCCCTTCTCTTGAAACTAGCGGTCTTGTCAATCATCAACACTTGATGCTCCTTTTTGATTTCCACCTTCATCGATTTCAACATCACGAAGAGGTCAGGAATCGTTTTTGTCATCCCTTGCATACTATAGTTCATCACGAAGTTCTAGTAACTTAGTGATGGTGACTAGAGAATTCTGTCAATCACTATCTTATCTGGAAGATTAACTCCCACTTGATTCAAGCGATTGAAGTATCCAGACAATCTGAGCACATGCTCACTAGTTGAGCGATTCTCCTCCATCTTTTAGCTATAGAACTTGTTGGAGACTTGATATCTCTCAACTCGGGTATTTTCTTGAAATATTAACTTCAATTCCTGGAACATCTTATATGGTCCATGATGTTCAAAACATCTTTGAAGTCCCGATTCTAAGCCATAAAGCATGGTGCACAAAACTATCAAGTAGTCATCATATTGAGCTAGCCAAACGTTCATAACGTCTGCATCTGCTCCTGCAATAGGTATGTCACCTAGCGGTGCATTAAGGACATAATTCTTCTGTGCAGCAATGAGGATAAACCTCAGATCGCGGATCCAATCCGCATCATTGCTACTAACATTTTTCAACACAATTTTCTCTAGGAACATATCGAAATAAACATATGAAAACAACAATGCAAGCTATTGATCTTACAACATAATTTGCAAAATACTACCAGGACTAAGTTCATGATAAATTAAAGTTCAATTAATCATATTACTTAAGAACTCCCACTTAGACAGACATCTCTCTAGTCATCTAGGTGATCACGTGATCCAAATCAACTAAACCATAACCGATCATCACGTGAGATGGAGTAGTTTTCAATGGTGAACATCACTATGTTGATCATATCTACTATATGATTCACGCTCGACCTTTCGGTCTCCGTGCTCCGAGGCCATATCTGCATATGCTAGGCTCGTCAAGTTTAACCTGAGTATTCCGCGTGTGCAAAACTGGCTTGCACCCGTTGTAGATGGACGTAGAGCTTATCACACCCGATCATCACGTGGTGTCTGGGCACGATGAACTTTGGCAACGGTGCAGACTCAGGGAGAACACTTCTTGATAATTAGTGAGAGATCATCTTAAAATGCTACCGTCAATCAAAGCAAGAATAAGATGTATAATAGATAAACATCATATGCAATCATAAATATGTGACATGATATGGCCATGATCATCTGGCGCCTTTGATCTCCATCTCCAAAGTACTGTCATGATCTCTATCGTCACCGGCACGACACCATGATCTTCATCATCTTGATCTATATCAATGTGTCATCACATGGTTGTCTCACCAACCGAGAGCATGTAAAAACAATGTCCTCGATATATATTGCATGGTAAAAACAATGTTTGTTATATATATTGCATGGTATATATATACACACTGCAAGGGTATTTTCCCTGAATCAACAAGCATTGCAAGAAACCGGACCAAACCCGACGGCTGGGATGGCGTGTCACGATCGTGACGTGCGATGGCGTGTTTCCTTTGCCGCCGATCTGACACTACTAGGAAAAGGGCTATAGATAGGATTGACACTAATGGCGCACCTGGAAAGCAGTGCGCCACTACTATATACTAATGGCGTATCAGTTGGTGATGCGCCATTAGTGTGTGCCATTAGTGTGGAAGACAAAATGTGCGCCAGTAGTGATAATTTTTTTTTTCATTTTTACATACATACTAATGGCGCATCCTGCCGAAGTGCGCCATTACTAGTTCTAACTAGTAATGACGCACCAGACCAGGAGTGCGCCAGTACTGAATTTTTTTTTAATTCTTTTTTTGCAAAACTACTAATGGCGCACCGTGTCACAGTGCGTAATTACTAGTTTAAACTACTAATGGCGCACCGTGCCACAGTGCGCCATTAGTATATATATATATATATATATATATATATATATATATATATATATATATATATATATATATATAGGGAAAATCCATCCTACCACCCGGTGATAGTTACCCCACATGTCTCATATACTACCATATGGTACTATATATACTATTTTATTATTTTAAATATGTTCATATACTATATTTAAGATATTTCAAAGCAAGTTACATGAAAAAATTGCATATGAGCCCATAGTTTTTGTTATATTTGTAAAATACGTACATATTTGTACGTAAAAAAAGCATATTTAAAAAAAATGATACATACTACCTAAAAATTAGTATATATACTACCTAATCATTGTTATATACTACATACTACACGTACATACTCTCGGTTCTGACAGATACTACATACAACATACAAAATGCAAGTGGTGGTAACTACCACTGCTTGTAGGAAATATTTGTCCTATATATATATATATATATATATATATATATATATATATATATATATTTTACTTTTCTGCAAAACTACTAATGGCGCACCACCTGC
Source organism: Triticum aestivum (assembly GCF_018294505.1). NCBI lineage: Eukaryota > Viridiplantae > Streptophyta > Magnoliopsida > Poales > Poaceae > Triticum > Triticum aestivum. Next base: position 800,292,233 of record NC_057801.1, on the reverse strand, counting down.
AGGTGCGCCATTAGTAACCAGGGTTACAAGTGGCGCATTTACGGGTGGTGCGCCATTAGTAACCTGGGACCCCAACAAGATATTTTTGACAGCCCCACACCTACCCATTCACTTTCCCCACTTCATTCCCTCCACCTCCTTCTCCAAGCTTTCGGCTGCCTCCTCCTCCTCACCTCATTTCCACCATAGATTCATCAAAATTAAGTGGTGAAATTACCTTTTTTTTGATAGGTAAGTAAGGGAAAAGCTATCTTCATGATGTAGATCTACTTTTTTTTTCTCCCTAGCTCGCTCCAACAACGTGCACATGCACTTTTTGTGGCCTAGCTAGATCTATGTATGTTTGTGGTGTTGCATATGTTTGTGGTGTTGCATATATGTTTGTGTTTGCAGGTACCGGTATTGGAAATGCGATAGTTGTCAATATTTTGCCGGAATGTTGATTCATTTCTGTTTCGGCGAGAATTTTGGCACTATGCATTCTTTTTGGTCCTATTTTTAGAGAAGGTCATGCCAATTTTTTTCTTGGTTCTAAAATATCGTTTTGCTCTACCCCGCAGGCGACCATGGTCCGCACGATGACCGAAGGCATTGTGAATAGGTTTTTGAGCTCCGCGAAGGCCGAGATGCTTCAAAAGAACGAGACAGAGATAAGATGTCCGTGTCGAAGATGCAAGCTGAAGTGCCTTATTGCGGACCCGAATTCGGGGCAGGTGCGGGACCACCTGCTCTTGCGTGGTTTCATGGATGGCTATCGGTGGCAAGGTGATGAAGATGACTATGAAGTCGTCCATGGGGGCCGGACAAAGAATGAGGAAGGGCAACACGACAAGTACCACCGCGGCGAGGGCGGGCGAGAAGACGAAGAATCTCCAGGACATGATCACGACGGTGATGCTGTACACAGTCATCATGTAGAAGATGTCGTACATGATGATGAGGAAGATCAAGACGAAGGGCATGATCATGAAGATGAAGATGCCGGAGCAGACGACGATGGAGGCTGGGTGCAGGACCCTCATATTCAAGAGCTGCTTCTCAAGCATACGGATAACGCAAGAGCTGCCGCCCGAGAGAAAGCCAAGCTGGATCAACTAGAGATAGACGCGGTTACTCCATTGTATGAAGGATGCATGCCCGAGGATACCCGTCTGAAAGTAACGCTCATGGCTCTGGAGATGAAGGTAAAACACAAAATGATCGACGCATGCTTCGACGAGAACATGTCATTCTGGCACGAACGTCTTCCCAAGGGGAACAAGTGCCCGACCAGTTTCGAGGAGGCGAAGAAAATTGTGTGACCTCTGGATTTACCGCACGTGAAATACCATGTGTGCATGAACAATTGCATCATTTGTCGAGACGAGCACGCGGAGTCTACCATATGTCCGGTGTGCGGCATCACTCGATACAAGAAGAGGAAGAAAGCTCCTCAAAAATCGGTGTGGTACTTTCCGATCACTCCTCGTCTGCAGCGGTATTTCGCGGACCCTAAGGTAGCAAAGCTCCTGCGTTGGCACGCGGATAGGGAGGAGAAAAAGAGGAAAGATGACGGAAATGATCTGGAGATAAATAAAAAAGGCAAGATGCTGAGTCACCCTAAGGATGCGAGCAAGTGGCAAGCGTTGAACTTCGAATACCCAGAATTTGGGAAGGATCCAAGGAACATCGTGCTGGGCGCGAGCACCGATGGAGTCAATCCGTTTGGCAGCCAGACAAGCACACATAGCACCTGGCCTGTGTTTGTGTGGATGTATAACCTTCCCCCCTGGTTGTGCATGAAGAGGAAGTACATTCACATGAGTATGCTAATTGAAGGGCCGAAACAACCAGGGAACGACATCAATCTGTATCTGGGGCTGCTAAAGGAGGAGCTAGACACGCTGTGCAAAACGCCAGCCAATACGTGGGACGCCGCAGAGAAAGAATATTTCCCTATGAGAGCCGCACTGCTGACGACGGTGCACGACTATCTCGGTTACGGATATCTCACGGGGCAGGTAGTCCATGGATTTTCTGGATGCGTAAGGTGCATGGATGACACAACGTATCGCCAGCTAGATAGAGATCCCGGGTCTTCGAAAACCGTGTTCATGGGACATCCAAGGTGGCTTCGCGACGATGAACCGTGGAGGAAACGCAAGGATCTGTTCGATGGTGAAACCGAACCCCAAAAACGCCCGTGTACGAGGAGCGGCGAGGAAATAGACGAGCTGTTGAAAAAATGGAAAGACTGCCCACTGCCGAGAAAGAAGCAAAAGGCGCCAGAGCCGGGAAAGAAGCGAAAGACGCCAGAGCCGCTGCTGAAGGTATGGAAAACGAGGTCTGTTTTCTGGGACTTGCCGTACTGGAAGATCCACCGTGTGCCTCACAGCCTTAATGTCATGCATATCACGAAGAACGTGTGCGAGAGTCTGCTTGGTACCCTGCTCAACATGCCAGAGAGGTGTTGGGGAACGTAGTAATTTCAAAAAATTTCCTACGCACACGCAAGATCATGGTGATGATATAGCAACGAGAGGGGAGAGTGTTGTCTACGTACCTTCGTAGACCGAAGCGGAAGTGTTGATGCAACATAGAGGAAGTAGTCGTACGTCTTCCCGGTCCAACCGATCCAAGCACCGTTACTCCGGCACCTCCGAGTTCTTGACACACGTACAGCTCGATGACGCACCCCAAGCTCCGACCCAGCAAAGCTTCGGGGAGGAGTTCCGTCAGCACGACGGCGTGGTGACGGTCTTGATGTTCAACCGTCGCAGGGCTTCGCCTAAGCACTGCTACAATATGACCGAGGTGTAATATCGTGGAGGGGGGCACCGCGCACGGCTAAGGAACGATCATGAAGATCAACTTGTGTGTTCATGGGGTGCCCCCTGCCCCCATATATAAAGGAGTGGAGGAGGGGAGGGCCGGCCCTCTCTATGGCGCGCCCTAGGGGAGTCCTACTCCCGCCGGGCCGGGAGTAGGATTCCCCTTTTCCTAGTCCAACTAGGAACCCTTCCATGTAGTAGGAGTAGGAGAGAAGGAAAGGGAAGAGAGAAGGAGAAGGAAGGAAGGGGGCGCCCCCCCCCTCCCTAGTCCAATTCGGACTAGTCCAAGGGGAGGGGTGCGGCCACCCTTTTGGCCCTTTCTCTCCTTTCCCGTATGGCCCAAAGAGGCCCAATACGAATTCCCGTAACTCTCCGGTACTTCGAAAAATACCCGAATCACTCGGAACCTTTCCGAACTCCGAATATAGTCGTCCAATATATCGATCTTTACGTCTCGACCATTTCGAGACTCCTCGTCATGTCCCCGATCTCATCCGGGACTCCGAACTCCTTCGGTACATCAAAACTCATAAACTCATAATATAACTGTCATCGAAACCTTAAGTGTGCGGACCCTACGGTTCGAGAACAATGTAGACATGACTGAGACACGTCTCCGGTCAATAACCAATAGCGGGACCTGGATGCCCATATTGGTTCCTACATATTCTACGAAGATCTTTATCGGTCAGACCGCATAACAACATACGTTGTTCCCTTTGTCATCGGTATGTTACTTGCCCGAGATTCGATCGTCGGTATCCAGTACCTAGTTCAATCTCGTTACCGGCAAGTCTCTTTACTCGTTCCGTAATACATCATCTCGCAACTAACTCATTAGTTTCATTGCTTGCAAGGCTTATGTGATGTGCATTACCGAGAGGGCCCAGAGATTCCTCTCCGACATTCGGAGTGACAAATCCTAATCTCGAAATACGCCAACCCAACAAGTACCTTTGGAGACATCTGTAGAGCACCTTTATAATCACCCAGTTATGTTGTGACGTTTGGTAGCACACAAAGTGTTCCTCCGGTAAATGGGAGTTGCATAATCTCATAGTCATAGGAACATGTATAAGTCATGAAGAAAGCAATAGCAACATACTAAACGATCGGGTGCTAAGCTAACGGAATGGGTCATGTCAATCAGATCATTCAACTAATGATGTGATCTCGTTAATCAAATAACAACTCTTTTGTCTATGGTTAGGAAACATAACCATCTTTGATTAACAAGCTAGTCAAGTAGAGGCATACTAGTGACACTCTGTTTGTCTATATATTCACACATGTATTATGTTTCCGGTTAATACAATTCTAGCATGAATAATAAACATTTATCATGATATAAGGAAATAAATAAGAACTTTATTATTGCCTCTAGGGCATATTTCCTTCAGTCTCCCACTTGCACTAGAGTCAATAATCTAGATCACATCACCATGTGATTAACATCGATAGTTCACATCATCATGTGATTAACACCCATAGTTCACATCGCCATGTGACCAACACCCAAAGGGTTTACTAGATTCAGTAATCTAGTTCACATCGCTATGTGATTAACACCCAAAGAGTATTAAGGTGTGATCATGTTTTGCTTGTGAGAGAATCTTAGTCAACGGGTCGTTCACATTCAGATCCGTTATGTATTTTGCAATTTTCTATGTCTACAATGCTCTGCAAGGAGCTACTCTAGCTAATTGCTCCCACTTTCAATATGTATCTAGATCCAGACTTAGAGTCATCCAGATCGGTGTCAAAACTTGCATCGACGTAACCCTTTACGACGAACCTTTTGTCACTTCCATAATTGAGAAACATATCCTTATTCCACTAAGGATAATTTTGACCGCTGTCCAGTGATCTACTCCTAGATCACTATTGTACTCCCTTGCCAAACTCAGTGTAGGGTATACAATAGATCTGGTACACAGCATGGCATACTTTATAGAACCGATGGCCAAGGCATAGGGAATGGCTTTCATTCTCTTTCTATCTTCTGCCGTGGTCGGGTTTTGAGTCTTACTCAATTTCACACCTTATAACACAGGCAAGAACTCTTTCTTTGACTGTTCCATTTTGAACTACTTCAAAATCTTGTCAAGGTATGTACTCATTGAAAAATCTTATCAAGCATCTTGATCTATCTCTATAGATCTTGATGCTCAATGTGTAAGCAGCTTCACCAAGGTCTTTCTTTGAAAAACTCCTTTCAAACACTCCTTTATGCTTTGCAGAAAAATTCTACATTATTTCCGATCAACAATATGTCATTCACATATACTTATCAGAAATGCTGTAGTGCTCCCACTCACTTTCTTGTAAATACAGGCTTCACCGCAAGTCTGCATAAAACTATATGCTTTGATCAACTTATCAAAGCGTATATTCCAACTCTGAGATGCTTGCACAAGTCCATAGATGGATCGCTGGAGCTTGCACATTTTGTTAGCACCTTTAGGATTGACAAAACCTTCTGATTGTATCATATACAATTCTTCTTTAATAAATCCATTAAGGAATGTAGTTTTGACATCCATTTGCCAAATTTCATAAAATGTGGCAATTGCTAACATGATTCGGACAGACTTTTAAGCATCGATACGAGTGAGAAAATCTCATTGTATTCAACACCTTGAACTTTGTCAAAAACTTTTTTGACAAGTCTAGCTTTGTAGATAGTGACACTACTATCAGCATCTGTCTTCCTCTTGAAGATCCATTTATACAATATGGCTTGCCGATCATCGGGCAACTCCACCAAAGTCCACACTTTGTTCTCATACATGGATCCCATCTCAGATTTCATGGCCTTAAGCAATTTTGCGGAATCTGGGCTCATCATTGCTTCCTCATAGTTCGTAGGTTCATCGTGGTCTAGTAACATGACTTCCAGAACATGATTACCGTACCACTCTGGTGTGGACCGTACTCTGGAAGACCTACGAGGTTCTGTAGTAACTTGATCTGAAGTTTCATGATCATCATCATTAGCTTCCTCACTAATGGTGTAGAATCACTGGAACTGATTTCAGTGATGAACAATTTTCCAATTTGGGAGAAGGTACAGTTACCTCATCAAGTTCTACTTTCTCCCACTCACTTCTTTCGAGAGAAACTCCTTCTCTAGAAAGGATCCATTTTTAGCAACGAATATCTTGCCTTCGGATCCGTGATAGAAGGTGTACCCAACAGTTTCCTTTGGGTATTCTATGAAGACGCACTTCTCCGATTTGGGTTTGAGCTTATCAGGATGAAACTTTTTTCACATAAGCATCACAGCCCCAAACTTTAAGAAACGACAACTTGGGTTTCTTGCTAAACCACAGTTCATATGGTGTCGTCTTAACGGATTTAGATGGTGCCCTTTTAACGTGAATGCAGCTGTCTCTAATGCATAACCCCAAAACGACAATGGTAAATCAATAAGTGACATCATAGATCGCACCATATCCAATAAAGTGCGGTTACGACGTTCGGACACACCATAACGTTGTGGTGTTCCAGGTGGCGTGAGCTGTGAAACTATTCCACATTGTTTTAATTGAAGACCAAACTCGTAATCAAATATTCATCACCACGATCAGATCGCAGAAACTTTATTTTCTTGTTACGATGATTTTCCACTTAACTCTGAAATTCTTTGAACCTTTCAACTATTTCAGACTTATGTTTCATCAAGTAGATATACCCATATCTGCTTAAATCATCTGTGAAGGTCAGAAAATAACGATACTCACCACGAGCCTTAATACTCATTGGTCTGCATACATCAGTATGTATTATTTCCAACAAGTTTGTTGCTCGTTCCATTGTTCCGAAGAACGGAGTTTTAGTCATCTTGCCCAAAAGGCACGGTTCGCAAGCATCAAATGATTCATAACCAAGTGATTCCGAAAATCCATCTTTATGGAGTTTCTTCATGCGCTTTACACCGATATGACCCAAACGGCAGTGCCACAAATAAGTTGCACTATCATTATTAACTTTGCATCTTTTGGCATCAATATTATGAATATGTGTATCACTACGATCGAGATCCAATAAACTATTTTCATTGGGTGTATGACCATTGAAGGTTTTATTCATGTAAACAGAACAACAATTATTCTCTGACTTTAAATGAATAACCGTATTGCAATAAACATGATCAAATCATATTCATGCTCAACGCAAATGCTAAATAACATTTATTTAGGTTTAACACTTATCCCGAAAGTTTAGGGAGTGTGCGATGATGATCATATCAATCTTGGAACTACTTCCAACACTCATCGTCACTTCCCTTCAACTAGTCTCTGTTTATTCTGTAACTCCTGTTTCGAGTTACTAATCTTAGCAACCGAACAAGTATCAAATACTCAGGGCTACTATAAACACTAGTAAGGCACATATCAAGAACCTGTATATCAAATATACATTTTTTCACTTTGCCATCCTTCTTATCCACCAAATGTTCAGGGCATTTCCACTTCCAGTGACCATTTCCTTTGCAGTGTAAGCACTCAGTTTCAGGCTATGGTCCAGCTTTGGGCTTCTTCGTAGGAGTGACAACTTGCTTGTCTTTCCACTTGAAGTTCCCTTTCTTTCCCTTTGCCCTTCTCTTGAAACTAGCGGTCTTGTCAATCATCAACACTTGATGCTCCTTTTTGATTTCTACCTTCATCGATTTCAACATCACGAAGAGCTCAGGAATCGTTTTTGTCATCCCTTGCATACTATAGTTCATCACGAAGTTCTAGTAACTTAGTGATGGTGACTAGAGAATTCTGTCAATCACTATCTTATCTGGAAGATTAACTCCCACTTGATTCAAGCGATTGAAGTATCCAGACAATCTGAGCACATGCTCACTAGTTGAGCGATTCTCCTCCATCTTTTAGCTATAGAACTTGTTGGAGACTTCATATCTCTCAACTCGGGTATTTGCTTGAAATATTAACTTCAATTCCTGGAACATCTCATATGGTCCATGATGTTCAAAACATCTTTGAAGTCCCGATTCTAAGCCATAAAGCATGGTGCACAAAACTATCAAGTAGTCATCATATTGAGCTAGCCAAACGTTCATAACGTCTGCATCTGCTCCTGTCAATAGGTCTGTCACCTAGCGGTGCATTAAGGACATAATTCTTCTGTGCAGCAATGAGGATAAACCTCAGATCGCGGATCCAATCCGCATCATTGCTACTAACATTTTTCAACACAATTTTCTCTAGGAACATATCAAAATAAACATATGAAAGCAACAACGCAAGCTATTGATCTTACAACATAATTTGCAAAATACTACCAGGACTAAGTTCATGATAAATTAAAGTTCAATTAATCATATTACTTAAGAACTCCCACTTAGACAGACATCTCTCTAGTCATCTAGGTGATCACGTGATCCAAATCAACTAAACCATAACCGATCATCACGTGAGATGGAGTAGTTTTCAATGGTGAACATCACTATGTTGATCATATCTACTATATGATTCACGCTCGACCTTTCGGTCTCCGTGCTCCGAGGCCATATCTGCATATGCTAGGCTCGTCAAGTTTAACCTGAGTATTCCGCGTGTGCAAAACTGGCTTGCACCCGTTGTAGATGGACGTAGAGCTTATCACACCTGATCATCACGTGGTGTCTGGGCACGACGAACTTTGGCAACGGTGCAGACTCAGGGAGAACACTTCTTTATAATTAGTGAGAGATCATCTTAAAATGCTACCGTCAATCAAAGCAAGAATAAGATGTATAATAGATAAACATCATATGCAATCATAAATATGTGACATGATATGGCCATGATCATCTTGCGCCTTTGATCTCCATCTCCAAAGTACTTTCATGATCTCTATCGTCACCGGTACGACACCATGATCTTCATCATCTTGATCTATATCAATGTGTCATCACATGGTTGTCTCACCAACTATTGCCCTTGCAACTATTGCTATCGTATAGCGATAAAGTAAAGCAATTATTTGGCACTTGCATCTTATGCAACAAAGAGACAACCATAGAGCTTCTGACAGTTGCCGATAACTTCTACAAAACATGATCATCTCATACAACAACTTATATCTCATCACGTCTTGACCATATCACATCACAGCATGCCCTGCAAAAACAAGTTAGACGTCCTCTACTTTGTTGTTGCAAGTTTTATGTGGCTGCTACGGGCTTAGCAAGAACCGTTCTTACCTACACATCAAAACCACAACGATAGTTCGTCAAGTTGGTGTTGTTTTAACCTTCTCAAGGACCGGGCGTAGCCACACTCGGTTCAACTAAAGTTGGAGAAACTGACACCCGCTAGTCACCTGTGTGCAAAGCACGGCGGTAAAACCAGTCTCGCGTAAGCGTACGCGTAATGTCGGTCCGGGCCGCTTCATCCAACAATACCGCCGAACCAAAGTATGACATGCTGGGAAGCAGTATGACTTATATCGCCCACAACTCACTTGTGTTCTACTCGTGCATATAACATCAAACCATAAAACCTAGGCTCGGATGCCACTGTTGGGGAATGTAGTAATTTCAAAAAATTTCCTACGCACAAGCAAGATCATGGTGATGATATAGCAATGAGAGGGGAGAGTGTTGTCTACGTACCCTCGTAGACCGAAGAGGAAGCGTTGACGCAACGTAGAGGAAGTAGTCGTACGTCTTCCCGGTCCAACCGATCCAAGCACCGTTACTCCGGCACCTCCGAGTTCTTGAGACACGTACAACTCGATGACGCACCCCGAGCTCCGATCCAGCAAAGCTTTGGGGAGGAGTTCTGTCAGCACGACGGCGTGGTGACGATCTTGATGTTCAACCGTCGCAGGGCTTCGCCTAAGCACTGCTACAATATGACCGAGGTGTAATATCATGGAGGGGGGCACCGCACATGGCTAAGGAACGATCACGAAGATCAACTTGTGTGTCCATGGGGTGCCCCCTACCCCCGTATATAAAGGAGTGGAGGAGGGGAGGGCCGGCCCTCTCTATGGCGCGCCCTAGGGGAGTCCTACTCCCGTCGGGAGTAGGATTCCCCTTTTCCTAGTCCAACTAGGAACCCTTCCATGTAGTAGGAGTAGGAGAGAAGGAAAGGGAAGAGAGAAGGAGATGGAAGGAAGGGGGCGCCCCCCCTCCCTAGTCCAATTCAGACTAGTCCAAGGGGAGGGGTGCGGCCACCCTTTTGGCCCTTTCTCTCCTTTCCCGTATGGCCCAAAGAGGCCCAATACGAATTCCCATAACTCCGGTACTCCGAAAAATACCCGAATCACTCGGAACCTTTCCGAACTCTGAATATAGTCGTCCAATATATCGATCTTTACGTCTCGACCATTTCGAGACTCCTCGTCATGTCCCCGATCTCATCCGGGACTCCGAACTCCTTCGGTACATCAAAACTCATAAACTCATAATATAACTGTCATCGAAACCTTAAGCGTGCGGACCCTACGGTTCGAGAACAATGTAGACATGACTGAGACACGTCTCCGGTCAATAACCAATAGCGGGACCTGGATGCCCATATTGGTTCCTACATATTCTACGAAGATCTTTATCGGTCAGACCGCATAACAACATACGTTGTTCCCTTTGTCATCGGTATGTTACTTGCCCGAGATTCGATCGTCGGTATCCAATACCTAGTTCAATCTCGTTACCGGCAAGTCTCTTTACTCGTTCCATAATACATCATCTCGCAACTAACTCATTAATTGCATTGCTTGCAAGGCTTATGTGATGTGTATTACCGAGAGGGCCCAGAGATACCTCTCCGACATTCGGAGTGACAAATCCTAATCTCGAAATACGCCAACCCAACAAGTACCTTTGGAGACACCTGTAGAGCACCTTTATAATCACCCAGTTACGTTGTGACGTTTGGTAGCACACAAAGTGTTCCTCCGGTAAACGGGAGTTGCATAATCTCATAGTCATAGGAACATGTATAAGTCATGTAGAAAGCAATAGCAACATACTAAACGATCGGGTGCTAAGCTAACGGAATGGGTCATGTCAATCAAATCATTCAACTAATGATGTGATCCCGTTAATCAAATAACAACTCTTTTGTCTATCGTTAGGAAACATAACCATCTTTGATTAACAAGCTAGTCAAGTAGAGGCATACTAGTGACACTCTGTTTGTCTATATATTCACACATGTATTATGTTTCCGGTTAATACAATTCTAGCATGAATAATAAACATTTATCATGATATAAGGAAATAAATAATAACTTTATTATTGCCTCTAGGGCATATTTCTTTCAAGAGGACCAAAGATGGGCCGAAAGCAAGGGCAGACTTAAAATCAATGGGCATCAGGCAGGAGCTTCACGCTAATGATGATGATGATGAGGCGAAGCAGGACACAGAAAGTCGTCGCAAAGGCAAAAAGGCCAAGAAGACCGGAAATGATTACCCTCCCGCGTGCTTCACTCTAAGTCAGGAGGAGATCGAGCAGTTTTTCACCTGCCTCCTAGGAGTAAAACTTGCTTACGGTTACGCGGGGAAGATAAGCAGATACCTAGACCCAGCGAAGCAGAAGTTCAGCGGGATGATGTCTCACGACTGTCACATGCTGATGACGCAGATACTTCCAGTTGCAATCCGTGGGATCATGGACGCGCACGTCCGTAAAACGCTATTTGGCATATGCAACTTTTTTGACGTCATCTCTCGGAAGTCGATTGGCGTGAGGCAACTCAGAAGGCTACAGGAAGAGATCATGGTGATACTATGCGAGCTTGAGATGTACTTCCCGCCTGCATTCTTCGACGTTATGGTGCATCTGCTGGTCCATATCGTGGAGGATATCATCCAACTCGGGCCGACGTTCCTGCACAGCATGATGCCGTTCGAAAGGATGAATGGCGTCATCAAAGGATACGTTCGCAACATGTCACGTCCAGAGGGAAGTATAGCCAGGGGCTTTCTGACCGAACAGTGCATCTCCTACTGCACGAATTATCTAGGCATCAAGAACCCTGTTGGTCTGCCCGTCAACAGGCACCTCGGCAGGCTCGCTGGATGGGGTCACCGTGAGGGTCGCCGCGAAATGCATGTCGACTTCGAGGGTTGACTCGCCGACTTTGAAAGAGCAAACCTAGTCGCGCTACAACACATAGACGTGGTCGATCCTTGGGTGGTAGAGCACAAAACCTTTATTGAGAAGACGTACAATGACCGAGGCCAACAGAGGAAGGACGGAGATATAATCAAAGAGCACAACTCATGTTTCACGCGTTGGTTCAAGCAGAAGCTTCTGTCGTACCCTTTACACGAGGATTCTTCTGCGAAAGAACAACTCATATTCGCCTTGTCACAGGGTGCCGAGCACAACCTGATGACGTATGAGGCGTACGATATCAACAGCTACACATTCTACACCGATAACAAGGACATGAAGAGCAATGGTTATCAGAACTCCGGGGTAATGATGGAATCCTACACCGGCAACGACAAGGACAGATACTACGGAAGGATCGAGGAGATCTGGGAGCTGAGCTACGTTGGAGAGAAGGTCCCGATGTTCCGTGTCAGATGGGCCAAGAGCGTCCTAAAAGAAGACCGGTATTTCACCACCATGGTTATACCCGAAGCCAAATCCAAGACCGCGGACGCAAACGTCACCGCGAAAAATGAGCCATGGGTACTGGCTTCCCAAGTGGACCAATGCTTCTTCATTACCGACCCGTCAAAGCCCAGTCGTGTTGTCGTGAGGAGAGGCAAAAGGAAGATCATCGGAATGGATGGATTAGCCAATGAGCAAGACTTCGACAAGTACGGCGACCCGAAGATCGAACATGACGACGACGATGAAGTAGCAGCACACACCACAAGAAGAAGCAGGACCACCCTACCTAAAGGACGTCCGTTCCACAGAAGAACTCCATTTGCGAAAAAGAAGGACAAGAAGATTGTGAATAGATAGCTAGGTAAGATCGATTGTATTTAAATCGCAGTCTTCATTTCTCGATTGTATTTCATGGACACTTTTTGATATCATGAATATTTTTAAATTTCATGGGCACTTTTTGAATTCATGAGGACACTCGATCTCGATCCCCCTCCATCTCGATCTCGATTCCCCCTCCATCTCGATCTCGATCACCCTCCATCTCGATCCCACCCGCACCCTCCCCCGCTAGCTCCACCGCCACCGCCGACCCACCGCAACCCTCCCCCGCTCCACTGCCGCCGACGAGCACCCGGCCCCCCGCACCCTCCCCCACTCCACCGCCGCCAACGGGCACCCCCCGCACCCTCCCCCGCTCCACCGCCGCTGCCGATGATATTTTCAAGTAACAAATTTGAACATATTTTTTAAAAAATTATTACTTTTTTATAAAAAAATATTACTGTTACGATTTAAACAAGTTTGAACATATTTAAACACAAATAAATATCAAACAACATTTAAAATGCATAAGAAAAATATTGGGGAGCCTGGGAATCGAACCCAGGACCTCCTGGTGTGTGTGCTGCGTGCTGACCAGTCGGGCTAGTGGGGGGGTTCAATTGTGGATTGGGTTAGGTGGAATATAACCTGAGTGCTCGAACTAAAAAAAACATTCTAATGGCGCACCACCTGGTGGTGCGCCATTAGTAATCTGCCCCCATCCATACACTTCGTCCCTCTCCCTCTCGCCAGATTGACACTTCCTTCCTCTCCCTCCACCGCGCCGCTCCCTCCCTCCACCGCGCCACCGCCGCTGCCCCGACCCACAGCGCCGCAGCCTCCCACGCGCCCCCGCCGCCTCCCTCTCCCCTTCCTCCCCCTCGAGCGTCGCCTCCCCCTCGAGCCCTCCGTCATCTCCTCTCCGGCCACCACCAAATCTCTCTCATCGGAGCTGCCCCTCGACGGCGGCTAGCCTCGTCGGACGTGCTCCTCGATGGCGGCGCGAGCCTCCCCGCGCGGCCTGGTTAGTCTCTCTCCGTCCCTCCCTCTCTCCCCTGCTCATCCCCATGCCCCCACGGGGCGGTGACCTAGGGTTAGGAGCAGGAGCTCGCCGCCGCCGCCCCGTCGTGCCGCCGCTGCTGCTTCTTGCGGCCGCCTTTCTCTAGATTCCCCTTGGGATCTGCGTGCCATGCCACGGCTGCTGCTGCTTTGTGGCCTCCTCGCCGCCTGCCCGTGTGGGTTGGTCGCCTGCTTCCTCTGCCGGCGCGGCGGGATGGCCAACGTGGGTACGGTTTGGCAGCACTGTGTTGGTGAGCTGTTGCCTTGTTGGTGAGCTCTGTAGGTTCTGTAGGTTCAAATATGCCTGTGAATTTGTGGGAGAAAGAGAGTTAGTGTAGAGCAGTACATCCAAGAAAATATGCATGTGAATTGTTATGCACAATGTACATACACGTGTAGGTTCAAATATTTTCTGTAGGTTCAAATATTTTCTGTAGGTGTACTTCAATGGTACATCTACTTTTTTGTCTGTGAATTGTAGTGCTAGTGTACGTTCTGATCCTAAAAAAAAAAGTAGAGCCAATGAACCAACCCGTACATACGTGTACGTGTATACCAAGTAAATATGCCTGTGAATTGTTATGCACAATGTGCAGATGTTAGTGTAGATCAGTACATCCAAGAAAATAGTTCATCAATAGTACTTCAATGCACCAGTAGTTTCCTCAAATCTTAATCAAGCTAAATAGCTATTTAATGTGGGCATGTGCTGCCACACTTCTTTTTTTATATATCAAGAAGTCTGGACTGCTTGGTTTATTTTCCTTTGGTTCCTTTTCAGGTATCTGGTCTGAAATCAATTACTTCTAAGCATTTAGCTTTAGCAAGTCAAATTATCAGTTTCATACATTCTTTGATTCCAGGTAAGCATTTTTTCCCTACCTTCTATCTTTTTGCTGCACTATTATTTATTGTATCCATACTTTCTGTTAATTTTGCCAGAACATAGAGTTCTGAAGGCTGAGTATCCTGTCACTTCAAGTGATTGTGGGTTGCATTATCTTATCTTATTATATGTTTTTAGTTGCTTATTTTTGTGTCTTGATTTGTTGGTGGGATGAAGGTTTGGAAAACTGGAAACCAGGGTCCTTAAAAAGATATCTACAGAAATATAAGCTGGAGCGCTTTTGTCTCTCCCTAGAACTGTTGGTATTTGAGTAGCTAGATGTAGAAGGGTAGGGAACAACACAAACTTGAAAAAGTAGAAGCAATAGCTAGTTTCCAGCTTAGGGACCAATACCAGGTGTGTTGTCCCCCTTTGTTTATCTAGAGCCTGATTCATGTGATGGTGATAGCCTGATAGGCAATAGATTTATTTTGGTACAAGTAAACTGCCTTCCAGCCAACCAGAACTAACATTGCATCTAATTAATAAATTCACCAAATATGCAACATATATCCCAAGAGCCATCCTGTTCTTGCTACACCCAATATTTACTTAGGGAAAAGAAAATGCAAATGTCCATGTTGAAACAGTTTTTCTAGGAAATTGTCATGAAACATCCCCTCTTTAGTTACAAGCATTGCTGCTCTAATCGGTTGGGTGCGCATTAAAAATTCAGTCTAAAAGTCAGTTAAAGTTTCAGTTTTAGAGTAATTTTCAGTTTGTAAAACTGAGAAGTGTATTTTTCTATTTTGAAACTTAGTGTAACTATTTTCAGTCATGCAGGCTGTAACGTGAACTTGAAGAACTCCTTAGATAGTTTTTTAGTCTCCTTATACAAAACAAGCTGAAGTTTGAAACCTATTTCTCCTAAGCAGACACTGAAAAATTGCAGATAAGTAGACATTGAAAATTGCAGCCATGTCAAAGTGTCATTTCATTTGGGAGCAGTAACTATAAGAAAAGGAAGCGAGTTGAATTGCAAAAAAATGGAAGGTGAAATGAAAAGAACATTGCTCTATGTGAAAACTGTATGTGCAATCTACAAATGTGAAAAACTGTATGTGCTGTCATAGGTGCTGTGCTGTCAAAAACTGTATGTGCAATCTCCAGAACAATTATGCTTATGTGAAAACTGTATGTGCAATCTCCAAATGTATCATCATAATGTAGGTGTTGTGTTGTGTGATTCGTCATGCTGAGAACTTCAGCTTTTTCAACTTTGTGGACTATATGTTCATTGGTACTACTTGTGATGCTGCTGTACTACTTGGGAATTTTGTCAACTTGTGATGCTGCTGTTGTACCCCGAGAGGCCCTTGAGTTTGCCGGAATGTCGATTAACTTCCGTTCTGGCAAATTCTGGTACTCCATATGTCCTATTTTCAGCAAAGGTCATGCTGAAATTTTCCGTGAATTTTAGCATGACTTTGCTAAAACTCGGACATATGGGGTACTTGCTACTAATGCATGGGCCGGGGTATCTTAGTACTTAATTAAGTAGGATCAACTGCCCCTTTATTCTTGCTGCATTAAACCATAGGTGGCAATAGAGCCAAGTGATTAGGCCCAACTTAGAATTCTCCTTAGCATCGATAAACCCTAGATGATAAACCCAACATATGTGGCAATAGAGCCAAGTGATTACTGCCAAGTGATTAGGCCCAACCTAGGGTGCCTCGGCATCGATAAACCCTAAATGATGAAAACTTAACTTAGCATTTAGGGTGCTTCGGCGTCGACAAACCCTAAATGATGAAACCTTGGCTTTTAGGGTGCCTCGGTGTCGATGAGAATCTAAATGATGTACGCTTAGGCTTTTAGGGTGCCTCGGCGTCGACAAACCCTAAATGATAAAAGCTTAGCTTTTAGGATGCCTCGGTGTCGACAAACCCTAAGTGATGAGACCATGATCTTGTTCCTTGACAATAACCAACTTTTTGACCAAACGTTTTTCCTATTTAGAGCGAAACATGGCCCACAACGATGAGGCCGGCGGTTCGGGCGGCAAGCAATTCTGGGAGCTGTCCCAGGAGATGGAGGAACAACCTCACCGCTATGAGGACACCGCGGAAGACACCGATCCTGACTACACAACCCCTAGTGGCGTCGGGGATGACACCACTGATGGTGCCGCCGAGGATGCCACCACTGATGATGGCGGTGCACACACAGATGGCAGCCAACCGAAGAAGTAAAGGAAGGACCGGCGCCCGAATGCGCTTAGCACCCTCAAGGAGGAATTTACTCAAGTGGACTCCGACGGGCATCCAACGGAGCCCAAACACATAGTCAAGGGGTACTCGATTTAGCTCGGGTGCATTCTCCGGAGCACCGTCTCGATCAACACTGAGAACCTTAGGCATAAGGACCGAGGGAATTTGCGCAACCTCCTCTTCACGAAGCTGCACGAACGATACAAGTTGCCCGCCGATTTTGAAAACACACGCCTCTCAGGGAATAAAGTGAACAATGCCGCCCTCATGAGGATGAGCATGGCCTTGTCTACTTTGTGAAGCGCGGTGAAGAGAATGATTGATAAAGGTGATAGTTATGAGAAGATCAAGGCGAAATATTCTTCGATCAGCGAAGATGACTACAAGGAGTTCAAGGTCAAGTGCGAGAGCAGCGCAACCTCCGAATCAAGTCAGTGGGGGAAAGAAATGTGGGAGTTGAACTTAGGGGAACACAAACTTGGTCCCGGCGGTTACAGAGTGGCGGAACCTATATGGGACAAGGAGGATGCGGAGCGTGCCGAGCAAGGCCTACCGCCCCGCTTCAAGAAATACAGCGGTGACAAGCAGACCAAGAACTTTGTCAGGGCCCGGTACAAGGAGGACCCGATAACAAAGGAGCTTACCACGGATCCAAAGACCAGGGCGCTTGAGCTTGTTCTGGTAAGGAATACACCCCCGCGTAATTAGCTCCATATGGTTGCACTCTAATTAATCCCCAATATTTCTAAATGGTTCACGTTCCTTCCGCAGGAAACTGAAAGCAGTAGCGCGGGGTCGTCTCAGAGCTCCCCTTTCGACACCCCTTTAAATAGGGCGTTGAATGTAATGCAAAACAAGGATAAGCTCACTAAGCCGACATTAGCTGGTCGTGTGGCCGGCAAAGGCTTGTCCACAAAATGGGGGTCATACTATACCACTGGTGTGCGGAAGGAGAAAAAGACCAGCTCGGAAAGCCAGACGCGCGAGGTTGAAGCACTCAAGGCACAAGTGGCGCGGATTCCGGAGCTTGTCCAAGAGCAAGTGGAACAACAACTGGGAATGAAGCTCAACGCCATGGTGCCTACGTTGATTCATGGGCTGACGACGTGGATTGTAGGCGGCCAACAGGGGCCTCCCTCGGTTCCCAGCTTCACGGCCAGCAACTCGCACAGCGCGCAGGCGACGCCATTGGTGTCTCCGGCGGCGCCATTGGTGTCTCCGGCAGAGGCGGTATTCGTGTCTCCGGCGCCGGCACGGGCATTGGAGCTTAATGCACCCGGGTGTACGCCGGCCGGCACCTCGCCAGCAAGTGCCCCCTCCGTCAGTTGCACGCCCGCTGTTGGCGGTGCCTCGACATTAGCCGAGCTCGACGGCATCACGGTAACTATGCCTCTCGGCCGATGACTTCATCTCCTTGCCTTTGACTGGGCATCCCTGACGCCCTACATGTTTTCGCAGGGCGCCGCCGATGTTCCTTGCACTCTTCTGCACTTCGTGGGCGGTGAGTTGGTCGATGTCGCCAAGGGCAGAACCGTTCAGCCGGGCAACCGCATGTTCCACGGTAATCCGATGGCACCCACAGTGTATAGGGTTGAAGTGGTTCGGGTGCTGCCAGGCTGCGACGAGCTGTTACCTCCGATTCGACCCGCTGAGGCCGACGAAGAAGATGACATGACCCTCAGCGCCTGCGTAAATTGGCCCCTGCTTTGGCCGAAGAGCCAGATTCATTTGGGGGTGGGGGACACCACCCCACAGACAAGACCGCCAGTCATGCCGGCACCAAGCCATGGCAAGAACGCCGCAACGCTACCGGACCTGCCGGACATCCCTATGCCGGACATCCCTATGGCACAGGATACGGACATCCCTATGGGACAGGATCCGGACGACGACAACAACGACGATGGTACATTTACCAAAGTCGATAAGTAGTTTGCTGAACATGGGTACGCTGACGAGTTCTGCGGGCCTCTTTCTCAAGAACCCAACCAAGACGACCGCAATCTAGCTGATACGGCGGAGAAATCCAATTGCAACAGGCGTCGTCTGGCGTTCAGTTCTCAGGAGACACATCCAGCTCCCGCCTTCACCGAGCCTCAGATAGCTGAGGTGCGAAATATTATCAGCCCCAACACGCTCAAGAAGGTGGTCTGTGAGCAGAACTCGGTCCCATTACAGGAGATCAAGAAGAAGGGACGGAAACGAAAGACTAACAAGGGCGTCGGTGCGAGCCAGCCGGCACCGAGTTCGATCCGTGCTCAGGACGGGCCACCTTCACCTAAGGATATCTCGAGGAGGGTGCATGTGGCGGGTAGGGCGATGCTACCGCCAAATATGCTCAATGCTGCAACCGATGCTATGCGGAGTCTGCACGATAGTGTTCTTTCTTTGGAGAAGCGGCATCTTAGAGAGAATGATGTGACATACCCGGTTTTCGTGGCCAAGGTGCCAGAGGGCAAGGGCTTTGTGGATGGCGACATCGGGGGTACGATCGTCCTGTGGTTTGATGACATCTTTGCTATGTTTAACCTTCATCCGCTGCACTACACCTTCGTTCGGCTGTTTTCGCTGAGTATGGAGATGCAGATCATTAGAGACAAGACCCCGGACATCGTGATAGTCGACCCCTTCTACATGCGTGCCAAGCACTTGAGCAGCGCTGGGGACCGCCAAGTTACGAGTTCACACCTCGAAGGTGTCATTCTGGCAAACCCAGATAAGGATAACTTCCTTGTGGCTTACTTTCCCGAGTAAGTCATCCCTTAACCGCCCCGTAACATATGATTTCTTAGATTTCATCGTTCTTTTTTTTCTAACATTCTGTGTTCTGTGCAGTGACACACATTGCACACTCATCCTCCTAAGCCCGAAATATTCCATGGCCACGTATTTCGACCCGAACCGTAACTCCAAGATAGACTACACAAATGTCAAGAAAGTTCTTGATGATGTTCTCCCCGGGTACGCCAAATCTGGAGGCACCTTCACCAGGGCAGTTCGTAAGTACGGCAAGCACACCTTCTCACACAATACGAAGTTCTTCTGCGTCAAGCAGCCGCCTGGCGGTCAGAAGGATGCCTACTATGCCCTCCATCACATGCGGGTGATCGTAAGGGACCATCATCACCTTCTGCTACCAGATAGTCTCAAAGATTGGGCCGCGAGGTTGTTGGCAACCCAGGACGAGGACCTCAGACAAGAATTCTTTCGCATCCAGTCGGAGTTTGCGGACATCATCCATCAAGATGTCCTTCATATCTCGGGGCAGTTCTTCTACAGATATCAACCGTCCAACAGTGAGATAGATGGAATGCTACAAATGCAGGGTGACAACGACCGCGATTTCATGACCATCACGACAGACGACGGCTTCATCCACGCTCCTGTCCGATGAGTCGAGTCGAAAGTAGTGATGTGTAGTTCTGAAACATTGATTGGCTCATGTTGTAATTAAACTTTAATGAATTGGTATGTCTCTTTGGTTTGGACAGTCGTTCAACTTAGATGTAATCGATGCTATTTATTAGTAGGACCATGAATCGTGCTATTAATGTCTTGCTTTTCTCTTTCGATCCTTTTGTTGCATACTTACATATTGATTATGTATTGTCTGTTGTTTGGCTTGTGCATAGAGATGCCGTCGTATGTCGTGTACAAGGGTAAGGTTCCCGGAGTCTACGACGACTGGGAGGAGTGTCGAAGATAGGTTCACCGTTTCAGCGGTAACAGTTACAAAGGGTACACCACTAGGGCGGAGGCCGAATCTAGATACGCCCGCTATCTAGCGGGAGAGAGGAGGGAGCGTTGGAGGAACCGGATGAAGACCAGTTTGATCGCGATGATGCTTATCGTGATGACCGCAGCTCTCTTCTATGTGATGGTAGTTTAGATGATAGATATCGACTTGTAATGTGAAGACAAACTCGATACTCGCGGTCTTGAGACTTGTAATGTTTTATCTTTGTTCGGTATTTTGAATTCGGAGACTAATATGATGAATTGTATTCGGAGACTAATCTTCTATTGTATTCGATGAATCTGCTGTTGTTGTGTGCTGCTGTCTATATTTTGTCCAATAATATATTTTGTAACCTGTGCAAAAATCAGAAAAGGAAAAAAAACAAATATTCATACTAATGGCGCATCACCTCCAGGTGCGCCATTAGTATGCCAAAGGATACTAATGGCGCATCACCTCAGAGTGCGCCATTAGTATGACAAAGCACATGGTTACGTATGGCCCCCCGGGAGGCATACTAATGGCGCATGTTCTTACATACTAATGGCGCACTGCATGGTGCGCCATTAGTATACCAGATACTAATGGCGCACCAGTGGTGCGCCATTGGTAAAAAATACTAGTGGCGTGCTACTAATGGCGCACCGGTAGTGCGCCAGGCAAAACCGGTGCGTCATTAGTAGGCCTTTTCCTAGTAGTGTGATGACGGGCTCCCTCCGCTTCTCCGACGGGGAGGTTGTCCTCCGACGAGGGGCGCTGCGCCTCGTGCTTGTGGATGACCGTGGCGTCACCGTGGATGCGCGGTATCTCCGCGAGAACGAGTCCATCGACATTGGAGATGTGATCTCGTTTCCTTGTCATTTCGCGAACGTTCGAGATCGTCTGCCGGCGACGGGCTCATCGGCGGAGGGTTTGAGTCGCCCAGGCGTGGTGCACGGGAGCAGCAAGGGGCGGTACACGGAGGCCCGGATATGGTGCAACGCGGGCACGGCCTTCCGCCCCCACACATCCATGGCGGATGCGCGACACGTGGGCTCACATCCAGGCGTACATCCTCGACCACGGGCATGCGACGCGGGTATAAAATCCCCATCCTGCCCGCTGCTTGACCTAGATACTGCCCTCGCTCATCTCTGGACGGCGGAAAAAAACCCTAGAACGAGATCTAGAGAGGAGTGGGGGTGGTGGAGAGGCAAGGTTGGCGGAGATCCTCGATCCTTCGCGGAGGTTGCTACCTCGCCATCCATGACGACTGATGCGGGGCGCGGATTCCAGGGAGATCAGCGTCAAAGCGCGGGTGCGGCCCATGCAAGGCGCGGCATGGGCCACGGTGCGGGGAGGAACGCTGGCCGCGGCAACGGCCATGGCGGCGACAAGAACAAGTACTCCTGGAAGCGGAGCGAGGGCGACGGCGACGGCGACCGCACCATCTCTGCCTCGTCCAATCCCACCACTGCTGCGGCGGACACCGCGCACTGGGAGGCAGCTGCGACCACCTGGTGCCAAGAGCACCAAGATGGAGGGATCTGGGTGGAGAAGCAGCAGTCAGCGGTGGCGTCGAGGGATAATGGAAGCGGCCAGACTTCATCTTCGATTCGTCGCCCACATGGCAAGCAGAACATCACCCAGGTGCCCCCTACCAAGAACCCTATCTCCTGCCCCATATGCAAGTCGAATGATCATCCTCCTGCTAGATGGCCCCAAGTTTTCTATGAGAGATGCAACAAGTTAGGGCATCTGGCTTCGGTCTGCACGGCGTTCACTCCCTGGGAGTGTATTGCCCCGATGTGTGCTTTTCAGTCTAAGGGGCAGGGGTTTTATTATATCCATGATTCGTGCACTGCTAGTCAGCTTAAGGAGAGATCCAATAATATTGTTGTTAACATTGTTGAGGGGGAAACTTCGACCAGGCAGATGGAGTTGGATTTATCTGACTATCTTGCTACTGGATGGCGCTGTTCAGCCCATGCCATTGGTCCTGGGGTGTATGTGGTGCGATTTCCTAATCCTCGAGCGGTTGCTCAAATCTGTTATGTGGGGAAGGTTACTTTGAAAACGAGTGGGGCTGTTATACATGCCACTCAATGGTCCTCGGCTGTAGGATCAAAAGGAATCATGGAAGTGGCTTGGGTGAGGGTGATTAATATCCCACTAGATAAGAGAAGTGAGAGGAATGTAGCTTTTGTGGCCTCGCTGGTGCGGATTCCACTAGAGATCGATAATGCAACCTTGCATCGTCCTGCTTCTGTCCGTGTGAAACTTGGGTGTAGAAATGTTGATGCGATACCTGGGATAGCAGAATCAGTTTTGGGAGGGCATTTCTATGATTTGACTTATGAGGTAGAGCAAGTGCTGATCAGGGATCCTAATCGTGAGCACAATGAGATACGTGTGCCTTCTAGTGATGATGGAGGGAACCAGGAAAAGAACAAACATGTTGTGAATCCTGATACACAGATGGGCAGTACTTCATCTGGGCTTGGGGGGGGGGAATCTCTCCGCATTCCCCAGCGAGTAGTACCTGACCCGGTGCAGGAGTCTCAAGAGAGTGCTGAATCTGATGACTCTCTCCACACCTCACTTCTTATTGAAACTATAAAATATGAACATGAGCAGGAGTGAGAGAGAAATTAAGTACCTCTTCCCAACAGACTCCTATAAAAACTAACCTTGAGTATAAGGAGGTAGCGAAATCCTATTCTGATGTGGTTAAATCCTTGCCACAGGTTGTGGAGGTGGTGGGGCACCATGACTCAGCTCTGAAAGTGGTCAATGAATATAGGGTGGAATCTCCTGAAGTGAATGTTGAGGTGATTCCCCCCCCCCTTTAGTCACTAAGGAAAACTTACGCTTCAGCTTGAGGAATGTGCAGAGTAAACTGGAGCGTGTGGAGGACAAGGCTGTTGCTGCGGCAAAGAAGAGGAACATGGAAGGTAACAATTTAAAACATAACTCATTTGATGCCTTGTCAGATCCACTTCTTATTCTTAGAGCAATTAAGATGGGTGTTGACATACTAGATTCTGATTTTGCTAATATAGATATTTTGAGAGATCTGGAAAGAACCAGAAATAGAGATTTCTGGGAGGGTAAAGATGTTAATAAGGATGATAATAATAATATCCTGTTGTTGACTAATGGAAAGGGAGACTAAACCCCTCTGGACATGAAATGGAATGACGAAAATGAGATGGATGAGGAACCTTTTACTTTAGTTCGGTCTAGGAAAAAAAGAGAGAAAGGTGAATGTCACCATATCTAGACCTGCTACTAGAAGTCAAAAAGGAAAGAAAAACCCTGTGCAAAGTAATGGTAGCCCTACCATGCCCCCTAGTAGGAATGCCAAACGGGGGAGGAAATCCAATGTGATTAAATGAATGGTATCTTTTGGAATTGTAGGGGAGCAGGCAAAAAGGGAATGAGTGCCTGCTTCTCTGACATGATTAAGGATCATTCCCTAGATTTCCTTTGTCTTCAAGAGACTATGAAAAAAAAGTTTCCTCCTAAGAATCTCAGGAAAATAGACCCCGCGGCTCAATTTGACTGGAATTGGATTCCATCAATTGGCTAAGCAGGGGGGGTCCTCTGTGGTATTAAGAAGGAGACCCTAGAAGTTATATCTTGGATTCCTGGTAGGTTTTGTTTGCAAGCCAACCTATATGATGTTAACCGTAAGATTGTATGGGCTCTCATTACTGTATATGGAGCAGCCCATGATGACAGTAAGGATGACTTGCTGGTAGAATTAGCCGCGATGTGTGCTCACACACATGTCCCATACATAGTGGGGGGGGGGGGATTTTAATATCCTCAGAGAGGCCTGTGATAAAAATAAAACCTTGAATCGATCCCCATATGTGGATAAATTCAATTCCATCATAAACTCCTTGAACCTTCGAGAAATTTATATGGGGGGTGGCAAATATACGTGGACTAATAACCAAAAACACCCTACCCTGGAAAAGCTCGACAGAGTCCTGATGAGCTATGAATGGGAGGATCTATTCCCTTTGGTCACGGTTCGTAAGCTGGTGAGGGATGTTTCAGACCACAATCCACTTCTTTTGTCCTCGGGAGAGGAGAGACAAAAAAAGTCTCATCAGCACGAGTTCAGATTCGAGCTTAGCTGGCTGTGTGACGATTTTTTTTACCCCATTGCCAAGGAGATTTGGGAGCAACCTGTCCGAACTGACGATCCTATTGATATTCTTAATATCAAACTGAAACGTCTCAAAAAATACTTTAAAGGGTGGGGCTCGAATATTTTTGGCCATGCCAGGAAGAGAAAAAAAGAAATAAAGAGGGAGCTAGAAGAGATAGAGAGTAAAGAAGAGGAAGGGCCTCTCGAACCTGATTTATATGAGAGGAAAACTACACTGCAAATAGAACTCAGCGAGATTCTTTCCAAGGAAGAGCTGTATTGGCTACAACAATCGAATGAACGTTGTCTCTTAAAAGGGGATCGTAACACAACCTTTTACCATAGAGTGGCTAATGGTAAAAAAAAGAAAAAATATGATCCCGTCCCTTACGGATGGGGATGTAGTGATCGAGGGGACCACTAACCTTCTAGCTCATGCCACAGCTTACTATAAGGAGCTATTTGGCCCTGCTAGAGGAAACCTCTTTCACTTATCCCCTCGTATGTGGGATGATAATGAGAAGTTAACTGAAGACGATAATATCCTGCTTACTAGTAAATTCACTGAAGAAGAAGTGAAAAAAGCTCTCTTCAATATGAAGAGCAACCGAGCCCCGGGCCCGGATAACATACCTGCGGAGTTCTATAAACATTGCTGGGAGTTTGTGAAAAAAGATATTATGCGTTTGTTTGATGCCTTTCACAACAACACGTTAGATGTGGCTCGGCTGAATTATGGGGTGATTACCCTTATCCCTAAGATGAATGGAGCAAAAAAATCCAGCAATATAGGCCTATTTGTCTGCTATGATGTCCTTACAAGCTGATTACCAAAGTGTTGGACAATAGAGCTTCCATGTTTGCAGATATACTCATCAGCAAACATCAAAATGCCTTCATAAAACATAGTAATATTATGGATGGCATCTTAACCCTTCATGAAATTCTTCATCACACACAAAGGAAAAAGAAAATTGGTGTGGTGTTGAAACTCGATTTCAAAAAAGCATATGATAAGATCAATTGGGATTTTCTTCTTAAATGCCACAACAACAGGGGTTTTGGCCCGGTGTGGTGTGGATGGATCCAGAATATCCTTAGGAATGGGACCATTAACATCAAACTGAATAATGAAAAAGTCCTTATTTCCAAAGCTGCAAGGGAGTGCGACAAGGGGACCCGCACTCACCTTTCTTATTCAATATGGCTGTGGAAGCCTTATCCAAAATGATCCTGAATGCTCAAAAAGATAAAATGATAACAGGTCTAGCTCTGGACCGAATTGATGCGAGTGTGGCTATTCTCCAATATGCAGATGATACGGTCGTTTGTTTTGAGCATGATAAAGAAGCCGCGGTTAATCTGAAGCTCTTGCTTTATTTGTTCGAACTTATGTCAGGACTTAAGATTAATTTCCCGAAGAGTGAAATTTTATGCATTGGAGGGGATGATGAGGTTCTTGCTTTTCATTCTGAGCTTTTCAATTGCCAGATTGGCCATTTCCCTATGAAATACTTAGGGGTGCCTGTGAGCTTTTCTACCCTCCGTGCGATAGACTGGGACTTTGTTGATGACAAATTCCTCAAATGTTGTGAATCCTGGATTGGTAATGCGGCCTCCTCAGGAGGGAGACTGACCCTTCTCAACTCCTCCCTTATGAGCATTGTGTTCTACTACATGTCTATGTTTTTGCTATCTAAGAAGAATATTGAGAAACTAGATAAGCATAGGAAAAAGTTCTTTTGGCAAGAGACTGATGGTCGGAGAAGATATCACTTGGTCAGGTGGTCTAGAATATGCAGGTCTAAGAATAAAGGGGGTTTGGGAGTTAAAAGACTTTCACAGACAAAACATCAGTCTCTTCACCAAATGGTGGTGGAAGCTGGAAACCCAGCAAGGCCTTTGGCAGGAGATAATCCGTGCTAAATACTTCAGAAATGACACGGTCCCCTCGATGAAGAGTAAGTTTGGGGATTCCCCCATATGGAAAGCTATTGTAAAAGTAAAGGAGATATATTTGGCGGGTAGAGAAGTGATTTTAAACTCTGGGAATATGGCCAGAGTCTGGAATGACCCCATTAGGGGTGATGCTCCCTTGCGTGCTAAGTTTCCGGCCTTGTTCAACATCTGTAATTATCAGGAGATTACTGTTGCTGAATTCAAAAACTTTGAGGGTAGCGATCTTTTTAGAATTAACCTTCATCCTCCCCTTACAGATCAGTGGAACGATCTAGTTACGGTGGTTAACTCTTGGCATTTATCCGATGAGATGGATCATATTAGTTGGAGGTTGGGGAAGAAAGGTAAATTCTCGACCAAATCGGTCTATACCTATTTGGAGAGAACCCTGGCGGGGTGCGATTTCAGATGGATATGGAAAGCAAAAATCCCTCTTAAGATTCAGATCTTTCTTTGGCGATTGTTCCAAGACGCGGTTTTGACTCGAGATGTCATGAGAAGGCGAAAATGGGCAGGAAATTCTAAGTGCTCGTTCTGCAATGAGGTGGAAACCTCACAACACCTTTTCTTTACTTGTCCTGTTGCTCGGGTGGTTTGGAGGACGATTGGGTGTGTGTTAGGCACATCGTTGTGTCCAAACAACCTTTGGCAGTACTTCTCCTGGTGTTACATTTTCCTTCCTGATGGGGCAAAATTCTATACGTTTGGCTTGGCAGCTATATGCTGGGAAATTTGGATCAGTCGCAATCAGGCTACCTTTGAGCACAAATCTCTTAAAAGTCCTTTTAATGTGGTGTATGCTGCTTGTGGCTTTTTGACATACTGAGCAGGTCTGATGGCTGGTGAGGAACGGGAGTCTATGGAGCATGGAGCCAAGATGCTGAGGTCGAATGCTTCGACGATGATGAGGATTTGTGTGCCTCCGTCAACGACGAACTGAGACTCCTCCACCAATGCAAAGCTTCAAGTCTGTGTTTGCCAGTTTGGTTTAGTCTCACTCCTGCGCTAGTGCTTTTGCTCTCCTGTGTGTTAGCCTACGGGCATGGTGGTGTTGTACTGTGATGGTTCCTGTTGGAGATTGCCTTGGTTTGTTTAGGTCTAGAGGTTTGCGTGATGCTCGGTGTCACTGGGTTTTCGCCCCGCGATGGGCTGCTCGTTGACGAGTGCTCATAGTGGGTTTCCCAGTGGTACTTTGATCTCGCCTTACCCCTTTCTAGCTTCCTTGTGCTGTAGTCGTTTATGTTGGGTCTGTGTTCGGTGAACTTTGTATTTCCGTTATGCTATTAATGGAAAGGGGTTAAGGCCCGGGTCAAAAAAAAAACACTGCAACCAGAATAAGAAGGATGCGTGTTTTACCCATGACAATATACAGGTACACATATTGTATCCAAAAAACTAAGATATACAGGAAAGGAAAAACAAATACGTTTACAACATATGCCTGCCAATAAGAGAGCTCATAATATATTCAGGATGGGTTTGTTTCTATTCAAAAAACACCTCGTGCCGCACCTCTCCTTTTCACGAAACGGAGCGGTGAGAAACTCATTCCAGCATCAGAAACCCGAGGGATATCCAGCCAACGGTGAGGCGACATGTGCGTGAATGGGAGGAGTTTCTGCAGCACTGTCCGGCTCCTCTTGAGCATGCGGTGTCTTACTATTGGCTGCCTCGTCGAAGATTTACAAACAATCAATATTGATGGTGACTTATTGGATGTTATCAGGCTAAGAGCCGAACGCGCAGCATACTAAAATCTAGTTTATGGTGCGCCCATCGTCAGGTTTGACGCGGCGCGCAGCGCTGGCTCCAGCAATCGCGCTAAAATGCAGCGCGCGGTAGCTCCAGCAGCCGCGCTAAAATGCAGCACGCGCGCTCTCGCACAAACATTTTTTTAAATAACTTTGCATAGATAAAAAATCATACATAGTTCATAGCATAGATAAAAAAGGATACAAAGATATTTTACATAGTTTTTAAAACTTGGGCACAATTGAAACATGTGCAAATACAATTGAGGAATTTGCATATATCCCGACCACTTCAAATTTGCATATCCTAGCGTTTGACACTTCAAGAAAATCTACACAAATCTCATGCTCTCTCAAACTCAATTCAAAAACCAAATATAGATTATATTTAGTTAACTAATAAACTAAACTTTACTCTAAACTAAACCCTACTGCCCTAATTAACATCTAGTTAAACAAACTCAATTCAAAAACTAAACCCTACTGAACTAATTAACATCTACATTATCTACTGCTTAACATCTATTATTACCCTAACTAAAAAACATCTACTATTAACCATACTGCCCTAGTTAACTAGTACCATCACTACTACTAATTAACATCTACTACTACTACAAAAAATCATTATGTATGAACCCTAGTACTAATTAACATCTACTACTAATGCTAATTAACATGGCAAAGGAAGAAAAAGTAGAGAGAGAGAGAGAGGGTGGGGAAGGGTGGGGGGGCTTACAGAGAGGGGAGAGACGGTGGCAGGGAGATGCTCGACAACGGAGGTAGGGGCGGCGAGGGCGGGCTAGCGATCGGGAGGCGGCGGTCCTGGGCGGGCTCGGGGGCGGTGAGGTCGAGGGTGGCCCGAGAGGCGGCGGCGGTGAGGCTGGGCGGCCTCGGGCGGCGACAGTGACGATGAGCGAGGCGTCGACGCCGGCAGGAGACGACAGTGAAGTGGGGGCGACGGCGAAGTGGGGGGGATGGCGGCTAAGTGGGGTGAGGGATTTGGGGGAGAACTGGTGGCCGGGGGGAAACCGTTTTTGGGTTAAGTCAAAAATAACGGTAGCGCGTTAGGGAAAACGCGCTATAGCTAAGTTAGCTATAACGCATTTTAGCAAACGCGCTATTGCTATTCCTTCATCCTTTTTTCCATTTTCATTTATTTTTCTTTACATTTTATATTTTTCCTTTCTCCTTTTTCTATTTCTTTCATTTTCATTTACTTTTCTATTTGTTTTTCATTTTATTTTATTTTCGTTAGCAGTAG
This sequence comes from Triticum aestivum, assembly GCF_018294505.1. Lineage (NCBI taxonomy): Eukaryota > Viridiplantae > Streptophyta > Magnoliopsida > Poales > Poaceae > Triticum > Triticum aestivum. The sequence goes on along the minus strand of NC_057801.1, from coordinate 800,262,512 downwards.
CGCTTTACACATAAACGCGCTGCTATAAGAATATTAGCGGTAGCTCGGTTTTTGAAAGATCACTACTACTATGTGTAGCCCATCGGCTTAGTGGTTGGAATTTTAGTAGTAGCGAGTTTTTAGCAAGACGCGCTACTGATATATATGCATCTGCAGCGCGCTTATTTTACACATGGTACTGCTGTCTAGCTGTAGCGGGCTCTTTTAACAAGCGCTATTGCTAAAGTTCGGTGTATAACGTTTTCCCTAGTAGTGCCCCCCCAGCCAGGTGCAGGTGTGGCAAGCTGCATGGGTACCACCCCACCCGTGGTAGGAGGAGCCGCAGAGGCGTTGGATGACGAAGTCTGTTTGGACCTCTTAGTTGGATCATTGGCCCTAGAAGTGTCCTCCCTGTCATGCCCCTTGTCACCCCCGGATCATCTCTGTGCTCCCAAACTCGAGGCACGAAGTCATCATCAACGCGAAAATCTGATTTCTCCAGAGTGTACCGAAATTCGTATCCCTTCCTTTTAACAAGCACATCAGATGAGAGGGAATCAAATGTGCTCCTCTTGAAAGCATCGATGTTCAGTACCGCCACCTGAATACGAACGATTCCTCTATGACGCAAACAGAGAAGGTCAACGTCTAGAGTAGCGCCAATCACCGAGCCTACCGCCCAAAGACCCAGGAAGTGACGAAGAGCGTGAGGCACCCCATGCACATGCACCCAGATAGGTAGAAGCTCAAAACGTTGTGGTATGTCCGCTGACTTCCAGGCCTTGAACTCTAGAGTTATGTTATGAGATTTAATGAAAATTGTAAACCCGGTGACCCTCGTAAAACCTCCTCGCTTGGAAAAGACATAAGAAAAGCATTCTGGCCATGCCGAATAGCCTCCCAAGTCCATTTGTACTGATATTGAGCAATCTTAGCAGCCTCTGCCTCCACAATACTTGGAGTGATAGAGCCTCTAGAAATCGTGACCAACGCCGTTGGTGAGTCTTGTGGTGAAAGATCCTCCCTACAGACATTGTCAGGCATCTGAAAGAATGACATTGTTTCAGTTCCATATCCACAAAGCATCGCTGCTGGCTTCGGCATCTTAAGAGCAAGACATCGACGCATGGTCATTGGGTGGTTCATCTTGTTACAAATAAAACAATACTGCTGCGTCTCACAATCATCAGATAAGTGTCCTGCAGACTAACCTTTAGTGCACCATAACTTTCTTGGCACCGCTGCAACTCCAGCTGTCCCGACAGACTGAGCCGAAAGAGTTGGTTGGTTCTGCATAAGAGCCACCTGCCCTTGTCCCGTTGGCAAATTTGGTGTGGAGGCAAAGAAGGGCAGTGCTCCCTGTTGTAGTGGTGGAGACATCAATGGTGTGGCTTGCAGAGAAGTAGCAGGTGCAAGCGGTGCTCCCTGTTGAGGTTTAGGGCGACCTCCTTTGGCGCCCTTTGGATTGAGAGGACGAGCAGAGGCAGTGGACCCAGCGGGAGCAGCGTTGTACGCCGACCTGGCATTGAAAGTGGCCGCCGGCATGCCGGTGGGTTGGCCTTGCTGCTGCAAATGACTGCCTCATGGCTGATAAGCGAGCACATCCGGCTGTTGTTGGTGCTAGACGTAGCCACCCGAGGGTTGAACGAGATATGACTATTGTTGCATGAACTGACCCGAGATGCCGGTGAACTACTGCTAGAATGACCCCTGATACATCTACTGTGGCTGGTGCATTGGCGCCTGATACACCAGCGGCGGATGAGGCGGCGCAAAAGAACATGATGGTGCATTGGACTGCGTCGACCGCACCGACTAGTATACCCCGGGGGCGCAGCCTGGAGCACCGCCCGATATAGAAGGATCAAGTGGCTGGGCGGCTCTTGTAGTTGGTTGAGGTTGGTGGCCAGCGGTGAGACCGGGCGGCGCTGCCGGATCGCCTCGCGTCATGGCAGGAGAGCGGACGACGGCCGCAAAGGAACGAGTGAAATTAGGGTTCGCAGCCAGCCCCGTCCGATTCCACAAATGACCAAGCCAATGATTGAGATTAACCATGCGAAGTGGACGTCCAGGATTTGTCCGATGACGAGTCAGGTCTGGCCATGCCGCAAACGTTGGATCGGAGATGAGATTTACACCTGGCGCTCCGTCCTGGCAGGCTTGATGATGTCACTGGCAAACTGGACTTCTGCGCAACCTCCTCGTCACGGTGACAGGCCTGCGGTAGTTGATCACTGAGCGTCTGTAAGAACATGCGGTGCCCCCATGTTTGGTTTTGGTAATCGATGACAATCTCTATGGACTAATGGTTTTCTTGAGTTATATTTTAAGGATTTGTCCATAGGTTTTTCTTGAAGTCCATGTGTTGGTTTCAAGGAGTTTATGAGTTGAACAATGTGCTATTAAGGAATTATCCAAAGATTGGTCATGTGAGTGTTGAGCTTATTGCAAGCATGTCTTGAAGAAAAAGATTGTGTGATCATTCATGTTTACCTTCAAGACATCATCCAAATGAAGAGAGTTGGAAAGATTCAAGGATGAACAAGACTAAGTCAAGAGTGAATCAAATTGATCAACTCACAAAGCGTAGAAGATGTACCGAGAGGGATCAAGTGATCCCATGGTATGGTAAGCATTGTCCATTGCACTTTGTGTACTAACCCATAGTCTATGTGAGAGTTATATGTGGGGTTAGGTACGTGTCCATGGGCTTGCGTCAAGAGGCAGATATCATACAACCCATGGAAAGGATGACATCAAGTGGTGATCGTCATCAAGATTGTCATGTGCAAGTTCAAGTGGAGCATCACGAAAAGATCAAGTGCTTGAATCTTGCCATCCTTTGTGGTGTCAATGGACTTGTGAAGATGTGCCTAAGAGTGGCTCACCCATAGTGGACTATGGGGGAGCAATCATCTAGTCTTCATCGAGCCAACGCAATCAAGAAAGGTGGTCCAACTTGAGGGAGTCAAGATCGTATTCATCTAGATCAAGTGGTCCATGTGCAAGGCAAAGGTTTGCCCTTGATAGGTTTTCTATTTTACCGGTCTCGTGGTGGTAGTTGGGAGACCGAGTTATAGGATCGTTTGCCGTACTATCAAGGGGGGCTCTCAAGTTGATAGCTTGATCGTATCGTTAGTAGAGAGCTCAAACCATTGCATCCTTGCATCATGTTTCTTGGTTCTTGTTTGGTTATCTTTGTGAGTCTTAGAGCTTATGGTCATCTTGATGACACGCTTGAGTTCATCGAAAACGGAGTTCGCATGCGTCTTCTATGATGTTTTCGATGTTGGAGGTTTTACCGGTCTTATCCGAGGAAGGGCTCTCACCTTTTTCTTATGGGACTTTTCTCATTTTATTGATATTTCTATCAAGATTATGTTAGCCCATGTCGTTAGCTTTCCAACAAACTTAGTTTCGTTGAATGCGGAGTCCGTTTGCAAAAGTTGTGGCTGCAGTGGTACTACCGCGACTAGAGCGGATGTAATTTTTTACAACCGCTCCAGAGCGGTACTACCGCGGCTCCTGAGCGGTAGTACCGCTCCAGAGCAGTACTACCGCGGCTCCTAAGCGGTAGTACCGCTTCGGACCAAAATCTCGTGTTTTGCTCAGCGGAAGTAGGGACAGAAGTATTTTTTTAGTACCGCTCGCTAGCAGTAGTACAGCTACCATTTGCGGTAGTACCGTAAGGTCGAGCGGTAGTACCGTGAGGACGAGCGGTAGTACCGCTCCAGCAGTTCTACTGGCCTTTTGCCTCCTCGCTGTTGTTTTTCAAAGGGGTACTACCGCCCTAGCGGTAGTACCGCTCCTTGGAGCGGTAGTACCGCTCTGTGCGGGTTGTGAGCATAACGGTTGAATTTTCCCCCACCTATAAAAGGGTGTCTTCTTCCCCATTGCACCTTATCCTTTGATCTCGTGTTCTTCCCCCATTGTTGAACTTCTCCGAGCTTGCTATCTCTCAATCCCTCCATGGATTCTTGCTAGTTTTTGAGGGAAAAGAGAGAGGAGATCTAGATCCACGTTTCCAGCAATCACTTTCTCCTCTATGTGAGGGGAACCCCTTGGACCTAGATCTTGGAGTTCTTGGTGTTCTCCTTCTTGTTCTTCCTCTCATTTTCCTCCCTAGCATTAGTTGCTTCGGTGGGATTAGGGAGAGAAGGACTTGGGCACTCCGTGTGCCCTTGCCATTGCATTTGGTGCATCGGTTTGAGTTCTCCATGGTGATACGTGGAAGTTTCAAGTTGAGAAGCTTATTACTCTTGGGTGCTTGCTGCCCTTGAGCTTGTTCCTCTTGGGTGATTTGACGCCCTAGACGGCTGGTGGTGCTTGGAGCTCAATCATTGTGGTGTAAAGCTCCGAGCAAGCGTCGGGGTCTCCAATTAGGTTGTGGAGATCGCCCCGAGCAATTTGACGGGTACCGGTGACCGCCCCCAAGGGTTGCCAAAGTGTACGGGTTCGGTGACCGCCCCCAAGGGTCGCCATTTGTACGGGTTCGGTGACCGCCCTCAAGGGTCCCTTAGTGGAATCACGGCATCTTGCATTGTGCGAGGGCGTGAAGAGATTACGGTGGCCCTAGTTGATTCTTGGGGAACATTGTGCCTCCACACCGCTCCAAACGGAGATTAGCATCCGCAAGGGTGTGAACTTCGGGATACATCGTCGTCTCTGCGTGCCTCGGTTATCTCTTACCCGAGCCCTTTACTTATGCACTTTACTTTGTGATAGCCATATTGTTCTTTGTCATATATCTTGCTATCACATAGTTACTTATCTTGCTTAGCATAAGTTGTTGGTGCACATAGGTGAGCCTAGTTGTTTTAGGTTTTGTGCTTGACAAATTAACCGCTAGGTTTATTCCGCATTTGTTCAATCCTAAACCGTAATTATTTTAAAGCGCCTATTCACCCCCCCCTCTAGGCGACATCCACGATCTTTCAATTGGTATCAGAGCCTCGTCTCTCTTTGTTGGGCTTAACCGCCCAGAGAGTAAAGATGTCGACTAGGGGATTAGGATTCTCTGACACTCTTAGTTTCGATGGCACAAATTTTGATGTTTGGGTAATTCGCATGCTTAATCTCTTTAGGGTCATGGACCCAAATTTAGAGCGAATTGTAGATATGGGTTTTTCTCCTCCAAAGGATCCCCAAAGATTATCTTTAGAGGATGATAAAAACTCTTATCTCAATGCTCAAGCTTCTAATGTGCTTCTCAATGCTTTGAGAAATGTAGTTATATTTCAACTCATGCCGTTCCGGGATGCTCATGAGTTGTGGACGAAGCTTCAAGATAAATATGGTGTGTCCAAGATTTGTGGGGATGATTGTTCTCCCTCGACCTCCGGCCGTATAGTCTTCTCAACTTCTTCTACTTCACTTACATGTGGTTTGCCACAAGGTAATGATATGGTGAGTAGTGTTGGTCATTGCAATGATGATAGTATGCTTATTGTGGATGATCCTTCATCACTATATTATTGCAATGCTCCTTCTTTGTACTTTAACACTTCGAGCACTCCAAATGTTTCACATGCTTGTGTTGATAGTCCTTGCATATCATGTAGAAATTGCTCGACTAAATCTCATGATGATATGCTTGCTATGTCTTGTTTCCATGATAAAAATGCATCTATTTCCTCGAATTGTTGTGCTAACAATGTAGAGGAAACCGAACACTCCATGGAACAAGATGTGGTGTTTAGTGGTGCCTCAAGGGATCCTACATCATCATCTATCGCTTTTTGCCTTATGGCTAAGGCGTCAAAGGTATCTCCTACTTTGTACCCCAATATGTCTCTTGATGATGATGTTGATGCTAATGATGATGAGGATAATGATGAAGAGAATGATAATGTTGCCTCCTTAAAAACTAAGGGGGAAATGATTTTTAAAGCTCTTCATAAAAATAAAATTGCTCGTTCCAACTTCATGGAAATAATGTCCATTGCCATTGATGGCAAGAAATACATTGAGGAGTTGGAATCTCGTCTAGAGGAGCATGAGGTCACCATTGAGAAAATGGAAGCTCTTGAGCGTGATTACACAAATGAGATCGCGGAGCTATCTCAAGCTCTTGAACATGAACAAACCACCTCTGAATCTCTTGAGGAGACTTTTGCTCTAGAATTATCTAGAGTGAGGGAATCTCATGATAGAGTTCTTGAGGTGTCCAATGATTTCAAAACTAGAAATGCTAAGCTTGAAGTTTCTCACACTAGACTCCTTGAGGATTTTGAGCACCTTGAAAATGGCTCAAGGGTCATCAAGGGTGAGCTCATCAAACTCACCGAGTCTCATGCCCAACTTGAAGCTTCTTATTTAAAAGAGCTTGCCAAGTTGTCCTCTCCTATTGTTGTAAATGATGATGCTTGTGCTACTAACTCTATTACTTGTGAAGCATCCATTTTGAAGGAGAATGTTGAGCAACGGGCTCAACTTGACGTGCTATCTAGAAATTATGGGAAATTGAAAGAAAGTCATGAAAACCTCTCAAGCTCTCATGATGATATTCTAGTATCCCATAGTGTGCTAAATATAGCTCATGAGGCCATGATTGCTAAGGTAACATCTAGTGAGCCTCATGTGTATACTAGCACTACTTCTAGTCAAGATAGTATATTGCCATGTGCTAGTCCTTGTAATTCTTCTACTCACAATGTTGGTACATCTTGTGATGAATTGCTTTCCTTGCCTTGTTGCTGTAACAATGAAGCTTATACTTCCTGTAGTACTTGTGTTGAGACTAACCATGTAGAGGAAATCAAAGAGCTCAAGGCCCAAGTCACATCTTTGAAGAAAGACTTGGGAAAGGGTCATGAAGGGAATTCCACACTCAACAATATCTTGAGTGTGCAAAAATCCCCCAATGACAAAGGTGGACTTGGATTCAACTCCAATAAGAAGAAGAAGTCCAAGAGAATCAAGAATAAGGGCCAAGAGCAAGTCAAGAATTCGGCCAAGATTATTTGCTTCAAGTGCAAAATTGAAGGGCATCATGTTAGATCTTGCCCATTGAAGAAGAAGGCCATTAGTGACAAGCAACAAGGTAAGAGGCCACAAGTTCAATCTCATGCTGAACCTTAAGTTGAAGAAAGGCCACTTCTCAAGAAGACTCAAGTTAATGCTTCTCTTGTTGAGAAATCAAGTGAGAAGAAAGTGAAGAGTAGACATTGCTACTTATGTCGTGAGAAAGGTCACATCGCTTCTTCATGCACTAGTGGTAACTTATCCAACCCAATTATTATTGATGATATCTATTCTCTTGGGAAGGATAAGGTTGGCAATGTGTTTGCCAAGTTTGTTGGTACTCAAAGTGGTGTCAAGAAAAGAACCATTTGGGTAGCCAAGCCTACTGTGACTAACCTCTTAGGACCCAACTTGGTTGGGGACCACCAAACTCAAACTTGATCAATAGGTGTTGATGGAGGGCATTGGAGACTTGGCTACATTAGGAAGAATTAAGGGGACTTCATCATTCTTATTGTCTCAAGCCAAGTCAATTGGATTATCAAGTTTCTATCTTAATCCAATGTGCCTCCTTGCGGTAACTTGTACTTAAATTGTTTACATTGAAAGCTACTTGCCCCCTTGCATGTTTTAGTTTTGTTCCTTGCATGTGTTTGTTTATGTTGTGCTTCCAACTGTGTGTGATGGTTTGCACATCATGTACGTGTGTGTAGTGCTTTGAGCCTTTTTGCTTCTTGTTTGTATCCTAGTTGGCTCGTGTGAGAGATTAATGGAACATCCCATTTTGGGGGAGTGATATGCTTTGTGCACCTCACAATCCTATAAATGTGTGTACATGAGGAATACCATCTAGTATTGATATTACAAGATTATCTAGTCGCTAGGTGGTATATCTCTCATGAGAAATTCAAATTCTAAAAATTCCATTGATTATCTCTTGTTGGGTCCTCTTATTGCCTCTTGTTAAGTTCTTATTGGTATCACATTATGGGGGAGTAATATGCTAAGTGCATATTATAATATGCTAAGTGCATATTACAAGCCTAGAAAATGTGTACATTTGAGATATTGTCACCTAGAATTGATATTGTAGATTATCTTGTTCCTAGGTGGCATGTTAGCTCTACAAGTTGCAATTTGCTTGTGTTTGGTGTGAAGATGATGTCGGATATCCTTGTTATCTACCACCAGGAATTATTTCCAAATACTTCTTGTCTTTTGACAATTGGTAGTCACTTTTGTGTGGTAGAATTTATTGATCATCTTTACATTGGCTTTTGTTTTTATTTGCCTTTTCGCTTGCCAAGGTTTGTGTCAACTCCCATTGTCTTCCATACCACTTGTGGATCTTGTTTATTTCTTGTTCTTGTCTAGGGTTTTCTAGATATAGTGAAAGTGGTGATCCCACCTTGTGCTTTTTGTATTCAAATACAAATTCCCTATATAATGCACAACTCATGGGGGAGCTATCCTATTTTCTCTAGAACACTCTTCTTGTGATCCTTATCAAGTGTGTAGGTGGAAGGCAAGCCATTTCTTTTTGGTACTTTGTGCCATCATAAAACTTTGTTGAGAGCTTGGTTTGTTTGGAACCATCCTCTCTTTGGGAGTTTGACATCTTTTATTTTAGTGTGTATCAATGGATATATCACTCCTTGTTGTATCTTTAATGATATCTTACAAGTGATGATTTATCTATTTGGTATCCTTTTCTCTTGGCATTTCGTTTTGTTTTGGTTTTAGTTCTTGAAAATCTTGAGCATGCATATTTACTTCATGTATGTTTTATGGCATGCTTTCTTTCTTTGACTCAATATATAGGGGAAACTCCACCTAGTCTCAATTTGTATGAGATGTGCATGAAATTCTTTTTCAAATCTATATGCACATATTTATGTGGAGTTTGTCATATGTATTGGTGTTTCTAACTATTTTGTCCCGATGAGTTTGGGTACTGTTTAGTGTGTGTTGTTCTTCTAGGAACATTTGGAGATTCATTGGATGCTCGGCTCACTCACAAGGAAGGTGTTGTCACCATGTGCATTTTGGAGTCAAGCTAGGATGATCAATGAACTACTATCTACCTTCAATGGGTATCTACTACATCCTTCCAATGATATCTCGGTAACAAGTATCTTTATCTACTTCATGCACACATTTATTGCATCAACCTTGTGTAGGTTGTATCGTGGCAACTGTTTCACTAGTTCTTGTGATACTTGTTTCCTTTCTCAAAGCATCTCAACGATGATCTCATGTTGCTAGTTGTGATGTCTTTGATGGTTGGGTGGTAGGAATACATCTATATCCAATAAGACCATATCTAGCCATGTGTTATGCTTCCAAGCAAATATCTTATTGGTATATCTATGACTTCCTTTTGGATATCTTGTTCCTTCGTGTTGTAACTATTCCGGGTGTACATCCTTCTTTGTAGATATCATCATGATTTCGTCTACCTAGAATCTTATACACTTGAGAGAAGTTGCATATCTAGATGATATCCTTTCTTTCATCTCCACCTTGTCTTTCTTATGTTATTTCTTTGGTGGATCCGTGAAAGCTTTTGCCTTGAGTGCGTGTCCTCTATCGTTGCATCTTGATGCACTCTTGTGTGGTGAAGATTATTTCCCTCTTGCTTATCTTTACGAGGCTTGGTATCCCTCGTCTTGATGAGCCTCTCTTCGTCTATCTTCACCACGGGTTGTCACAAGCATAGGTTCTCTATTTGCTTATTAGTAAGCTTGTGAACCCATTTGCCAGTTTTGTGTGGGAATGATAGGCCTTGCACCGTGCGCCTCATTCTTTCAAGACTATGTTGATGCTTAATGCTCATCCTAATTTTAGTATTCTCAAGTGCTTCGCCATGACTCACACACATCATTTTTGGTTGAGCCTTTTCTTAAGTTGCCTCTCCTTCATTTTGCTCAACCATGTGCTTGTTGCAAGCGCTAGGCTTTGTTTCCTATTTGCTCACTTACACTGGATGTGAGTTTCTATTGATTTTCGGGGAGCTATGATCCTATTTTGTGCATTTTGTATTCAAATACAAATATTCTTATGTGTGCACAAATCATGGGGAGCTTCTGTAGTTTCTTTAGAACACTCCTTTGTGCTTTTCTTATATTTTCTTGTGGTTCATAGGATTATTGGTCTAGTTGCTTCAATTGGTATCTTTTGATTGCTTGTGTCTCTCTTTGTTATGTCTTTGTGGCATATCTTTCAGTTGCAATCTTTGGGCCTCAATATAGTTTGTCTTCCTCCAAGTACTGACAGTTGGATATGTGTATTGCATTCCACTCTCTTGTTGAGAAATACACAATTCCTAGAGGACCACAATTTATATTGGCCTTCTAAGCTTTTCGCCCATTTTGGCAATCGATGCCAATGGGGGAGAAGTTTTAGAGAGTTTTGTGGAGAAGTTGTCTGAGTCTTCCCCTTGCTTTGGTTTTGGTTCCTAAGCTTTTGCATCTCATTCTCATGCATCATTGGTTGTTGCATTGCATGCTGATGCATAATTCCTTGTATAAACTCTCTTGAAAGTGATTGTCATCAATTACCAAAATGGGGGAGATTGTAAGAACATGTGGTGCCCCCATGTTTGGTTTTGTTATTGATGACAATCTCTATGGACTAATGGTTGTCTTGAGTTATATTTGAAGGATTTGTCCATAGGTTTTTCTTGAAGTCCATGTGTTGGTTTCAAGGAGTTTATGAGTTGACCAAGGTGCTATTAAGGAATTATCCAAAGATTGGTCATGTGAGTGTTGAGCTTATTGCAAGCATGTCTTTGAAGAAAAGATTGTGTGATCATTCATGTTTACCTTCAAGACATCATCCAAATGAAGAGAGTTGGAAAGATTCAAGGTTGATCAAGACTAAGTCAAGAGTGAATCAAGTTGATCAACTCACAAAGCGTAGAAGATGTACCGAGAGGGATCAAGTGATCCCATGGTATGGTAAGCATTGTCCATTGCACTTTGTGTACTAACCCATGGTCTATGTGAGAGTTCTATGTGGGGTTAGGTACGTGTCCATGGGCTTGCGTCAAGAGGCAGATATCATACAACCCATGGAAAGGATGACATCAAGTGGTGATCGTCATCAAGATTGCCGTGTGCAAGTTCAAGTGGAGCATCACGAAGAGATCAAGTGCTTGAATCTTGCCATCCATTGTGGTGTCAATGGACTTGTGAAGATGTGCCTAAGAGTGGCTCACCCATAGTGGACTATGGGGGAGCAATCATCTAGTCTTCATCGAGCCAACGCAATCAAGAAAGGTGGTCCAACTTGAGGGAGTCAAGATCGTCTTCATCTAGCTCAAGTGGACCATGTGCAAGGCAAAGGTTTGCCCTTGATAGGTTTTCTATTTTACTGGTCTCGTGGTGGTAGTTGGGAGACCGAGTTATAGGATCGTTTGCCGTACTATCAAGGGGGGCTCTCAAGTTGGTAGCTTGATCGTATCATCAGTAGAGAGCTCAAACCATTGCATCCTTGCATCATGTTTCTTGGTTCTTGTTTGGTTATCTTTGTGAGTCTTAGAGCTTATGGTCATCTTGATGACAAGCTTGAGTTCATCGAAAACGGAGTTCGCATGCGTCTTCTATGATGTTTTCGGTGTTGAAGGTTTTACCGGTCTTATCCGAGGAAGGGTTCTCACCTTTTTCTTGCGGGAGTTTTCTCATTTGCTTATTCTTGATATTTCTATCAAGATTATGTTAGCCCATGTCGTTAGATTTCCAACAAACTTGGTTTCGTTGAATTCGGAGTCCGTTTGCAAAAGTTGTGGCTGTTTTGGTAAAGGTTGCAGTGGTACTACCGCGACTAGAGCGGATGTAATTTTTTAGTACCGCTCCAGAGCGGTACTACCACGGCTCCTGAGCGGTAGTACCGCTTCGGACCAAAATCTCGTGTTTTGCTCAGCGGAAGTAGGCACAGAAGTATTTTTTTAGTACCGCTCGCTAGCAGTAGTACCACTACCATTTGCGGTAGTACCGTGAGGTCGAGCAGTAGTACCGTGAGGACGAGCGGTAGTACCGCTCCAGCGGTTCTACTGGCCTTTTGCATCCTCGCTGTTGTTTTTCAAAGGGGTACTACCGCCCTAGCGGTAGTACCGCTCCTTGGAGCGGTAGTACCGCTCTGTGCGGGCTGTGAGCATAACGGTTGGATTTTTCCCCACCTATGAAAGGGTGTCTTCTTCCCCATTGAACCTTATCCTTTGAGCTCGTGTTCTTCCCCCATTGTTGACCTTCTCCGAGCTTGCTATCTCTCAATCGCTCCATGGATTCTTGCTAGTTTTTTAGGGAAAAGAGAGAGGAGATCTAGATCCACGTTTCCACCAATCACTTTCTCCTCTATGTGAGGGGAACCCCTTGGATCTAGATCTTGGAGTTCTTGGTGTTCTCCTTCTTGTTCTTCCTCTCATTTTCCTCCCTAGCATTAGTTGCTTCAGTGGGATTTGTGAGAGAAGGACTTGGGCACTTCGTGTGCCCTTGCCATTGCATTTGGTGCATCGGTTTAAGTTCTCCATGGTGATACATGGAAGTTTCAAGTTGAGAAGCTTATTACTCTTGGGTGCTTGGTGCCCTTGAGCTTGTTTCTCTTGGGTGCTTTGGCGCCCTAGACGGTTGGTGGTGCTTGGAGCTCAATCATTGTGGTGTAAAGCTCCGGACAAGCGTCGGGATCTCCAATTAGGTTGTGGAGATTGCCCCGGGCAATTTGACGGGTACCGGTGACTGCCCCCAAGGGTTGCCAAAGTGTACAGGTTCGGTGACCGCCCCAAAGGGTCGCCATTTGTACGGGTTCGGTGACCGCCCTCAAGGGCACCTTAGTGGAATCACGACATGTTGCATTGTGCGAGGGCGTGAGGAGATTATTGTGGCCCTAGTGGCTTCTTGGGGAGCATTGTGCCTCCACACCGCTCCAAACGGAGATTAGCATCCGCAAGGGTGTGAACTTCGGGATACATCGTCGTCTCCGCGTGCCTCGGTTATCTCTTACCCGAGCCCTTTACTTACGCACTTTACTTTGTGATAGCCATATTGTTCTTTGTCATATATCTTGCTATCACATAGTTACTTATCTTGCTTAGCATAAGTTTTTGGTGCACATAGGTGAGCCTAGTTGTTTTAAGTTTTGTGCTTGACAAATTAACCGCTAGGTTTATTCCGCATTTGTTCAAGCCTAAACCGTAATTATTTTAAAGCGCCTATTCACCCCCTCTAGGCGACATCCACGATCTTTCAGCGTCCTAGGAGGCGGGATCGGGACGATCCAAGTTTTGATGAGCGCACTAGACCGTGCCGGTACCCCGAAGACATCGCGTGCAGCCGCGGTCGATATACGTGGTGAGACCTCCGGCACGATCGATCTTGAAAATGCCGCATCCTGCTCTGCGTTCGTCGACGATGATTCCCCATGCGCCTCTGACCTACAGACAGGAGACACCTCACCTCCCCGTCGAGACGACGGTCTCTCCCACATCCTTGACGCCGGCGTAGGGTAGCCAATGTCTGCCCAGAACTCGTTGGCCAACTCCTCATCGGATTTCCTCCGTCGAACCACAGAAGGTAGCGTAGAGTAGCCGTCGAGCATCAGACCTTCACCCACCTGCGTGGCGTCCACAGCCTTGTCCGTCTCAAGGCATTAAAACTTGGATCCAGATGTTGCCGACGTCGCTGGTGACCAACATGGTGCCAACGCCAGTCGCCGCCTGGAGGCGATCCGCATTTTCCGGATCTCAGTTACTAGCTGGGCATGTCGGTGAAATCTGCGAGCATGGCACTGGCTGGCACTAGTAGAAAACAGGGCTTTGGTCCAGGCCGGGTCAGCCCATTAGTCCCGGTTCAGTCTAGAACCGGGACCCATGGGGGCATTGGACCCGGTTCGTGAGCCCCGGGGACTGCCCGAGCCACGTGGGCCATCGGTCACGGTTCGTCTGGACCTTTTGGTCCCGGTTGGTGGGACGAACCGGAACCAATGGGCCTCGCTCCTGGCCCACCACCATTGGTCCCGGTTGGTGGCTCGAACCGGGACCAACGGCTTTTATGATACTTCTTTTTTGCTTTTAATGTTTTGAACTAGATTCTAACTACTTATTTATTTTCTTTTATGATAATTCTCTTTGCTATTAAAGTTTGTAACAAAATTCTAATTACTTATTTATATTCTTTTATGATAATTCTTTTTGCTTTTAATGTTCTGAACTAAATTCTAATTACTCATTTATTTTCTTTTATGATAATTCTTTTTGCTATTAAAGTGTGTAACAAAATTCTAATTACTTATTTATTTTCTTTTATGATAACTCTTTTTGCTTTTAATGTTTTGAACTAAATTCTAATTACTTATTTATTTTCTTTTATGATAATTGTTTTTGCTATTAAAGTTTGTAGCAAAATTCTAATTACTTATTTATTTTCTTTTATGATAATTGTTTTTGTTATTAAAGTTTGTAACAAAATTCTAATTACTTATTTATTTTCTTTTATGATAATTTTTTTTTGCTTTTAATGTTTTGAACTAAATTCTAATTACTTATTTATTTTCTTTTATGATAATTCTTTTTGCTATTAAAGTTTGTAACAAAATTCTATATAATTTTAGTTTCAATAATACTAGAGGTTTATAAAAGCTTTTTAGTTGATTCCTTTAGTACCAGTTCTAAGGCTGTTACAAAGGCATTTTATTTGGTACAGGTTTTAAGGCTGGGGCCCCAGGTGCACCTTTTAGTACCGGTTCGTGGCAATGAACCGGTAAAAGAGTTTTTTAGTTGATTCTTTCTGCAGCTGTTTTTTAGTCCCACCTCGCCAAGCGAGAGGCACTCGCAGCGGTTTATAAGCCCTGAGTGTAGAGACGATGAAGGGAGAAGCGCGGTGCTCACCTGCACCTTGGCCTGAAGCTAAGCAACATGCAGGTGAGCATTGCGCCTCTCTTTTATTTTGGCATGGTATCATCATAATAGTTGTGGAGAAAGTATTCACTTTTTGTTGTAAGTAGAAACAAAAGAAAATAAATAAAGCAAGAAAGAAAAACAAAAAAACAAAAAAAGTGATTTCAAATTTGAAAACTAATGGCACTAACAGAAAGTTTATAATTTTTCTAAAACTAAAAGAAAAAAGAATTAAAAAATAAAGCAAAAAACAAAAGAAAATAAATAATGCAGAAAACAAAACAAAAAAACTGGGGGAAAAATAAAAATAGGAACAATAACTAAAGAAAACAAAAAAAAACAAAAAAAATGCCTCCTACTCGGCCCCCACGGCCTGAATACAACTAGAAACCCTATCATGGGCCAGGATTCAGGCCCGCAGAAGGCCCATCAGACCCACAGGCAGAGCAGTGTCAGATTAGGCCCATAGGCCTGCAGTTCAAAGGAGTTCGAGTGGGAAGAGGCAGCGGAGCTTATAAACAGGTGCGGGGCGCTCTCAACTAGCGAGGTGGGACTAAACTCCCACCACTACGCCGCTGTGCAAGGCCGTTGGTCCCGGTTGGAGGCACGAACCGGGACCAATGCCACCCTTTGGTCCCGGTTCGTGGCACCAACCGGGACTAATGACACCCTTTAGTCCCGGTTCGTGCCACTAACCGGGACCAAATGTCGCCGCTTCCCGCTCTTTGGGCTGCTGAAAAGAGGCATTTGGTCCCAGTTGACGGCTCCAACCGGGCCTAAAGGGGGCATTGGTCCCGGTTGGTCTCATGAACCAGGACCAATGCTTTGCCTATATAAGCAGCACTCCTGAAAATCTGGTTCAGTTCCTTCTTCCCCGCGCCCGACGCCGCTAGGCTGCCCGTCTCCGGTACGCCGTCGCCGTCGTCATTGTCGCCCCGCGCCGTCCCTTGCCGCCCCGACGCCGTTGTCGCCCCGCGCCGTCGTCGCCGCCCCGCGCCATCGCCACCCCGCCCCGCCCCATCCCGACGCCGTCGCCACCCCGCACCGTCGTCGTCGCCCCGCGCCATCGTCGCCCCGCACCGTCGCCGCCCCGCCCCGACGCCGTACGTCGCCGCCCCGCCCCGACGCCGTACGTTGCCGCCCCGCCCCGCCCTGTCCCGATTTTTTGCTAATTTGATTATTTGATGTAGTAATTAATTTATATGTGTAGTATAATTTAGATGTGTACTTAATTGAGCTAGAGTTTGTTAGATTTTTTTGTAGTTCATAGATTTTTTTGTTAGATGTGTAGTTCATAGATTTATTTTCATATTGTGTAATTTGTTCATATTTTGTTATATTTTTTTTTCTGTTAATAGATTTTTTTGGTGATATTCTTGTTGAATATGCATGTTTGTATGTTCGTATATATGCAAAGATCGAATATGTCAATTTTTTATGATTTTTTTCTGTTCATAGAATTTTTATGACTTTTTTCTGTTGTAATTTTGTTCATAGAATTTTAATGATTTTTTTGTTCATAGAATTTTAATGATTTTTTTGTTCATAGAATTTTCTGTTTCAATTTATGTATATGTTCATATTGTGTATGTATAGGAAAATTGTGCATGATCAAAGTCATTTATGAATATGTTCATATTTAGAATAGAGGGAAAAGGAAAATAAGAAGAGAAAGTGTGTAATATAATTAGTTAGAAAAATAATAGAACTATAATTAAACTAGTTTATTTTTAGTAAGTACTACTTTATTTTATTTATAGTAAATGCTTCATATATAGTTGAACTAGCTAGTTGATTTAATAAACCAATTTATTTTACTATATATAGAAGTAGTTTATTTTTAGTATGTACTACTTTATTTATTTATAGTAAGTGCTTAGTAGTTGAACTAGTTGATTTAATTAATAAAACTACTTTATTTAACTATATATATAGAAGTAGTTCCCGCATCGACGTCGATGATGCCTATCCCGCATCCTCGTCGTCATCGACTCGACGGTGGAGGCATGCTTGATCAGGGCCATGTTCGGGACTGGGCTCCGCCGGGCTGGTATTGGGAGGTGCTACCTTCTGGGGGACGTAGATTGGTGAGGAGGCAGCTCGTTATTGACCCAATCCTTGTTTGGTGGCGGTCGCGTGAGCCAGTGACGGTGCCGAGGCTTCTGGACACCGCGGAGGTGGTACGTCACCGTGTCAGCGAGGAGGACGAGCATGTCCGTCGCTACATGGTTGCGTTGGAGGGTAGGTTCGACAATACCTGGCAGGTTCTTCAGGGATCTCACTGGAGCTATGATCCTGTGATCGTTCCTTATCTTTGGGTGTCCACTGCCCGCGACGATACCCGCCGGGTGCTACGGTTCTAACTGTATTAATTAGTGATGCTATATGTATGATAGTATTCGAGGAGTATTCGAGGATGTACGGACACAAGAGAAGATGTACTTTTGGTTATAATTGAATGCATGCTAATTTGAATACTACTTTATTTTATGATTTGATTTTGCTTATTGAATGCTCATATTGGAAAAGTATTCCTACTTTGAATGCTAAAATTAAAGAGCACTTTATGCAGAAATCTAGGAGCCCCCTCCATCATCCACGCCGTCGTGGGGGTAGCTTCTCCTTCATTCCCGTGTGCTAGACAATTTGGTGTAATAATAATGCACTCGGAAATGAAAGGAGGAGCTACGTACCATCACCGATAGTCAACCTGTGATTAATAATAATGATCTAATTTAGGTTTTTTAGTACATATATTTAATTGTACAAGTTTAATATTTGAATTATGAACTTAGGCTGGAAATGTCGTACTCGGACGACGAAAATCGCCCGGGGGAGTGCGATTGGTGCCACGACGACTGAGGTATGTGGACAGGTTCATTGAATTGGACGAAGATAGCGCTTCAGCATTAAGCTCGAGGAGACCTTCGATGTTCATACGGTACACAACGACGACAATAGTTTTTTTCATAATTAAGCACGACTTCAACTATTTTAACGTGTATTTTTCATCTTTTCAATTCGACTAGCTTATCCCATGCTATGCAAGACGCTATGTCTTGAAGAGGATGGGTTTTGAAGACCATGAAAGTATGGAAATCAAAAAAATTCTCCTAAGGACCCATCATGGTGTGGATTTTCAAGTAAAGTTGTACAATGTTGAGACTGTAACCCATTTTGGTTGCAACTTTGCAAGATGTATGGTTTTGATGAGGGTATGCTTGTCACCATGGATCTTGGTGATCCTACAATCCAGCAAGACAATATGGACATTTGGGTCCTTGTGGATACACCTCCAATTCTTCTCCCATGTGAGCTTAACATAATTATTAAGTAATTTATATTGTTTATTTCAAAATAGTTGACAGCTTGTTTCCATTGACAGCTTATTTTTATTCTTCAAAGAATGTGCGGAAAATGGTAGACAAAACCCACTACACTGATGGCTCCGAATTAACTTATAAGGAGAAAAATCATCTGATCGCATTTTGTACTGATCTTGAAAATTACAATGTCTACAATCGAACTCCTCAACATTATGGTCAATACGTGCCAATAGTGCACATGTTGAACTACGATAACTAACATGGAGATACCCTGGTAATATTTTTTACTATTACGACATCCCTGCATCTTTTTAAATACTTCTAAAACTAGTACATCATTGCTAACTACGAAGTTATTACTATGTTTTTCAACAGATAATCCCGAATGATTGTGTGCCTCATCTGATGTATACGCACGGTCGCCTTGATGTTTTGAACATACAACCAGGTCGTCCTACGAATCTCAACTGTCCATACCGGATTTTAAAAGAAGTGGAGACATGACAATCAAAGAATGGAAAAAATGTATGGACATTCGTAAGGAGTTTCTTGCAAGCAAAAGGAGGCGAAGCGCAAGAATTGGAGACAGAATGATCTCCATTCTTCATAATGGAGAGTCAGGGTCTATATTGTTTTATGCTATTTTACCTTAAGAGTGTTTAGATCCTACCTGATACTAATGATCATGTGCTAAGAACAATTATGTAGGGTTGGGTTCGATGACTATGAGGATGATGATCGTATGACTTGTTATTAATAACGAGTAGAAGTTGTATGATGATGCATGATTAGTAGGACTTGTTATTATATAAGATGATGTATGATGCGAGCATGCATGAGTTATTTTATATCAACGGGTGAAATGAACATAGTAGTAGCGTTGGTAAACCAAGGACAAAGATATAAGAGAGGACGCTTCTCTCTATTAGCTAGCTAATAACAATCTAAAATTAACCCCCAAAACCCCTAAACCAGCCACTTTTTTTTTTTTAAAAAAAAAAAAGAAAAACCTCACGTGGAAGCTTTTTGGTCCCGGTTCATGTTACCAACCGGGACCAAAGGTCCCCTTGCCTGGGCTGCTCGCAGTGGCCACGTGAAGGCCCATCTGTCCCGGTTCGTGTTAGAACCAGGACTAAAGGGGGAGGCATTAGTAACGACCCTTTAATCCCGGTTCAAGAACCGGTACTAAAGGCCCTTACGAACCGGGACAAATGCCCTGTTTTCTACCAATGCGAGCGTGTTAGTTCCAAAATAGATGATTCAACTTTGTACTAACTTTAGTGGAGTGCATGCTTGCAGCACCAATTTTCAGCCTCACTCAACGTTTTTGAAGGTCAGCCGTATGGAGAGTAGAAAATCTGTTGCATCCAAGAGGGGGAAGGACAACTTCACCTGAAGGCGAACAATTCAAAGGAGAACCAGCCTAATCGAAGGTAGAACCACAAACAGTGAACTGATTTGAAGCTGGAACTGATCGATTACCTGAATCCCTATACGTCTTCTGTCCAGCAAAATTAGTTCATTGTACTCAGAAAAACACGCGGATCAGTAAATTCGTCGAACTGTCGGCGGCTCCGGCCGGAGGAACAAGTTGCTGCGGATGCGCTGAGTCCCTCTCCCCCTCCTGTGTCCTGCCCGTGGCCATGACTGGGGCTGCGGAAATTTCTATGACGGGATTTCCTTTCTCCCTCTCCATCGATTCCAGGTTGAAGCATTACTAGACAGTGTGAAGTGGGACGTCAAAGGGCTGGCAATTGCTATCGTAGAGGCATTCTTGTCCTGACTGCGACCATGATTCGGTGAACTTCCTCTGCTTTGGGAGTTTGGGTCATGCATCTAGCAGAAGGTTTGACTTTTTTTCGAAAAGGAGGGACTCCCCGGTCTTTGCATCAGAACGATGCATACGGCCATATTAATAGATAAGTAAAGATGTTCAAACAAGGTCTGTTGAAGAGGCTGTGTTTTAACTGTTCTTGTGGGTGGTCTTGTCGATTCATTACATACGCATTCATATAGACAGGGGAAAAAAAGACACAAAACGCGGCATCATCCACTCCCAGCAGAATGAATGAAAAACAATGCTCCTCCCAGCTTCCATCTGAATTCTAGAATGGATTAGTATTACAGGTTTAAAACCCCGTATAATTACAGATGAAATCAAATACAAACAACGTGTTTTTCAGCATAATCTGTATAAATATGACAACAGACTTAGACGAGATTCAATGGATAATGGAGAACCCCGCCCGGGCCATCAGGTCCATACAAATATGATATATGTTAGACTATGTATAGCTTCTATATTTGTGTACGTATATTTGTACCTATTGTAACACATCCATTATATATATGAGATAAGCCACCCCTAGAGGGTTGAACTGGTTCCCCCAAATCATTGTCTTACATGGTAACAGACCTAATTACGATCCACGCTTCCGCAAACCCTAACCCCGCCGCCGCCCCCTCCATCGCGCCGCCGCCGCCATGACGGGTGCCACCGCCTCCAGCTCCTCCTCTGCCGGGTTTCTCCCGGCCTCGCTCGCCGCCCTCCTCTCGCTCCCGCTTGACTCGGCCACGATGCGGCCGCCGCAGCTCGGGACCAGGAGCGTTGGCTCGTTTTTCTCCAACAACTCTCCGGCTCCTCCATCGCCGGGGCTTGCGCTGACGGTCCATCCGTCGAGCGCCTCTTCATCTGCCTCGTCGTCCGGCGTCATCGCGCCTCTGGCTTTCGCGCCCGAGGCCACCTCGTCGGCTGTCACGGCGGGCCTCATGCCATCCGCGCCCCGTGCGGGATTCACCCCGGCAGCGCCGGTTGCCTCCCTCTACGGGCCATACTCGCCGCCGCCACCTGCGGGTTACAATCCCGCGGTCCCGCCCGCGCCGCCTACCCCTGCCCCCATGGCGTCTGCGCCTCCGGCAGGTGCCTCCACGGGATCGTTGCCTCCACCGTTCCACTTCGGCAACCTCATCACCGTCAAGCTCTCGTCCGACAATTATATCTTCTGGCGTGCGCAGGTTCTTCCGCTCCTTGGGAGCCACTACTTGCTTGGCTACGTCGACGGCACTTTTCCTTGCCCTCCTGCACTGGTGGACAGCGTGAACGGCCCGGTTTACAACCCGGCACACCGTGTCTGGACGGGGCAGGACCAGGCGAACCTCTCCTCCATCCAGGGTTCGCTCACTTCGGCGGTTGCTGGACTTGTCGTCTTCGCGAAGACCTCCCATGAGGCTTGGACCATCCTGGAGCGCTCCTTTGCGTCCTAGTCGCAAGCCCGGATCAGTGCTCTCCGTCGCGAGCTTGGTGCCTGTGAGAAGCTTGATTCCACGGCAACGGAGTTCTACAACAAGGTCAAGGCTCTTGCTGACACATTGGCATCCATTGGACAGCCGCTTAATGATTCTGAGTTCAACTCCTTCATTGTCAACGGCCTCGACGAAGAGTATGATGGCTTAGTTGAGATCGTCAATGAGCGCGGCAACACGACCCCCATGATGGCGCACGAGCTCTACTCTCGGCTTCTTCTTACTGAGCAGCGCGTTGAGGCGCGCCGTGCCAACCGCAGTCGCGGCTCCTCCTCCGCCAACGCGGCCTACCGAGGTGGTCGCCCCTCCGGTGGCGCCCCGTCCTCCGCCTCGGGCAAGGGGCCCGCGCCGCTTCCTCCGGCCTCGTCCACCCCCACTTTGACGCTACCAAGTGATGGGGGTCGGCGCGTCTTTCAGCTCTGTGGTCTTGACGGACATTGGGCCTCCAAGTGTCATCGTCGTTTTCAGAAGAGTTTCCTTGGTCTCGGCAATGACGGCAAGGATACGCGCAACACTGCGCGTCAGGTGGCTATGGCTGATCGCCCGGCACCGCAGAAGCCTCAGGGCCATACTCAGTCCTACTCCATTGATCCGCACTGGTACATGGACTCTGGTGCGACGGAGCATCTGACGAATGAGACGGGGAAGCTTCATCCTCGCGAGCCCTATCATGGTTCCGATAAGATCCACACCGCCAACGGAGCAGGTATGCACATCTCCCATATTGGTCAAGCATCTCTTCTCACTAGTCATGCCACTAGGAGGCTTCAGCTTCGTGATGTTCTTAGAGTACCATCTGTGACGCGTAATCTCCTTTCTGTTCCTAAACTCACTTATGACAATAATGTGTTTTGTGAATTTCACCCGTTTGATCTTTTTATTAAGGATCGGGACACGAGGGCCGTTTTGCTTAGTGGGCGTCTCTAGCAGGGCCTTTACTGTCTGGAGCATCCTAGAGTCTCTCGGGTTTTCAGTGGAGTTCGCGTCTCGTCGTCACAGTGGCATGCTCGTCTTAGTCATCCTGCCACACCTATCGTTCGTCATGTTTTGCGTCATCATGAGCTTCCTAGTGTCTCTAGCAATAATGATGTAGCAGTGTGTGATGCTTGTCAGCAGGGGAAGAGTCATCAACTTCCTTTTTTGGAGTCTAGCCGTGAGGTGAAACATCCTTTAGAACTTGTTTTTTCGGATGTATGGGGCCCTGCCCAAACTTCTGTCAGTGGTCATAACTATTATATTAGTTTTGTGGATGCTTACAGTCGTTTTACTTGGCTCTATCTTATTAAGCGTAAATCTGATGCGTTTGATATTGTCGTTCAGTTTCAAAAACATGTTGAACGTCTTCTCAAGCATAAAATTGTTCATGTTCAGTCGGACTGGGGTGGCGAGTATCGCAACCTCAACTCCTTCTTCCAGTCGCTTGGGATCGCTCATCGTTTAGCATGTCCACATACTCATCAGCAGAATGGTTCCATCGAGCGTAAGCATCGTCATATTGTTGAGACTGGTCTCACTCTTTTGGCCCATGCATCGGTTCCTTTCCGGTTTTGGAGTGATGCTTTTACCACTGCTTGTTTTCTTATCAACCGTACTCCTACACGTGTTCTCAACATGAAGACTCTCCTTGAACTTCTCCTTAATGAACAACCCGATTATACTTTCTTTAAAGTTTTTGGGTGTGCTTGCTGGCCGCACCTTCGCCCTTATAATAAATGCAAGCTGGAATTTAGGCCCAAAAAGTGTGTCTTTCTTGGCTATAGTTCCCTTCATAAAGGTTACAAATGTCTTCATGTTCCCACTAATCGTGTTTACATCTCTCGGGATGTGGTGTTTGATGAGCATGTCTTTCCGTTTGCCAATCTACCTGTGTCCACAGATGCTCCTCCGTCCATGCATTCATCCTCTCTTGCCTCTGACCAATTTGATGATGTTGCATACTCTCCTGTGTTATTGCCTAACCATGGTGCAGGAACCGGACATGGGGCTCGTTTGGAGCTTTTGGAGGACTCTCCATCATCATAGCCGCCGCCCTCTGCTGTGCACGTCGATCACGCAGCGACGTTGCATGGCCTCGATTCGTGTGCCCATGCCCGCTCGGTGGATGCATCTGAGGCCTCGGCCTCATCTTCTGATCGGCCTCGGGCGCCTGCATCTTCCGCGGCTCGGCCCGCTACGCCGGCCTTGCCCGTGTCTCCAGCGGATCAGCCCGCTCCGCCGGCCTCGCCCGCGTCTCCAGCGGATCGGCCCGCTACGCCGGCCTCGCTTGCAGCTCGGCCCACTACGCTGGACTCGCCCATGGCTCGATCTGCTCCACCGGCCTCGCCTGTGACTCTGCTGGGTAGTCCACTGGCGGGTTCTGGATCCACTAAGCCGGCTGTCACGATGGAGGACCTGGTTCCATCGTTTGCCTCTTCGTCGCCCAGCCCTTCGCCGGCTGCTTCTTCGACCTTGACGGCTCCTGTGTTACGTCCACATACACGCAGTCACAGTGGCATTTTTCGACCGAAGGAGCGTACGGATGGTATTGTTGCTTAGTTGGAAGCATGTCTGGCTGCTGCTGTTGCGGATCCGTCTTCTGAGCCCCGCTCGTATCAGGCCACCATGCGTGTTCCTCATTGGCGAAAGGCTATGGAGGAGGAGTATCATGCTCTTCTTTGCAACGAGACATGGACTCTTGTTCCTCCCCCACCACGGGTTAATGTTATTGACTGCAAGTGGGTGTTCAAAGTTAAGAAGCATTCGATGGATCTATTGAGCGTTATAAAGCGCGCCTTGTCACCAGAGGATTTCGGCAGCGCTATGGTCTTGATTACGAGGACACCTTCAGTCCCGTTGTCAAGCCTACCACCATTCAGCTTCTTCTTTCTCTTGCTGTCACTCGTGGTTGGTCTCTTCGTCAACTTGATGTGCAGAATGCCTTTCTTCATGGGTTCTTGGAGGAAGAGGTTTATATGCGACAGCCGTCTGGTTTCTCTGATCCTGATCGTCCTGATCACATCTGCCGTCTCACCAAAGCGCTCTATGGTCTGAAGCAAGATCCTCGTGCCTGGCATGCTCGTCTTGCCTCAGCTCTTCGTGCTCATGGGTTTGTGTCGTCCAATGCTGACTCCTCATTATTTCTTCTACAGAAGCCAGAGGTCACTATGTATCTTTTGGTCTATGTGGATGATATTATTCTTGTCAGTTCCTCTCGGTATGCTGCTGATGCTCTTGTTCGCTCTCTTGGTGCTGCTTTTGCTGTCAAAGATCTTGGGAAGCTTCACTACTTTCTTGGGGTTGAGGTTACCTCTCGTGCTGATGGTCTTGTTATGACACAAAAGAAGTACTCATTGGATTTGTTGCAGCGAGCTGGGATGCTTAAGTGCAAACCGACTACCACACCCATGTCATCTACCGAGAAGCTCACTGCTGTTGATGGTGCGCTTCTGTCTTCTGTAGATGGTACAGAGTACAGGAGTATTGTTGGTGGGCTTCAGTACTTGACGATTACGCGGTCAGATATTTCTTATGCTGTCAACAGGGTTTGTTAGTATCTTCAGGCTCCCCGTGACACTCATTGGGCGGCTGTTAAGCGCATCCTGCGTTATGTCCAATTCACAGTGTCTTTTGGGATGCATATTCGTCCGTCTTCCTCTCGGGTTCTTTCGGCCTACTCTGATGCGGACTGGGCTGGCAGCCCGGATGACAGGCGATCCATGGGGGGCTATGCTGTGTTCTTTGGCTCTAACTTGATCGCCTGGAGTGCTCGGAAACAGGCTACTGTATCACGTAGTAGTACTGAAGCGGAGTATAAGGCTGTGGCTAATGCTACTGCAGAGATTATTTGGGTGCAGTCTTTGCTTCAGGAGTTGGGTATGTCTCAACCGCAGCCTCCTATACTTTGGTGTGACAACATCGGTGCTACATACCTTTCTGCTAATCTGGTATTTCATGCCCGAACGAAACACATTTGGACTATCACTTTGTACGGGAACGTGTGTCACAGAAGCAACTTCAGATCAAGTTCATCTCTTCAAAAGATCAACTTGCAGACATCTTCACTAAGCCTTTGCCTTTACCACAGTTCGAGGCTTGTAGGCGCAATCTTACCCTTCTCAGTTCTTTAGAAAGTGGCTAAGATTGAGGGAGGGTGTTAGACTATGTATAGCTTCTGTATTTGTGTACGTATATTTGTACCTATTGTAACACACCCATTATATATATGAGATAAGCCACCCCTAGAGGGTTGAGCTGGTTCCCCCAAATCATTGTCTTACAATATACAAATGTATGTTCATGCAAATACAAAGAGAAGATACAAAGCAGATGTAGACCACACTGCATGCTCAGGATATTTAACACCATTCACTGCCAAATTTAAGAGTGGGTTGCAGGAAAGATTTGACACCGTCTTCCAACTCCAATTTCTCCCAGCATCCACTGTTATCAAATCGCAGTTCCTGCAACTTTAGTGGCAAACTGTCCATCTGGAAAGGAAGCATCTTCAGCTCTGGGCACTGAGAAACTTCCAACAGCTCTAGGGATGGGAACCTCACACCCGGATCGCCAATGGTGACCAAGTTCAAGTTGGCCCTAAGACGTAGATGCTTGAGGCAAGGAAATGTACCATGCTGGATCGGCTCCAGAAATGCTTGCTTCATTGTGGCACAGCACCTTATCTCGAGTTGTTCAAGATAAGGCAAATAGATCACCCAAGAGAGGTGCTCTAGAGAGGGGCAGACAGCTACAACCAAATAAGTGAGCCTTGGGAATACAGATTCTGGAGATCTTCCCGCCCACCTTATCTCTTTCAACTCACCCAACATGAATAAGTTGATCTTATTCAGAGTAGGAAAATGGTAGTCCGGTTGTGCCAACTCGTGTCCTACTATAATTATCTTCATCATGCTCCCTTTAATTTCCAGTTCATACAAGGATCTTTGCACAAAGCCAAGCGAAGAAAGATCAGAAAGGCAGAACTCAGGTCTTCCATTGAGTCCATTCAGAGTCAAAGACCTAATGGGAAGTTTGGCGGCACCAGCTAGTGATTCATACCGATTAAATCCACAAGCCTCAATACTAGCCGCTTTCAACCGTAGGTCTCCCAACTCTCGAAATACTGCATGATTACAGTTTCCAACACCATGTCGGGAAGTTCTCAAGTCTATTACTTGCAATGCTTGAAAATTCGATATGACCCCCTTCGGTATCCTGCCTATGCCGCTGCTCTGTAGGTATAAGAACTTTAGCTTAACAAGGTTTCCGAA
This sequence comes from Triticum aestivum, assembly GCF_018294505.1. Taxonomy (NCBI): domain Eukaryota; kingdom Viridiplantae; phylum Streptophyta; class Magnoliopsida; order Poales; family Poaceae; genus Triticum; species Triticum aestivum. The sequence goes on along the minus strand of NC_057801.1, from coordinate 800,235,804 downwards.
GCAGTGAGGCACTTGTGCTATCAGATCATTATGTGACAAATCCAGGTGCTCCAAGTCTACCAAAGAACATAATTCATTAGGTATTTTTTGGAGACGCATCATGCTCAAATCAAGATATGTCAGTGAGGTGAAATTCTTGATTGTTCGAGCTATGCCTCTATCCAAACGACAAGATCGAAGGCATAACATCTTCAGCTCTATGGTACAAGGGTTAAAGCAAGAGGGAGGAAATTCATTCATTTGGATCTTCATCAATGAGATATATTCAACTTTGCTCCAAGGGATGCTCAATATTTTGTGTTCGTCAACTCCGGCATGGACAAACCACTTGTCATTGTCCTCACCACAGCCACAAGAGATCCATAAGGCCATATCACGCATCACATCATGCATTTTGACATAACCATACCAACTTCCAGTGGCGGATCCAGGATTTTGAAACAGGGTGGTCCAAAATTTTGATTTTTCTTTTGTAGAAGAAATATACATGTCAGCATTCAAATTAATTTACGAAATAAATCGATATGGTCTTACATACATACTGCAATTCTCAATGAAGTTTGACTTTTGCATAAAATATTGTTACATAATACTTAACTTGAAAATTTTGACCCTAAAAGAGTCCAAAAGATTAAAAAAAAACTATGAGTTGGCCTAGACGCACAACCATGTTCATTTTTCATTAATTCCACAAGAAAACTAGTACCTTACATTCTATCAATTATGATTTGACACAGCTTATCCTAACTAATCAAACATTATAAACAAAGCAAATAGCGTCATTAGTGCAAAGATCAACTGCAGAAATTAGTCGGCACTGAACATAGACGAACAAACGGATGGCTTCGCTAGGGTTTCCTAACCCGGGCGATCAGGGGGCGATCCCCATGCCGCCGCCAACGCCGGGCGCTGCCCCGGCCACGGTCGGCCTCCCGTCCGTGCCCCAGCCATGGCAGGGTGCCGGACCAGCAGCGGCTACGTCCGCCCCGCGGTTGCGTGACCAACCAGGTCTCGTCAACCCCGCCGTGCCCATGAAGGAAACTGCAAGGAGTCCGATCGGCTCACGCCGGGAGGGATTAGGGTTTCCTAAACCCTGCCGCAAGGAAAACCTGAGCCCTCCCCCCTTAAAGCTTAAGGCAGTAACACTACAACGTCAGAAGCCTCGTGAGCCGCCAGATCGATCTAGCCACGCTGCTGCGCTACCGCCGCCAAGCCAACCCGACGCCATGGCGAAGCCGTCTTCACGCGGAGAGGACATAGAGAAGCCGGCGACCGAAGGGGACCTAGGGGTCGGTGGGGGTGATCATGGGGCTCCCCTTGTGGATGCTTCCCGCCCGAAGCCTTCCACTGGGGACCCTGGTGTTGCTGTGGAGACGCACCCGCGCGTGAAGGATCTCGCTATCTGGAACCAGATGAAGCGGATAGCGCCAGAGTCAGAACAATCTCAGAGGCAATGCATCGGGAACCTTCGCGCCGAGGGCCCAGAGGAGTTCAGGGAAGGTGAGGACACGGAAGCCGAGGCTGAACTTGTGGAGGTTGATCTCGAGGAAGAGGGGGTGCTCCAGCAACCGGCTCATCCTTGGACGGTGATCATGCTTGTCTACTCGTTAGATCGACCAACACCTAGAGCTCTTTTTGACAATATTGTAGATGGCTGGAGGTTGAAGGAGAACTTTGACTACTCCTACCAGGGAGATAATAGGTACCTTGTTCACTTTGGATGTGAAGCTGATATGGAAAGGATTCTGCATGGAGGACCGTGGCAATATAAACATGACCCACTGATCATCGAAGCATATGATGGGATGAGGAAAGTTTCTGAGTACGTCCTTGATCGGATTAGAATCTGGGTGCGGATCCTGGATGTGCCAACCAACTGGAGAACCGAGAAAATAGTGAAAGCTTTGTGTGCAAATTTAGGCACGCTAATACAAGTTGAACTTGATGAGAATAGGGGCAATTATGTGCGCGTGCGAGTAGCTCTGCCTGTGAATAAGCCGCTTGAGATGGCGGTGGCGATGAACGCTCGTCTTAAAGAGAAACGTACAAAGGTTGAATTTGAAATTCAGTATGAGAAATTGCCTGATTTCTGCTATACCTGTGGCTACCTGGGCCATGTGGAGAAGTCATGCGGAAGGAAGGTGAAAGGGGATGCACAAACGGGGAAGTTCAGTGGGAAACTGAGATGCTCTCCGCCCCGGCCGTTCACAAGGCAGTCTGGCACAGTACGGGCAAAAACCAATCCTACAGTCTTCCGTGGTATTGATTTTTCGGCGGGAAGTAGCACCTCCTCAGGTCGGGGACGAGGGGGCGTGGGGCTCGCCGTGAGGCAGATGAGGCGCGCATACACAAGACACAGGAAGTGCACAAGAGCGGCAACCCGGCCATCGATCAAATGCTGGCAGAACATATGTAGAATATGACGGGGAGTGACAAGGAGGAACCGGGTGTGCAGAAGCCCACAAATGAAATCAGCGGGGACGGCCGCACCCAGAACCAGCACACGTCCTCTCAGCCCAGGAGCTCTGAAATCATACCAGCACTACATGACCTGTCAAATGAGATACGCATGGCCAATGCAGAACTGGCCGATGCTACATCACTCGGGAAAAGGAATGCGGAGGAGGAGGTGTCCTCGGCGGCTGGAGTGGAACAGGGAGACAAAGCCATGGTGCTCTACACTAACCCGCATGCCACGGGAGATATTGTTTTTTCAGGAACGCCGAAGAAGCGGAGAACCTCAGAGACATTGGAGGGGCAACGGGCTCAAGTACACGGTGACGCAGGTGATCAGGACATGATGGAGGTGTCCAACCCATTGGAGGCAGTCGGCCCAGGGGCCGCCGACGAACTGACGGGGCCCGAGGCGCCCCGTCAGGAGCAATGAATATCCTTAGTTGGAACTGCCGGGGGGGTGGGAACCCTCGGACAGTTCGTGATCTTGTGAGTCTCGTACAGACTCATTCCCCTAGCATTGTTTTTCTTTGTGAAACTAGACAGTCAAAAAATAAAATGAAGAGGTACCGCTCTCGTTTAGGTTTAAGTGGTTTCGAGGCCTCAGATAGTGATGGTCTTAGTGGTGGCTTGGCCTTGTACTGGCATGAGTCCATGGGTCTTGATGTAAAAACTATCAATAAAAGATATATTGATGCGTACGTGACGACGGCGCCGGGAGACCCACCCTGGCGGCTCACCTGCGTCTATGGCGAGCCGCGAACGGAGGACCGGCATCGCATGTGGTCCATCCTGCGTGATCTTCATCGCCAATCCGACTTGCCTTGGGTGGTGGTTGGAGACTTCAACGAGGCTATGTGGAGCTTCGAACACTTCTCTGAATCACCACGGTCGGCAGGTCAGATGATTGATTTTCGTGATGTTCTGGAAGTTTGTGGCTTGGGTGATCTTGGTTTTGCAGGGCTGCCTTACACATATGATAACAAACGAGCTGGATGTGCAAACGTTAAGGTCCGCCTTGATCGGGCGGTGGCAACCAATGCTTAGCGGGACCTGTTTGAGGACAAATACTTGGGGTTACCAACACCGGAGGGCCGCATGTCTCGTGGGAAATTTCAAAACCTACAATCCAGATTGTTGAAGAGAATCATAGCATGGGGAGACACATTATCCTTGGCTGGAAAGGAGACGATGATCAAAGCTATCGCGCAGGCTATACCGACGTATGTTATGGGGGTGTTCAAGCTCCCTATGTCTATATGTGATGATCTCAACCGCATGGTCCGGAACTTCTGGTGGGGTGCATCGGAAGGGAATAGGAAGACACATTGGCTGGCTTGGCCAAAGATCTTGGCGCACAAATCACAGGGCGGGCTGGGCTTCCGTGATTTTCGCGCCTTCAACCAGGCCCTCCTTGCCCGACAGGCGTGGCGCTTACTAATAAATCCTCACAGCTTATGTGCGCAGGTGCTCAAGGCAAGGTACTACCCTGAAGGCCGCCTAGAGGATACAGTCTTCTCCGGCAACGCCTCCCCTACGTGGCAGGCCATTCAGTATGGCCTTGAGCTCCTCAAGAAGGGCCTCGTTTGGCGAGTAGGGGATGGCCGTAACATCCGGATTTGGCGAGATAGATGGATCCCCCGCGAGCCGTCACGCCAACTTATTACCCAACAGGGTACCTGTCGACTACGCCGAGTGGCTGAGCTCCTGCACGAGGATGGGACATGGCGCCGTGACCTGCTCCATCGCTACTTCCACCCGGCGGACGTGGAGGTCATCTCCAGCATTCGTACTTCGTCCCGCGTCACCGACGACATCATCACATGGGGCCCGGAGAAGAACGGTATCTTCACCGTTCGATCCGCTTATCGGTTCGCCATGGACGAGCGCGAGCGTCCACTGGCCACCGCCACGAGCAGGGCACCGGATGGTCATCGCGCCATCTGGAAGATCATATGGGGGTGCCATGCTCCCCCAAAGGTACGCGTGTTTGCCTGGAGGATCGTTACGAACTCGCTTGCTACCTGGGCAAATAAGCTCTCTCGCCATCTTGAGGTTTCTGACCTATGCCCTTTATGTGGACTGGAACAGGAGGACATGTTCCACGCTTTGTGCAGGTGCCCTTTGGCAAAGGAGCCGTGGCATGCTATGGCCATGGATTGGTGCATCCCCAAGGTGGAGGACATCCTGAACACAGGTCCGGAATGGCTATTCACCCTGCTGGACCCCCTTGACAAGGCCACGAGGATGATTGTCCTTATGATCATGTGGCGAACCTGGCATGTCCGGAATGAGATCACGCATGACAAGAAGCCGCCCCCAACTGAAGCCTCACGACGGTTCCTGCATGGGTACATTACTTCACTGCTCTGTATCCAGCAACTCCCAAATGCGGATGTGGTCAAGGGGAAAATGACGGTCTCATTGCCGCCGCTTGTCAATCGGCCTCCTAAGGCGGCTAAGGAGGAGCGACCATGGACCGTGCCAGAGTTCGGACGCACTAAGCTGAATACCGATGGCAGCTTCGTTGCGGCGACGGGATCGGCAGGAGGAGGGATGATCTTGCGCGATGATCGAGGAGAAATCATCTATACTGCATGTAGAGAGCTGCGCACATGCGATAACGCCTTGGGAGCGGAGCTTGCGGCTTGCAAGGAGGGCCTTGAGCTGGCCCTAAACAGGACCGGGCTGCCTATCACGGTCGAGCTTGATTGCGCGGAGGATGTGGCGATGATCACAGCAAATGTGGAGGATCCTTCGATGCACCGCACCCTCATTTAGGCGATTAGAGATATAGCGGCTGCCGCTGGAAGGGAGATCTCATTTACTCTATGTTGTCGTTCACAAAATAAATGTAGCCATGAACTTGCCTCTTACGGGCGAAGAACCCCCCGAACCACTGTGTGGTTCCACTCGGGGATAGACCCTGTTGTACGGCTGGCTCCGCGGAGAGACCACCTTGAGTAATGAGAAATCCCTTTCACCTGCAAAAATAAAATAAAATAAACAAAGCAAATACTACTAACCAGTAATGATTTAATCACAAACTGGGGAATGTAGATTGAACAGTGCGTACAGCATACTCAAGACAACGCAAAAGCCGGCTAGTTGCTGCAGCCTGCACACTGCCACTGTAGGTAGGGCGGGACTGCTGGTTGCTGCCGCCGGTTAAGTGCAGACCTGGCGTCTGGACGCGCTGGCCGGCCCAAGCGGTGGTGCCACTGCTGGCCGGGCGATGTTGGCCGGCTTGGTGAGGCCAACTGGCTGCCGACGGCGCCTAGCATCTGCCGCTCAAGCCATGGCGTCCATTGACAGCGAGTAACCGGCGAGGCAGGCGGCTGCGGCAAGTAAAATCGAGAGTGGGCGGAGGGGGAATCGCGGGTGCGAGGTATGCGGCTGGCTGGTTGGTCGGTCGTTCGCGCGGGCCGGGGGACGACTTGGAATACCTACCAAGCCGAAATTCCAGGGTGGGCCGCGGCCCACCCTGTCCACCCTGTAGATCCGCCCATGGTTTTCCCCTAGGTTTTGGTGATTTTATTTCCAGGAAGCGGTTCCTGTTTTTTTCTGAAAAGAGAAAAAGAAACAATTGTGCTTCCTTGAGAAGCACAACTATGCTTCCCAAAGAAAAGAAAAAAAACACAACTATGCTTCCTGATTTTATTGTTTTTGGTTTTTGTCCTTTTTTTGGTTCCAAAATTTTTTTGAGTCTCGTTTTTTGCATTTTCAGTTTCCTCTTTTTATTCCTATTTTTTGGTTTTTCATGAAAAATACTCATAGAAACCTAACAATGGTCTAGTTTTGAAGATCTCGATGTGTGAAATCAGACGGTGAAAACAGTTCATATTTGGACGCACGGTTCAAAAGATAAAAAGTTTCAAAACATAATTTATGAGAAAGGAGAAAACTCCCTGGCTGCGACAAGTGGCGCATATGTAGTACGCCACTTGTCAGCACAAGAAAAGGTGAGGGTGAACTTTTCAAGGGGTACCCTTTAATTAGTGATTTCAGAATTGCCGGTATATGGTGATGTGGACAACTAAATGTCTCCTAACTATAGGAGACCTTTTCGGAGGAATTTGCAACGTTATCATTTTGAACCGAACAAGCTGAAGGGGAAATTTTCCCTGAAAGACTATACATCCTCCATAACACGATGCTCCCTAGTTTTAAAAGGCCCACATTCAATGGGGTCATCAATTGGAATTCAGTCATCCAATTTTTATTGGGTCAACAATTTCTCAAAGCTCACCATTCAATTCTTTTATACTATACACTATGCTTACTAATTTTAAGGCCTCACAGTTAATTGAGGTCTTCAATTTATAATTAGGTCACTCGATTTTGACCAGATCAACAATTTCTCAAGGAGCTCTCCTAATTAATTATTTTAATTTCCTATGTTTCTAATTTTGAAGCTCTTCCATTCAGTTGAGGTATCCAATTTTGAATTTGGTCTATGATTTTGACAACCCAATGTTCTTTTTAAATAACCAACAACAACCAGCTTATAAAAACATATCAAACCCATGCACTGTCCAACCACCTAGAAAAAGAAGCGCTGCCATGTGGTACTGTAGCACCAATATAGTACATGCAACTGCCGATGCCGAAATTTCTTCACATAAATATACGTTCGTTAGCGGATAACACATAACCACACCATGAAAGGCCCATCAATCACCGCATTATAAAAAAGTCCATCATCTCCCTCAACCACCAAACTAAATATTCCATCAGTTCCAAAATATAAGGAGATATTAGTTTTTGGGAAGTCAAATATCTTTAACTTTGACCAAGTTCAGAGAAAAAATATCGACATCCGCAATATTAAAAAAGTATGAAAATTCATTTCATTATGAAACTAATCATACCAATTAGGTATTATGGATTTTGATATGTTTCTCTATAAATTTGATCAAACTTAAAATGTTTGACCTTTCAAAAAAGTAATACACTTTATGTTTTGAAACAGAGTGAGTATTTTTCTAAGAAACCCAACAACATCAATGGCGCAGCAAAGCGCCCCCAACCCTTCTAGTATACTGCTATACCTCCGTAATTCCTTTAGAGTGAACACAACCATGATGGAAATACCTTTGGCAATGTCAGTTTGGCTTCGGAAGATACTAACAAGAGTGGGTGGTTTGTGTTCTCTTGAAACTAAGATAACTAGAAGATTGGGGCCATGCACATGCACGAGCAACATCTTAATTAATCATTTAGTGTCTGGTTATTTAAATTCTTATACTTCCTTTGATCTCAACTTAAGTCATCTATCTATTATACTAGAGGTTAACGCGCGCTTTGCAACGCCATTCTTCACACCCATGATTAACTCTTTTATATCTGGTAGATTATTGTGACAGGTTGTTTTGTTTGGATTTTATCCTTGTTGGCTTGTGTTTTAGTTATGTTTTGGTGGTGTTTTTTTTCGTTAGTCTATCTTGTGTTAGGTTGCCTCTGGAGACAATATTTGTTCCGAGAGAAGAGTGAAGTTGTTTGATGTGTGATTGTGATGTATTTACCAGTTTCGACCTCGATATCAGTCGTTGGTGGTGTTTGGGCCTCTTGGGAGCTCCTATGCCATGCGAAAACCGTGGGATTGGTGCTATAACACTTGCATATGGGCCGCCCCATGAAGCTCTCGGTTGCTTAGCTTCTTTTTCCGCTCGTCCTACCGCCATCTCTGTAATAATTGGTTATCTTTTTTTATTTGAAAGTGTTAGTTTAATTAAAAGATTTTCAAGGATTTAAAATTGATGAAAATTTAAAAATCATCGATTTTAGAAAAAATTTCTTGAATTTCAAAAAATATTCAAAAAGTAAATAAGGTTTCAAATTTACAATGTTCACAAACATTAAAAATGACTGTGAACTTAAAAATATCCACAAATTTAATAAATAATAATGAATCTGAACAAAATGTTTTTAATAATCACAAATTTTCTCATGAATAAGAATGTGAAAAAAAAGAGACTAAGAAATAAAACTAAATGTAGCACATAACCTTACATGCGGGGCCCTTAGCGACCCCACAACCCCCAAAGCACCACAACGCTTCAAATCATGGGAGCTTAGTATCTCTGTACATACATAAAAAATAAGTCATCGCGATGGTTTGGATGACGGTACAGAGCCCATTTAAAACTATTGCTGACATTTTTAAATGGGCTTGTACGTATAGGCTTGTAGTGTGTGTAACTAGATCATGATGGTGTGCGTTGCCGCGCCCGTCCATTAAAAAATATGTAGATGGTGGTGAAAATCTAGATGGTTTAATATGAGAAGAAAAAAAGAATTACGATGCCTCAACGTAGGCAGTCCATACATATTCAGGGAAGAACAAAGATGATTAATATCATGAATTAGGATAGCATACATTTAGCTAGTGCTGGGAGATGAGATGGTACAACATGACAATCAATGTCATACTTGTGTATCCTAGAATGGAACCAGGAGGAAGTGTTGGTTGTGCATGGTTAGAGGCTTGGAGCAACAGAATTACCTAGCAAATATAGAATAGACCAGTCACATGAAACAATAAATATTTTGTTGTTGTTGAACTGATCAGAAAATCAAGTGTTTCAGGTAAAACAGAAATTCAGTTCTTCTAAAGAACACACACATCAGCCTAGTGAGCATTACCAATGTGGTAAATTATAAAACCAATGACCATAATAATAACATGGTAGTATAGCAACACAAAAAACTAAATAATGCAAGGGCATACTAAGATTTATCTTCCTGCCGCAGCAGTGCATGTTCTATCATGTGTATGTAGTAATAAATATTTATGACTTCGAAAGATCATCATGCATGAATCTGGAGGAGTTCTATCTTCTGTCCACTTGTACTCAGTAGGAAAGACATATGAAAACAAACTGTAGCTAGTAAATGGTGTATTTTCTAGCCGTCCATGACCAAAAAGCAAATATCAATAATAGATATGCCTAGCTAGTAACTACAAATATTTTCCAAGTGCCCAGTGCGTTCATAATTCAGATAGGGCACCACTGAACTGATATGAAACAATTAGCTAGATACTAAATCAGGGATGAAAAGTAGCTAATTTTGCAGAGGAATTTTCAATAACATATCTCCACACCCACGACTATAAATTAAGTACTTGTAGGCGCAGGCACCAAAAACTCACTCAACCTCTATAGGAAATGCTATTTTATTGAGAATACTTTCTCATGTTGTACAACACTTGTCATTGGTTCTGCAATGTACGAACCTGAATAAACAAAGACCCATCTATGTCGCTAAAATGGATAGACACAAGCACATGAAATTTACAACATAGGCACATATACATGGATATTAAGATAATAAGATGACATACGAGAATTCACATACAATATGTGTAAGTGCATCGAGTGCCCCTTAGTGATTTTGGTGTATTAAAGACTTATAGGTTAAGGGACTAATATGTTTGTGAGTGTAAATATGCCCTATAAGTCAATGAGGACTTTGATATTTACAGTGAAAGTCGACCCTAAAAATGAATGTCTTCGGCTGAAGACGTTGGTTCTCCTGAAGACTTTGAATGTGAAGAAATTGGTGTGACCTTGAAGACTTCGATATTCATGCAAGGAATCTGAAGCGTGAAGACTTTTGTTTTCGTAGTTTCATTTTCTCTTTCTTGAGTCATAGGAAACACCGTACTGTTAAAAGGGGGTCTAGGTAATACTAAGGAAACTGATTTCCAAGTGATGCTCATCTCAAAATCCTATACCTATCCAATACTTCGAAGTGAATCCATTGGAAATCTCATATCAGTTCAGTCAATTTCTTCAGTGACAGAGACAAAGATCTTCTGGTCTCTGAGGAATTTGTTTCTAACAGAGGAGTTAGGATTTCGCGAGTGCGAATTGCCTACACAATGAGGAACATGATAGCCCTGAGGATTTCGAACCTCAAATCCAACCGTTGTTCTGCCACGCGCCAGCTGTCCAAAATATCTACCACCTAACGGTCATATCAGCCAAAGGCATTTATGTCTTATCATGTCGGGATGCTCCCTAGGCTATAAATAGACGCCCCTACAACCACTAGCTGGTTGGCTGCTCTGAGAGAAACTGACACTTGTCATTTGAGAGAATCCCATCCTCTGAGGACTTTGAGCGAAAATCATCAATTGAGGAAATACCCAAATCCCAAACCCAAACCTACAAACCCAAAGTGATTGAGCATCACTGAAGAGATTGTTCCTGTGTGGAATCGACGCTTGTTACCCTTGAGGACTGTGTATCCTCCAGACGGTTAGGCGTCATGGTCTGAGCATCCAAGAGGAATTGTTGATTGCCGAGTGACCAAGTCTGTGAAGGTTTGGAAGTCACCTGTCAAGACTTACCACTACTGTTGGGTGAGATTTGCGTGATCTTAGCTCAAGGAGAATACAGTGAGGACTGTGTGTCCGGGACTGTGTGTCCTTGAGTTTAAATACCCACCCACTCCAACCAGATGTACAACTGTCACATCTGTTGGAACTGGTCTACAAAATCATTATCTTCACCAAGCCTACTGGTTCTATTTCCTCAACCCTTCCATTTTCTCAGTTATGTGTTGATGAACCTGATCATTACTATTTGAAGACTTTAACTAAAGACTTTCTCTATTTCCTCAATCCTATTTCTTCAGTCAGTTTGTCTTCATCCTTCTTATCCTGTGTTTACGCTTTATGTACTCTGTGTTTTATCTTTCATTTTATCATGATGACTATGATGTTGCTCTGTTATGCTTATACCTGAGTACTTATTCTGCTGCATGTAGTTCTTCGCTTATGAATTTCCTCACCCTGAAATTCCTCAGTGAAGAATTCATAAAAATCGCCTATTCACCCCCCTCTAGTCGACGTAACGCACTTTCAATTGGTATCAGAGCAAGATACTCCCTTGTTCTATGTGATTTTGGTTTAACCACCTGGAGTTTTAGTTATGTCGACTGCAGGTATGATCAAGGTCTCAGCTGGGTTTCCTACCTTTGATGGGACGGACTACCCCTACTGGAAGAACAAGATGCGCATACATCTTGAGGCAATTGATAATGATCTCTGGTACGTTGTGGAAAATGGCGTCTCTTCAGTCACTCCGTCTCTAAATGCTGCTGATGTGAAGAGATTCAAGCAACTCGATTCTCAAGCGAAGAATATCATATGCGGCCATCTGAGCAAAGGACAGTACGACAAAGTGTGTGCACTGGAAACTGCCAAGTTGATTTGTGACACGCTGTCCAAGGTCAACGAAGGAGTCTCAACTCAACATGACTCCCGAGTTGATGTTCTTCGCAATCTCTTCAACCGCTTCAAAAGACTCGACAATAAAAATGTCCAGCAAACCTTCGATCGCCTCACTGACATCTCAAATAAGCTTCAAGCACTTGGTGCCACTGATATCACCAACCATGAGGTGGTGAAGAAATTGCTGAGATCACTTGACACCTCATTTTATACCCTCGCACTAATGATTCAAGAACAAGCTAATTACAAGTCACTTGATCCTGCTGATATCCTCGAGAGGCTAAATACTCTGAGTTCTAGCTTGCTGAGAAGAGAGATCTTTATGGACCGAGCTACGGAAGATCACGTGCACTGAAGGCCAAGGCAGTCTCTGAGTCTGAAGCTGAAGACTCTAGTAGTAGCCTTGGTGATCCTAAGGAATTGAGCCCGGAGCTAGCAATGCTCTTGAGGAAATTCCGGAAGTTCTCTTGCCGCGGTCGCTTTGGAAAGTCCTCAAGAAATGATGATTCCTCGTCCCGTGACTACAAGAAGAGAACTTGCCACAAATGCAAGAAACCAGGTCACTACATGTCTGATTTTCCTCTATGGGAAAAGGAAGCGAGGAAGAAGAAATACAAAGATGATGATTCTGATGACTCAAAGAAGAAGAAGAAATCTTCAAAGTCTTCATCATCAAAATGTTGGGGAACGTAGTAATAATTCAAAATTTTCTACGCATCACCAAGATCAATCTATGGAGATTCTAGCAATGAGAGAGGGAGAGTATGAGCATCTTCATACCTTTGAAGATCGCTAAGCAGAAGCTTCACTAGAACGCGGATGAGGGAGTCGTACTCGTGGCGACTCAAATCGCGGAAGATCCGATCTAACACCGAACGAATGATGCCTCCGCGTTCAACACACGTACAACCCGGGGATGTATTCTCCTTCTTGATCCAGCGAGGGGAGAGGAGAAGTTGAGGGAGAGCTCCGGAAGCACGAAGGCGTGGTGGTGGAGCTTGCAGTTCTTCGGCAGGGCTTCGCCAAGCACTAATGAGGAGGAGGTGGAGTTGGAGAGGGTGAGGGCTGCGCCAGGGGCAAGGGTGAAGCTCCCATGCGCCTCCCCACTATATATAGGGGTGGAGGGGGCTGGTTTCATGCCCTCCAAGTCCATTGGGGCGTTGGCAAATGTGGGAGGAAAGAAATCCCATCATTTCCTTCCCCACCGATTGTTATTCCCCCCTTTTTAGGGATCTTGATCTTATCCCTTCGGGATATGATCTTATTCCTTCTAAGGGGGGATCTTGGTGCGTCTTGAACAGGGGTGTGAGGCCTTGCCCCCACTACCCACGTTCATGTGGGTCCCCCCATGCAGGTGGGCCCCACTCTGGAAACTTCTAGAACCTTCCCGGTACAATACCGAAAAATCCGGAACATCTTCCGGTGGCCAAACTAGGACTTCCCATATATAAATATTTACCTCCGTACCATTCCGGAACTCCTCGTGACGTACGAGATCTCATCCAGGACTCTGAACAACATTCGGTAACTGCACACTAATTCCCATAACAACTCTAGCGTCACCGAACCTTAAGTGTGTAGACCCTATGGGTTCGGGAATCATGCAGACATGACCGAGACAGCTCTCTGGCCAATAACCAACAACGGGATCTGGATACCCATGTTGGCTCCCACATGCTCCACGATGATCTCATCGGATGAACCACGTTGTTGGGGATTCAGTCAATCCCGTATACAATTCCCTTTGTCAATTGGTACGTTACTTGCCCGAGATTCGATCGTCGGTATCCCAATACCTCGTTCAATATCGTTACCGGCAAGTCACTTTACTCGTTCCGTGATGCATGATCCCGCAACTAAATACTTAGTCACATTGAGCTCATTATGATGATGCATTACCGAGTGGGCCCAAATATACCTCTCCGTCATACGGAGTGACAAATCCCAGTCTCGATTCGTGCCAACCCAACAGACACTTTCGGAGATACCTGTAGTGTATCTTTATAGCCACCCAGTTACGTTGTGACATTTGGTACACCCAAAGCATTCCTACGGTATCTGGGAGTTGCACAATCTCATGGTCTAAGGAAATGATACTTGATATTAGAAAAGCTTTTAGCAAACGAACTACATGATCTTGTGCTATGTTTAGGATTGGATCTTGTCCATCACATCATTCTCCTAATGATGTGATCCCGTTATCAATGACATCCAATGTCCATGGTCAGGAAACCATAACCATCTATTGATCAATGAGCTAGTCAACTAGAGGCTCACTAGGGACATGTTGTGGTCTATGTATTCACACATGTATTACAGTTTCTAGTTAATACAATTATAGCATGAACAATAGACAATTATCATGAACAAGAAAATACAATACTAACCATTTTATTATTGCCTCTAGGGCATATTTCCAATAGTCTCCAACTTGCGCTAGAGTCAATAATCTAGTTCACATCACTATGTGATTTTAATGAATCCAACACCGATGGGGTTTGATCATATCTCACTTGTGAGAGAGGTTATTAGTTAATGGGTGTGAACCTTTCAGATCCGTGTGTGATTTAGAAATCTCTATGTCATCTTGTAGATGCAGCTACCAGGCGCTATTTGCAGCTATTCCAAATAACTGTTCTACTATACGAATCCGGTTTACTACTCAGAATCATCCGGATTAGTATCAAAGTTTGCATCGACGTAACCCTTTACGACGAACTCTTTTACCACCTCCATAGTCGAGAAAATTCCTTAGTCCACTTGTTACTAAGGATAACTTTGACCGCTGTCCTGTGATCCATTCCTGGATCACTCTTGTACCCCTTGACTGACTCATGGCAAGGCACACTTCAGGTGCGGTACATAGCATAGCATATCGTAGAGCCTACGTCTAAAGCATAGGGGACGACCTTCGTCCTTTCTCTCTCTTATGACGTGATCAGGTCTTGAGTCTTACTCAATACTCACACCTTATGACACAGCCAAAACTCCTTTGCCGATATATTTTGAACTCCTTCAAAATCGAGTCACGGTATGTGTTCATCTGAAAGTACTACTAAGCGTTTTTGATCTATCCTTGTCACTACTACAAAAGGGCTATAGATGGAATGGCCACTAATGGCGCACCTGTCATGTGGTGCGCCATTACTATATTCTAATGGCGCACCATGTCTCGGTGCGCCATTAGTAATATATTACTAATGGCGCACCTGGTGTGTGGTGCGCCATTAGTAGTTTTGAAAAAAAACATAATTTTTTTTTGTTACTAATGGCGCATCGTTGTATAGTGCGCCATTACTAGTTGACATAGTAATGTCACACCACACCCGCCGTGCGCCATTAGTAGTTTTGAAAAAAAAGTAAAAAAAAAATTTAACTAGTAATGGCGCACTGTCCACTGGTGCGCCATTACTAAGTTTTTTTCAAAAAAAATCAACTTTTTTTTATTTTTTTTCCAAAACTAGTAATGGCGTACCGTGGGTGTGGTGCGCCATTACTAGTTTAACTAGTAATGGCGCACACTAGTAATGGCGCACCACCCCACGGTGTGCCATTGCTAACTTGGCCCAACACCGAATGCGCCCCCCCCCCTGGACCGCCTTTTCAGTTTAAAAAAATAAAAGAAAATGATGGAAATGTCAAAAAATAAAAGAAAATAAGTTTCCCATGTGATATGTGGTCTAGTTGTTGGGAAAATTTACAAATATGAATTTCAACTTTATTTGCAAAATCTCTCTGGAAATTTGTAAAATGGGCATAACTTTTGCATCGGAACTCGGATTAAAAAGTTTTTTATATGAAAAATCATCTACTCGAAAAGCTACTCGAAAATTTGTAAGGCTGTGAAGCATATTCTTCGATATCTAGCTCACACACCAACACTTGTATTATGGTATCCCAAGGGCTCTTCCTTTGATCTCTTTGGATATTCAGGCTCTGACTATGCTGGTGATCATGTCGACCACAAGTCAGCTTTAGGCACATGTCATTTCCTCGGACGATCCTTGGTATGTTGGTCCTCGAAGAAACAGAACAGCGTATCACTCTCCCCTACAGAAGATGAGTACATTGCTGCTGGATCTTGCTGTGCTCAATTACTATGGATGAAGCAAACTCTCAAGGACTATGGCATCAATGTGAATGTGATCTTGTTGTTCTTCATTGACTATATATATTCTTGAGTTTTTATGTCCTCTACAACATTCACTTATTGCTATTTCTTCAAGTTGCTTTTTCTGCTAAGTGAATGTGATCGGACCCGATTCCCCCTCTATGCTAAACTCAAGCCAATCTATTCACAAAGTCTTCATGTGCATTCTATTTGAAACTCGTTCAAAATCTTCATTGTGACCTTTGCAGCTGAAGAAATTACGAACGAAACATTAAAATATTCTAAATCTAAATTTTCGGCTTTTGCCGCTCAAACCGTTACACATCCCACAAAAAATCTTATCTTTTCACCCACGATCTTACACGATCGCCACCTTACAGTACGTGAGTGACACATGTCGCACGAATGAGAAGGGTCAGGGGCACGTTCGTCCAATTTCTTCGGACGCGCGGTTTTTCACCTCTGCTATAAATACCCCCTCCCCTTCCTCATTTCACTTTTACCCCGCTCGACCTCACTCCCTCGCTCGAGCTTCTCAAACCCTAGCGCCGCCGCTACCTCCATCATCGCCCATGAGGAAGAGCTTCACTGCCTCAACCTTGTCGCTGTCGTACTCGCGCCGGACACGAAAATCTTCACTCCGCCGCCGCCGTAGACGTCTTCCTCCACCGAGTTAGGGCGTGGAAGATCCGAGCTGACGAACTCCCAAATCTACACCTCCTGTTCGTCGTGTTCTTCGTTAAGGGTAATTAAAAGTTACTCTTACTGCATTTATTCTACTGATGATTTTCATCAAATCATCAAATGCTGTTTATTGTTCAACCTCTACACTCTAAACACCTAGCACAAATCTTCAGTTCTTGATCTATTTCTCTAAGTGTCGTTTTTCTTCATGATTCCTCAATTATGTGAATCTAACAATCCACACAACTCTGGAACCTAAGTCAAAGAACGCTTAGTGAAATTCTTCAAGACACATCTGGTCAATTTCGTCAAACTTGTTCCGTTTTGCAAAACCTTCTGAGAACGCATATGACCTCTCCAAATTCTTCGCACCAATACTCTGTTCACAGGTACACATGTCTGCTGCTGAATCGTTAGGTTCTCATCAACTTAAATCATTTGCAGCGTTCCTCGAAGAAAAGTTGCATACTTATTCAGAGAATTCAATTGTTCAAATTCCCCGGCTGAAGAAAATGGCAGATGGTAAAAGGCCTCAGAAAGGAGGAAAGAAGCTTGAAGTCAACACTGCCTTTGAAATCCCTAATGACATCTATGCAGGGTACTGCACGCCTGATGAGGAAACAAATGGCAAAGAAACCAACAACGAGCGCAAGGTGCACTTTCAAAGGATTGAACGCAGATGGGCACGGGAGTGGAGAGAGTACAGATATGTAACTCGAAAGTATATGAAGAAATTCGCTCCCAACCCTCCTTGCTCAAGACCTCCTTTCGCAGCTGGCCAAAGAGCTGATCCAGCAATCCTTAAACGTGGTGAGGATTATGCAAATGAATGGGCCAGCAAGCAGGCCAAGTTGGCAAAGAAGGCCAAAGAAGCAGTGAGGAAATTCAATGACGACTCTGCTGCTCCTGCTGCCACTTCTGAGGCTTCTACAAGCAAAAAGGCTATGCCCAATAAGCCAGCAAAGAAACAAACTTCCTCAGCAATGCCCTCATGGCCAAGTTCCTCTATGCCAACCAGGCAGAATCCTCAAGCTGCCCCAGTTCCTCAAGCTGCAGTAGTTCCTCGGGTTTCAAAACCCTCAGCTTCTCCGACAAAGTCGTCAGCACATGTGCATCTAGCCACGTGCCAACGGACCATAGGCTTCTCTATTGCCTCAGGAGCTTCTGCAAGTTCTTCTGCTGGCCCTTCTCTGCTGAAGAAAAAGGCCACTGGTGGACGAGGCGCTAGACCAAGTCCTCACAAGAAGTAGGTGGTCTTCCAAATTCCATCTGATGATGAAGATGGTGATGATGAACTGGCTGAAATAATCAGAAACAGACAGCAAAGGGCCGCTAAAGCCAAAGGAAGTGATGTGCCTCTTTTATTGGATCCAAAGGAGATCCTAGATTTCATTGACCTCTGGCACAAGGATCCAAACACTTCTCTGCCAGAGCTGGGCCTCACTCCTGGACAAACCTACTCAAAACTTTGTAAGGCTGTGAAGCATATTCTTCGATATCTAGCTCACACACCAACACTTGGATTATGGTATCCCAAGGGCTCTTCCTTTGATCTCATTGGATATTCAGGCTCTGACTATGCTGGTGATCGTGTCGAACGCAAGTCAACGTCAGGCACATGTCATTTCCTCGGACGATCATTGGTATGTTGGTCCTCGAAGAAACAGAACTGCGTATCACTCTCCACTACAGAAGATGAGTACATTGCTGCTGGATCTTGCTGTGCTCAATTACTATGGATGAAGCAAACTCTCAAGGACTATGGCATCAATGTGAATGTGATCTTGTTGTTCTTGATTGACTATATATATATATATATATATATATATATATATATATATATATATATATATATATATATTCTTCAGTTTTTATGTCCTCTACAACAATCACTTATTGCTATTTCTTCAAGTTGCTTTTTTGCTATGTGAATGTGATCAGACCCGATTCCCCCTCTATGCTAAACTCAACTGAATCTATTCACAAACTCTTCATGTGCACAACATAGCATACCGTAGAGCCTACGTCTAAAGCATAGGGGACGACCTTCATCCTTTCTCTCTCTTATGCCGTGATCAGGTCTTGAGTCTTACTCAATACTCACACCTTATGACACAACCAAAACTCCTTCTTTGCCGATATATTTTGAACTCCTTCAAAATCTAGTCATGGTATGTGTTCATATGAAAGTACTACTAAGCGTTTTTGATCTATCCTTATCACTACTACAAAAAGGGCTATAGATGAAATGCCCACTAATAGCGCACCTATCATGTGGTGCGCTATTACTATATTCTAATGGCGCCCCATGTCTCGGTGCGCTATTAGTAATATATTACTAATGGCGCACCTGGTGTGTGGTGCGCCATTAGTAGTTTTGAAAAAAAACATAAAAAAATTTGTTACTAATGGCGCATCGTTGTATAGTGCGCCATTACTAGTTAACATAGTAATGGCGCACCACACCCGCCATGCGCCATTAGTAGTTTTGAAAAAAAAAGTAAAAAAATAAATAAAAAAATATTTGTTAGTAATGGCGCACATGCGGACAGTGCGCCATTACTAGATTTAACTAGTAATGGCGCACTGTCCACTGATGCGACATTACTAAGTTTTTTCCAAATTTCTTTTAAAAAAATTCAATTTTTTCATTTTTTTTCAAAACTAGTAATGGCGCACCGCACCCACGGTGCGCCATTACTAACTTGGCCCAACAGTAAATGCACCCCCTTGGACCGCCTTTTCAGTTTAAAAAAATAAAAGAAAATGCTGGACATGTCAAAAAAATAAAAGAAAATAAGTTTCCCATGTAATATGTGGTCTAGTTGTTCGAAAAATTTACAAATATGAATTTCGACTTTATTTGCAAAATCTCTCTGGAAATATGTAAAATGGGCATAGCTTTTGCATACGAACTCGGATTAAAAAGTTTTTTATATGAAAAATCATCTACTCGATAAGCTACTCGAAAATTTGTAAGGCTGTGAAGCATATTCTTCGATATCTAGATCACACACCAATACTTGGATTATGGTATCCCAAGGGCTCTTCCTTTGATCTCATTGGATATTCCGGCTCTGACTATGCTGGTGTTCGTGTTGACCGCAAGTCAACGTCAGGCACATGTCATTTCCTCAGACGATCCTTGGTATGTTGGTCCTCGAAGAAACAGAACTGCGTATCACTCTCCACTACAGAAGATGAGTACATTGCTGCTGGATCTGGCTGTGCTCAATTACTATGGATGAAGCAAACTCTCAAGGACTATGGCATCAATGTGAATGTGATCTTGTTGTTCTTCATTGACTGTATATATAATTTATATATATATATATATATATATATATATATATATATATATATATATTCTTGAGTTTTTTTGTCCTCTACGACATTCACTTATTGCTAATTCTTCAAGTTGCTTTTTCTGCTAAGTGAATGTGATCGGATCCGATTCCACCTCTATGCTAAACTCAACCCAATCTATTCACAAACTCTTCATGTGCACAGCATAGCATACCGTAGAGCCTACTTCTAAAGCATAGTGGACGACCTTCGTCCTTTCTCTCTTTTATGTCGTGATAAGATCTTGAGTCTTACTCAATACTCACACCTTATGACACAGCCAAAACTCCTTCTTTACCGATATATTTTGAACTCCATCAATATCTAGTCACGGTATGTGTTCATCTGAAAGTACTACTAAGCGTTTTTTATCTATCCTTATCACTACTACAAAAAGGGCTATAGATGGAATGGCCACTAATGGCGCACCTGTCATGTGGTGCGCCATTACTATATTCTAATGGCGCACCATGTCTCGGTGCGCAATTACTATATTCTAATGGCGCACCATGTCCCGGTGCTCCATTAGTAATATATTACTAACGGCGCACCTGGTGTGTGGTGCGCCATTAGTAGTTTAAAAAAAAACATAAAAAAAATTGTTACTAATGGCGCATCGTTGTATAGTGCGCCATTACTAGTTGACATAGTAATGGCGCACCACACTCGCCGTGCGTCATTAGTAGTTTTGAAAAAAAACTAAAAAAATAAATAAAAAATATTTGTTACTAATGGCGCACCTGCGGACACTGCGAACTAGTAATAGCGCATTGTCCACTGGTGCGCCATTACTAAGTTTTTTTCAAAAAAAAATCAAATTTTTTTAATTTTTTTTAAAACTAGTAATGGCGCACCATGGGTGTGGTGCGCCATTACTAGTTTAACTAGTAATGGCGCACCACCCCACGATGCGCCATTACTTACTTCGCCCAACACCGAATGCACCCCGGACCGCCTTTTTAGTTTTCAAAAAAAATAAAAGAAAACGATGGAAATGTCAAAAAAATAAAAGAAAATAAGTTTCCCATGTGATATGTGGTCTAGTTGTTGGGAAAATTTACAAATATGAATTTTGACTTTATTTGCAAAATCTCTCTGGAAATTTGTAAAATGGGCATAACTTTTGCATATGAACTCGGATTGAAAAGTTTTTTATATGAAAAATCATCTACTCGAAAAGCTACTCGAAAATTTGTAAGGCTGTGAAGCATATTCTTCGATATCTAGCTCACACACCAACACTTGGATTATGGTATCGCAAGGGCTCTTCCTTTGATCTCATTAGATATTCAGGCTCTGACTATGCTGGTGATCGTGTCGACCGCAAGTCAACGTCAGGCACATGTCATTTCCTCGGACGATCCTTGGTATGTTGGTCCTCGAATAAACAGAACTGCGTATCACTCTCCACTACAGAAGATGAGTACATTGCTGCTGGATCTTGCTGTGCTCAATTACTATGGATGAAGCAAACTCTCAAGGACTATGGCATCAATGTGAATGTGATCTTGTTGTTCTTCATTGACTATATATATATATATATATATATATATATATATATATATATATATATATATATATTCTTGAGTTTTTATGTCCTCTACAACATTCACTTATTGCTATTTCTTCAAGTTGCTTTTTCTGCTAAGTGAATGTGATCGGACCCGATTCCCCCTCTATGCTAACCTCAACACAATCTATTCACAAACTCTTCATGTGCACAGCATAGCATACCGTAGAGCCTACGTCTAAAGCATAGGGGACGACATTCGTCCTTTCTCTCTCTTATGCCTGGATCAGGTCTTGAGTCTTACTCAATACTCACACCTTATGACATAGTCAAAACTCCTTCTTTGCCGATATATTTTGAACTCCTTCAAAATCTAGTCACGGTATGTGTTCATCCGAAAGTACTACTAAGCGTTTTTGATCTATCCTTATCACTACTACAAAAAGGACTATAGATGGAATGACCACTAATGGCGCATTTGTCATGTGGTGCGCCATTACTATATTCTATTACTAATGGCGCACCTGGCGTGTGGTGCGCGATTAGTAGTTTTGAAAAAAACATAAAAAAAAATTGTTACTAATGGCGCATCGTTGTATAGTGTGCCATTACTAGTTGACATAGTAATACCGCACCACACCCGCCGTGCGTCATTAGTAGTTTTGAAAAAAAAATAAAAAAATATTTGTCAGTAATGGCGCACCTGCGGACAGTGCGCCATTACTAGTTTTAACTAGTAATGGCGCACTGGCCACTGGTGAGCCATTACTAAGTTTTTTTTAAAAAAAAATCAAAAAAAAATTCAATGTTTTTTTTTTCAAAACTAGTAATGGCGCACTGTGGGTGTGGTGCGCCATTACTAACTTGGCCCAATATCGAATGCACCCCCTGGACCGCCTTTTGCTTAAAAAAAATAAAAGAAAATGATGGAAATGTCAAAAAAATAAAAGAAAATAAGTTTCCCATGTGATATGTGGTCTAGTTGTTGGGAAAATTTACAAATATGAATTTCGACTTTATTTGCAAAATTTCTCTGGAAATTTGTAAAATAGGCATAACTTCCATATACGAACTCAGATTAAAAAGTTTTTTATATGAAAAGTCATCTACTCGAAAAGTTACTCGAAAATTTGTAAGGCTGTGAAGCATATTATTCGATATCTAGCTCACACACCAACACTTGGATTATGGTATCCCAAGGGCTCTTCCTTTGATCTCATTTGATATTCAGGCTCTGACTATGCTGGTGATCGTGTCGACCGCAAGTCAACGTCAGGCACATGTCATTTCCTCGGGCGATCCTTGGTATGTTGGTCCTCGAAGAAACAGAACTGTGTATCACTCTCCACTACAGAAGATGAGTACATTGCTACTGGATCTTGCTGTGCTCAATTACTATGGATGAAGCAAACTCTCAAGGACTATGGCATCAATGTGAATGTGATCTTGTTGTTCTTCATTGACTGTATATATATATATATATATATATATATACACACACATACATATTCTTGAGTTTTTATGTCCTCTACAACATTCACTTATTGCTATTTCTTCAAGTTGCTATTTCTGCTAAGTGAATGTGATCGGACCCGATGCTAAACTCAACCCAATCTATTCACAAACTCTTCATGTGCACAGCATAGCATACCGTAGAGCCTACGTCTAAAGCATAGGGGACGACCTTCGTCCTTTCTCTTTCTTATGCCGTGATTAGGTCTGGAGTGTTACTGAATACTCACACCTTATGACACAGCCAAAACTCATTCTTTGCAGATATAGTTTGAACTCCTTCAAAATCTAGTCACGGTATGTGTTCATCCGAAAGTACTACTAAGCATTTTTGATCTATCCTTATCACTACTACAAAAAGGGATATAGATGGAATGGCCACTAATGGCGCACCTGTCATGTGGTGCGCCATTACTATATTCTAATGGCGCACCATGTCTCGGTGCTCCATTAGTAATATATTACTAATGGCACACCTGGTGTGTGGTGCGCCATTAGTAGTTTTGAAAAAAACATAATAAAATTTTTGTTACTAATGGCGCATCGTTGTATAATGCGCCATTACTAGTTAACATAGTAATGGCGTACCACACTCGCCGTGCGCCATTAGTAGTTTTGGAAAAAGTAAAAAAATAAAAATAAAAAAAATATTTGTTAGTAATGGCGCACCTGCGGACAGTGCGCCATTACTAGTTTTAACTAGTAATGGCGCACTGTGCACTGGTGCGCCATTACTAAGTTATTTTCAAAAAAAATTCAAAAAAAATTCATTTTTATTATTTTTTTCAAAACTTGTAATGGTGCACCGTGGGTGTGGGTGCGCCACTACTAGTTTAACTAGTAATGGCGCACCACCCCATGGTGCGCCATTACTAACTTAGCCCAACACCAAATGCACCCCCCGGACCACCTTTTCAGTTTAAAAAAATGAAAGAAAATGATGGAAATGTCAAAAAAATAAAAGAAAATAAGTTTCCCATGTGATATGTGGTCTAGTTGTTGGGAAAATTTACAAATATGAATTTTGACATTATTTGCAAAATCTCTGTGGAAATTTGTAAAATGGGCATAACTTTTGCATACGAACTCGAATTAAAAAGTTTTTTATATGAAAAATCATCTACTCGAAAAGCTACTCAAAAATTTGTAAGGCTGTGAAGCATATTATTCGATATGTAGCTCACACACCAACACCTGGATTATGGTATCCCAAGGGCTCTTCCTTTGATCTCATTGGATATTCAGGCTCTGACTATGCTGGTGATTGTGTCGACCGCAAGTCAACGTCAGGCACATGTCATTTCCTCGGACGATCCTTGGTATGTTGGTCCTCGAAGAAACATAACTGCGTATCACTCTCCACTACAAAAGATGAGTACATTGCTGCTGGATCTTGCTGTGCTCAATTACTATGGATGAAGCAAACTCTCAAGGACTATGGCATCAATATGAATGTGATCTTGTTGTTCTTCATTGACTATATATATATATATTCTTGAGTTTTTATGTCCTCTACAACATTCACTTATTGCTATTTCTTCAAGTTGCTTTTTCTGCTAAGTGAATGTGATCGGACCCGATTCTCCCTCTATGCTAAACTCAACCCAATCTATTCAAAAACTCTTCATGTGCACAGCATAGCATACCGTAGAGCCTATGTCTAAAGCGTAGGGGACGACCTTCGTCCTTTCTCTCTCTTATGCCGTGATCAGGTCTGGAGTGTTACTGAATACTCACACCTTATGACACAGCCAAAACTCCTTCTTTGCCGATATATTTTGAACTCCTTCAAAATCTAGTCACGGTATGTGTTCATCCGAAAGTATTACTAAGCATTTTTGATCTATCCTTATCACTACTACAAAAAGGGCTATAGATGGAATGGCCACTAATGATGCACCTGTCATGTGGTGCGCCATTACTATATTCTAATGGCGCACCATGTCTCGATGCACCATTAGTAATATATTACTAGAGGCGCACCTGGTGTGTGGTGCGTCATTAGTAGTTTTGAAAAAAACATAATAAATTTTTTGTTACTAATGGCGCATCGTTGTATAGTGCCCCATTACTAGTTAACATAGTAATGGCGTACCACATTCGCCGTGCGCCATTAGTAGTTTTGAAAAAAAGTAATAAAATAAAAATAAAAAAAATATTTGTTAGTAATGGCGCACCTGCGGACAGTGCACCATTACTAGTTTTAACTAGTAATGGTGCACTGTCCACTGGTGCGCCATTACTAAGTTATTTTCAAAAAAAATTCAAAAAAATTTCATTTTTTTATTTTTTTTCAAAACTTGTAATGGTGCACCGTGGGCGTGGGTGTACCATTACTAGTTTAACTAGTAATGGCGCACCACCCCATGGTGCGCCATTACTAACTTGGCCCAACACCGAATGCACCCCCCTGGACCGCCTTTCCAGTTTAAAAAAAATAAAAGAAAATGATGGAAATGTCAAAAAAATAAAAGAAAATAAGTTTCCCATGTGATATGTGGTCTAGTTGTTGGGAAAATTTACAAATATGAATTTTGACTTTATTTGCAAAATCTCTCTGGAAATTTGTAAAATGGGCATAACTTTTGCATACGAACTCGGATTAAAAAGTTTTTTATATGAAAAATCATCTACTCGAAAAGCTACTCGAAAATTTGTGAGGCTGTGAAGCATATTATTCGATATCTAGCTCACACACCAACACCTGGATTATGGTATCCCAAGGGCTCTTCCTTTGATCTCATTGGATATTCAGGCTCTGACTATGCTGGTGATCGTGTCGACCGCAAGTCAACGTCAGGCACATGTCATTTCCTCGGACGATCCTTGGTATGTTGGTCCTCGAAGAAAGAGAACTGCATATCACTCTCCACTACAAAAGATGAGTACATTGCTGCTGGATCTTGCTGTGCTCAATTACTATGGATGAAGCAAACTCTCAAGGACTATGGCATCAATGTGAATGTGATCTTGTTGTTCTTCATTGACTATATATATATATATATATATTCTTGAGTTTTTATGTCCTCTACAACATTCACTTATTGCTATTTCTTCAAGGTGCTTTTTCTTCTAAGTGAATGTGATCGGACCCGATTCTCCCTCTATGCTAAACTCAACCCAATCCATTCACAAACTCTTCATGTGCACAGCATAGCATACCATAGAGCCTACGTCTAAAGCATAGGGGACGGCCTTCGTCCTTTCTCTCTCTTATGCCGTGATCAGGTCTGGAGTGTTACTCAATACTCACACCTTATGACACAGCCAAAACTCCTTCTTTGCCGATATATTTTGAACTCCTTCAAAATCTAGTCACGGTATGTGATCATCCGGAAGTACTACTAAGCATTTTTGATCTATCCTTATCACTACTACAAAAAGGGCTATAGATGGAATGGCCACTAATGGCGCACCTGTCATATGGTGCGCCATTACTATATTCTAATGCCGCACCATGTCTCGGTGCTCCATTAGTAATATATTACTAATGGCGCACCTGGTGTGTGGTGCATCATTAGTAGTTTTGAAAAAAACATAATAAAATTTTTGTTACTAATGGTGCATCATTGTATAGTGCGCCATTACTAGTTAACATAGTAATGGCGTACCACACTCGCCGTGTGCCATTAGTAGTTTTGAAAAAAAGTAAAAAAACTAAAAAAAAAAAAAAATATTTGTTAGTAATGGCGCACGTGCGGACAGTGCGGACTGTCCACTGGTGCGCCATTACTAAGTTATTTTCAAAAAAAATTAAAAAAATTCATTTTTTTTTCAAAACTTGTAGTGGTGCACCGTGGGTGTGGGTGCGCCATTACTAGTTTAACTAGTAATGGCGCACCACCCCATGGTGCGCCATTACTAACTTGGCCCAACACCGAATGCACCCCCCTGGACCGCCTTTTCAGTTTAAAAAAAATAAAAGAAAATGATGGAAATGTCAAAAAAATAAAAGAAAATAAGTTTCCCATGTGATATGTGGTCTAGTTGTTGGGAAAATTTACAAATATGAATTTTGAATTTATTTGCAAAATCTCTCTGGAAATTTGTAAAATGGGCATAACTTTTGCATACGAACTCGGATTAAAAAGTTTTTTATATGAAAAATCATCTACTCGAAAAGCTACTCGAAAATTTATAAGGCTGTGAAGCATATTATTCGATATCTAGCTCACACACCAACACTTGGATTATGGTATCCCAAGGGCTCTTCCTTTGATCTCATTGGATATTTAGGCTCTGACTATGCCGGTGATCGCGTCGACCGCAAGTCAACGTCAGGCACATGTCATTTCCTCGGACGATCCTTGGTATGTTGGTCCTCGAAGAAACATAACTGCGTATCACTCTCCACTACAAAAGACGAGTACATTGCTGCTGGATCTTGCTGTGCTCAATTACTATGGATGAAGCAAACTCTCAAGGACTATGGCATCAATGTGAATGTGATCTTGTTGTTCTTCATTGACTATATATATATATATATATATATATATATATATATATATATATATATTCTTGAGTTTTTATGACCTCTACAACATTCACTTATCGCTATTTCTTCAAGTTGCTTTTTCTGCTATGTGAATGTGATCAGACCCGATTCCCCCTCTATGCTAAACTCAACCCAATCTATTCACAAACTCTTGATGTGCACAGCATAGCATACCGTAGAGCCTACGTCTAAAGCATAGGGGACGACCTTCGTCCTTTCTCTCTCTTATGCCGCGATCAGGTCTTGAGTCTTACTCAATATTCACACCTTATGACACAGCCAAAACTCCTTCTTTGCCGATATATTTTGAACTCCTTCAAAATCTAGTCACGGTATGTGTTCATCTGAAAGTACTACTAAGTGTTTTTGATCTATCCTTGAAACTACTACAAAACGGGCTATAGATGGAATGGCCACTAATGGCGCACCTGTCATGCGGTGCGCCATTACTATATTCTAATGGCGCACCATGTCTCGGTGCGCCATTACTAACATATTACTAATGGCGCACCTGGTGTGTGGTGCGCCATTAGTAGTTTTGCAAAAAACATTAAAAAAAATTGTTACTAATGGCGCATCGTTGTATAGTGCGCTATTACTAGTTAACATAGTAATGGCGCACCACACCCGCCGTGCTTCATTAATAGTTTTGAAAAAAATGTAAAAAAAATAAAAATAAAAAAACATTTGTTAGTAATGGCGCACCTGCGGACAGTGCACCATTACTAGTTTTAACTAGTAATGACGCACTGTCCATTGGTACGCCATTACTAAGTTTTTTTCAAAAAAATTCAAAAAAAACCATTTTTTTCAAAACTTGTAATGGCGCACTGTGGGTGTGGGTGCGCCATTACTAGTTTAACTAGTAATGGCGCACCACCCCACGGTGCGCCATTACTAACTTGGCCCAACACCGAATGCACCCCCCTGACCGCCTTTTTAGTTTTTAAAAAAATAAAAGAAAATGATAGAAATGTCAAAAAATAAAAGAAAGTAACTTTCCCATGTGATATGTGGTCTAGTTGTTGGGAAAATTTACAAATATGAATTTTGACTTTATTTGCAAAATCTCTCTGGAAATTTGTAAAATGGGCATAACTTTTGCATACGAACTCGGATTAAAAAGTTTTTTATATGAAAAATCATCTACTCGAAAAGCTACTTGATAATTTGTAAGGCTCTGAAGCATATTATTCGATATCTATCTCACACACCAACACTTGGATTATGGTATCCCAAGGGCTCTTCCTTTGATCTCATTGGATATTCAGGCTCTGACTATGCTGTTGATCGTGTCGACCGCAAGTCAACGTCAGGCACATGTCATTTTCTCGGACGATCCTTGGTATGTTGGTCCTCGAAGAAACAGAACTGCGTATCACTCTCCACTACAGAAGATGAGTACATTGCTGCTGGATCTTGCTGTGCTAAATTACTATGGATGAAGCAAACTCTCAAGGACTATGGCATCAATGTGAATGTGATCTTGTTGTTCTTCATTCACTGTATATATATATATATATATATTCTTGAGTTTTTATGTCCTCTACAACATTCACTTATTGCTATTTCTTCAAGTTGCTTTTTCTGCTAAGTGAATGTGATCGGACCCGATCCCCCCTCTATGCTAAACTCAACCCAATCTATTCACAAACTCTCCATGTGCACAGCATAGCATACCGTAGAGCCTACGACTAAAGCATAGGGGACGACCTTCGTCCTTTCTCTCTCTTATGCCATGATCAGGTCTTGAGTCTTACTCAATACTCACACCTTATGACATAGCCAAAACTCCTTTGTCGATATATTTTGAACTCCTTCAAAATCTAGTCACGGTATGTGTTCATCTGAAAGTACTACTAAGCGTTTTTGATCTATCTTTATCACTACTACAAAAAGGGCTATAGATGGAATGGCCACTAATGGCGCACCTGTCATGTGGTGCGCCATTACTATATTCTAATGGCGCACGATGTCTCGATGCGCCATTAGTAATATATTACTAATGGCGCACCTGGTGTGTGGTGCGCCATTAGTAGTTTTGAAAGAAACATAAATCTTTTTTTGTTACTAATGGCGCATCGTTGTATAGTGCGCAATTACTAGTTGACATAGTAATGGCGCACCACACCTGCCGTGCGCCATTAGTAGTTTTGAAAAAAAAGTAAAAAAATAAATAAAAAAATATTTGTTAGTAATGGCGCACCTGCGGACAGTGCCCCATTACTAGTACTGTCCACTGGTGCGCCATTACTAAGTTTTTTCAAAAAAAAATTCAAAAAGAATTCATTTTTTTTAATTTTTTTTCAAAACTATTAATGGCGCATCGTGTGTGTGGTGCGCCATTACTAGTCTAACTAGTAATGGCGCACCAACCCACGGTGCGCCATTACTAACTTGGCCCAACAGCGAATGCACCCCCCTCCCCGTGGACCGCCTTTTTAGTTTAAAAAAAATAAAAGAAAATGATGGAAATGTCAAAAAAATAAAAGAAAATAAGTTTCCGAAGTGATATGTGGTCTAGTTGTTGGGAAAATTTACAAATATGAATTTCTACCTTATTTGCAAAATCTCTCTGAAAATTTTATAAAATGGGCATAACTTTTGCATACGAACTCGGATTAAAAAGTTTTTTATATGAAAAATCATCTACTCAAAAAGCTACTCAAAAATTTGTAAGGCTGTGAAGCATATTATTCGATATCTAGCTCACACACCAACACTTGGATTATGGTATCCCAAGAGCTCTTCCTTTGATCTCATTGGATATTCAGGCTCTGACTATGCTGGTGATCGTGTCGACCGCAAGTCAACGTCAGGCACATGTCATTTCCTCGGACGATCCTTGGTATGTTGGTCCTCGAAGAAAGAGAACTGCATATCACTCTCCACTACAAAAGATGAGTACATTGCTGCTGGATCTTGCTGTGCTCAATTACTATGGATGAAGCAAACTCTCAAGGACTATGGCATCAATGTGAATGTGATCTTGTTGTTCTTCATTAACTTTATATATATATATATATATATATATATATATATATATATATATATATATATACTTGAGTTTTTATGTCCTCTACAACATTCACTTATTGCTATTTCTTCAAGTTGCTTTTTCTGCTAAGTGAATGTGATCGGACCCGATTCCCCCTCTATGCTAAACTCAACCCAACCTATTCACAAACTCTTCATGTGCACATCATAGCATACCGTAGAGCCTACGTCTAAAGCATAGGGGACGACCTCAGTCCTTTCTCTCTCTTATGCCGTGATCACGTCTTGAGTCTTACTCAATACTCACACCTTATGACACAGCCAAAACTCCTTCTTTGCCGATATATTTTGAACTCCTTCAAAATCTAGTCACGGTATGTGTTCATCTGAAAGTACTACTAAGCATTTTTGATCTATCCTTATCACCACTACAAAAAGGGCTATAGATGGAATGGACACTAATGGTGCACCTGTCATGTGGTGCTCCATTACTATATTCTAATGGCGCACCATGTCTCGGTGCGCCATTAGTAATATATTACTAATGGCGCACCTGGTGTGTGGTGCGCCATTAGTAGTTTTGAAAAAAACATAAAAAAAAATTGTTACTAATGGTGCATCGTTGTATAGTGCGACATTACTAGTTGACATAGTAATGGCGCACCACACCCGCCGTGCGCCATTAGTAGTTTTGAAAAAAAAGTAAAAAAAAATAAAAAAGTATTTGTTAGTAATGGCGCACCTGCGGACAGTGCGCCATTACTAACTTTTTTTCAAACAAAAATTCAAAAAAAAATTCAATTTTTTTAATTTTTTTCAAAACTAGTAATGGCGCACCACCCCACGGTGCGCCATTACTAACTTGACCCAACACCGAATGCACCCCCCTGGACTGCCTTTCAGTTTTAAAAAAAATAAAAGAAAATGATGGAAATGTCAAAAAAATAAAAGAAAATAATTGCAAAATCTCTCTAGAAATTTGTAAAATGGGCATAACTTTTGCATACGAACCCCGTTAAACATTTCCAAAATCCCCAAAAACCTAACAGAAAAAAAGTTACGGGGCTTTCAAGATGTAGAGGCGAAAAAATTAAAAAAATTTCAAACTTACTAGTGGCGCACCGTGGATGTGGTGCGCCACTAGTAACAGAAAAAAAATTGGTTTTGAACTTTTTTTTGAATTTTTTTTAAAAAAATGATACATAATATGACCAGGAAGTTTGAAATATTTTTCAAAATTTCATCATAGTCATGAACATGAACAAAGTCCTAGACATCAACAAGGTATAATAGGATTGATATGCTAGATATATCAACAAGTGCCTGTGAAGTGAGCTGTTGCTGGGGTTAGATAGAACTATGAAGTTAAGTGTGTTTGGGCTGGAGTAGTGTGAGGATGGGTGACCTTTCGGGAAGTTTGACCACGGAGTGCGATTTGACCCGAGATTAAGCCATAGTGACCTGAGATTAAGAAAAAAACAAAAAAAAAATTATTTTTTTTAAAAAAATTCTAAAAGAAAATTTGAAAAAAATTTGTTACTAATGGCGCACTTCTATGTGGTGCGCCATTACCCTAGGAGGAATTCTAATGGCGCACTGTGGGCAATTCTAATGGCGCACTACGTGGTGCGCCATTAGAATACCAGATACTAATGGCGCACCAGTGGTGCGCCATTAGAATTTAATTCTAATGGCGTGATGCTAGGGGCGCACCAGTAGTGCGCCATTAGAAGGCAAAACTGGTGCGCCACTAGCATTCCTTTTCCTAGTAGTGTATAGATCTTGATGCTCAATGTTCAAGTAGCTTAATCCAGGGTTTGCATTGAAAACCACTTTTCAAACGACCCTATATGCTTTCCATAAATTCTACATAATTTCCGATCAACAATATGTCAACAACATATACTCATCAGAAATTCTATAGTGCTCCCACTCACTTCTTTGGAAATACAAGTTTCTCATAAACTTTGTATAAACCCAAAATCTTTGATCATCTTATGAAAGCGTATATTCCAACTCCGAGATCCTTACTCCAGTCCTTGGAAGGATTGTTGAACCTTTGCATACTTGTTAGCATCTTTTAGGATTGACAAAACCTTCTGGTTGTATCACATACAACCTTTCCTCAAGCAACTCTTCGAGGAAACAACATTTTGACATCGTATCTGCAAGATTTCATAAATAATGCAGTAACTGCTAATAAAATCCCAAAAGACTCTTAGCATCACGAGTGAGAAAGTCACATCGCAGTCAACTCCTTGAACCTGTCAGAAAACATCTTAACGACAAGTCAAGCTTTCTTAATGGTGATACTTACCATCATTGTCCGTCTTCCTTTTAAAGTCCATTTGTACCCAACAGCCTTACGACCATCAAGAAGCTCTTCCAAAGTCTATACTTTGTTTTCATACATGGATCCTCTCTCGGATTTTATGGCCTCGAGCCATTCGTCGGAATCCGGGCCCACCATCGCTTCTCCTTAGGTCGTAGGTTCATTGTTGTCTAGCAACATGACCTCCAAGACAGGATTACGTACCACTCTGAAGTAGTACGTATCCTTGTCGACCTACGAGTTTTGGTAGTGACTTGATCCAAAGTTTCTTGATCAATATCATCAACTTCCACTTCAATTGGTGTAGGCGCCATAGGAACAACTTCCTGTCCCCTTCTACACACTAGTTGAAGTGATGGTTCAATAATCTCATCAACTCTCCACACCATCCTCCCACTCAATTCTTACGAGAGAAACTTTTCCTCGAGAAAGGACCCGATTGTAGAAACAATCCATTTTGCTTCCAGATCTGAGACAGGAGGTATACCCAACTGTTTTAGGGTGTCCTATGAAGATGCATTTATCCGCTTTGGGTTCGAGCTTATCAGCCTGAAACTTTTTCACATAAGCGTCGCACCCCAAACTTTCAAGAAACGACAGCTTAGGTTTCTCTAAACCATAGTTCATACGGTGTCGTCTCAACGGAATTGCGTGGTGCCCTATTTAAAGTGAATGCGGTTGTCTCTAATGCCTAGCCCATAAACGATAGTGGTAATTCGATAAGAGACATCATGGTATGCACCATATCCAATATGGTGCAGCTATGATGCTCGGACACATCATCACACTATGGTGTTCCATGCGGTATTAGTTGTGAAACAATTTCCACAATGTCTTAATTTTGTACCAAGCTCGTAACTCCGATATTCATCTCTATGATCATATCATGGACATTTTATCCTATTGTCACGACGATCTTCAACTTCACTCTGAAATTACTTGAACCTTTCAATAATTCAGACTTGTGTTTCATCAAGTAAATATACTTAGCATCTACTCTAATCATCTGTGAAGTAAGAACATAACGATATCCACTGCGTGCCTCAGCACTCATTGGACTGCACACATCAAAATGTATTACTTCCAACAAGTTGCTTTCTTGTTCCATCTCACTGAAAATGAGGCCTTTCAGTCATCTTGCCCATGTGGTATGATTTGCATGTCTCAAGTGATTCAAAATCAAGTGAGTCCAAACAATCCATCTGTATGGAGTTTCTTCATACATATATACCAATAGACATGGTTAGCATGTCTCAATCTTTTCAAAAACGAGTGAGTCCAAAGATCCCTCAACATGGAGCTTCTTCATGCGTTTTATACCAATATGACTCAAATGGCAGTGCCACGATTATGTGGTACTATCATTACTATATTATATCTTTTGGCATGAACATGTGTATCACTACGACCGAGATTCAATAAACCATTCATTTTAGGTGCAAGACCGTTGAAGGTATTATTCAAATAAACATAGTAACCATTATTCTCCTTAAATGAATAACCATATTGCGATAAACATAATACAATCACGTCTATGCTCAATGCAAACACCAAATAACAATTATTTAGGCTTAACACCAATCCCAATGGTAGAGGGAGCGTGCGATGTTTGTAATATCATCCTTGGAAATACTTCCAACACATATCATCACCTCGCCTTTAGCTAATCTTCGTTTATTCTGTGGCCTTTTATTTCGAGTTACTAACACTTAGCAACCGAACCGGTATCTATTACCCTGGTGCTACTAGGAGTACTAGTAGAGTACACATTAATATAATGTATATCCAATATACTTCTGTCGACCTTGGGAGCCTTCTCATGTACCAAGTATCTAGGGTAGTTCTTCTTCAGTGACCGTTCCCCTCATTACAGGAGCACTTAGTATCGGGTTTGGGTTCAACCTTGGGTTTCTTCACTAGATCAGCAACTGATTTGCCGTTTCATGAAGTATCCGTTCTTGCCCTTGCCCTTCTTGAAACTAGTGGTTATACTAACCATCAATAATTGATGGTCCTACTTGATTTCTACTTTTGCATTGTCAAACATCACGAATAGCTCAAGGATCATCATATATATCCCTAATATGTTATAGTTCATCACGAAGCTCTAGTAGCTTGGTGGTAGTGACTTTGGAGAACCATCACTATCTCATCTGGAAGATTAACTCCCACTCGATTCAAGTGATTGTAGTACTCAGACAATCTGAGCACATGCTCAACGATTGGGCTTTTCTCCCTTAGTTTGTAGGCTAAGAAACTCGTTGGAGGTATCATACCTCTTGACATGGGCACGAGCCTAAAATCCCAATTTCAGCCCTTGGAACATCTCATATGTTCCGCAACATTTCAGAAATGTCTTCGGCGCCTCAATTCTAAACCGTTTAACATTACTGAACTATCACGTAGTCATCAAAACGTGTATGTCAGATGTTCGCAACATCCATATGCGACGTTCGAGGTTCAGCACACCGAGCGGTGCATTAAGGAAATAAGCCTTCTGCGCAGCAATGAGGATAATCCTCAGTTTACGAACCCAGTCCGTATAATTGCTACTATAAACTTTCAACTAAAATTTCTCTAGGAACATATCTTAAACAATAGAACTAAAGCGCAAGCTACGACATAATTTGCAAAGACCTTTTGAGTATGTTCATGATAATTGATAAAATTATTTAATGAACTCCCACTTAGATAGACATCCCTCTAGTTATCTATGTGAAACATGATCCGAGCAACTAGGACGTGTGAAGCTCCCATGAACCTCCCCACTATATATAGGGGTGGAGGGGGCTGGTTTCTTGCCCTCCAAGTCCATTGGGGCATTGGAAAAGGTGGGAGGAAAGAAATCCCATCATTTCCTTCCCCACCGATTGATATCTCCCCTTCTTAGGGATCTTGATCTTATCCCTTCGGGATATGATCTTATTCCTTTTAAGGGGGGATCTTGGTGCGCCTTGACTAGGGGTGTGGGGCCTTGCCCCCACTACCCACGTTCATGTGGGTCCCCCCATGCAGGTGGGCCCCACTCCGGAACCTTCTAGAACCTTCCCGGTACAGTACCAAAAAATCCCGAACATTTTCCGGTGGCCAAAATAGGACTTCCCATATATAAATATTTACCTGCGGACCATTCCAGAACTCCTCGTGACATCCGGGATCTTATCCGGGACTCCGAACAACATACTATAACTGCACACTAATTCCCATAACAACTCTAGTGTCACCAAACCTTAAGTGTGTAGACCCTACGGGTTCGGGAATCATGCAGACATGACCGAGACAGCTCTCTGGCCAATAACGAACAGCGGGATCTAGATGCCCATGTTGGCTCCCACATGTTCCATGATGATCTCATCAGATGAACCACGATGTGGGGATTCAATCAATCCCGTATACAATTCCCTTTGTCAATCGGTACGTTACTTGCCCGAGATTCGATCGTCAATATCCCAATACCGCGTTCAATCTTGTTACCGGCAAGTCACTTTACTCGTTCCGTAATGCATGATCTCGTGACTAACTACTTAGTCACATTGAGCTCATTATCATGATGCATTACCGAGTGGTCCCAAAGATACCTCTCTGTCATACGGAGTGACAAATCCCAGTCTCGATTCATGCCAACCCAACAGAAACTTCCGGAGATACCTGTAGTGTACCTTTATAGTCACCCAGTTACGTTGTGATGCTTGGTACACCCAAAGCATTCCTACGGTATCGGGGAGTTGCACAATCTCATGGTCTAAGGAAATGATACTTGACATTAGAAAAGCTTTTAGCAAATGAACTACACGATCTTGTGCTATGCTTAAGATTGGGTCTTGTCCATCACATCATTCTCCTAATAATGTGATCCCATTATCAATGACATCCAATGTCCATGGCCAGGAAACCATAACCATCTATTGATCAACGAGCTAGTCAACTAGAGGCTCACTAGGGACATGTTGGGGTCTATGTATTCACACATGTATTACGATTTTCAGTTAATACAATTATAGCATGAATAATAGAAAATTATCATGAACAAGGAAATACAATAATAACCATTTTATTATTGCCTCTAGGGCAAATTTCCAACACAAAATCCTCAAAATCTTCATCTCACAAGAAGAGCAGTTCCAAGAAGGCCCGGGCATTCATTGGCAAACAAATAGACTCTGAAGCAGTATCTGAGGATAATGTGGAAGAGGAGGAATCTGAGGAATCTGACTCATGTGTGGCTAGCCTAGCCCTCGCTACTGCTTACGTCAGCAAGTCCACCTTCAACATTGAAGAAAATGACTTACCCGACTCTGCTGACAAGAGTGTCGATGACTATGCTCCCACCTATTGATTCATGGCAAAAGGTGCCAAGGTACTCAAACATTCCCCCTCTGATTCTAGTGAGGATGAATCTGATGACAATCTTAAACCTAGCTATTCCAAACTTGCTAGAATTGCTGTTAAACTGTCAGGACCCCGACTCGATGTCACATCGATCTAGCCGGTAACACCTCATATCACTTTGCGGCCTCACG
Source organism: Triticum aestivum (assembly GCF_018294505.1). Lineage (NCBI taxonomy): Eukaryota > Viridiplantae > Streptophyta > Magnoliopsida > Poales > Poaceae > Triticum > Triticum aestivum. The sequence goes on along the minus strand of NC_057801.1, from coordinate 800,198,603 downwards.
CACGGTATCCCCACGGGTGTCGTCTTACCTTTTCCCGGGACCGTTTGCGCCTGTTGGCTCACGTATATGATAGTGTCGCTAGCATCCATATGATAAGGAGCCCGGGCTGACATGACTAGTCGTAAACCCAAAGTGGCACAGACTTACAGGGACAGGCATCCATGACCCAGCTTCGAACGTGTCGGTCATCAGCAAGTGGGTCCGGGCTGTAGCACTGGGCTAGCAGGACTCCGGTAATCCGGGCTGTAGCGGGCTAACAGGACTCCGGTACTCAAAGCGTGACATTTCCCCGAAGGGACAGACACAGGAACGAAGAAGGACACATGCCGGCCAGCCTAAGTGTTCCAGAGCAGTAGCAAGCTACCATGGCTCAGCGGTAACACTAGGAGACATTTCCCGGTAAGAGAGGCTACTAAAGATAAACAACTAGATAGTCAGATCCCACACATACCAAGCATTTCAATCATACACACAATATGCTCGATATGTGCAAATACAACGAAGCATCACAACATGACTCTATGACACAAGTACTTTATTTAAGGCTCAGGGAGCCATACATAACATACACAAAGGTACGGGTCTCACGACCCCACATACAAGTCATACAGTCATACAAACCAGCAGCGGAAGTAACTTGTCTGAGTACAGACAACTAGTAAAATAGAAGAGGCTTGGAAAGACTAGCTATACTACGTGGTCCTTCACAAGCTCAGGGTCACCACCTGGGTCTTTAGCCTACTCGTTGATGTCAACGTCTACATAGAACCCATCAGAAGGGGTTGCAGCGTCTTCTGTAAAAATGTAGATTATAGCAACATGAGTACAAAGGTACTCAGCAAGACTTACATCAGATCCTACATACATGCATAGTATCAAGAAGGGTTGGTGGAGTTATTGCAGCAAGCCAGCTTTGACTCTTGGCTAGGCTATCCTACGATACTCCAACTTGAAATGGTTTTGCGCACACGAGTCCACTACTCACCACTTCAATACACTACCGAGGATCCACCTCCGTCTTCCTACGGAAGGGCCATCCTCGGCACTCACACTTATCTTGAGGCTTTTAACAGTTTCCATTTACTTGTCTATGAACTGTATAGGCAACCAAGTAGTCCTTTACCGCGGACGCGGCTATTCGAATAGATCATGTTAACCCTGCAGGGGTGTACTTCTTCATACACGCTCTCACCACTTACCGTCGCTTACACGACATGTACTCGGCAACCTTCAAGCGGAAGCCCAACGTGGGTGTCGGCCACGACCTACCTAATCACCTAAGCCTCCAGTCCAGGTTTATCGCCTATTCAGGTTCCATCCGCAGGGAGTCCGGCCGAGGTTTCCCATACGGCCCCGAACGATGTGAACAGGGTTCCCGAGATACCTAACGGGTATTCGGTACACCCGGCCACGTACCTACCGCATCACAGCCCACCCCTACGGTCAGCGCTGTCCACGGCCTCCAGTAGGCTACAAACACCAGAAACTAGTTGCAACTCCTGGACGGAGAACTAGGGTGAATAAGAAGCCGAGAGGGTCCATTGGTTTCGGGCCCAATGCATGGTAGTAGCTGATTCTTAAATCACACATACAGATCTCAGTGCTTAAGGTCGGCTTCAATGAAACAACCCACCATGTACTCCTACATGGCCTCTCATCGATACCTTTACCAAATCGTGTTCACCACACCACTCCCATTACCGACATAATCATTTCACTCTAGCCCATCACCCAGATGAACCAGACATGGCCTTTTAAAGTGCTTTTCCTTGTTCTGCTTAAAACATCAATTTAACTTGTTTGATCATGCATGAAAATAGTACAGATGGATAGATTGGATTTTTCTGATCATTTTTCATATATAATTTGTCCAAATTGGAGTTACAGAATAAAAGTTATGAATTTTTAAAGTTTAAATAATATTCTGGAATTTCCTGATTTAAATTTAAATCCAGAAAATCAATTACTGCGTCAGCCTGACGTCAGTGTGACGTCAGTGGTCAACTGCGGCTGGCTGAAGTCAAACCTGACGTGTGGGGCCCACACGTCAGTGACAGGGGGGTTAAACAGGGTTAATTTAATCCTAATTACTAATTAGTGGCGCTGGGGCCCACTAGTCAGTGTCAGGGGGTTAACTAACAGTGGTTAGTGCTAATCCTAATTAGCTACAGGGCTGGGCCCACCTGTCAGGGACTCAGGGGGTGTCCTGCCGTGGTCAAAGTGGGTCAAACCCACCGGCGACGTGACGCCGGCGAGGCCCGAGACGGCGGCGCGACGCGGGATCGCGCTACAGGGCACGGGCGAGGCCGTGCCTGGGCTCGTTGGAAAGCTCTTGCTCCCGCGCGTCGAACGGTGGCCGTGGCTGGGCCTGGGGTGGCCGGAGTCGACGGCGGCGAGCTCGGCTGCGGCCGCCGGAGTTCGGGTGCGGTCGGGATCGGTGTTGCAGGGGGTTCGGGGAGGCGTTAGTGCGTGCTACGTACTCCTAGTGAGGTGTGGAGCACGATAGTGTGCTCGGTTGGGTGCTACGGTGACCGTGGCCACGACGGCGACATCGCCGGCGGCGTGGAGCTCTCGGCCAAGGTGGGGCTAGGGCCTAGAGGTCGGGAGAGACCAGGGGAGAAGGGGGAAACGATCCGGGGCTCACCGCGGAGCTGCAGGGATGGTTAGCGGGCTCGGGGACGCGCTGGAGACGACGAATTCGACGGCGACGATGGTCGGAGCCCGAAGAGGGGAACGGCGACGTGGCGGCGATGCAGGGCTTCCGGGGAGCTGTGGAGCGGTGGGGAGGAAGAGGGGGTCGTGGCGGAGCTTCTGAGCTAGTCGGGGGAGCGAGGGGTGGCCGGAGATGGCTGCTATGGCGAACGGCGGCGACGGTGGTGTTCGGCCGTGTGAGAGAGAGAGCGAGGGAGAGGAAGGAAGAGCCGGGGGAGAGGGAGAGAGAGCAGGGGGGGAGGTGTGGCGTCGTCCAGGGCATCGAGGCGAGGAGGGGAGGGCAGGCAGGCAGGGAGAGAGGTGGCGTGGCGCGGTGGCGCGCGCGCGCCGGCCACACTCCCCTCCCTCTGTCGGGACGAAGACGACAGAGGAGGGAGATGGGCTGGGCCGGCTGCTGGCTGGGCCGGCCAGCTGGCTGGGCCGCACAGTGGAGGAGCCCAGGTAAGCTCCTCCTGTTAATTATTTTCTGTTTTCTAATTTCTGACATTTGTTTTGATTTAAAAAATATATTAAATCATTTATTTAACTTGTGCCAATTTTTGCAGGAGCTATATATATTATTCCAGAGCTCCTTTATAAATGGCATAATATTTGGACATATATTAATATATATAAATAATATATTTCCAATGCAAATAATTATGCTATAATTCCAAATGCCCAAAATAAATACATGTGAGCTCTTAAAAATATTGGTTTGATTTTTATCTCTGTCCAATATTTTCAGAGAGCAACATGAGCATTTTCTTGGACCTTTTTGGAGAAATTTTTATTTGGATCATTTTCAAAAAGATTCTGAGGGTTTCACAGATCCCCATTTCAAGTTTCTGATGAAAGAGTAAACATGATGCAACACTCTAATGCATGGCTAACTAGGATGTGACAACTCACCCCCACTCAAAAGAATCTCGTCCCGAGATTTGGGTTCCTCCGGGAAGAAGGCAGGATACTCGAGTCGAAGACGATCCTCCCTTTCCCAAGTTGCTTCATCCTCAGAATGGTGCGACCATTGAACCTTGAGAAACTTGATATTATGACGTCGCGTGGTACGTTCGGCTTGATCGAGGATACGAATGGGGTACTCTCGATATGTAAGATCATCTTGGAGATCAAGCGTTTCGTGGTACACTCCACGGATAGGATCCGAGAAGCAACGCCTGAGTTGAGAAACGTGGAAGACATCGTGAACTCTGGAGAGGTGCGGAGGTAGTTCCAACTGGTAGGCAACTTCTCCTCGTTTGGTAAGAATGCGAAAAGGTCCAATGTAACGAGGAGCCAATTTGCCTTTGATACCGAAACGATGGGTTCCTTTCAGAGGGCTGACCCGAAGATAAGCCTTCTCGTCAACCTCGAAAGTCATAGCCTTATGTTTTCGGTCATATTGACTCTTTTGACGAGATTGGGCTGTTTTCAACTTTTCACGAACGATACGAACTTGTTCTTCTGCTTCCTGAATCATATCCGGGCCAAAGAATTGTCTTTCCCCGGTCTCTGACCAGTTAAGGGGTGTTCGACATCGTCGTCCATAGAGAACTTCAAAAGGGGCTTTACCCAAGCTAGATTGATAGCTGTTGTTGTAAGCGAATTCGGCAAATGGAAGGCACTTCTCCCAGTCCATTCCGAATGAGATAACAGAGGCTCGAAGCATGTCTTCTAGAATTTGGTTGACGCGTTCCACTTGACCACTCGACTGAGGGTGGAAAGCGGTGCTAAAGGAGAGACGAGTTCCCATAGCATTTTGGAAACTTTCCCAAAATCGAGAGGTGAAAAGACTTCCTCGATCCGAGTTAATTTCCAAAGGAACACCATGGAGAGACACTATTCGGGAGATGTACAAATCTGCCAGCTGACTAGCGGTTATACTCTCACGAACAGGTAAGAAATGGGCTACTTTGGAAAGACGATCGACCACGACGAAAATAGCATTATTCCCTCTCTTGGTCCTGGGAAAACCGGTAATGAAATCCATATCAATTTTATCCCATTTCCATTCAGAAATAGCTAAGGGTTGAAGGGTGCCAGCAGGCCGTTGATGCTCTGCTTTTACATGACGACAGACGTCGCAATTTGCAATATACTGAGCAATTTCTCTCTTTATCCTAGTCCACCAGAACCTCTGGCGTAGGTCCTGATACATTTTAGTGCTACCGGGATGAATGGTGAGAGGAGATTCATGAGCTTCCTTAAGGATTAATCGCCTTAGGTTGCGCACTTTGGGAACCACTAGTCGATTCCCGAAGTATACGACTCCTTGATCATTAATGGAGAAACAATTCGCAATTCCTTTCTGAATGTTCCTCTTGATGCGGGAGATTCCCGGATCTACCTTCTGTGCTTTGATAATTTGATCCGTAAGGGTAGGTTTTGCCACCAAGGTGGAAAGAAAACCTTGAGGTACAATGTGAAGGTTAAGCTTCCGAAATTCCTCATGGAGAAGCGGTTGACTTTGTTGTAACATCAGGTTGTTACAATAAGATTTACGACTTAGCGCATCAGCCATGACGTTGGCTTTCCCTGGGGTGTAGGTTATTCCTAAGTCGAAGTCTGTGATCAATTCAACCCAACGTCTTTGCCTGAGATTCAGATCCGGTTGGGTGAAAATGTACTTCAGACTTTGGTGATCAGTGAATATTTCGCAACGATTACCGAGGAGGTAATGTCGCCAGGTCTTAAGTGCATAGACTACGGCTGCAAGCTCTAGATCATGAGTAGGATAATTCTCCTCATGTGGGTGCAATTGCCGTGAAGCGTAAGCAATTACGTGTCGATCTTGCATAAGAATGCAACCTAGTCCTTGTCGCGAGGCGTCGCAGTAGATAACAAAGTCCTTGGAGAAGTCTGGCGGTACCAGCACGGGAGCAGAGGTCAGGCGTCTTTTCAGTTCCTGAAAGCTGTGCTCACATTTTGGAGTCCATTCGAACTTTTTATCTTTCTTGAGGAGTTCGGTTAGAGGTTTAGCAACCTTGGAGAAGTTCTCGACAAAGCGACGGCAATAGCTCGCTAAGCCCAGAAAACTCCGAACTTGCTTGACCGATTCAGGTGGAGTCCAATTAAGGACGGCTTGAACTCGCTCAGGGTTAACAGCAATACCTTTACCAGATATTACATGACCCAGATAGGTCACTTCTGACAACCAGAATTCACATTTAGAAAATTTGGCATAAAGGCGATGCTCTCGAAGTTTCTTCAACACTAGCCTTAAATGTTCGGCATGTTCTTCCTCGTTCTTGGAGTAGATGAGTATATCATCGAGATAAACTACGACGAATTTATCCAAATACTCCATGAAGATTGAGTTCATTAACCGAGAAAAGGTGGCTGGAGCGTTGGTTAAACCGAAGGACATGACGGTGTACTCGTATTGGCCATAACGAGTAACAAAGGCCGTTTTAGGAATGTCCCCGTTTCTGATTTTTATTTGATGGTAGCCCAACCTCAAATCCATCTTGGAGAAGACTGAGGATCCAGCGAGCTGATCGTACAGGTCGTTGATCCTGGGAAGTGGATATTTGTTCTTGATTGTGAGCAAATTGACAGGTCGGTAATCTACAACCAGCCGGTCCGTACCATCCTTCTTCTTGACGAATAGGACAGGGCAAGCGCCACGGAGATGAACTAGGGCGGATGAAACCCTTTTTCAAGGATTCATCGAGTTGTTTCTTAAGCTCGGCTAGTTCTAGTGGTGCCATCTTATAAGGTCTTCTAGCAATCGGAACGGTTCCGGGGATGAGGTCGATTACGAACTCAACATCCCTGTCAGGTGGAACACCTGGCAATTCCTCTGGAAAGACATCCGGGAAGTCACAGACTACCGGCACGTCCTCAAGGTCTGGCAAAGGGCTGGCGTTAAGAGAATATAATTGTCGCTTGGCTATTCGGGTCAAGACATTGACTATCTTCCCCGAAGGATGGGTGAGTTGAACAGTCCTAGAGAAGCAATCAATTTGGGCATGATGAGCTGACATCCAGTCCATACCCAGAATGATATTAATATCTGAAGATTTAAGGGCTATCAAAGACGCAAGGAAAACAAGTCTGTCGACTTGGATTTCATTTCCATAACTTACCCTAGAGGTCTGCCATCTAGAACCAGGGGTAGAAATTTCCATAGTGGATGGCAAGTCACAGAATGCAACGTTATGCAAACGAGCATAATTTTCAGATATAAAAGAATGAGAGGCTCCTGTATCGAAAAGAACAGATGCCGCGTGGCAATTAACAAGAAGCGTACCGAGAACGACGTTGGGATCCTCTTGAGCTTCTTCGGCAGAGATACAGTTGACATGGCCACGTGAAGCGGTGACCGGCTTGGCGTGGAATATTTTTCCTGTCGGCTTGCCACGGCCAACAGCTTTAGAACACTGGTTGGGGTTGGTCTGGGGACACTCACGCATATAGTGACCAGATTCCCCACACTTGAAACAAGTCACGGAACTGGTACGTGAAGGAGCATTATTGCTTGGACCCCCATAGGGCTTGGCTGGAGCAGACTGTTGAACGGGACGAGGCGCCTGGAAAGATGGCCTCGGTGTGAACCTGGGTGGCAGGGCGGTGTTGGGCACCCACACGCGGCGCTTCTGAGGACCAGCACCGGATGAGGAACCCATGTCACGGCCATGCTTGCGTGTTGCGTCATAGTCAGTCTGACCAGTTTCAGCACTGATGGCTTTGTTGACAAGTTTCTGAAAAGATGTGCACTCATGCAGACGGAGGTCGCGGCGAAGCTCAGGACTAAGGCCCTTACGGAACCTTGCTTGCTTCTTGGCGTCAGTAGACACTTCCTCAGTTGCATATCGGGCGAGATTACCAAACTCCCTGCTATAGGCATCCACAGAAAGTCGGCCTTGGGTGAAATTGCAAAATTCTTCACGTTTACGGTCCATGAGACCCTCCGGAATGTGATGTTCACGGAAAGCCTCGCTGAACTCAGCCCAAGTAGTGACATGGCCCGCTGGGCGCATAGCTCCATAATTCTCCCACCATAGACTGGCGGGGCCTTCAAGATGATATGCAGCAAAGGTGACCTTGTCAGCCTCCGCTACCAGCGCGGAACGCAGTTTGTGAGAGATACTGCGAAGCCAGTCATCAGCGTCGAGAGGCTCGACGGAGTGGTGGAACGTGGGTGGATGCAATTTGATAAAATCACTGAGTGACACCATGTTAGTCCTCTGATGGTGTGCTGTATTCTGTTCAATACGCTCCAACAAACGGTTGGTCTCCCGCTTGTTTCTCTCAGCTTCCATCATAACCTCGGCTAGTGAAGGAGGATGAGGCAGATTTGCATCCCTGACTTCACTGCCTTCGGCCTGCTCTTGAGGAGCAGGGTTAGTGCGCGTGTTGACCATCCTAGGTAAACAAGACAATGATTTAGTCAGGATGATAAAATTCTGACATAGGATACATAATGTAAGGAATAACTCGGAATGCAAGATGATCATCCGTATGACATGGTAGATACAGTAACTGCTTCTTTTATTCCATCGTCATACACACCATACAGGGTTTAGTACAAGACCAAACAAAGTACTATTACGGTGAAAAGAGGATTACATCTCATCGGAGGCATTCCAAGCTCCTATACATTATTTTTCTACCCCTCCGGAAAGAGTACAAACTAGGTCATATCCCACGAGTCACGGGGGACGATAGAAGACACAGCTAGTGCGAACTAGTGATACTACCACTAACTCAGACCGATCCGTAGTAGTCCTCGTAGAAGTCGCCTCCATAGCCTGGAAGTTCAACATGATCATCCGGAAACAGACGGTCTCGCGGAGCTTGTGGACCATAGGGGCTAGGATGAGGCCTTGGACCAACAGACGGTGGCCTGCGGGGACCGCGAGGTGGGGTGATGCCTCCTACATCACGCCAAACCATCACGTACGGCAGAGCAGATCTCACAGGATAGAGATCGCGCATATCTGAATATCCAGCTTGCACCGCCGGTGCGAACCGAGTCAAAGTAGCCCAGTGGTCAGCACGGGTATTGAAGAGCTCTAACCTTAAGGCCCGATTTTCACGGTCCTTATCCTCGAGCATCTCAGCAGTGGTGCGAGTCCGTGAATCCTCCTGAGTGGAGTCAGCATAGATAGCCTGGAGATACCCTTGTGCTCCCGGAAGTGATCCTGGCATATACCGGAAATCAGAGTCCCGAAATAAACCAGATCTGACTCGCATAATGGTCATCATAGAGTAGGCGGCGTCCTGCACAGCCATCTCAATAGTAACCCCGAGTCCATAGGAGCAGTGAAGAGGCTCGGTGGATCCAGGATAAGATGGAAATATCCTGACAGTGCAGAGATACTGGCTTTGATTGAAGTCCCGGAATTGCTCTTCGACCGTGTACTCAGGATACCAGCGGTATCCAGCCTCAGTCATTAGCCTGACCAACTTAGCAGTATGGCCGGGTACATCTAGGCATCGAGTCAGGCGAACCACTTGATTGAGGTCGCGAGTGGCCATCTGAAAGCACAATCATAATGCAAAGGCATTAGAACTTCTAGCAAAATTTCGGCAGCATAACAGCTGTAAATGCTCAAGAAGGATTTGAGACATTTGACAAAGGATTTCGTACATACTCAACATCATCATATCAAAGTTCTGAAACCATTCTAACAACATAAGGTGGTAGTAGAACTGAACTAGGCTTGTAACCATCAAACTTATAAGGTACTACTGATTAGTAACTCGTGATCCTGATAGAGAGAACAGATCCTAATTCCTTAACCCCCGGTGGAAGAATGGACTGACTCAGATCAGAAAGTCATAAGGTATAAGGAGTAAAAAGAGCCTTACGTTCCAACCCACAAACAATTCCCCTACATATAACTAAAGAATTTCTAGACTCAACATCGACCAGTTTGGCTTGGAGAACCTACAGGCAGTCCGGCTCTGATGCCAACGCTGTCAGGACCCCGACTCGATGTCACATCGATCTAGCCGGTAACACCTCATATCACTTTGCGGCCTCACGCACGGTATCCCCACGGGTGTCGTCTTACCTTTTCCCGGGACCGTTTGCGCCTTTTGGCTCACGTATATGATAGTGTCGCTAGCATCCATATGATAAGGAGCCCGGGCTGACATGACTAGTCGTAAACCCAAAGTGGCACAGACTTACAGGGACAGGCATCCATGACCCAGCTTCGAACGTGTCGGTCATCAGCAAGTGGGTCCGGGCTGTAGCACTGGGCTAGCAGGACTCCGGTAAACCGGGCTGTAGCGGGCTAACAGGACTCCGGTACTCAAAGCGTGACATTTCCCCGAAGGGACAGACACAAGGAACGAAGAAGGACACATGCCGGCCAGCCTAAGTGTTCCAGAGCAGTAGCAAGCTACCATGGCTCAGCGGTAACACTAGGAGACATTTCCCGGTAAGAGAGGCTACTAAAGATAAACAACTAGATAGTCAGATCCCACACATACCAAGCATTTCAATCATACACACAATATGCTCGATATGTGCAAATACAACGAAGCATCACAACATGACTCTATGACACAAGTACTTTATTTAAGGCTCAGGGAGCCATACATAACATACACAAAGGTACGGGTCTCACGACCCCACATACAAGTCATACAGTCATACAAACCAGCAGCGGAAGTAACTTGTCTGAGTACAGACAACTAGTAAAATAGAAGAGGCTTGGAAAGCCTAGCTATACTACGTGGTCCTTCACAAGCTCAGGGTCACCACCTGGGTCTTTAGCCTACTCGTTGATGTCAACGTCTACATAGAACCCATCAGAAGGGGTTGCAGCATCTTCTGTAAAAATGTAGATTATAGCAACATGAGTACAAAGGTACTCAGCAAGACTTACATCAGATCCTACATACATGCATAGTATCAAGAAGGGTTGGTGGAGTTATTGCAGCAAGCCAGCTTTGACTCTTGGCTAGGCTATCCTACGATACTCCAACTTGAAATGGTTTTGCGCACACGAGTCCACTACTCACCACTTCAATACACTACCGAGGATCCACCTCCGTCTTCCTACGGAAGGGCCATCCTCGGCACTCACACTTATCTTGAGGCTTTTAACAGTTTCCATTTACTTGTCTATGAACTGTATAGGCAACCAAGTAGTCCTTTACCGCGGACGCGGCTATTCGAATAGATCATGTTAACCCTGCAGGGGTGTACTTCTTCATACACGCTCTCACCACTTACCGTCGCTTACACGACATGTACTCGGCAACCTTCAAGCGGAAGCCCAACGTGGGTGTCGGCCACGACCTACCTAATCACCTAAGCCTCCAGTCCAGGTTTATCGCCTATTCAGGTTCCATCCGCAGGGAGTCCGGCCGAGGTTTCCCATACGGCCCCGAACGATGTGAACAGGGTTCCCGAGATACCTAACGGGTATTCGGTACACCCGGCCACGTACCTACCGCATCACAGCCCACCCCTACGGTCAGCGCTGTCCACGGCCTCCAGTAGGCTACAAACACCAGAAACTAGTTGCAACTCCTGGACGGAGAACTAGGGTGAATAAGAAGCCGAGAGGGTCCATTGGTTTCGGGCCCAATGCATGGTAGTAGCTGATTCTTAAATCACACATACAGATCTCAGTGCTTAAGGTCGGCTTCAATGAAACAACCCACCATGTACTCCTACATGGCCTCTCATCGATACCTTTACCAAATCGTGTTCACCACACCACTCCCATTACCGACATAATCATTTCACTCTAGCCCATCACCCAGATGAACCAGACCTGACACGACTCTAAGCATAGCAGGCATAGCAAGGTAGGAACAACACATACATATGGCTCAATCAACTCCTACACATGCTAGTGGGTTTCATCTAGTTACTGTGGCAATGACAGGTCATGCAGAGGAATTGGGTTCAACTACCGTAGCACACAGCAGTTTGAAACGCGTTGTCTTAATGCAGTAAAGGAGAGCAGGAGCGAGAACATGGGATTGTATCGATATGATCAAATGGTTGGTTGCTTGCCTGATGGTTCGATGCACTGATATGGTTCTTCGTTAGGGTAATCACGGTACTCCTCGGAGGCAGAACCTATCGCAAAGGACATCGATACACAAGCATCACCAAACAATGTGCAACAATATGATGCATGCATGAAACATGGCAATATGAGTGTGTTGGGCTAATGCAACTAAAACCAGAAGTGTTTGAACAAATTTGAATCAAAGATTCAAATTTCAAACTCAAACATGGCCTTTTAAAGTGCTTTTCCTTGTTCTGCTTAAAACATCAATTTAACTTGTTTGATCATGCATGAAAATAGTACAGATGGATAGATTGGATTTTTCTGATCATTTTTCATATATAATTTGTCCAAATTGGAGTTACAGAATAAAAGTTATGAATTTTTAAAGTTTAAATAATATTCTGGAATTTCCTGATTTAAATTTAAATCCAGAAAATCAATTACTGCGTCAGCCTGACGTCAGTGTGACGTCAGTGGTCAACTGCGGCTGGCTGAAGTCAAACCTGACGTGTGGGGCCCACACGTCAGTGACAGGGGGGTTAAACAGGGTTAATTTAATCCTAATTACTAATTAGTGGCGCTGGGGCCCACTAGTCAGTGTCAGGGGGTTAACTAACAGTGGTTAGCGCTAATCCTAATTAGCTACAAGGCTAGGCCCACCTGTCAGGGACTCAGGGGGTGTCCTGCCGTGGTCAAAGTGGGTCAAACCCACCGGCGACATGACGCCGGCGAGGCCCGAGACGGCGGCGCGACGCGGGATCGCGCTACAGGGCACGGGCGAGGCCGTGCTTGGGCTCGTTGGAAAGCTCTTGCTCCCGCGCGTCGAACGGTGGCCGTGGCTGGGCTTGGGGTGGCCGGAGTCGACGGCGGCGAGCTCGGCTGCGGCCGCCGGAGTTCGGGTGCGTTCGGGATCGGCGTTGCAGGGGGTTTGGGGAGGCGTTAGTGCGTGCTGCGTACTCCTAGTGAGGTGTGGAGCACGATAGTGTGCTCGGTTGGGTGCTACGGTGACCGTGGCCACGACGGCGACATCACCGGCGGCGTGGAGCTCTCGGCCAAGGTGGGGCTAGGGCCTAGAGGTCGGGAGAGACCAGGGGAGAAGGGGGAAACGATCCGGGGGCTCACCGCGGAGCTGCAGGGATGGTTAGCGGGCTCGGGGACGCGCTGGAGACGACGAATTCGACGGCAACGATGGTCGGAGCCCGAAGAGGGGAACGGCGACGTGGCGGCGATGCAGGGCTTCCGGGGAGCTGTGGAGCGGTGGGGAGGAAGAGGGGGTCGTGGCGGAGCTTCTGAGCTAGTCGGGGGAGCGAGGGGTGGCCGGAGATGGCTGCTATGGCGAACGGCGGCGAGGGTGGTGTTCGGCCGTGTGAGAGAGAGAGCGAGGGAGAGGAAGGAAGAGCCGGGGGAGAGTGAGAGAGAGCAGGGGGGAGGCGTGGCGTCGTCCAGGGCATCGAGGCGAGGAGGGGAGGGCAGGCAGGCAGGGAGAGAGGTGGCGTGGCGCGGTGGCGCGCGCGCGCGCCGGCCACACTCCCCTCCCTCTGTCGGGACGAAGACGACAGAGGAGGGAGATGGGCTGGGCCGGCTGCTGGCTGGGCCGGCCAGCTGGCTGGGCCGCACAGTGGAGGAGCCCAGGTAAGCTCCTCCTGTTAATTATTTTCTGTTTTCTAATTTCTGACATTTGTTTTGATTTAAAAAATATATTAAATCATTTATTTAACTTATGCCAATTTTTGCAGGAGCTATATATATTATTCCAGAGCTCCTTTATAAATGGCATAATATTTGGACATATATTAATATATATAAATAATATATTTCCAATGCAAATAATTATGCATTAATTCCAAATGCCCAAAATAAATACCTGTGAGCTCTTAAAAATATTGGTTTGATTTTTATCTCTGTCCAATATTTTCAGAGAGCAACATGAGCATTTTCTTGGACCTTTTTGGAGAAATTTTTATTTGGATCATTTTCAAAAAGATTCTGAGGGTTTCACAGATCCCCATTTCAAGTTTCTGATGAAAGAGTAAACATGATGCAACACTCTAATGCATGGCTAACTAGGATGTGACATAAACAACAGAAGGCTTTAGAAAAGATTCAAAATCAACTAGACAGAAGCGATGACCTGTTGGGCGAGGAATTGAATAGAACCAAGTCTCTGACCGATAATCACCAGAGACTTCAGACTAAGTTTGAAAACCTTCAAAATCATCATAACACTCTCTTAACTGATCATGAAAAGCTTTCTTATTAATTTCTTCAGAGAAAGCAAGATCTAGAGAAGTTAAGAATGAGTTATGAAGATCTTCAGAAGGAAAACGATTCACTACTTGCTCAACAGATCAGTTCCGCTCAGGAAGAATTTATCCCACCATGTTTTAAATGCGTTGAACGTGAATCTACTAATTCATCACCTGAACGTTCAAATGCTTCTATTACTGTAAATTCTACAACTGTCTCTATGGTCACAAACTCCTCATCTGAGGATACCACAAGTATCACTGATGATAATGCAGGTCTGAAGGAATTGTATGTGACAGACATTTACAAAAGCCTCAAAGGGCATCAGACTCTATGTGATGTGCGTAAAAAGCAGATCTTGAACAAGAACCCTAGGAAAGAGGGTATTGCCATTGAGAGGAAACTCAATGTTGATGGGACCTACTAGAAACCTGAGCATTACCCCAAAACATCATGGGTTCCTGCGGAAGGACCTCCTGTAGATTGATGCACTTTATCTGGCTTTACCTGTGATTATTCATATTCCTTTGATGAGTCATTTGACTCCAACTACAAGTTGCTTAAGAATCAGGATGGTGAAGTACTTGCTCGATATGTTGGAACTAACTGCAGAAAGGTTGGAAAAAGCGGTAGGCGTAAGCGAGGCGGTTGTCGTTCGCCTTGTGCCTAGGCGGTGCCTAAGCGCCCTAGGCACAACCTAAGTGGTAATATAGTTTTTACTTGTCCTATATTTATGATTATTATATGTGTGTTTATATTAGTTTAGGGCATATAAATAAGTTAATTAGCGTCTACTGCCATTGGAATATAACCCGTTTGGCATATCTGTGCAGTATGTGGCATGATTTCTTGCTTGGGTAGGAAATTCCTTGCTTGCCGTGCCTAGACCTCCATTTATGCCCTAGGTGAGGCGTTTGGCTATTGCCTAGGCGCCTCCTAGGCACTGCATTTTCCAACAGAGACTGCGGGAATGGTCCCCCTATGAAGAAAATTTAGGTTCCTAAAAGGTGCCTTGAAAATCTTCAGGTGAATGTCATCATGACACCACCCATGAAGAATAGGAACCCCAGATCAAATTCTTCATATGGATCAAAATCTTCATATGGATCCAAGTCCTCATATGGACCAAAATCTTCATATGGATCCAAGTCCTCATATGGACCAAATTTTTCATATGGATCAAATTCCTCATGAGGATCAAAATCCTCATATGAACATCGTCGTGCTAACACTTTTGTTTCGCAGGGAAAGTCTAAGGGTCATGAATATGTGCATTATTCTTCAAACCATTATGTTCATAAGTCCTCGAAGAATTTCTCTGCTTATGCATATGCTTATCCTAACCATTCTATTGTGAAACGAAGTGCACTGGCTTCAATGCCATCTTTCTCTTATGGAGCTCAAAAAATGATGAACTCTTTCCCACCCCTCCAGGTGTGGGTGGTGAAGAAAAAGAACTAATCTATTATGCAGGGTCAGGTCTCCAGACGAACGTACACGTCTGAAGAATTTGCTGGAGACCTGAATGTGCTTGAAAGGACGTAAGCTAATCATGAAGAAATGAATCATTCATTTCTCATGTCCTCATATCGCTATATCTGTTACTGTTGATGAAATTGATATCATATTCTTCACTGATGAAGTATATGGGTTCGTAAGTTGCACTAATTCATCTGCAAGATGAACAACCCAAAGCTACTGAGTGGGTCCTCGATAGTGGATGTACAAATCATATGACTAGTGACAGGAGCTTGTTGATGGACACTGATTTGTCACCATCTCATCTGAAGCATATCACCTACGCTGACAAAGGATCTCAAAGGATTGACACATGGACAAAGTCATGCTTGTTGAGTCCTTAGGATTCAACCTCATGTCTGTCTCAATGCTTTGTGATCTAGATACGGTTGTTGTATTTGGCAAATTTCGTTGCCTAGTGCTAATGGAATCTAACAACTCCAAAGTCTTCGAAGGCTTTAGGAAAGGCGACTTGTACATTGTTGATTTCTTTGCACGACCACAGCCTGCCACATGTCTACTTGCAAAAGCTTCAGAATGCTGGCTATGGCATCGACGACTTGGTCTTGCTGGGATGAGGAACTTGCATACACTCGCGAAGAAGAAGCATGTCATTGGCATCGAGGGTGTCAAATTCCTCAAAGATAATCTTTGTGGGGCTTGTGAGGCTGTAAAGATCACCGGAGCCAAGCATCCCTCGAAGACTATCATGTCCACTTCTCGTCCCTTTGAGTTACTTCATATGGATCTCTTTGGTCCTACTCATTATGCCACGTTCTCTAGTTCTGCATCATTATATGGCTTTGTCATAGTTGATGACTATTCTCGTTACACATGGGTGCATATCATCACTTACAAAAATGAAGTGCAGGAAGTCTTCAGACGATTTTTGTCAAGGGCTTCCACTAACTTCAGTGTGAAGATCAAGCATATCAGGAGTGATAATGGAACTGAGTTCAAGAACACTGGACTCGATGAATATCTTGATATACTTGGTATTACTCATGAGTTATCTGCTCCTTATACTCCTCAGCAGAATGGCGTCGTGGAGCACAAGAACAGAACTCTCGTTGAGATGGCTCGCACTATGCTTGATGAATACAAGACACCTTAGCGCTTCTGGCCTGAAGCAATCAATACTGCGTGCCACATCATCAACAGAGTATATCTTCACAAATTCTTCAAAAAGACCTCATACGAACTCCTCACTAACAAGAAACCCGATGTAAGTTATTTCAAAGTCTTCGGTGCAAAATGCTAGATTAGAGATCCTCACCATCACTCTAAGTTTGCACCGAAAGCACACGAGGGTTTTATGCTTGGTTACGGAACGGATTCGCACACCTATAGAGTCTTCAACATCAATCATCACAGGATTGTTGAAACTGTAGACGTGCACTTCGATGAAACTAATGGCTTGCAAAGAGAGCACCTACCCCTGTGCTAGATGAAATGTCACCTGAGGAATCCACCAAGTTCAAAGCTACTGAGGATATCATCCCACCGAAGAATCTGCTGAAGAAGTCATTCTGGATCATGAAGAAAATAACTCTGGTGCTGCTGAAGAAACTGGCCCTGAAGAAACTGCTGGGCCTAAGCATGGTTTGGTCCGGTATCCGGGGGGCATCACCCAGGAAGGAGAGTAAATTGGGGAGTGGGTGACAGAATTAAAAAGAAGATGAGAGATGTTGATCACGGCGCTGGATCTGATATAGACTCCAGTTGCAAGATCGATTCCGATCTCATTAGAAGAAGTAGATATATAGTTGAAAAGATGAATTGTACAAACTATGTGCAAATACCAAATTTCAGGTTGAGGGATTGTATGCATCTAGATAATATGGTGATCGATGAATGTCAAGTGGCAATGCCTGTCTAGATGGTGGGTAGATTTGGCAAGTCCTTCCCCACTTGGGGTGAAAAAGGGACTGGTAAAGAGAGACAAACTTTTGGCAAAGCAAAAAGGGAAGCTGGTGGTAGGAATATGCTTTCCCAAGCCTTTATGAATATAAATAGTACGCCTCTCCTTTGCTTTGAGAGAGAGTGCAATCCCCTCAAGGATTTAGGGTTTCCTCTTCTCCCGCCGCCACTTGGTGATAGTGAAGAGACTGAGAAGATGAACAGAGGGCCTGGAGGATTCCGGGGAGGAGGAAGATTCAATAGGGGAGGGAGAGATAATTTCTAGTATAGGAGAAAAGAAGAAGAAATTTACAGGTTTAGAGAGATTTATCCCAACAATGAGAGAGGAGGTGGAAGATTTGGGTACAGAGAGGAGATTGAGAAATTTGATCAGCAGGTAGATGGAGGAAAAAAAGGGATGGCAGATCTGATGCTCCCTGCGAGCTCCAAGGAGGAAACTGTGAAGAGGATGGAAGATGATCTAATAATTAGAGATCTCAAAGGAAAAGAGGATGTGGTGATGCCTGTTTCCTCTTTTGATCTGATCCAACAACAACAATGGTTTGGGGCTCTGATAACAGATGTCCCAGCAAAAGATGGAGAGCTCGTCTGGGGGTGGAATTGTTACCCCTCCTGAAAGCAGTAGAGGTGCCCTAACTAATGAGGCTCAGAAAGATTTTAATGTAGGAAAAGATCACATGATCAAAAGTGAAGCTAACATCGATGTGGGGAACAAGCAGGGTCAGAAAGGATGGCTTCAAAACAACAGGTTTGGCCAGAGAGAGAGAGAGCTTGGATCAAAACAAAACTGGTGGAAACTTCAGAGTGATATGCAACAAATGTAAGGACACCGGGCACCTGACTAGGGACTGCAAGTTACCAAATTGTATTATCTGTGGCAAGAATTCTCACATCACTGAGGATTGTGCTTGGCCAAAACAAATCAAGCCAACTCCCAAGTTCATTGGATATGCAGCCAGAGGATTGGGAGTGCTGCTGGTGCAAAATTCTAAAGAGGTGGTCAGTAGTGAGCAGATTAACCCTATGGCAATTGTGAACATATCTTCTGGGAAGATTAATGAGATTCAATTTCTGAAAGGTTTTAACTACATGTTCAGTTGGAATTGGCAATGGCGATGCAAAAAACATGGAGACCAAGCTTACCTGATGAGATTCCCCAGCAAAAGTAGACTGGCAGAACTTCACAAGTTTGGAAATTTCAATCTGCTGGGGACCAATGCTGTGATTAATGTAGACAGCTAGACATATGACACTTAAGCTATTGGCAAGTTACACACAGTGTGGGTGCAGTTTGGGAAAATCCCTGAGTGTTTTAGTCATTTTTTTGGTATGTCTGAGGTGACTACTTCTATTGGTCCTGTTTTGGAAATTGATATGGCCACCATTTTGAAAGAGAAAATCAAGGCTAAGGTGGGAGTCAGATATTTTTGAAAAATTCCTCATCAAACTGAGATTACTAACAAGGACCTGATGATATACAGAATCAGCATTGAGTTGGAGGAAGTAGTTGAATAAGGGTGGTATGATGAGAAGAGAAAGTTTGAGACCATGGGACCTGAACTGGAGGGAAATGATATGGGAGGTCAGAAAAAAATTTAAAATTGATGGGTCAGGAGTTAATGGAAATAAAGAAAACATCTCCTTCGGAAGTATAGGACTCAAGCAATTTGAGGAGATGCAACAGAAGAATGATGAGATCTTGAAGATGCAGGAAAATTTTATGCTAGAGGTGAGATTGAGAAAGAAAATGGAGGTGGAGCTAGATAAAGCCCTTACAAAATTTCAAGAGGTGGAAGAAATCAGATGCAGAAATGATGCTTGGAAAGTTATGGAGGAAAAAAAGACTGCTATGTGGGGAATTGAGAAGAGAAGTCTGCTGGAAATGATCCATGGTCAGCAGGAGCTGATAAAAAATTGCATAGAAAAGATTGATGCTTGGGAAGAGAAAGAAATATATGGAGAAGAATTGGGTGAGAAGAATCAAATGGAATCTGAAGTACCCCAGGACAATGCACCAGAAGATGCTTATGCAGAGCCTGTGGATTATTCAGCTAGTCAAGATTTTGTTGAATCACTAGGCACAAAACTAGGGATTCACAAGAAGGAGGAAGGAGACAAAGATAAAGACAAGGATGGACCTGCTAGAAGAAGTGATAGAAACCTAGACAAGAAAGATGCTAAAATAGAAGATCTGGCCAAGGAAAGGGCAGCTGAAAAATACAATTATTGTAAGAATCCTGTTCTTTCTGATAAAAAAATTTCTTTATATGATATGGCTAACATGGTTGGAATTGATTTGGGATGTGCTCTTGATATGGTTACCCACAACCTAGACCTGATTTCTAATATGGAACAGGCTAGAAGAGATATATATCTCCAGAAAATCATAAATGAGAATAGGGAGGAGAATAAAGATGACTCTCCAAGTCTTATTGACATTGGAGATGTTGAATTAGAGGACTTGTGCTCTGAAGGAGATAATTCTGAGGGTGATATAGAGATAGAACATCATGACAAATTGAAAAAGATTTTCTCTAGTAACAAAAAAAGGAGAGGTGGAAAGCTAGCCTTTGGGGCTGGAGAAATATCCATCTTGAGTGGGGGGATAGAACGAAAAAAATAAAAGAAAGAATAAATGAGAGGCATGTTTTGGAATGTCAGGGGGCTTGGGAAGGATATTAAGAGAAATTTCATTAGAGATACCATTTTGGAAAAACAATTAGATTTTGTTGGACTTCATGAAACCATTAAAAGTGACTTCACAAAAAATGAGTTAAATAACCTTGCTGGAGGATAGAGTTTTCTCTGGGAATGGATTGCCCCTAGAGGCAAATCTGGGGGGATTTTTGTAGGAATAAATAGTGAGTGCTTTGATATTTTGCAAGTGGAAAAAGGGTCATATTTCATTAAATTACTCTTGTTTGATAAAATAGCCATGTTCAGTTGGAATCTAGTCACAGTTTATGGTGATGCTCAAAAATATGGGAAAGCAGCCTTTGTGGCTGAATTATCCAGATTTTATCAAGACAATACACATCCTTGTGTGACCGGGGGACATTTTAATTTGATCAGGAATAGTTCTGAAAAAATGAGCCTGGAGGACTAGATCATTTTAGTTTTGTTTTCAATGCTATCATTGAGCACGCTGGACTCAGGGAACTCCCACCGAATGGGAGAAAATATACATGGGCCAACAACTTGCCTGATCCCAGATATGAGAAACTGGATAGGATTTTAATCTTTCCAGATTGGGAGGACAAATACCCCCTAGCTATGGTTAATGCAATGGAAAGGGAAATTTTTGACCACACCCCTCTGCTGTTGGACACTGGGGATCATAGGAAAACCCAACCTATTTTTAGATTTGAAAATGCCTGGATGCTCATGGGAGGCTTTAGGGAATTTGTGGAAAAATTGGAATATTAATTGTAAAGGCTCTAGTTTAGACATATGGCAAACAAAGTTGAAAACATTAGAAAGAAAATAAGGGGGTGGATTATTAATGCCAATGCTGATTACAGAAAAAGGAAAAAGAGATGTTAGAGTTACTGGATGAGATTGATAAAAAAGCTGAAATTAATGGACTTGGCTTTCTAGATAGAGAGATTCTGGAAAACTAGAGGAAAGAACTGAAAGACATCCTGAAGATGGAGGATATCAAATGGTTGCAAAGATACAAAGATAAGGAGATAAAAGAGGGGGACACTAATACTAGATATTATCATGCCAAAGTTAATGGCAGAAAAAGGAAAAATATGATTACTAGACTTGAACATGAGGGGGAACCCATTGAGGGAGATGCCAAACTCATGGAGCATGTAACCACCTACTACAAAGATCTATTTGGTCAAGCTGAAAAAACTAATATCAATTTGGACATTCAAAACCCTGTGGGGATATCCACACAAGAAGAAAATGATTTGATTAAACCTTTTAGTTTGGAAGAAATTAAAAATGTGGTTATCAATATGGAAAGAAACAAAAGCCCAGGCCCTGATGGATTTGCTGTAGACTTTTAAAAACATTTTTCGGAGCTACTAAAGGCAGATCTGAAAGCTATTTTAGATGAATTTCATATGGGCAAAGTGGATTTGGCCAGATTAAACTATGGGATTATTACCCTAGTTCCAAAATTGAAAGATGCTAGACCTATCTGCCTTTTAAATGTCAGTTTTAAGATTATCACCAAAATACTAATGAATAGACTGAGCAAGGTAGTTAACCCTATCATTTCACCCATCCAAACTGCCTTTGTGAAAGGTAGATATATTATGGAGGGAGTGGCGATTCTGCATGAGGCTCTTAACTCTATAAAAAATAAAAAATAAAGTGCTATGCTATTCAAAGTTGACTTTGAAAAAGCATATGAAAAAATCAAGTGGCCTTTTGTTCATAAGATGCTCAAGTTAAAAAACTTTCCTGACAAATGGTGTGACTGGGTATTACACACTATGAGAGGGGGACATGTGGCAGTCAAGGTAAATGATGACATAGGTCCTTACTTCAAAACATTTAAAGGGCTGAGACAGGGGGATTCCTTATCTCCTCTGTTATTCGATTTGGCAGTTGATGCTCCTGCCATCATTCTAGATAAAGCTAGAGAGGAAGGGTTTGTAAAAGGGGTCCTCACTGATTTCTATGACAATGGATTCAATATGCTGCAATATGCAGATGACACCATTTTCTTATTACAAGAAGATGAAGATTCTGCCAGAAATCTAAAATTTATCTTAACTGCTTTTGAGCAAATGTCAGGTTTGACAATAAACTTTCATAAAAGTGAAACTTTCTTGTTTGGGGGGCCAGTGAAAAAAAGAACTATATAAGGGTATCTTCACCTGCATCTTGGGGGAAACCCCCCTGAAATACTTGGGGTTACCCATTTCCAACAAAAGAATTAGAAACAAGATGTGGAAGAATGTCACTGAAAAAATTGAGAAAAGATGTGCCTGCTGGCAGGGTAGACTACTAAATATTGCAGGAAGAGTCACTCTGGTGCAATCCTGCTTGTCCAACATTCCTATATACATGATGTCCTTTTATCTCCTGCCAGCTAGAGTCAGGAAAAAAAATAGATTTTTATAGAGCTAGGATGGTGTGGCAATCAGAGGAAGACAAAAAGAAATACCATTTGGTAAAATGGAAAACCTGTTGTCTTCCAAAACAACAGGGAGCCTAGGTATTATTAATATTAAAATGTTTAATGTTGCTTTATTGGCTAAAAGGCTATGGAAACTTGAGAATGATTAGGGTTTTTGGGATGGAATTGTTAAAAGAAAATATGTTGGGGACAAATGTAGTTCTAGAATTAAACATAAAAATGGGGATTCCCAATTCTAGTCTGATCTCTTGAAAATTAGAAAATATTTTTATCCACATGTTAAAAAATTGGGAGATGGCAGAAACACCAGGTTTTGGGAAGACTGGTGGGTTGGAGATAAATCCCTCAAAGAGGCTTACCCCTCTCTGTTTTTTATTAGCAATGATAAGGGGATTACAATTAGAGAAGCGATTGATAAGGGTTGGGATGGTTTAACCTTCAGAAGAGCTCTCTATGGGGATACTAAGCTACTCTGGAATAGTATGAGAGCAAGGTGTGAAGAAGTTTTAATGCATGGGGGGAGGGACAAACCCATGTGGATGCTAACCTCTGACACAAGACTGTTAAATCACTGTATAGGTTTCTGATTAAGTCTGATGTAGGATTTCCCAGGTAGTTTCTTTGGAAGACAAATGTTCCTAATAAGATTAGACTCTTTCTTTGGCTGCTAGCAAGGAAAAGTATACTCACTAGAGATAATTTGTTGAAAAGAGGCCGGAAAGGAGAAATTGTGTATTTTGCGGCAAAGATGAAACAATAGATCATCTGTTTTTTCTTGATCTGGGCTCTAGTGAGTTGTGCATTTGATCTGAAATGTACACCTACGGACCTTAATGAGTGTTTCGGAACATGGTTATTTTTTTCGGAAAGATAGCAAGAAACTTATATTGGTTGGCGTCTCAGCGTTACTGTGGGAAATATGGAGATGTAGAAATAACATTGTGTTTGATAGAAAAATGATTTCTGACCCAGTGGGTATTGTGAAAATGATGTGTGGATGGATTTCTGACTGGGCTATTTTGCAGAAAAAGTGCCTAGGGGAAAGAGTGTTGATGCTGGGAGCAAAACTCATTGTGCAAGTAGCAAGTGATGTCTACAAAGCTGCGCAAGGCTGGCGTTTTGGAGTTCTTTGAATCCACCAGTGCTGAGGACTTCTTCTTTTGGCACTTAGACAAACTGGAGCGATGTGAAAGATCTGCGAAAGAGGCTTAACTTTGGCGCTTGCCTTGCTGTTGCGCTATATCCCTGTAGTTTCCTGTTGCTTTGTTTAGGTTGAGATACTCCTCTGAGTTGTAATAGGGATAGACTTTATTTCAGTTGGGATCTCAGTAGAACCCTGTTTGGATGCTTGGTTTGATGGTTTCTCTAATGGAAATCGGAGGGGAAACCCTCTGTTGCTCAAAAAACAAGAAGGCTAGGGTTGCAGAAACCACACTTGTACGGAATTATGCCCAAAACCACTAATTCCAAGGCTAATTTTTTGCAAATAAAACTAGTTGGCGGCTTTACCCCATTTAATGACGATTATGACAGATGGTATCCGCAAAAGCTGACATGGAATAATGGTTGACATTTGACTGTGTTAGATGAAGGGGATCTATATAGATTTACAAAGACACCCTTATTCAAAAATGAAAAAAAAGCAATCAACCCCTCCACCCCGTCACCTGCCTCCTCATCTGTCCTCAATTGAGGTGACAACATGCTTGCAGCCAGCACCGGCGACCGGCGCGGGGGAATGGTGCTCGACCAACGCAGGGTAGGTGCGGGGGAGCTGCTTGTCGGCCGACGCAGGGGGGTTCGGGGGAGTTGCTGGTTGGCTGGCTCGGACATCAGTCAACGGCGACGGCAGTTGGCGGTGGCATGACTTGCGAGGCCAAGAGGAAAAGGATATGCAGTGACAAGGCCGGAGTGCCCACCCTCGACATCGTGCTTGACCACCATGACGCAGTTGAATTCCGTGAGGTGGCTGAGACAGACGGGTGGGATGGTGAGGCCCACAGCCATGACGGGGCGGCGGTTGCTCATTTTCCAGGACATATTCCATCGAATCTGGTGCGTGGAAGGGAGAGGAGGTCGGAGCCGGTGTACGGTGCGTGCACGCCAAGGAAGCACAGTGGTACAGACCGGAGGGGCTGATCATTAATTGAATCTAGCTCACATAGCAAAATTTAAGAGAGGGTTGCGGGAAAGATTTGACACCTTCTTCAGATTCCAATCTGTCCCAGCATTCAATATCATCGAACTGCAGATTTATAGAGGCAAGCTGTGCATCTGAAAAGGGAGTATGATCAACTCTGGAGACTTTGTGAGCACCAGCTGCCCGAAGGACGGGAACGTCATGTCGGGACCGCAGATGGTGA
The DNA here is from genome assembly GCF_018294505.1 of Triticum aestivum. Classification (NCBI taxonomy): domain Eukaryota; kingdom Viridiplantae; phylum Streptophyta; class Magnoliopsida; order Poales; family Poaceae; genus Triticum; species Triticum aestivum. Next base: position 800,173,776 of record NC_057801.1, on the reverse strand, counting down.
CCAACATAGGGTTGTCCGAAAGGCGCAACTATTTTAGACAAGGAAATGTACCGTCAGATGCACTTGAACTCTCCTGAGCCGTGCTCGTTATTTCACCATGATGCCCCATCCTCCGAAATGCTTCCATCATGTTGCCGCAGAAATGTGCCTCTAGCTGTTCAAGGCAGGGCAGGTACATTTGAGGGAGTCCTGGATTTGGGGGTCCTCAGCTGTCCGGCCTAGGAGTTTGGGTCGGGTTGCATGGGACGCACATGATCACGTCGAAGATCATCTATCGTGTACGGATGGGACTTATCAATACGTTGGCGGCAAGAATGGAGTCCGGAGGCTTCTTTCCCTGATAAACTAACTTTGTACCATCTATAGAGCCCCTCCGTTTTGTATATAAACTGGAGGGGTTAGACCGTGGAGGCCAACTTTTCACCATCGTTGGAATCCTCATAGGTTAGCCACCTAGGCTTATCCATCACGATCTCGAGGTAGATCATCTCTTGTAATCTTCCTATTCAATGATCATAATCAAGCAGGAGTAGGGTTTTACCTCCATTAAGAGGGCTCGAACCTGGGTAAACATTGTGTCCCCTCGCCTCATGTTACCATTGTTCCTTAAACGCATAGCTTGGGCCCCCCTACCCGAGATCTGCCAGTTTTGACACCGACATTGGTGCTTTCATTGAGAGCTCGACCATGCTGTCTGCCAAAAGCGATCTATGACTCGTCTGGTCATCAATGACAACATCACTTCCGGAGGGTGCCTGGATCCAGGGAGGACCCTCCGGTTCAGCGGTTTTACCATGAAGGCACACACGGCCGTCGATCCCACAAGTCTCCTCACGGCCGCCGGACACCGTCCTCGCATTGCTCCCAAGTACTCCGAAAAACTGGATCCAGCAGATGTTTCACCTTTAAACGAATTGCTAGACAGCATGGCTGTCCTAGGGGTCTCAACGGACTATGGTCGGATCGGGCTCAGGCCTGACCAGAGGGAAATCAATCACCCATCGGTCACCCACTTCGTGGCAATAGTCGAGGAACCGTTCACCGACTCCCTAGTATTGAGGACCATGTATGTCCGGGTCCCCGAATCCCCCGAGCCGGATGCTTCCCCTTCGGAAGGAACTTTAATCCTGCCGGACTCTAACTCAGCAGCATGGCCGCGAGAGCCCTCGCGCTTAGCCGGACCAGAACCAGTCACTACGGAAGCCATTCTAGCTCCATACACGGACGTGGGACATGATTCGAAATTCAATCCACCAACCCACCATAATCTATACTCTCCAAGCAACTCAGGTCCTCTAGATATATATGACCTGATGCATGTACGGCAGCAGCCCCAGGAAATGGTCCACCACTTATGGGCCAGATTCCTGCTTGTTAAAAACAAGATCAACGACTGTTCGAACGATGACGTAGTCTTGGACTTCCACTGTAACTGCACAAATGATGGGATATTGAATGCCGTGACCGCCGCCACATACAGAGCTTCATGGAGTTGTCGCAGGTAATACAAAAGTACTATGCAATGGAAAGCATATGGAGGGCTCAGAAAACTCAATTGGAGCCCGCCACGTCGATGCAGAGTGCGGCCCGGGCTAAAAGAATATACCCCAGTGGGTCACCCGACAATCGGGTTGCGGGTAGGAAGAACAAGCCCTTCACGGGACATAGGTCCGTTCTTGACGAACTATTGGACAAACCCTGCCCGATCCATACTACTCCACACACAATCTCATCCCATAGCCTCTGGGCATGCTGGGTACTCCGACAGGTAGCAAAAAGTGGGGAGTCAATCCTCACCACAACCACATGAGGATATTCACCAGAGAAGGACAATTTCAACATCTGATAGTCTTGGAGACTTTTTCCTCTAACAACTGGTGCAAACGGGCGCTACTCGACCTCGCCGAAGTTCATCAAGTTACCAAACTGACTCCATGGAACGACACGGCAATAACTTTTACGACCGAAGAAGAACCAAAGGCTCGGTCCGTCCAAGCACCCGCCGCCTTGGTACTAAACCCCACCGTAGATGGTTTTCGTGCTCATAGACGATGGTAGTGGACTGGACCTCATATATGAGGACATGCTCGATAAGATACAGATGGAAAGGTCACGCATTGAGCAAAGTAACACAACCTTTCGAGGTATTATCCCAAGTCGGGAAGCACACGGCTCGGGAAAAATCAAGCTGGATGTGGTGTTCGGCACACCTAAGAACTATAGATTCGAAGAGTTACTCTTCCACGTGGTCTCCTTTAACAGTGGGTATCATGCTATCCTCGGCTGAGATGCTTTCTCACGCTTCCAAGCTATACCCCATTACGGTTACATGAAGCTCAAAATGCCCGGCCCTAACGGAATCATCAAAATCTCAAGCGACCCGGACAAGGCTCTCTGTGCCGAAAACAAGACCGCATCCTTGGCCTTGGAGGCACTTCCTGAAGCCCTAGTGGCAGAAGAATTAACCACCCTACAAGCTACAGTGGATAGGGACGATGGCATCCTTGATAAAAGATCCAAGTCCACCTCTTTCAAGCCAGCCAAGGAAATAGTAAAATTCCAAGTACACCCGACGAACCCCAATAAAACAGCATCCATAGGGGCACAGCTGGATCTGGCAGTGGACGCCGCCTTATGCGCATTCTTGGGTGAGAACTGGGATATCTTTGCCTGGCATCCTTCAGACATGTCCGGCATCCCACGAAGACTGGCCGAACACAGTCTCAATATAATCAAGGGATTTAAGCACGCAAAATACACACTAGGGAGATTATCCAAACCCAAGCATCAAGCTATGGGAGAAAAGCTAACCAAGCTACTGGAGGCTGGGTTCATTTGGGAAATCAAACATCCGGATTGGCTAGCCAATCTGGTTATGGTCCCTAAAAAGGACAAATCAGGGCATCTGTGTGTCGACTTCAAGGACCTCAACAAGGCCTACTGTCGGTGTCAAAACCGGCGGATCTTGTGTAGGGGGTCCCAAACTGTGTGTCTAAGGCTAATGGTAACATGAGGCTGGGGACACAATGTTTACCCAGGTTTGGGCCCTCTCGATGGAGGTAATACCCTACTTCCTGCTTGATTGATCTTGATGATATGCGTATTACAAGAGTTGATCTACCACGAGATCGTAGAGGCTAAACCCTAGGAGCTAACCTATGATTATGATTGTCCTTGTCCTACGGACTAAACCCTCCGGTTTATATAGACACCGGAGGGGGCTAGGGTTACACAGAGTCGGTTACAGAGAAGGAGATCTACATATCCGAATCACCAAGCTTGCCTTCCACGCAAAGGAGAGTCCCATCTGGACACGAGACGAAGTCTTCAATCTTGTATCTTCATAGTCCAACAGTCTGGCCAAAGTATATAGTCCGCCTATCCGAGTACCCCCTAATCCAGGACTCCCTCAGTAGCCCCTGAACCAAGCTTCAATGACAATGAGTCCGGCGCGCAAATTGTCTTCGGCATTGCGAGGTGGATTCCTTCTCCGAATACAACATAGAAGATCTTGAATACGAGGATTGTGTCCGGCTCTGCAAAATAATTTACACATACCACCGTAGAGAGCATAGTTTTTCACGAATCGAATCTGCTGACAATTCTTCATAACTTGATATCACACTGTGGCTCGGTCATTATTTGAACCGTTTTTCTCAACCAGCTGCTGCGCATATTGCGAGGCGGTTTTCTTGGCATGTCTTGTCGAAGCAGAGATCGTGTCCCCTTACCACGGGATTCTCATCAATACGGGCATGGGTAACCCAACCGTGCCATCAATCGCGGCGCGTGGGGAACGAGCGGGTTTTACTAGGCAAGCGGGGAGGTGCATAGTTTCTATTGCTTCTATAAAGAGATAAGGACTCGTCTTTCTCACCCACACCTTCTTCTCTCTCTGCTCATCCATTCCCTTTCGCTCGAGCCGTAGCACCCAAGCGTTCGTCTTCTCCACCAAAAGAGGTCTTGCAAAAATGTCTGGATCCAGACAGGAGGCAAATGGATGGCCTCTACCTTCCAAGAGAAGGATATCAAAAAGCTTCGGGAGGCCGGGTACCTAGCCAAGAAAATCGGCCACCGTCTTCTGATGGTGAGATAGATTGTCCCCACTCCGGAGCCCCACAAGAGGGTTGTATTCCTCCCTCATTTTGTCTGCGGGCTTGGGTTTCCCCTTCACCCATTTGTTTGCGGCATCATGTATCATTACGGGATCGATTTTCATGATCTATCCCCTAATTCCTTCCTCAACATCTCGACATTTATCATCGTGCGCGAGGACTTTATCAGCATCTCGCCACACTTTGGCTTATGGCTGAAGATTTTCAATGTGAAGTCCAAGGTAGTGAACGGCGAGCATGCTGAGTGCGGAGGCACCATGGTGAGCAAGATGCCCAAGGTCACATGGAAAACAGGCACTTTCAATGATTCCGTCAAGGATTCGCAGCAGCAATGGTTTTACATCACTGAGCTGCGAGGCAAAAAGTGGGCCGCTGCTCCCGAATTGCGTCCGGAGCCCCCCTGCGGCTTACGTCCTGGCCCAAGAAGGGCCTGAACTGGTCTTCGTCCGACGAACTGTCGGTGCTCCAGACACGCGTCAAGGGTATGGAAGACAAGAACATCAAGCTTGTCAATGTAGTCCAGGTGATGTTAGTTCGCCTGGTTCTTCCTTATCAGCACCGAGCTTGCAATTTGTGGGAATACGACCCGACCGAGCACCATACCCTGCGGGAGCTCTATGGCTCCTCGCACGAGGATATCTGGAAGGTGCTTTTTAAGCCCGGCAAATCATGGCCGGACTCCGCTGAGGACCGTGGGTACCAACTGTCCCGCCCTGCAAGTCCGGTAAGTCACTGCTATGTTTTGGCAATTCATATGTTTCATTGGCATATCCCGAGGAAGACACTTTAAGGTGCTTTCCACAATTCTCCTAGGGATGGACGAAGAAAGCGGGGCAGGTACACTGTCCGGTCCCACTGCCGGAAGAGCCGGCCGGCCCACTTCTAACGAAGATGCTGGTCCCAGCGCCTTACAAGGCGCCGAAGAAGAAGGCCAAAAAGGAGGCCAAGGAGACCAAGGGCGGCCTCCGTCGCCGCAGCGCTTCGGACACAAATCCAAAGACTCCAATGCCCATTCTTCCTCCGAAGAGGACAAGGAGGAGGAAGAAGATGAGTCCCCCGCGGGGAAAAAAATAAAAGGACGGCCTCCTCATCCTTGGAGGCCGAATCGCCTAAGAGGGGAAAACCCCCACTTCCAGAGGCGTCCACCACCGCTGCCGATAGCAGCCCGGAGTGGGATCCCAGGGCCCAGCCCCTGGTGAACTCGTGAGTATACAAAGCCCGAACACACCTATGCATCTAGGATCATTATGGCGTAATATTTTAATCTGCGCCATAATTTTTGCACTCCGGCGAGGTCCCGCACCGCAAATCCTCGTCGGAGGATTCGTTGAGCTAGGATGCCATAGAGAGCGAGACACCCTCGAAGGCCCCTTACCCTAAACATAGGAATGACACCGAGGTGTCATCCCAGAAGGACCCAGACCAGGGAGAGGGAAAGACTATAAAAGCAGCGCCAAGAGGTGAAACTTCAGGGGCCGGATATATGGGAGCGAAGGTTCCCATGAGCGTCGACGGCGGGGGCGATCTCAAATTCGGCCCATAGCCGGACACAGTCCCGGAGACCTTTAAGGCTCCAGAATCAGGCAGGCAGCCTCCCTCGGCTGGAGGGGGCGTGCCTGCTCCGCCGACAACCTCTGTCCAACCAGAGGTGCAGGACAGCTTATCGACAGTGCTAAAAATTGCTTCCATCATCGATAAACATCGCGCCCTTATGGGTGCGGTGATTGAGAAGATCCAGTCCTCTGAAAGTGGACTGAATGAATCCTGCATCATCCTTATAAAAGGCTTTGAGGTATGTTTTATGAAGTTTTGAAGATTGTCATAGTATGGATAATTGCCCCTGATACACTGTTCGGCGAAAGAAATAACCGGACAGAAGATCAAATTTCTGTTCGCAGGAGACTCAGTTGATGACATATATATCTCTTCCTTTATAAGCAGGTGTCCGTAGCGACTGCCGCCTCTCATACTGCGGAAGTATCCGGACTGAAGCAGAGTCTGGAGCGGGCCGAAGAAGAACTTGGCCAAGTGAAGAAGCAGTTGGATGATAAGCAAGGTATGCCGAAAGCTTGTTCGGTTTAGCACAAATGAATAAGTGTGCCTGATGAAAGTATTTTTATTGTGCGCTCTAGGGGCGATGGCCAAAATTGAGACTCTTAAGAAGGTTGTGGCCGAAGCTGAGAAGAAGGCAGCTGCGGAGCAGGCTCTTTGCGAAAAGCACGAGGCCAGGGTCATTGAAGCTGAACGAGAGCTTCAGGATGCCGTGAAGAAAAGCGATACTTTGGAGCAAAGCTTATCAGGGAAAGAAACCAAACTCGCCCAAGCTCTCCAAGCCGCAAATGATGCTTGGGAGGAAGCCCAAGGTGCTCTGAAGGAAATTCAGGAGGCGAGGAAGATTGCGGCTGGTAAGGCTTTTTCTTATACAAGGCGATCTTTATTTTGTGCAAGGAGAAAATCAAGTTGATAAATTGAATTCTGATTTCTCCAGGGGCGTTTGAAGAGCTGCCACACAGCATATCTGATGCCGCCCAATTCTACCGAGCTGATGAAAAGGAGACTGCGGAAAAGCTCTTCTAGTCGCAGTATTTGGCGCCGAATTATCCGGTGCCATTTGCCAATCACCTGAAGCAGTTGATCGAACTGCAGAAGGCGGCCGAACTAGCCATGAAGGATTTGATTGTCCGGCTATGGCCCGCCGAGCCAATTCCAAGCAGTTACTTCGGGCTCGTGAAGCGGATTGTGAGTGCTTTCCCTCGGCTCGAAGTCATTAAGCGGTCGGTCTGTATGGAGGGTGCACGAATGGCATTTGCCCGCGCGAAAGTGCACTGGGGAAAGCTTGATGCTGAAAAGCTCATGACCGAGGGACCGCCGGAGGGGAAGGAGCACCGCAAGCCCGAATTATATTATGATAGTGTCCTGAAAGGAGCCCGCCTTCTGACGAAGCAATGTACCAAAGACATTGTATTTCCATGAAGACAGTCATGTTGTCCTTTGTAAGGCGGAACAAGGTCACTTTTATTATTTATTGCCTGTTATGTGAAAGTTTTTCCTCCTGTGCGGTCGTTTCATATATATTAATCCTGGAGTTAGCCAGTTGTCGGCTTCTGCCCCCACGTAGGAAGTACGGGGGTGTTCGGGATAAACCTGAACACTCTTTATCCCATTTTTGGGTCCTTGAAGGAGGTGTTCAGCACAACGAATGAAGCAATCAGACAATAGGGCTTTATCACTCTCACTTAGCCATAGGAGTTTAAGTAAGGTAGGCGCAGCCCCTGGTGTTCGGAAGACCGCACGAGGGGCTCTAGCAGCACCTGATCGGAAGAAAGACCGATCCATCACATGCTGCATTGGTTATGGCATTGTGCGGAATAAATCCTTAAAGATTTTACCCTCTCGAACAGTTGACCAACTCTCGCTGTATCATGATAGTCAGTTTTCGGCTTTCTCTACTGAGGTGCTCGTCCGGAAGAACCGGGACACAATCGCAGTAGTTCTCCCAGCGCTACCTTAGCCGATATAGCAGAACGTAAGGTACCAAAACATGGGAGCCGGGCAAACCCAACTATTGACCCAAGACATGATTCAGAGCTGATGCATATAATGCTATAAGTTCGGGGTGCCGAGCGACCGAGAAGGTGGTCGGACTTTATTGCCATAGTATGGGTACAATGAAGCCCCTAGCTTATTAGGGCATGACACGATGTACGGATGCCGTTATGACGAAAGGTGTCAATAAGAAATGATAGCAGATAAGTGTCATATAAATCTACATGTTGTATTCGAGTAATACGTCTACGCGTATGAGTACAGGTGATGTTATAAAAAGAAGTATGACGGTGGAACCTGCTGAGACCAGGCGGGAAGAAGCTGTGTGCGGATCCGGAGTTTACCAGATTGTCTTCGAGGGGAATATCTAAGGACTCCCCTTGCACGTCCGAGCTGATTCCATGTCGCCAGTCCTGTCTTGCGCAAAATCGAACCTGCAAAGGAAATGCTAGAAATATTTGTGTGCCACGGAGCAGTTGAGCCGCGGAATGTGGCCCTTCCCAACTCTTGCCGGAGTGTTTAATTGAACCTGGTCGAGCCGAGCTATCATGCCGTGAAGTAGTTCGGTCTCCTTTATCGGTGTCCGGGAGCTTGGCCGTCGAATCAAGGTTCGATTGAAAGGTGCCACTCGCTGCTTCTGCTGTTAAAGCGACGGTATACTCTTCGGCACCGAGGTGGAGTTCGGCTTTGCCCTTAATTGTGATCACGCCACACGGGCCGGGCATTTTGAGCTTTCCATAGGCATAGTGTGGTACCGCGTTGAATCGAGCCAACGCAGTTCGCCCCAGCAGTGCGTGATAATTATTGCGAAAAAGGACAATGTCGAAGACTAACTCTTCGGTATGGTAATTGTTTGGTGATCCGAAGACTACCTCCAGAGTGATGGAGCCTATACAACTGGCCTCCACACTTGGTATGACACCTTTAAAGGAGGTTTTAGTGGGTTTGATCATCGAGCGATCGATATCCATCTGGCGCACTGTGTCCTGATACAGTAGGTTTAGACTGTTGCCTCCGTCCATAAGGACTTGTGTGAGGTGGAACCCGCAAACTATTGGGTTGAGGATAAGTGCGGCTGAATTGCCCTGGTTGGTATTGGCCGGATGATCTGTACGATCGAAAGTGATCGGCCATATTTTGTACTGTGGGGCGACTTGCTTCGTTGATTCGACATCCTGAAAAGTGCACGTCCGTTCCCGTTTGGGATGTGGATGGCGTTTATCATGTTCACCGTTTTGATTTGCGGGGGAAATTTCTTTTGCCCTCTATTGTTTGGTGATCTGCGCTCCTCGTCGTCTTCATCACTTTAAGACCCCTTCTCCTTGTTTTCGGCGCCTGACCTGCCGGCTTGTTTGAAGACCCAGCATTCTCGGTTAGTGTGATTGACTGTTGTTCCTGGGGTACCATGGATTTGGCATGGGCGGTCAAGTATGCGGTCCAGACCGGGCGGGCCCGAATGTTCTTTCGAAATGGCTTTTTCCGCTGACCGGAATTAGACCCACGGAATCCGGCGTTGACTGTCGTATCTTTGGCGTCGTCACTATTTTTGTGACGCTTGTGTTTGTTGTGTCGAGGCTTGCCGTTGGTGTCTCTGGCTTCTGATGTGCCAGGATTGCTTGTTGTGTTGTTGCTACAAGCCAACCAGCTATGTTTGCCCGCGCAAAAGCGGGTCATGAGTGTCGTGAGGGCTGCCATGGGGACACGGCTAAACCCTAGGAGCTAGCCTACTTCCTTCTTGATTGATCTTGATGATATGAGTATTACAAGAGTTGATCTACCACGAGATCGTAGAGGCTAAACCCTAGGAGCTAGCCTATGATTATGATTATCATTGTCCTACGGACTAAACCCTCCGGTTTATATAGACACCGAAGGGGGCTAGGGTTACACAGAGTCGGTTACAGAGAAGGAGATCTACATATCCGAATCGCCAAGCTTGCCTTCCACGCAAAGGAGAGTCCCATCCGGACACGGGATGAAGTCTTCAATCTTGTATCTTCATTATCCAACAGTCCGGCCAAAGTATATAGTCCGGCTGTCCGAGTACCCCCTAATCCAGGACTCCCTCACGTGCCCTAAAGATCCTTTCCCATTGCCCGGCATTGACCAAATTATCGATGCAACTTCAGGACACGATTCACTCTATTTCCTCGATGCTTATTCCGGATACCATCAGATCAAGATGAAGGAATCAGACCAGGCTGCAACTGCATTCATCACCCCTTATGGTTCATTTTGCTTCAACATTATGCCCTTCGGACTCAAGAATGCCAGGGCTACCTACCGGCGCATGATTCAAACATGCCTGGAAAAACAAATAGGAAAAACAGTCGAAGTGTACATGGACGATGTGGTCATTAAAACAAAACATGTCGAGTCACTGGTGGATGATCTTCGCTTTACCTTTGACAATCTCTGAACATACGACATCCGTCCTAATCTGTAATAATGTGTCTTTGGAGTTCCAGCCGGAAAGTTGATGGGGTTCATTGTTTCCCATAGAGGAATTGAGGCAAACCCAGCAAAAATACGAGCTCTGTCTCAATTGGCCACGCCAACAGACCTAAAGTAGGTCCAGAAATTAGCTGGATGTGTAGCGGCTTTTAGTCGATTTATCTCCAAATGAGGAGGAAATGCATTGCCATTATACAAGCTACTGCGCCATACAGATAACTTCAAGTGGACGGACGCAGCCACAACCGGATTGGAAGAAATAAAAGCCCTTGTCGCAATCAACCCAATCTTGGCCGCACCTGGCGTTGGAGAGCCTATGTTATTATACATTGCGGCAACCAACCCAATATTAAGCGCCGTCCTCGTCATCAAATGAGGGGAGGAGGGACATAAATTCCCCACCCAAAAACCTGTTTACTACGTATCAGAGGTCCTTACACCTTGCAAATCCTGATACCCGCACTATCAGAAGATAGCCTACACAGTCTTTATGGCGTCTCGCAAACTTCGACACTACTTTTAAGGGTGTTCGATCACAGTGGCATCTGAGGTACCACTGAATGACATCATTAATAACAGATACGCCACGGGTCGTATAGCAAATTGGGCCACTGAGCTATTACCTTTCAAAGACATATACAAGCCACGCCGGGCTATTAAATCCCAGGTGTTGGCCGACTTTATAGCCGAATGGACGGAAGCCGAACTCCCTAAAGAGTAAAACTCCTATTCTAATTGGGTCATGTACTTTGATGGCTCCAAAATGCTGGCAGGCCTGGGGGCTGGCGTAATCCTCACATCCCCCACTGGGAATACAGTCCGCTACGTATTACAAATCATGTATACGGACTCTAATAATGCAGCCGAGTATGAGGCGCTGCTGCACGGTCTTTGTATGGCTGTCTCCATGGGCATACAACGCTTGGAGGTGCGCGGTGAATCAAGCCTCGCAATTTCCCAGGTCAACAGAGAATTTGATGCAAAGGACCCGAAAATGATGGCATACAAAACGCCATATTTAAAATGTCTACTCAGTTCGACGGACTTGAGTTCCATCATGTCTCCCGGGAAAGTAATTAGGCAGCCGACATCCTCGCTCGTATGGGTGCTAAACGTGACCCCGTGCCACCCAACACCTTTGTGGAATGGCTTTTCAAGCCTTCCGTGGTGTGGCAAGGTGAGAGCGGTGAAGGCAAAGCATACCTGATCACACCCCCAGCCGCCGAACACAATGCGGACAATGTCAGGGGTTTGGATATCGAGATAACACCCTCCGCTCATGAGATCATGGCTGTTATCACCCCTTGGACCGAACCTTACTTGTCCTACCTCAATAGGCAAGAGCTCCCCGACGATCAACATGAAGCACGATGTATAGTTCGGCTCTCCAAAGCCTTCAAAGTACACGAAGGTGAACTATATAAAAGAAGTAGAACCGGAGTCCTTCAAAGGTGTATCTTCGAAGAGGAGGGAAGGCAGCTCTTGGCAGAGATACACGCCGGACTCGGCGGTCATCACGATGCAGCACGCGCCCTCATAAGAAAGGCGTTCCGGACAGGCTTTTTCTGGCCTACGGCTCGAGCTGACGCTCAAGACCTTGTCCAATGTTGCGTAGGCTGCCAACTCTTCACCAATAAGAGCCACATGCCTCCCACCGCATTAAGAACAATCCCCATTACTTGTCCCTTCACGGTCTGGGGGATTGACATGGTCGGACCCCTTAAAGGGGAAGCCACAAAAAGAAATACCTATTGGTCATGGTGGATAAATTCACCAAATGGATAGAAGCCAAACCAGTTAAAACAGCTGAGGCCGGACCAGTGATCGATTTTATATTAGGCGTAGTCCACCGTTATGGTGTCCCGCATAGTATCATCACTTACAATGGCTCTAACTTCACAGCTGATGAGGTGAAAAGGTGGCGCGCCAAGTTGGGCATTAAACTCGACTATGCATCCGTATACCACCCCCAAACGAATGGCCAAGTCGAACGGGCCAATGGTCTGATCATGAGTGATATCAAACCAAGACTCGTGCGTTCTTTACAAGATTCAGATAAGCACTGGGTTGAGGAACTCGATTCTGTACTCTGGGGACTCCGGACGACGCCCAATCGAACGACTGGATACACAACCTTCTTTATGGTGTACGATGCTGAAGCCGTATTACCCTGCGATATTATTCTTGACTCACCTAGAGTGCGCATGTACGAAGAGAAAGAAGCTGAACTTGATCGGCAGGACGACCTGGATGGACTAGAAGACGAGTGCGATGTAGCTAAGGCCCGTTCCGCATTTTATCAACAACATGCCAGGCATTACCAAAGTAGAGAAGTGCGGGCTAAAACCTATAATGCTGGTGAACTTGTTCTACGCCCCCCGGAGAAGAAAAAGGATAAGCTCAAACCCAAATGGGAGCGCCCCTTCATTATCGATGAAGTCCTTATTGGAGGGGCCTATCGCCTTCGCAATGCGGAGGATAATCGCCTTAAGCCGAACCCATGGAACGCCGCCCGGCTGCGAAGATTTTACGCATAATTCGGCCCCTTCATGTCTAAGTTAAAATCTAGGTTTCTTCTTTTCATTTTATTTTTCTTCTTACCCTCTTTAACCCTCCCTTCTTATATTGTATGTTCAGATAAATCACATTGTCGGGGGTACAAATCTTCAAATGTATACATCCCATCATACACGGGGGCTTCTTTTGAAAGAAGCATTTTATTGCAAAGATTAAAAGCTTCTTTGGTCCGTACTATTTGTTGTTTCTGCCATTTTATGCACCTCTATGACTTAAGTTTTTCCCAAGCTGGGTTGCCTCGCTCCTATGCTTATACCCTACGTTCCCGATTGTTCGGCTAGGGTGTAAAGGGAGCACCTATGCGATTCTTATAACCAGGTCATCCGGCGCTGTACCTCAGACGGGTGAAGCCGAAAGCTAGCGTTCTTCAGAGAATATTTGGGTGACACATATTTGACAGGATGTTTTCAGCATAAAGCATAGTAAGTGTATATCTGTACTTCAGATAAAAGCCCAACCTAAGAAAAGGAACCCCTAACGGAACTATTTTTCTTGGAAGATGTTTCTTACATTAAAAAGTAATATAACATAACTCCGCCGATCATAGTTTGTCTATTTAAGCAATATGACCGGATTGCATGGTTTTCGACAATACCAAATGTTTACTGTTAAACATAGTATGCGGAAACACTCCAACCTCTTTGGTTCGAAGGTGGAAGTCGAAGGTCTGCGATGACAAAATTTACATACAATTCGGCAGGAGATAAGTTCGATCGTAAAGTACATGGGTACATCAAATCAAACGCTCAGTCCCTTTCTATGCCATCTAATAGGCTATCTAATTTAAAATCCCGTTGGGAAAACTTCGCTGATGTCATTACTTGGTCATATACCAAGTTTATGGGAATTTCCTTCCCGTCGAGTCGCCGCGGTCCAACCCTGGCCATATGGTTCGGGTCAAGACCAGTATAGCATGTATTCACCATGGCCCATGCCTCTCGAGCGCCTTCACGGTAGGCCGATGTCTTCCACAGCTCGAAACAACGCCGGGCACCCTTGAAAAGATCAGCCAACCCCTCCATACTTTCTGGAGGGACGTCGGAGGGCCACAAGGCCTTGTCCATGTTCTTCATTGCCTTTTGAGCACATTCGTGCAGCTTGTCCAACTCCTTCAGAATGTCACTCTGAAGAACTGGCATTTCCTGCTCGGGGCGGCCGGTCAACATACCTGCATCAACTGAACTATCATATTCCGCATTATATGATTCTTTCAAATAATATGGATGGTTCGTAAGACATACCGAATATACCGCCCTCTAGTTTCCGGTTTTCTTGTTGTGCCTCTAAGAGTTGAGCCTTCAAGCTCTTCTTCGACCTGTTTCTTTACTTCATCTTCCAATTTTTTGTCATTACGGTAGTACAATGGGGCACTCTTTATTTCTTCAAGCTCCTGGGTCAGTGCATTGTTCTTCTCCTTAAGAACCTATGATCATCAAATGATCCATAAATCGGTTTGGTCACTCACTTTAAGTCTCGGGGGCTACTACTACTATCTATTAAGTAGTTGAATTGTTTTACCTGCATATCCTTTGAGAACAGGCGAGCGATCCTGATGAGTCTGTCCTGGACAGCTCGGATATAAGCACCCACGATGCTTAGGGCGTTGAACTCTGGCTCTGTTAAGGCAGGGGCATGTAAGGCTTCTTTTAAGTGACAATGATACATTGCACTTTCGACCTCGGAGTTGGTCACGGACATCTCATCCGTCTCCCCATGCGACGAGCGAGCCTGTGCTGCATCAGCATGCGCCCCAATCCCAATTGGTATCTCCGGCGCCGGATTAGCCGTAGCTTGGCTGGCTGGGACCTTTACCCACGGTACACCGAATACCCCTCCTGCGATAATAGAGGGAGGATTCGAATGACGGCCTGACTTCACGACCGAATAATAACAAAGAAGTATATACCTTTTCGATGGTGGAGCAGGTTCGGAGGCGCTGCTGGCCTCCTTCCATTTTTCACGGCCTTTCCACAAAGATGCTGACCTTTTCTTGGCCGCTCTCCATTGGGTATGGCCCAATGAGCACCGATCCTGACCGATCCTGCGAAGTATGGTCCAATGTAGAAACAATGAAACTGGTGGAAATATTTCTCTTCCTTGAGAATAGAATTTCCAAACACTTACCTTCACAAAGGGATAAAGGTCAGGGTAGTCAGCCATAATGGCCACCTCCAAGCCGTCAAGGCTCGCCTGATAGTAGACTCCATCTTTGAACTCTACAAATATGTCCGGAAACTCGTGGAATCCAGGGTCTTCATCACGATCATGATCCTCGGGCTGGGGGGGGGCAGTTAATGTTCTCGACAACCTGCCTCCACGACTGTTCAAAAATGGAATAGTCAAGATATCCGGTCAGTGCATTCCTATGGGTAAAAGGGAATTCAGCGGTCAAAAATCTTACCCATCCAATAGGAGAGTACATGGCATAGGCCTCTCGACAATTTACACGCATAAAGTCCTCTTCCTCTCCTTTATATAGGTTGGCCAGAGCTGCCGCTAATACGGCTTGGCCATCCGGCCCCTTTCGCCTATAGCAGGATGCGTCGTCCTCCCCGTTGTATTCCCATAAAGGAGTTACTTGGGATTGAAGGTGTTGAATGCATCTCTTTATTGTGATAGCCATGACTTCTACGATGGAGAGTCCGGAATGGGTCAGTAGCTTGATATTGTTTACCAAGTTCATCACTTCTGCACTATCATCTTGGGCGGAGGATTTGGGCACCGGTTGTACAACTTATTCAAGGGGGCGCTGGAAAATTTTGGCAGTCCGCGCCGAACATGGTCCGGGAGGGGTACATCGTCAATGTAGAACCATTCCGAAGACCATTCGGCAGATCCTTTCTTCGGGGTCCCGACGGGGTAACTGGATCCGGCTATACGCTATACTTCGGCACCGCCTACTTCGGAAATAGACCCGCCGCCCTGATGGCGGGGGACGAGGCAGAAGAACTTTTTCATAGTTCAAAGTGAGCCTCGCATCCTAGGAACAGTTCGCAAAGAGCGACAAAACCGGAGATGTGTAAAATAGAACCTAGTGTGAGGTTGTGCAGCTGGATCCCGTAGTATTCCAGTAGGCCCCTGAGAAAGGGGTGGATTGGGAATCCCACGCCCCTCAAAAGAAATGATGTGAAGAACACCCTCTCCCCTTGACTGGGATTGGGAAAATTTTCCGCCAATGCATCAATACCTATGGTGGTTAGCCCCACCCGCACGGAGACTAGATCTAGGGGAGGGAGGTATCCCTACGTCTTGAGTGGACTAAGCTGTAGGTGAGATATGGAACAACTCTGCCAGTCCCCCTCTTGCGGGCCATGAGGACGCAGGGAAGAACCAGGGGCGCTCGTCATGATTTTTTGTGGCTTGCTCTATTGCTTTTGGGTGCGATGCAAGATGACGACTTAGGGATCACGCCTCGCTTTATAGGCGCGGTTTGTGCCTCCCAGGAATATTAAAATATAGGATAATAGACCATTCGCATTCACTCAAGCGCATGGGAATCAAGGCAATAGCAGGGAGGAATCGTAAAAGACTGGACATGGAAGCCAATGCTGGACTACCTTCAATCCGGAGTACAATGGAGAACCCGCCTTGCAAAGACGAAGACTCATGTCCGCATACTACATCGACATTGAAGGCAATTTCGGGGGCTACTGAGGGAGTCCTCGATTTGGGGGTCCTCAGTTGTCCGCCCTAGGAGTTTGGGCCGGGTTGCATGGGCCGTAGAGGATCATGTCGAAGATCATTTATCGTGTCCGGATGGGACTTCTCAATACGTGGACAGCAAGAATGGAGTCAAGAGGCTTCTTTCCCTGATAAACCGACTTTGTACCATCTATAGACCCCTCCGGTGTGTATATGAACTGGAGGGGTTAGACTGTGGAGGCCAACTTTTCATCATTGTTGGAAGCCTCATAGATTAATCACCTAGGGTTAGCCATCACGATCTCGAGGTAGATCATCTCTTGTAATCTTCCTATTCGATAATCATAATCAAGCAGGATTAGGGTTTTACCTCCATTAAGAAGGCCCGAACCTGGGTAAACTTTGTGTCCCCTGGCCACCTGTTACCATTGATCCTTAGACACATAGCTTGGCCCCCTACCCGAGATCTTCCACTTTTGACACCGACAACATTGTCCAAGAGAGGTGCTCTAGCTTTGAGCAGCTATTCACATCCAAACAAGTGAGCCTCAGAAACACAGACGCTGGACATATTCCTACCCATGTGGTCTCTTTCAAGTTCACCATTGACCACATGAAGAGCCTATTCAGAGTACTGAAACAATAGTTTTGTTTTTGTCTTCCTGTTATTTGCTCCATATAATTTCCAGTTCATACAAGATCTATTGCGCAAAGTCGGCTGAAATAATATCAGAATAGAAGGGGTGTGTTTCTTTGAGATTCTGTAGTATATTAAATATCAAATGGGGAGATTCGTGTCCACATGTCTTAGTGATTCATACTCAGGAAAGCCATCTGCCTCAATACCACCTGCTTTCAATTGATGTAGGATGCCCAACTCTTGGAATATTGCAGGGTTATATTTGATAGAGCGTCCTCCATGATATGCCCGCCATGTCCTTAAGTATATTACTTGCAAATTAAGGTTAGATATGACATCCTTTGGTATTATGGTACAAGAACTTGAGCTTAAGGAGGTTTCTAAAGCAGTAAGGAAATTGATACATGTCAGGATTACATAACATATTGAGGTACTCCATGTTTGGAAGGAGCATAATTCTTTGGGTATGTCCTTGAGAAGGCGCGTTCTCAAATCTAGATATGTCAATAAAGTGAAATTCTTAATTATTTTAGCTATGCTTTTATCAATAGTTATTTTGAAGGCATAATGTTCTTAGTCTAAGGGGGCTATGATTAATACCAAATGGATGAAGTTTCCTCATTTCTTTTAACATCAATGAGATGTACTCATCTTTGCTCCAAGTGATGACAAATCTTTCTTTTATGCCAACTTTTGCATGAAAAAGCCACTTTTATTGTTCTCATCGCATGCACAAACGGTACATAATGTCATATCACACAGTACACTTTAACAAAACCATACCAATTTCCCTAGTTCAGGTAATAGGCATGCATATTCATAGTCGTCGATTTGTCTATATACTTTGTGTAGAAAATTTGAATGTCACTCTCATCAAGTAGATCTAAACCCATGCAGCATTGTGCAGGGTCTGCTTTAATAATCTCCCAATCCCGAACACATCCACATCATCAATTTTTCTCAATGTGTCATTTTATAAACTATATTAAGTAAGTTTTAATTTTTCAAAAACATTTTGTACATACATGGGTTTATCTTTGTCGCAACATGGTCATTCCATATGTTGGATAACATATTCCAATTAAATCAGATCATTTTTTGAATACATTGATTTTCTAATTATTATCGGACGTAATGTCAAATTTTCCGGCTCTTAAAGTTCAACATTAATTTGCAGAAACTGCTCGTTAAGAGTGGAGAAATAGCAAACCTCATGGAAATGTCCAATAGTTTAGTGGTCCTTGGATGAGTTATAAGCACATACTATTTATTTAGAGGCTATTTGGTTTGATGCCAACACTTGGCATTGTCAATACTTGGCAAGCCAACAATTGGCAATATCAAAACTTGGCAAAAATTGGCAGCTTCTTGTGAGGTTGGCAAGTAAAGTTGGTAGCCAAGCAAGCACTAGCCAATATTGGCATTTGTCAAATGTTGGCACGCCAATTTTTGGCATCAAACCAATCATGTTGTTATATGACACATTTTTAATTTTATTCATAATTAAATTTTATCTTTTCTACATATAATCTTAAAATTGTAGTTTTCTATTTAGCAACTACGTAATGATACAACTAAATATCAAAATACATATTTTTTACTGCATTCAATCTGAATTAGTTGACGCAACCTGTATACAAGGTATAGAGGATATTGTATAGAGGCTGCTTTTATTAATTTGGATCAGAAGGAGTATACAATTTTAACATATGTTATGGAAAATACTAATTTACTAAATTTGAAACATGTATTACTATGAGTTTGACGTGGTTTTTTTCGTATGAGAGACCTCCTTTTATTAACCAAACTATTATAGATCAGAGAAAAAGGGAAATTAACCAAATCATAAATCTTATGCATTAAAATGTGCCACTTAGATGAGTTGCATATATATGATTGGTGTTTGTGTCTATTAGTTCTCTTAAATATCATTGCCCAGAGTTATATAGTTGACCAAGATTTTTGGAATGCATACTTGCCTATCTTTTGTGCAACTACATAAAATGGATAATTATCTTTACGCTTCATTAAAAATTCTGGAATATGAAAAATTCATACCATGTTTTTTTCCTGAAACTGTTGCACTTTTTGTTGGGTTTTTTTCATGGAAAAACTGTTTTTCGTGTTCACGGATTGACCAATCAACTGGTATGACATGCATACTATGCATTTGGTCTTGAGTTAGCATTATTCGGCTCAACACAAGTGAAATGTGGGTGCATTTTTTCTTGGTTTTATGTATGTATGAAAATCAAGGGGAAAATAGCGTGCTATAGCAAAATAGCGCTGGCCTTAAAATATGCTATTAGCATGATATATCGTGCTATTAGTGAAGCATTGTACATTGTTTATTTTTGTACACTGTTTATTTAGCGAGACAATCTGAGGATGCTATAGCGTGCTATTTTTTCCAGTGATGAAAATGCTTGGCTTGTACTTGGTCAAGTGTTTTCACTCACAAAGGTATGCATGAAAATTTGTGCATCACTTTTTTTCTTGGTTTGATATGTAGTCTGCATCATAATGTGCAATTCAACCCCCAACAATAGTACTGACTTGCATTCCTCGTCTTAACTCACTCAATGTCAACCCAACTTATCAAGATTTATGAGTTTATTTTTGATTGGGAAAGTTATATGAAGATACATAACTTTTTTCATATTCGTTGGTTGTACGACAATAGTTTTCAGTAACATCGATACATACAAATTAGGATCCACTACTGAGTGGCCCTAGTTAAGCTTACATTTTACTATCCTATAATCCACCCTATGCTTGTGACCAAGACATTCAACGTCTTTTGCATCCATGTGTCGATGGATATGCTTTTGTTATAGATCTGTTTTGCCAGCACACGAGAATTACAGACGTGATCCAAGCTTTCAGGCTTGTGTGTCAATTGTGGTGTGAGGGCGTACTCGCTTGGTCTATGCCAAGTTCATAGTTCATAGGTACGTATCATAGTATCTTTTGTCCAAGAACGTGGCAAACATGTCAATGTATATGTTTAAATGGTGGTGATAAGAATTAATTTGTTACATGCATAAGGATCTAGGGAGGAGTGGTGATTTTTTACCACCAGGCTCCATGAAGTTCTTATTTTAAAATTTAAAGGAAAGAACATCAGGTGTGATGCCAAAATCCCAGGTGGCTTAGGGCATTTTTAACCAACCCCCTATAACCTGTTTGATTTTACTCCAGTAACCGGCACCTAGCCGATCCCCAATCCGTCATCAGTGGAGTATATTCTTACACCGGCCCTAAAAATTTCCCTGTTTTCGCTCCATCGGTTGGCGGCCAAGTAAAACATTGTGCCCTCTCTCACGTCCGTTCCACCGCTGCATCTCCGTCATCGTGCCTCCCGCCAGCCCAAGCGCTAGCTCGTTCCATCCCTTGCCCTCCGCCGCCGTTCTGCCTGTCGGCCAACTTGTTCGGCCCCCGTCGCCATCGCCAAAATGAAGGTGATACTCCGCCGCCGTCGCCATTGTTGAGTTGTCTGATTCCTTTCAAGTTTCTTATTTTTCTAGTGGCCGCCGCATCACACCCTGCTTGCGCACCGCTACAGATCACCCGCCACTCACCGGTTCGGTCTAAACCAGGTCGGCTGGCTTGTGCACCACCACCGCACCCCAAGTGTTTGAAGAATTGCCTAGGTGAGTTTTTTTTGTTTGTTTCTGTTTCAAGCGAGCCGTTGGATTGAACCGAACCATTTGGATTGTAGATGAAGAGGTTGAGGGAGATGGCATTGAAGGACTCCTCGTCATCCGAAGAAGAAGACGACAATGACTTTGACACTGTTTTAGGCATGATGTTCAATGATGATGTTTGGCGGCCGAAGAGAGGATCTCAAATTGGCTGCATACACATCAACTGCGATAGAGCGGAGGGCCATGCCAAGATCATGGGAGATTACTTTGATCCAAACCCAGCCTATCCGGAGAAGTACTTTTGCCGACGCTTTCAGATGCACACAAGTCTTTTTCTGGCCATTGTAAAAGCCGTTGAGAGATATCATGACTGGTTCAAGCTCTGGAGAAACGCAAGCCCTCTCATGAAATCCATTGTGGCTATTCGAGTCTTGGCATATGGGTGTTCTGCCGATGCAATTGATGACTATGTACGCATTGGCAAGACACACTATTGGAGGCTGTTAGAAGCAGTGATCGTCGTCTTTGGCCCGGAGTACTTGAGAGCACCAACCGAGGAAGATACCCAGAGGCTGATGACTGAGAGTGAAGCAAGAGGATGGCCAGGGATGCTTGAATCACTTGACTGTATGCACTGGACATCCAAGAATTGTCCTGCGGGGTGGAAGGGCCAGTACAAAGGCCACTGCAACGATCCAACGATCATTCTTGAGGCAGTTGCATCGAAGGATCTTTGGATATGTCATTTCATTCTTCGGTATGCCTGGCTCTCTCACGATGACTTGAATGTGCTATCGAGATCACCTCTGTTTTCTAGGCTTATAAAAGGTGAAGCTCCCGCTTGTGACTACTCGGTCAAGGGGCACAACTACTCAATGGGTTAGTGCCTTGTGGATGGCATCTATCCATCATGGGCCACCTTGGTCAAAATAATTCCAAATCCAAAAGGTAACAAAAACACCCACCTTGCCCAGTGTCAAGAAGCTGCAAGGAAAGATGTGAGAGAGCCTTCGGTATGCTTCAGAATCGCTTTGCAATTGTTCGTGGCCCTGCCGAGTACTAGAACTCCAAGGTTCTATGGCGAATCATGACTTGTTGCATCATATTGCATAACATGATCATTGAAGACGAGAGAGATATGCCTGGGATCTTTCGGTACATCATCAACGGGACTCCGGTTGAGCCAGAGTATGATATGAAGCAGATACTGTCATTTCTTGAGCACCATCAGAAGATCGAGAACCGTCAAGTCCATACTCAGCTCCAACAAGATCTTGTTGAGCATCATTGGTAATGTCTAAGCGAGTCCTAGTTGTTTTATGAAATGTTATTTGCTACATTTGAACCATTCGGCGTGTTTAAATATGAATAATTCGGTTTGCAAACTTTAAATTCAATTTGTAAACTATATTTTGTAATTTGGTTGAACATTCAAATTTATGTTTTGTTTTTATATGTGTGCTAATATGTAGTTGCAATTTATACTGAAATTGTAAAATTTAGAAAAACAAAAAAATTACTCCATTATATTTAGGGGATCGGTTAGGTCCAGCCAAAACTTAAGTGGAGTATATATATTCCACTAAGCCTTTTACTCCACTAAGTTTTAGGGGATCGGTTAGAGATGTCCTTGGACCATGGGTATCAAGAACATCCAAATGTTCAGCTCGGCGCTGCGCTTGCATTGGATTTGGTACAGTTGGATGGAGAAGGGCAAGCCTTGTGTGGGAACTATGACGCCAAACGACGCTACTGATCGGCCCTTTTGCTGACGATTCCGTTGCAATCCCAGTTAACGATGGTTGCATGGCTAAGTTCTGGAGTTCAAACTTCACGGTGGCTACAGGGCATGGCACCGGCGAAGCTTGTCCCCTAACCTATTCGCGCTCGTTCGCTTCAAAAACAGGTCCGTGGCTTTCGAGCAGCAGGACAACAGGTGACTCCGGCCTTTGGGAGCGATCTCCAATCCGGAGCTAGTGGCTGAGTTCGTCCATTTGTGGACTCTGCTCAGCTCCGTCGTCCTCTCGCCGGGCTTAGCGGACACGGTATCCTGGCGTTGGACTCCGGATGACATCCAGTTGAATGGTTCCTTCTCCTCCGTCGACGGAGTGCCAAGGCTGAGCACAAGTCACAAGTGCAGCTCCTTCCTAGAGATGTTCCACTCCTGCCCACTCCTTTGACGGTGTTCCTCTCGACGATCCCCATCCGGAGGCCTCTGTAGCTGACCACGGTGGCCATGAAGATGCCCAGCGTGCCGCCGCAAACCAGCACGTCGAAGGACTCTGCGCCGAGATCGGCAGCCGCCGGCGCTGGGCCTTGGACGCGGGTGACGATTTGGGGAGGAGCGTTGGAGGAGGAGGAGGAGACTTCTTGGGGTGCTGAGCATATGCTGGCGCAGATTTGGTCCAGCCTTTTGAGCGCGTAGTATGAGTACGCCCCGCCGGCGCCGCCGACCTCGTCCCCTGTTGGATGTAATAAGCCGCGGCGACGCTCCTGGCGCGGCTGGTGCGTGTATGGGCGCGCACCGGACTTGACGGGCGCGTCCGGTCCGCGGTGTGCGCGTGCGTAGGTGTGCGTGTGTGTGTGCGTGAGGCAGCGCGTGTGTGCGCGGGGCCACACCGGGTTGTTAGCGAGCGAGGAGGAGGGGTAGACCGCGTCGGGCGCGCTGGCAGGCCGTGGCGATCGCGTTCGGGCGCGATGCGTGGACGCGGCCAGAGCGCGGAGGGCGTGGGGGAGTGGGCGAGCGAGTTGGTGCATGGCGAGGTCGTGCAGGCCGGTGCTCGCGGGTATAAAACCCTGGTTCCCCTCTATAGCTCGGTGACACAGTCGAGTTCGTGCTCGAGGAAGAAAAAGGGGCGTTCGTGCGCCGGAAAACCACCTGTGTCCATCTCTGTCTGAATTTTTCTGAACTTCTTCCACCTCTCCCAGGTGAGCTCGAGCGACGGCGACAGAGAGAGCCCGGAGGAGTGCGGCGAGGGACTGGCGGTTCCAACAGTTGGCATCAGAGCCACGTTCGGTTCAGGGCGCGCCGGCGATGTCGATCGTCCCATATGCCGACGGAGCGAGCGGATCGCTGCCGTAGTCGGTGCCACTGCTCACCGGCGACAACTACACGGCGTGGTCGATCAAGGTGGAGGCAAACCTTGATGCGGCCGGGCTGTGGGAGGTCGTGGTGGTACCGGAGGACGCGGCGGCGGCCGTGATCGCGAAAAAGGACAAGCCGGCGCGGGCGTATTTGCTGGGCGCGCTCGCAGAGGACCTGCTGCTGCAGGTGGCGGCAAAGAAGACTGCCGCGGAGGTGTGGGCTGCCCTGAAGGCGCGGTTCGTCGGCGCGGACCGCGTGCGGGCAGCGCGGCTGGGCACTTTGCGCGGGGAGTTCGAGCTCCTACGCATGGCGAGCGGCAACACGCTGGACGAGTTCGCCGGCAAGCTCGGTGAGATGGCGGCGCGCTACGCGGCGCTCGGCACAACGCTGGAGGACGCCGCGCTGGTGAAGAAGCTGCTCGACTCCGTGCCGGACCGCCTGTACGCGGCGGTGGCCGGGATCGAGCAGTTTTGTGATGTGTCGACGATGCCGTTCGAGGAAGCATTGGGGCGCCTGAAGGCGTTTGACGAGCGGCTCCGGCGACGCGGGCAGGCAGGCGGCGAGCGGGCAGACGGTGAGCAGCTCATGTACACTGCAGCTCAGTGGCGGGCGCACGAGCGGCGTCGAGGCGGTGCGCGCGGAGAGGACGACGACGACGGGGCGCGCAGCGAGGCGTCGGGCTTCGGCGGTCCGAGGAAGGGCAGGTGCTACAAGTGCGGGGAGCGGGGTCACTTCAAACGTGACTGCCCGCAGTGGAAGAAGGCGCCGGCACCGGAGCACGCACTGCTGGTCGACGGCGACGTCGAGGATGGCGGGCTGCTCTGAGCCGCGGCTTAGGGCGCGAGTGTTGGATGTAATAAGCCGCGGCGACGCTCCTGGCGCGGCTGGTGCGTGTATGGGCGCGCACCGGACGTGACGGGCGTGTCGGGTCCGCGGTGTGCGCGTGCGTAGGTGTGCGTGTGTGTGTGCGTGAGGCAGCGCGTGTGTGAGCGGGGCCACGCCGGGTTGTTAGCGAGCGAGGAGGAGGGGTAGACCGCGTCGGGCGCGCTGGCAGGCCGTGGCGATCGCGTTCGGGCGCGATGCGTGGACGCGGCCAGAGCGCGGAGGGCGTGGGGGAGTGGGCGAGCGAGTTGGTGCATGGCGAGGTCCTGCAGGCCGGTGCTCGTGGGTATAAAATCCTGGTTCCCCTCTGTAGGTCGGTGACACAGTCGAGTTCGTGCTCGAGGAAGAAAAAGGGGCGTTCATGCGCCGGAAAACCACCTGTGTCCATCTCTGTCTGAATTTTTCTGAACTTCTTCCTCCTCTCCCTGGTGAGCTCGAGCGACGGCGACAGAGAGAGCCCGGAGGAGTGCGGCGAGGGACTGGCGGTTCCAACATCGCCGACAGAGGAAATCTTGTCCATGATCGTCTGTGTTCTGGAGGGTGGTGGCTGGGCCTTATCCCCCGACGCCCTGACACGCACGAGGCCGCGGCGGCACCGCAGCGGCTTGAGGGCGAGGCGGCGGGCATGGCAAGAAGCACGGGGCAGCGGAGCGGTGGGAAGGGGAAGAGGCGGCATGAGGCTGGTTGGATTGGAATTTGGATTCGGGCACCTGTGCGCTGGGAGGGAAATGGCTGGCTCGGGTGGGTGGCTCGCGGGCGACGTGGTCCATCCCAGACCCAGCGCGACGCCGGCGAGCAGCAGAGCACCACCCAATGCAGTGCCTTTTTTTCGTGGGCAATTCAGAGAGCTTTATTCAAACAAAAGCATTCCCCAGACAATCAGCCAATAGACTGGTCACAAGGAAGCTAGGAATATCATCTAGCCAGCAATCCATTACATTCAAAGTGCAAGCATGCTTAGCACAGAGATGCGCGGGAAGATTTGCCGACCGGTTTACATGTTAAACCTCAAATAAAGTAAAAAATATTACTTAGCTCTCCTATTTCTAGCAAGATAGGGGCCACAACTGAACGGGAATTGTGGCGGGTTTTCCAGAGCATCACCAGCTCTAGGCAATCCACTTCCATAATCGCATGCGAGAGACCCCTTAATGCAGCAAATAGAGCTCTATCTTGTAGTGAAAAAGCTTCGATGATAAGAGGATCCGAAATCCCCATGTATGGCTTACACCAGGAACCTAGAAGAGCTCCGGCCGAGCGAGCAACCCCTCCTGCTCCACCTCTGCCGTCTTCAAAAATGAGCGCACCATCAGTGGTGATTTTAACCACTTCTCCCTCAGGTCGTCGGCATCCAAAATCGGGCAGGATTGCAGCTGCCTTGCATGGAAGATTCAGGAGCGCAATGGCCTCCTTGGTAGATCTGATGGTGGCGACAAGATCACGCCTAGCTTCCCCATGCTTGATGCGGTTGCGGGATTCCATATTGGCCACATGATTGTTGTGATTTTTGCACGGTCCTCATCCGAAAACCTCTTGTCACATATGATGTCCCGCGCCCATGATTCTGGGTGTAGTCGCGGTAGCCGCAAACCGAACCACGCATATGCTTCATCCCAAAAGTGACGAGCATGCGCGCAGTGTTTCAATGCATGCTTCAAGTTCTCATTCATAGCCATGCAAACTTTGCATCGATCTATGACTGCAATATGGCAGTATTTGCGAGTACTTTCATCTGGAAGAATCCACGGAGAACTCTCCACCAAAAGACCCACACTTTAGGTATAACATTGAGCTTCCATAAAGCCTTCCACAACTGTTGATCATTCCCTGAGGTCCCGGTAGCCATCCCTTCCTCTTGAGCTAATCGCTTGTTTTGAGTCATAAGAGCTCGGTACACCGTCTTCACAGTGTAGTTACTAGCTTTTTCAAAAGCCCACACAAAGGAGTCCTCACCTGCCCCCGCCGGATAGAGATATTAAGCATGGCATCCGCGTCGGGGGCAATGAAGGTTTCCCTAACTGTCGTGGTTCTAAGCCTGACAGTAGAGTGGGGGGTAGGTATGGAGAGGCAAGGTCCTAGCTATGGAGAGGTTGTAAGCACAAAGGATGTACGAGTTCAGGCCCTTCTCAGAAGAAGTAATAGCCCTACGTCTCGGAGCCCGGAGGCGGTCGAGTGGATTATGAGTATATGAGCTACAAGGTGCCGAACCCTTCTGCCTGTGGAGGGGGGTGGCTTATATAGAGTGCGCCAGGACCCCAGCCAGCCCACGTAGGAGAGGGTTTAAGGTGAGTTAAGTCTGGGGCGTTACTGGTAACGCCCCACATAAAGTGCCTTTACTATTATAAAGTCTACTTGATTACAGGCCGTTGCAGTGCAGAGTGCCTCTTGACCTCCTGGTGGTCGAGTGAGTCTTCGTGGTCGAGTCCTTCAGACCAGACGAGTGAGTCCTCATTGGTCGACTGGAAGGCGACCTCTTCTAAGGATGTCTTGGGGTAAGTTACTTGGATCAGGTCCATGACCCTACCCTAGATACATAACCCCATCATTAGCCCCCGAATGGATTGAGGCTTCGAGTGAAGAAGGAGTTGATGTCGTTTCCGATTAACCTTTGCGCTCTAGTTGTGCGCTGTTCTGGACCAAAGAATCTCTTCGTTGACAGGGAGCAATTTGCCTTCAGTCGACTCGATCCATTCTATTTTTGCGTCGAGTGATCTTTCGGGCTTCGACGATCTCCGAGCGACGGATCGCCGGAAACACCGCGTCTGAAAGACTGATTTGTTGCTCGCGGATTCCGCGGGATGCGAAATTTGGGGGCGCGCGCGAAGCGGGGCGGACCGCGGCGTTCGGATGGGACGGGGCATAGACGCCTCGATCTCCGCGCCGCCTTTTTCGCCACGTATCCAGTCTGCATAACTGCTCCCAGATATGATTAGATCGACCGGGCCCACATGTCAGCCACTCGGAAGGGACCTTATAAATGCGCCCGGTGAGGATTTCTATGCTGCGCCTCAGCATTCTCCCTCTCTCTCTGCTTCCTTCTTCCCTCCTCAGCGTCCTCGCTCTCGCCCCCGCACCACTTCCCTTCGCGCATCTCGCCGGCGACCATGGCCAAGGAGAAGACGGCGGCGCTGGAGCGTGCAAAGAAGGCGTCGGCGTCGGAGAAGGCAAACGGGAGATCCACCAGCCGCGGAGGGTCCTCGTCCAGATCCCGCCTGCCGAAGGGCTGGGTCCAAGGAGACTGGATCCAGTCGACCATCACGGAGAATGACCTCCTCGACATGGCCAACGAGGGCTTGATCCCCCACGGAGCTGCGAGGCTTCCGGGGAAGGAGTGGCAGCCCCAGCCAGAAGAGGGTGAGTGTGTGCTTTTGGCCACCCATGTTGATCGTGGATTTTCCTTGCCGCCGAGTGTTTTCTTTCGTGGCTTCTTGAATTTCTTCGGAGCGCAGCTCCACCACTTTACCCCAAACTCCATTGCCTATCTTGCTGCGTTCGTGTCCATGTGTGAGGGTTTCTTGTGCTGTCGACCGCATTGGGGTTTGTTCAAACATATATTCACGTGTCGATCTCAGACCGTGAAGAAGGCGAGCCCAGGTGATGAGAGAACCCGAGTCGTCCAAATGTGTGGGGGTCTGGGGATTCAGGTGAGGAATAAGAGCACCTTCCCGCCCATGACCTTTCCCGAGTCCGTCAGAGGCTGGCAGTCGACTTGGTTCTACTGCCAGGTCCAGTCGACGCCAGGGCAGTCGAGTGGACTCCCTCCGTTCACCATGGACCGAGTGAGCAAGCCCTCCCCTCTGAAGCTGATTCCGGAGGAGAAAGCTGACGTGAAGATGTTGATGGAGCGCGTGGTGCAGTTGGTTCGGGAGGGAGTGACGGGCATGGACCTCCTGGAGGTTTTCCTCAGGCGTCGCATCCAGCCTCTCCAGTTCCGGAGCCACTGCATGTGGTTGTACTGTGGGACCGAAGACGAGACTAGAGTCCATCCAGAAGCAGTCGACGATGTCACTCTGGAAAGATGGATGGCAGCCGTCACCGGAAACAAGGACAACCCACGCGGAGCCAGAAGGATTCCTCCACTCGACCACAACAGCGACTCAAACAAGGTACACTTGCTCTGCTCTCCACTGCGCCCTTGTCGTATTCATTTCTGTTAACCCTGCCGACTGGTCGACTGATCCTTGTCTGGGCATCTGCTAGGCCCTCACCGAGCTGTACTCGATGCCCAATGGGGCACAAGCTTCGACTGAGGAGGGCGAGGCGAGCGGGGGCGAGAGCCAGGAAGAGCAGGAATGGGACTCGGATGTTGCAGAGGATGATGACGACGATGATGATGATGACGGTGATGAAGACGACGTCGAGGACGAGGAAGAAGAGGAGGAGGAGGCTGTACCACCGCGCTCAGAAAGGCGGTCGAAGCTTGTCCACGACCCTTCGACCGAACATGGTAAGGGGGTTGCGACCGCCACTCAGTCGACCAAGCGCCCTCGGACCACCTCTCCGGTGCCGACTGAAAAGGCGCCGAAGCAGCCCAGGGCGGCCTCGTCGAAGCCGATCAAGCTCTTGCCGAAGATGAAGGTGTCCATCCCCACCATATCAAGGTAACCATGCTGCTCATATTTTCTTATTCTGTGTGAACTTTATCTCTGGTCGACGCTGAAGTTAGTCGACTGATCCTTTGGCGTTGCAGTGCTGCTACTTCTGAAACCTCGGCCCGGGCTGATGACCACGAGATGGAGGACGCAGCAACTTCGAACCCAGGTACTGTATTCTTATCACCGTTCTTAGTCGACTGACTCGCGATCTCTGATCCTGATTCTTCTCCGCAGCTCCACCCAATACTGTTATCAATCTCCCTGATGACAACGAGGATGAAGAACCACTGGCACGCAGGAGGAGTCGGAAAGCGTCCGCCAGTAAGGTGCCTCAGGATGTGACGGCGCCTGAGATTCTGACTGTGGAGGAAGAGAACACCACTCGACACACGGTGTCCTTCGCAAATCCACTGACGAGTGCTCAGCAGCCCTCCCTCTTCACGACGCACCACGTCCCAGAGGACCAAGCTGGCGCAGCGAAGGAGGCAATACGCCAGGCGGGACTCATGATGGAGCAGCTGAAGACCATCCGGGACGCGAGCCAGGCAGCTTATGACGCCAGCTCTGCCCTCCAAAGCAATGTCCAGGTCAGTCGACCGCTGTTTGTTCTGTTGGATATGTTACCAAAAACTTTTCTTTTCCGGAATTTATAGCAGTCACCCACTGGGTGTGTCGAATAAACTCCGTGTTAGCGGGGGCACGCTGAGTGCACCCGCTGGGTGTAGTCCCCAAGGCTAAGGTCGACTGCTGGCAGTCGGCCTTAGGCTTTATGATGTCAATTTTTCTGTCAGTCGACTATGTCGACTGGATTTCACAAACCGGTGGGGGCACGCTGAGTGCACCCACTGGGTGTAGTCCCCGAGACTGTGGTCGACTGCTTGCAGTTGATCACAGTCTTAGAGAATGCATCTCTTTTTTTTTTGAGGTCGACTGGTCGACTTTGTCTTCAACAGGATTAATGGGGGCACGCTGAGTGCACCCACTGGGTGTAGTCCCCGAGACTACGGTCGAATGCTTGTATTCGGCTGTAGTCTTAGAAACGTGTGTTTTTCCCTTTTTCACTTGGAAGTGAATTATTTTTGACATTTAGTTGATTGGTTCCTCGCAGAACTCTTGTGATCTTGTGGCTCGCTACTCAGAGCTGGAACAAAAACATACTCAAGTCGAGCTGAGCTTGAAGCTGGTTCAGGAGAAGCTGACAAAGGCAAAGGAGGAGACCGAAGGTATGTATGGTGAGACCCTGACGACTGCTTTTCCCCTTGCTTGTTTCAAAATCTGATCTTGCTGTGACTTGTAGGTAAGGTAAGGGAGGCCCAGCAGAAGAAAGACCTTGAGCTAGCTGAGAAGATCAAGCTTGCCGACGAGAAGTTAGCTTCAGTCACCAAGCTTGAACAAGACAATGCCAATCTGAAAGCTGCTCTTGGGATTGCCAACAAGGAGATCAGTCGACTGAAAACTGATAAAGCTGCCCTGACCGACCAAGTCAGCAAATTGACTGGGAAGAAAACTGATCTGGAGGCTTTCCTGAGTGGACTTGTCAAGAAGCTGTTTCTTATGCTTGAAGGTAAATCTCTATGCTTGGCAGACGTTTCCAATCGTGATTTTTCCATTCGACCATCCCTTTGACTTAGTGACCACCCTTGCAGAATTTTGTCAAAACTTTGAAGAAGAAACTAGCCGGCTGGAGCCAAACCTCGACCCCGTCAATTCTCCGGTGAACGACGAAGTTGCCATGGAAGTTTTCCGACTGGAGTCCCATGTTGCAGCTGTCGTGGACTATCTCGCAAAGCTGAAGGCCGCCACATCGCGCATCGACTCGATGCTCTGGCCTGAGGAGACACTTCAGAATGACCTTGAGTCGCTGATGGCCCGCTTGAACACGATCCCTGGTCGAGTGCAGGAGTGGAAGAAGTCCTCGGCTCGGTGTGGTGCAGATGTCGCTCTGTGTCTGGCCCGAGTCCACTGCAAAGATGCGCGAGAGGAGAAGCTGGCGGCCCTTCGGGTGGCCAATACCAAGAAGCACGACTTCAGGTCCTTTATGGAGACTTTCCTTGCAGCTGCCACTCGGATCGCCGACGGAATTGACCTTGATGAATTTGTTGCACCTTCCAGCCCTCCACAGGAGGGGTAAAAAACTTCTTCTGGCTCGACGCTTTAAATTTGCCTCGGTATGCCGAGTGGAATTGTAACCGACAAACCTTAACGGGCTTGACGCCTGAGCACTTTCGGTTCCTTTAGATATCGATTCAAACTTGAATTTGGCGCTTGAACATGATTGCCTTCGGCTCAAAATGTCTTTTGCAGGTTCAAAGCAAGGCGCCTTTACTGCAATCGACTTATTCTTTAGTCCACTTAGGCGAGCACTGGGCTGCGGCTAAGCCCCCGAGTGAGAAGTTTTACTCTTCACTCGGTAGGATTTTTATAACTTAGGCGAGCACAGGGCTGCAGCCAAGCCCCCGAGCGAGAGGGTTGCTCTTCACTCGGTAGGATTTTTATAACTTAGGCGAGTGCTTGGACTACAGCTAAGCCCCTGAGTGAGAGGGTTGCTCTTCACTCAGTAGGATTTTTATAACTTAGGCGAGCACAGGGCTGCAGCTAAGCCCCCGAGTGAGAGGGTTGTTCTTCACTCGGTAGGATTTTATAAACTTAGGCGAGCACGAGGCTGCAGCTAAGCCTCCGAGTGGAAGGCTGGCTTACCACTCGGTAGGATTTTATAAACTTAGGTGAGTGCTTGCACTGCAGCTAAGTCCCCGAGTGAGAGGGTTGCTCTTCACTCGATAGGATTTTTATAACTTAGGCGAGTGCTTGGACTGCAGCTAAGCCTCCGAGTGGAAAGTTGGCTTACCACTCGGTAGGATTTTGATAACTTAGGCGAGTGCTTGGACTGCAGCTAAGCCTCCGAGTGAGAGGGTTGCTCCTCACTCGGTAGGATTTTTATAACTTAGGCGAGCACGAGGCTGCAGCTAAGCCTCCGAGTGAGAGGGTTGCTCCACACTCGGTAGGATTTTTATAACTTAGGCGAGTGCTTGGACTGCAGCTAAGCCCCCGAGTGAGAGGGTTGCTCCACACTCGGTAGGATTTTTATAACTTAGGCGAGCACATGGCGGCAGCTAAGCCTCCGAGTGAGAGGGTTGCTCTTCACTCGGTAGGATTTTTATAACCTAGGCGAGCACGGGGCTGCAGCTAAGCCTCCGAGTAGAAGGTTGGCTTACCACTCGGTAGGATTTTGATAACTTAGTCGAAACGGATTCGCAGCTAAGCCTCCGAGTGGGAGTCTGGCTCACCACTCGGTAGGATCTTTACAAACTTAGGCGAAACGGATTCGCAGCTAAGTCACCCACTGAGGGGAATTTCATTGGACAAAAATAAAAAGTGACAGATATTATGGAGGAACTATGACACTATTATTTTGAGGTCCATGAACTACAAAAGTACTTTATTGCAACTCATCCGAATGATAAAACTTAAGTGTAGAATGGGCGGAGTAGCTCCGCGTTCCGAGCTCGGGGCTCGTCGATATTATGCTCGACATTGTAAAGACGGTACGCCCCATTGTGGAGGACCTTAGTGACGATGAAGGGGCCTTCCCAAGAAGGAGCAAGCTTGTGTGGTTTGTGCTGATCCACTCGGAGAACCAGATCTCCTTCCTGGAAGGCTCAACCTCTCACATTTCTGGCGTGAAAATGGCGCAGATCTTGTTGGTAGATGGTCGACCGGATCAGAGCCATCTCCCTTTCTTCCTCTAAAAGGTCGACTGCGTCCTGCCGCGCTTGTTCAGCTTCTGCTTCGTTGTAGATTTCAACTCGGGGAGCATTATGAAGAAGATCACTCGGCAAGACCGCTTCAGCTCCGTAGACCAAGAAGAATGGAGTTCTTCCGGTCGACCGATTAGGTGTGGTCCGCAGTCCCCAGAGTACAGAAGGAAGTTCATCGACCCAAGCTCCAGCCGCGTGTTTGAGATCACGCATCAGTCGGGGCTTCAATCCCTTAAGAATCAGTCCATTAGCTCGCTCTTCTTGTCCATTCGACTGCGGATGGGCGACTGAAGCGTAGTCGACCCGTGTGCCCTGGGAGTCGCAGAAAGCTCTGAATTCCTCTGAGTCAAAGTTCGACCCATTATCCGTAATGATGCTGTGCGGGACTCCATATCTGAATATTAGTTCCCTGATGAAGCTAACAGCAGTACCGGTGTCAAGGTTCTTGATTGGTTTAGCCTCGATCCACTTGGTGAACTTGTCGACTGCCACCAGTACATGCGTGAAGCCGCTTCGTCCTTTTCTCAAAGGACCGACCATGTCCAGCCCCCAAACTGCAAAAGGCCAGACGAGTGGGATGGTCTTCAAAGCTGACGCAGGCTTGTGCGGCATATTCGAGTAGAACTGACATCCCTCGCACTTATCCACTATCTCTTTTGCCATCTCATTCGCCTTGGGCCAGTAAAATCCGGCTTGGTATGCTTTGGCCACGATGGTCCGAGAGGACGCATGATGACCACAGGTCCCCGAGTGAATATCATTGAGGATGAGTCGACCTTCTTCTGGTGTTATGCACTTCCGACCGACTCCAGTCGCGCTTTCTCTGTATAATTGTCCTTTGATTACGGTAAAGGCCTTAGATCGACGGACGATCTGTCGAGCCTCTTCCTCATCCTCCGGAAGCTCTTTCCTCAAGATATATGCGACATACGGAATCGTCCAGTCGGGAATGGCCACCAAAACCTCCATGATCAAGTCGACCACCGCTGGGACTTCAACTTCAGTCGGATCTGTGGCACTCTTGGGCTGCGGAGTTTCTTCGGTGAAAGGATCTTCTTTGACTGACGGAGTGTGTATATGCTCCAAGAACACACCACTCGGAATGGCTTCTCTCTTGGAACCTATCTTTGCTAGATCATCAGCTGCTTGATTTTTCAGTTGGGGTATATGATGGAGCTCCAACCCCTCGAACTTCTTTTCCAGCTTCCTCACTGCACTGCAGTATCCAGTCATGGCTGGGCTTCTCACGTCCCACTCTTTCATCACCTGATTGACCACTAAATCCGAGTCGCCATAGACCATTAGGCGACGGACGCCGAGTGAAATGGCCATGCGCAACCCATATAGGAGGGCCTCATATTCTGCCTCATTGTTGGAGGAATCAAAGTGAATCTGGAGCACATATCTGAGCTTATCTCCTCTGGGGGAAACCAGGACAACCCCAGCACCGGAACCATTCAACATCTTAGAGCCATCAAAAAACATGGTCCAATGCTCCGAGTGAACTTCAGTCGGCTGCTGCTGTTCAATCCATTCGGCGAGGAAATCTGCTATTGCCTGGGACTTAATGGCTTTCTTTGCCTCAAACTTGATATCAAGGGGAAGAAGTTCAATCGCCCATTTGGCCACTCGACCAGTTGCATCTCTGTTGTGCAAAATCTCTGATAGTGGAGCATCGCTGACGACTGTGATGGAATGGTCAGAGAAATAATGAGCAACCTTCTTTGTGGTCATGTATATTCCATACACAAGCTTCTGATAATGAGGATATCTCTGCTTGGATGGAGTCAAGACTTCAGACAAATAATACACCGGGCGCTGAACTTTGAGAGCTTTTCCTTCTTCTTCCCGCTCGACCGTTAGCACAGTACTGACGACTTGTCCTGTGGCTGCGATGTAGAGCAACAGAGGCTCTTTGCTGATTGGAGCAGCAAGCACCGGCTGGGTGGAGAGCAGAGCTTTTAGCTCGGCAAACGCTGCATCAGCTTCTGGAGTCCACTCGAACTTGTCAGCCTTCTTCATCAGTCGGTAAAGAGGCAGTGCCTTTTCACCGAGTCGTGAGATGAATCGACTTAATGCGGCCAAGCATCCAGTAAGCTTCTGGACATCGTGCACTCGCACAGGGCGTTTCATTCGGAGAATAGTGCCAATCTTCTCTGGGTTAGTGTCGATTCCTCGTTCGGAAACGAGAAAACCGAGTAACTTGCCACCAGGAACTCCAAATGTGCACTTTGATGGATTGAGCTTGATATCATACCTTCTGAGGTTGGCAAATGTTTCGGCGAGGTCAGCGCGCAGGTCGGAACCTTTTCGTGACTTGACAACAATATCATCCATATAAGCTTCCACATTCCGACTGATTTGAGTGAGTAGACACTTCTGAATCATTCGCATAAATGTGGCTCCGGCATTCTTGAGGCCGAATGGCATGGTGATATAGCAGAAGCACCCGAATGGAGTGATGAAAGCTGTTTTTACCTCATCGGGCCCGTACAGACGGATCTGGTGGTACCCGGAGTAAGCATCTAAAAAAGACAACCTCTCGCATCCCGCGGTCGAGTCAACAATTTGATCTATGCGAGGGAGAGGAAAGTGATCTTTCAGGCAGGCCCGGTTAATGTGCTTGAAATCAATGCACATTCGGAGCGACTTGTCCTTCTTAGGAACCATGACGACATTAGCGAGCCACTCGGAGTGGTATATCTCTCGGATAAATCCTGCCGCCAACAGTCGAGCCACTTCTTCACCAATGGCCTTTCTCTTCTGGACGGCGGACCGCCGAAGATGCTCTTTGACTGGTTTTGCAGACGAGTCGACTCTTAGGCGATGCTCAGCCAGTCCCCTGGGAACACCTGGCATGTCAGCGGGCTTCCATGCAAAAATGTCCCAGTTCTCACGGAGGAACTGGATGACCGCTTCTTCCTATTTTGGGTCGAGTGTTGTGGAGATGCGGGTCGGAGCTGCATCGGGGTCGGTCGGGTGAATATGAACAGGCTTCGTCTCCCCAGACGACTGGAATGCAGACTCTGTAGCGGGTTTCTTCGATCGCAGCAAATCACTCGGATCTACGTTTTGCTTGTACTCCTCGAACTCGACCGCTGTCACTTGGGAATCGGCAATCTTGGAGCCCTTCTGAAAGCACTCCTCTGCCTTTTTCCTATCACCGGTGACAGTGATCACTCCTTTGGGGCCGGGCATCTTCAATTTGAGGTACACGTAACATGGTCGAGCCATGAACCGTGCATAGGCTGGTCTCCCCAAAATGGCATGATATGCACTTTGAAAATCCACGACCTCAAACGTCAACTTTTCTTTGCGAAAATGCTTCAAATCACCAAACACCACGTCCAAAGCTATCTGGCCGAGTGACTTGGCCTTCTTCCCTGGTATAACTCCATGAAAGCTCATGTTACTAGTGCTCAGTCGGGACATCGGAATGCCCATACCTTTCAATGTGTCTGCATATAACAGATTCAGCCCACTTCCACCATCCATCAGCACTTTTGTCAGTCGAGTGCCTTCGACAACTGGATCGACCACCAAAGCTTGCCTCCCAGGGGTGGCAATATGAGTCGGGTGATCAGATTGGTCGAATGTGATGGGTGTTTGAGACCACTTCAGATAATTTGCCTTTGCTGGGGCAACCATGTTCACCTCTCGGTTAATCACTTTCAGTCGACTTCTGCTTTCTACATCTGCAAAGATCATCAGAGTGGAGTTGATATGCGGATATCCTCCCTCACTGTCCTCCTTGTCTTCGGCCTTGTCTGACTCCTTCTCCTTGTCTTTAGACTGTTTTCCCTGAAACTGCTGGATCAGGAGTCGACATTGGCGAGTGGTGTGCTTTGGGTAAATGATATTCCCCTCTTCGTCTTTCTTCGTGTGAATGTGACATGGCATATCCAACACGTCGTTCCCTTCTTTATCCTTTACCTTCTTGGGGTTCCAGGATCCTTTTGGTTTCCCCTTAAACTTTCCTTGAGTCACGGCCAGAGCCTCTCCAGGAGCTGCCGGTTCAGCCTTCCGCTTCTGTTTCCAACTGGTGTTTCCCTTTTTCGACTGACTCGGCTTGTGCTTGCCGCTTCGGAGTCGGTCTTCTTCTTCGCCGTTGGCGTACTTGGTAGCAATCTCCATCATCCGACTCAAGGTCATGTCACCGGTTCGACCAAATTTCAAACTCAGTTCTCTGTTCTTGACGCCGTCTTTGAAGGCGCAGACTGCCTGATGATCAGAGACATTTTCCACAGTGTGGTGCAAAGTGATCCACCTCTGAATATACTCTCTGAGAGTCTCATTAGCTTTCTGCACGCAGACTTGCAACTCTGTCAATCCAGCTGGTCGCTTGCAAGTCCCTTCAAACGTTCTGACGAACACTCGGGACAGATCTTCCCAAGTGTAAATGCTGCTAGGAGGTAATTGAGTCAACCATGCCCTGGCAGAACCTTCCAACATGAGGGGTAAATGCTTCATGGCCACCTCGTCGTTCCCACCACCAATCTGAACTGCCACTCGGTAGTCTTCAAGCCAAGTTTCAGGCTTAGACTCACCAGTGAACTTGCTGACTCCTGTTGCCAACCTGAAATTGGGGGGGATAACTGCGGCTCTGATAGCTCTGCTGAAACATTCAGGACCAGAAACATGCACTCGACTGCTTGTGGGTACATCTCTGTCGAGTGCACCTCGATGGGCTCTGTTCCGGTCGACCAACCCTTGCACGATAATGGATCGCGCGTCGAAGCCTGGCTCTCTGGGGTCAACTGGAACCCTACGCCCTGTACTGTACTGACGCCTATCATCTGGCTGCCGAGGAGCGTAAGACCCACCCCTCGGAGGGGAATAGGGCACTCGACGCCTATCATCTCGGTCGAGTCTGTCGCCATATTGATCTCGCCGATTCTCGGGCCCTTCGCGCCGCGGAGGCGATCTGGGGCTGTGAGCCGACTGAACCGTATTCACAGTGACGGATCGACTGTGAATTCTGTTGTGCGACTGAGACACGGCTGAATTCTGATCTCCTGCTGCCCGGAGCAGATCCCTGATCTGCAGCAAACCTCTGCCAGCTTCCGACTGCGAAGGCTGGATGGACTCTGCTATACGGGTCGCAGCTGCTAAATTCTGAATTGGGGTTCGATATACCTGAGTCGGCGGGAAGAGTTGACGTTGACTGGTGTCGGGAACTCGTTGCCGCGCGCGCTCGTCGAGTGCTCGCTGAAGGTTCTCCAGTCGAGTGCGCTCGGCCAAATTGGCCAGGCGCGCCTCCTCCAAGGCACGAGCCTCGGGGGTTTCTCCTGCGATGGGAATACGCAGGGGATCCTCGTTCCTGCGGCGAAGTTCCTCTCTTTGCAGAGAGTCGAGTGGCTCGGGTTGGTACTCTTCGTAGCCTCGCGTAGGGTCGCCGCTGTCATGTGCTCCACCACCACGGGCGAAGCCAGGGGGACTGTGGGGCCCTTCGACCATCAAGATTTCCGCCGCTGGATCACTGCTACCGCACTCGGATGCAGTCTCTACGGAGCCAGTCGACAGGTCGAACAAGCCATAGAGAGGTTCGTCGGGCTCGATTGCCGCAACTTGGGTGGTGGCCGATTGGCGAGCCACCGCGTGCCTCACCCATCGCTGAAGCCTCGACCGGCCCGAGCGCTTGCGCTGGCGGGAGACCGGGAGGGTGGACGATGGAGGAGCCGACCGATACTGGGTCGACGGTTGCCGCAGCAGAACGCCGCGGACACATGCGCGAAAATGCGTCGCACCGCGGACGGGGAGCGCATCTACGTCGAGTGGAGCCTCCTGGAGCCATGCGGAGTCGTCGGCGATGAAGGTGAGAGTGCCGAGACGGATCTCTTGACCCTCGACCAAAACTCCAGCAGACACCATGATGAGAGTACTCGGAAGAATCGCAACTTCTCCACAAAATCGCTAAAACACCTGCCCCACGGTGGGCGCCAACTGTCGTGGTTCTAAGCCTGACAGTAGAGTGGGGGGTAGGTATGGAGAGGCAAGGTCCTAGCTATGGAGAGGTTGTAAGCACAAAGGATGTACGAGTTCAGGCCCTTCTCGGAAGAAGTAACAGCCCTACGTCTCGGAGCCCGGAGGCGGTCGAGTGGATTATGAGTATATGAGCTACAAGGTGCCGAACCCTTCTGCCTGTGGAGGGGGGTGGCTTATATAGAGTGCGCCAGGACCCCAGCCAGCCCACGTAGGAGAGGGTTTAAGGTGAGTTAAGTCTGGGGCGTTACTGGTAACGCCCCACATAAAGTGCCTTTACTATTATAAAGTCTACTTGATTACAGGCTGTTGCAGTGCAGAGTGCCTCTTGACCTCCTGGTGGTCGAGTGAGTCTTCGTGGTCGAGTCCTTCAGACCAGTCGAGTGAGTCCTCATTGGTCGACTGGAAGGCGACCTCTTCTAAGGATGTCTTGGGGTAAGTTACTTGGATCAGGTCCATGACCCTACCCTAGGTACATAACCCCATCACTAACACATCTTGTCTCCAGGACCAATTACCTGTATCGATAAGCTCAGAGACTCGCTCAATGCTGGTGTGAGCTCGTCTCAAGATCGAGACCATGGAGATGGTGCCCGGTATCCATTTTTGGTTCCACACAGAAATATTAGTGCCATCTCCCACCCGTGCGATCAGCCCTGCACTTAGAGCCTTTCATCCTGCAATGATCGCCTTCCAAGTAGCCGAAGCCGTCTTCAGAACGGACGCTTGCATGAAATCTACATCCGGGAAGTATCGCCCTTTCAAAACTCTTGCACACAAGGAGTCGGGCGTAGTCATGAACCGCCACCCATGTTTGCCTAGCATAGCAAGATTGAACAAGTGTAGGTCTCTAAAACCCATTCCACCCATGCACTTTGGTTTTGTCATCTCCTTCCATGACAACCAATGCATCTATTTCTTATGAAGAGAACTGCTCCAAAAAAATTCACCATAGGAGAGGTCAAACTCTTGTTTACCTTTTTTGTGAACAAAAACGTGCTCATCGGGTAGGTTGGAATAGCTTGAGCTGTGGACTTAATAAGGGTTTCACGCCCAGCGCATGCAAGCAGCTTTTCCGACCACCCTTGCATATGGCCACGAGATCTTTCGCTAATATGATCGAAATTTTCACCCGTTATGCGACCCACAGCCGTTGGTAGCCCTAAATATTTCTCATTGAACGCTTCCACTTGGATATTCAACGCTGTTCTCATTCCTTGCTTCACCTGGTCAGGAGTATTTGTGCTGAAGAAGATGGAGCTCTTGTCCCGATTTACTCGTTGTCCAGAAGCATCTCCGTAAATTCTTAAGATATCATTAAGTCTGAGGGCACTCTGATCTTTTGCATGAATAAAAATGAGATTGTCGTCTACAAATAGAAAATGAGAGACCCACGGTGATCTATAACTTATTCTCAGACCTCTGTCTATAATTCCCCCGTTGTAGAATTTCAGCAAGGAGGAAAAACCTTCCGCACATATAAGAAACAGATATGGCAACGCTGGATCACCTTGACGAAGTCCTCTCGAGGGGGTGAAGAACGGCAGGAGCTCGCCATTAACTCGAACCGAAAAGCGAACTGAAGATACACATTTCATGATCAACCTGATGAAGACAATGCTGAACCCCAGTTTGGATAGAATTGCTTCAAGGTAGTGCCACTCGACACGGTCATAAGCTTTCATCATATCTAGCTTTTCCGTGCAAGAAAAATTGTTCCCTTTTTTCCTCCTCCCAATTGTGTGCACACTCTCATATGCCACAAGCACATTATCAGTGATGAGGCATCCCGGTACAAAAGCACTTTGTTCTTCACTGATAACCTCATCCATTAAGCATCTCAAACGGTTTGTAATTGCTTTGCTCGCAATCTTATACAAGACAGGACATAATGGTATTGGACGGTACTGAGAAATGGACTGGGGGTATTTTACCTTTGGGATTATAGTAATGGAGGTATCATTAAGGCCCGGCGCCAACTCCCCGCCATTTAGAAAATCCAGAACTGCATTAGTGATGTCTCTGCCAAGAAGATCCCAATGCCGCTGATAAAACCCCGCCGTGAACCCATCTACACCAGGGGCTTTCGAAGCAGCCATCTAGAATAGCGCAGTTTTGACCTCCTCCGCAGTGTAGGGTTTAGTGAGCTCCGACTTTATAATTCTGTAATTTTTGTTGGAACATGAGCTAGTAACTCGCCTGGATCATGGAACCTGTCGGACTGGTACAAGTTTTTGTAGAACTGTTGCACTTCCTCCTTGTCCTTGTTCTCGTCCATACAAACCGTTCCATCAGAACGTCTGAGTCCTTGGATTCTGTTCATCCTCTTCTATTGCCTGGCTTGGGCCTGAAAGTAGCTTGTATTTCGATCTCCCTCTCTTAGCCAAGGCACACGTGACCGCTGCCGGTACCACACTTCTTCCAAATGCAGTGCCTCCTTTAACTTTTTGACTGTACTTTGTTCCTCCTCTGATGGGCCACGGGCAATGGACAAGGACTGAAGCCGATCAAGTTTCTTTTGGAGTTGTCTGACCCGTCTTGTCAAACACCCAAACTCTCTCGATCCCCAAGGTTCCAGAGTTGATTGCAAATAAGCTAGTGCAGAGACAATACCTTGTAGCCCTGGGCCATGTTGGATTCCTCTCAAAGTATCAGAAACTAGCCGATCATAATCCGAATGAGTTTGCCATATATTTTCATACCTGAACTGTTTCTTGGCCCTAGATCATGTCTCGAACTTCTCTTTTATTTCTGCAACAACAAAACAGTGATCGGACTCCACCGAGGACAGATGCCGAACCCTGATATACTGAAACTGTTGCCGAAAACTTTCATTAGCAAAGGCTCGATCCAGCCTTGCTTTTACATTATCCACTCCAGACTGGCGCTTATCCCATGTGTAGGCTGTACCTGACCAACCTAAGTCCTGTAGTGAGACCATCAATCACCTCTCTAAAAGCTCGCATTTGTCGCTCCGGCCGAACAGTCCGGCTAAAATGTTCAGTGGAGTATAAGGTCTCGTTAAAATCCCACATGCATAGCCATGCATCATGAGGGATAGAATGGTGCGAGCGTAAGAACCTCCAACTATGGTGCCTCTCTTCTGCTCGCGGTGCACCATAAAACCCCATGAACCTCCAAGGTGGAGAGTTCAATAGTTTTTTAGTAACCATCACATCGATATGTCGTTGACCAGTTCTTTAGTTCAACTGACACATAACGGGACCAAAATAGACCAATGCCGCCGCTTAGACCTGCACTGTCTACGGCAAAGCAGCCAGCAAAACCCAAAGTGCTCTGCAAATCTTCTACTCTTTTAGCTCTAATCTTTGTTTCCATGACAAAAAGAAGAGCGGGCCCTTCCAACTTCACAATGCTGCGAAGTTCCTGAACTGCCCCGGAGTTCCCAAGCCCCCGGCGGTTCCAGCCGATGCAACTCATTGGGGCTGGCAGGACCGCGGCGTGTTCTCTGCCAAGTTATCAGGTGTAGGTTTCTTTTTCTTTACTTCCCTAACGAAGTCCTCTCCTTCTACACGGCTTGTTGAGGCTGCATCCATTCTAACTAGAGTATTTCCATCAACACCGGAATCTGCACCTCCATCGGTGAGCAGCAGTGTGGTTTTAGCCATCGGCTTATAGACTTGATTCGGCGCATCCTTTCGTTTCTGCTGCTACCTGTTCTTCACTGAGGAATTCACCTCCTCCCCCTTATCTCTCTTGTTGCTAGAATTCCTTGTCTCCTGCTTGCTGTTGGCCCCAGCCTGATTTCTA
Organism: Triticum aestivum; assembly: GCF_018294505.1. Taxonomy (NCBI): domain Eukaryota; kingdom Viridiplantae; phylum Streptophyta; class Magnoliopsida; order Poales; family Poaceae; genus Triticum; species Triticum aestivum. The sequence continues at coordinate 800,131,085 of NC_057801.1, read as the reverse complement.
TAAGAGGTTTCTGACGACGCCTGCTTGCGATAGTCCTGTGGTGCCTGCAGCTTATATCCAAAAGGGAGCTCACCCTTCTCATCTCGCGATCCCGGTGTTGGGCAGTACGGATCCGAGTGTCCCAATCTTCCGCATGAGAAACAAAAATATGGGACTTGCTCATATTGTATGTCATACATATCCACTTGCTTTCTCCTGGCGAAATCAATGAGGATCCACCTCCTCAAAGGTTTCGTGACATCGATGGTAATCCGAGCACGCAGAAAACCACCGGTGTGGTCAAAGCTAATTAACTGGGCGTGTTTGTCCATCTTCTTTGCAATCGGCGCCCACCACGATTCATCCGTAGATTGTAGGGAAGATTCACAACCCTAACCCAGACTTGGATCTTGTCGAATTTAACCTCGTCCGGTCTCATATATTCCTCAAATTCAGCGAGCACCACAGCATGCTTATTGATGTGCCATGGCGATCCACCCCACACACGATCCTGATCACGTTGGGTTTCAATTTCAGCCACAAAAGTGTTAAAGCCCATCGATCTGAACTTCAATCCCCTTGGGTTACCCCAGGCCGGCCTCAATGCGGTGGTGATGGTTTGTATATGGAATAGGTTGCGGCGGAGAATCTTGCCAGCCACCAACCATCTAGCCGGAGCTCCATCGACGCGGTCATCGATTACCAAGGGAGTAGCCTATTCCTCTGAGATATCGAGTTTTCCTAGGGCTTCCTCCAACTTCTTCCTTGCCGCGCGCGCCTCCTGGGCCGCGCCCTCCCTCCCTCCACTCGCACCGGGAGCAGCCATCATGCAGTGGACAGGAACTCACCAGCGTCGACTAATCTCCGGGCGAGATCGAGTTCCACGGTCAAAACCATAATCGCCGCCAGCCGCCGCCAGAGGGTTTTAGGGTTTTGGGGAAAACAAAATATATTGAACCTTCAAACTAAAGATTTATGGTTAAAAGTTTACTCTACCCAATGCAGTGCCTCTCATCTCATTTTGTTCCTCGGCGACATCCTCTCCTCTGCTTGCTTGGAGCCGGCTCATATCCACCGCACACAGCACATCGGACGGCTCTTCTCTGCCCAATACTAGTACTTGTTGCTTCTTCTACCGAGGAAGCATTTTCCACCATACTCTGCATCAACGTAAGCAACACCACTCTGCCATAAGGTCCTGAATATGCTCAAACAAACACAAAAATAACCCAAAGCGCGCTCCAGAGCATGAGTAAGAAAAAAATGGCTATCCCCAGCTTTCATGTCGAAAGTTTATAACGAGTTTCATGATTCCAGTCCTTTGCCGTTGTATCATTGGCTTCAGACAACCTCCTCTGCATAGTTCCATTCTGTCAGAAATGATGATACTGAGCACCCTGTGGCTACTGTACGACGTGTGCCCAGCGGTACAGAATGGAGGGGCTGATCATGGTGTTTCACTCACATAGCCAGGGACGGGAGCGTCACGTCGGGACCACAGATGGTGACCAGCTTCGGGTTGTCCGAAAGGCGCAGCTGTTCCAAGCAAGGAAATGTACCATAAGATTCAATTGAACTTTCTTGATCCATGCTCATTATTTCACTGCAGTGCCCTGTCCTTGGATATGCTTCCTTCATAATGTTGCAGAAACGTGCCTTGCTCAAGGCAAGTCTGCTACTGTAAGCCCTCCGTACTGAGCTCATCCTTGGTCCTTTCATCGTGCTTGGTCGTAGGTTGCTCCAATACACAAGAAAACATAGAAAACTAATAAAAACCATAAAATATAAAAACACAAAAGTGCATTTCGAAAAGTGCAAAAACCGGTAATCATGCATAATAGATACATATTTGGTTCACTAGGACATAATATATAAAGAGAATATGGAAAAAAATGAGCTCTAAAAATGCTTAAAATATAGATCCATCACCAGCCCATCCCCTAAAAAGTAATCCTTCAAAAGAATCTTTTGTTGTTTTTTCCAAAAGATATTGCATACAAACACCATTTGAACGTATTTTTTTAACAACATATTAAGTTAAAACTTAAGAATTCAAATACATATCAAAACGTAATGTTTTCAAACACAATCCAAATAACAATCTAAAACCCCAAGTTTGGTTTGGTTTGGCGTGTGAGGTGTTAAGTCCTCAATGTGTGAAAAATCATGGAAGATTTTTGTAGGTGCTAAGGTTGAGTTTAGAATGTCTTTTGAAGAGTAAAATGTGTACATGTTGCTACAGTGGCTCAATTCTCAGCCATTGATTATCAATCATTCATACCATAGCTGGCACATGCAAGCACCTATACAGTGGCTCCAAATTTTAGAATGTGTGTAGGTGTTGCTACGTGTGGGCACATGGACTCGAGCTATTCCGAACCTTTATAAGATAACAAGTTATCTCTCTAATTAGTTATCGAGTCCACTTTGAGCACTCTTCCCGGTCTTCTTTTCATTCTCGTGACACCAACCCCTGCATATGGCACCTCCACCGTCACTATTTCCGCTCTTTGCTGTGTTCTCTTTTTCAACAGTGCCTCTGTGCCGGTCACTGTGAGTGGGAAGACGGAAACACTATCGGTGAGTGCCGGAGGAGTCTCCGCGCATATGCCTCTGGTTATGCGAGGGGAAGTTGTCGCCTGCACAGAGTCACACAATTGCCACAAAGCTATGAAGGATGGCGAAAGCACAGAAGGTGCATCAGAGCTTGTCCTAGCATGGCAGCTGCAACTTTCACTGCGTACATTAAGTACTGGTGCAACCACGAGAAGCAAATGCAGAGGTGTCTAAGAACATGGTCGCACAGGTGTCAGATTCATGCAGTGGGCATAAACGCTTACCATTTATTTATACTAAACATTTTTATTTCTTTGTAAAGCTGTTCTACATGTGACCTTAAACATTGTAGTTCTCTATTTTACTTAGCACCTATGTAATGATACAACTAAATATTAAGATACATATTCTTGTTATACAATTTTGACATATGTTATGGAAAATACAATTTTGCTAAATTTGAAGCATATATATTACAACGAGTTTGACATACTTATTTTTTCCTTTTTCAAACTCTGCCTCTTTTTTCATATAACCAAGGGAAACCAAAGTATTCTAGATCAGAGAAAAAGGGGAAATGATCAAATTATAAGTCTTACGAATTAAAATATGCAACTTAGACGATTGTAGATATATGATGGCAACGTATCGGGTGAAAACGCTTGTTCAGTGAAAATCTGAAAACTTTCCCTCTTAACCATTAGATCTAAAATGAACGGATAATATGAGAGGTGGGATCCCCCTTAGCCACTTGAACGTGCACTAGTGCAGAACCGGGCAATAGCACCGGTTCGTAAGGCCTTCTAGTGCCGGTTCCACAACCGGCACTAAAGTGTGGTCACTAAAGCCCCCCCCCCCCCCTTTAGTACCGGTTCAGCACGAACCGGTGCTAAAGGGCAACCACGTGGCACGAGTCAGCTCCGGGGGCCTGGAGCCCTTTAGTACCGGTTGGTAAGACCAACCGGTACTATAAGGTTGGGAGGGTTTTAGTTTTATGATTTCTTTTTCATTTAATTTTGTGTTTCCATTTTAATTCTTTTTTGTTTGCTGGTATTTTACGATACTACACATTGTACACGTTATGCATATATATATAAATAGAATTTCTAGTAGAACCAATCATGCATATATATATCATCAATGTCTCACAAACCATCATATTAATTAATTCACACATACACACATGTATAGCTATATACAATTTCTCCTACATATGCATTGCCTTCGGAGCCAATGGCATTATAGCCTAATTGGTGCCTTCGGAGCACGATGACAATTGGAAGTGGTTTTTATGGGGGCGGTAGCGGGTAATAGTATTCTCCCTTCGGATTTATGACCTGGTCGAGCAAAAATCCCGCTATTTCCTCTTGAAGTGCTTCTACGCGCTCCGTTTCTAGGAGCTTCGCCCGCACCTCTCTCAACTGTTAAGAAGGAGATCAATATGCATGTGTATTAGTTGTGTGACTAGATATCGATAATGGTGTACAAATTGTGAATAGTGTTTTGACAAGCGTACCCATTCCTGTCTTTGAGATCTGCTCCTTTCGAACGCCATCATGCGAATGTTCTCGCAAACACAGAATGCACACAGATTAGTCCCCTGCGCCTGCTTCAGGGCCTTTACGAGAATGGAATTTGATCAGATAATAATTAATCAAGCATGATAATTAAAGAGATGGCAGCTAGCTAGCTAGCTAGTACTACTTAATTACTTACCTTGGGTCTTCCCCATTTAAGCTTTTCTTTCCATTCGCCGTCCGTGACCCTGATGAACCTTGCCCAAGCCCTGCCCGCCGAAAAAGAAAATGAATAAAGGGGTTATTAAATAGTTCATATCATGAAATGACGAACTAAATAGGCCGAGATATATAGTTAATAATGATTGAAATTACCTGTTGACTATCCCAAACAAGATGTTATAGTCAGTTTTTTCTTTGAGTAGTGAGTCCAGTATTTTAACTGTTCCGGGATCAACTTTAATGATACACAAGACCCAGTGATAGCTGCATGCACACACGTTTGCATGTCTAAATTAAGCGGGCATATGTAAGCAAAAACATGTCGCTAGCTAGTAGGCAAAAACAGAGAATTTGTAGTATAAGACAGTGTGACTCACTGGAAGTTGTAAGCAAGTAGTATATCTTCATTGTATTTGAGGCGCTTCAAGAACTCTAGCATGTTGTCCTCTACGGCCTTTCGATGACGTTCATCTAATTTCCATGTGTATTCATTAACGGTGTTTGGGTCAATGAACCCAATGCCATAGCGTCCACCTTTTCTCATTTCATACATCTTCATCCTGCATATAATACCACAGAAAAGAATATAGTGAGGATAATTACAGGTAATGATTGATCAAAAGGATCACTACAGCTAGCTTGAGACTTAAATTACAGAAAGAAATCACTTACAGACAATAGCAACTGACGATAGATTTGTCGAGTGCGTCTTGATTGTATAACTGAAACAGTTCAGAATACTCAACGGACACAGCTTTCTCATGGTAGTAATGATCCTCCTTGACATTCACCATGAGGGACAATCGATCGGAAATCTTGGTAGTGTCCATGTACCATTGATGCAATTCATACATTCTCGTTGGGAGGTTCTTGACCTTGTCTGGCTCGACCAAAGGTTGGCCCCGGACATATTTCCGTTTTATTTCATCCTCTCTAAGCACAGGCATGGGCTCGATCTCGAGGAGTTGTCCAACAGTGATTTTGAGAACTTCAGCCTGCATTATATGCTCCTCGTTATTACCACATTGCCCACCTCAGGAACGTAAACTGTTTGCCCACAATAATATTGGGCGCGCGTACTGTCACGTGTTGTTGGCACAACAAGCGAGGGGATCGATTGCGCCGCCTGTTCTCCCAGCTGGGGAATGGTTTTCCCGCATTTTTTGACAGCTGCTTCTTGTTTGCTCGATCCCGAGCTCGCCTCCTTACGTACACATGCTCGATTTAACTTCCTGATGTGGCGCTCATAGTCTGTGTCAACAGGCTTGGGAGCTGGTGGTTGAGCCATACGAATGAAGTGGTCAATCGTTTCCTCAGGCACTTTCTTCCTTGGCGGCGTTGGCGGTTTCGGTGCAAAATGGGCTTCCACCTCGGACTTTGATATGGCTGCGATTTCCTCCTCGGACCTGTCATAAGCCCTCTGCGGAAGAGGCGTGAGGCTTGGACCATATTTAGATCGCTTGCCTCCGCCTGTACTTCCTGTACTACCTCGACTCGTACCGCTACGCACCATAGCTGCGGGGTGTCTCTTCTGTGATTGCTGAGGCGGCGGAGACGGCTGACGGGGCTGAGTTGGACGAGGAGGAGTGGCCGCCTGAAGCTGTGCCGGACTTGGAGGAGGAGTGGCCTGAGGTTGTGCCAGACTTGGAGGAGGAGTGGATGTCTGACGCTGTGCAGACTTGGAGGAGGAGGAGTGGCCTGACACTTTGCCGGACTTGGAGGAGGAGTGGCCTAACACTTTGCCGGACTTGGTGGACTTGCAGGAGCGGGAGACTGTTGACTCGGTGGCGGTGTCGGTGGCCTTCGAATGATGATGCAATCATTTTTCCATAGGATGATACAATGTTTGGCGTATCGGAGAAAGCGCTCGTCGTCACCTCCAGGATAGTCAAGCTCTAGCTCCGAATATGGGTCCACCACCTCATCAACCAAGACACGAGCATAGCCCGCTGGAATCGGGTTGCAATGGAAGGTTGCCTCGGGGGGATTTGTAAAAGCAATGGTGTCCGCCACCTTCATGGATATGTTCTTCATTTTGACGTGTAGCTCGCAGCTAGTGTTCTCCGTGATGTCATCCACGGGGTATCTACCCAGCATTGCGTCGTCCGGGGCGGAACCCACGCTGCTTCTCGGCATGGATGGGGCGGTGCTATCCAATGCTGGATCATTCGCTAGCTGCTGCAGCTGCTGAGACCCCCTTTGCTGGGTAAGTGAGTCGATCTGCTCCTGCTGCCGCTGGAATTTGACTACCAACTCCGCTTGACTTGCTTCTAGGCCTTGAAGGCGTTCATAGTCCCGCTTCCTCTGCTCCTCCTCCATCTTCCTCTTCTTCTCCTCCGCAATCTTCTTTCTCGCACAGGTTCTGTAGTCGTTGTTCCAGTCTGAGAACCCCTTATACCACGGAATAGCGCCCTTGCCTCGTGTTCTTCCCGGGTGTTTAGGATTTCCCAAGGCACGCGTAAGCTCGTAGTTCTCTCTGTTGGGCTGGAACACCCCCGATCGTGCCTCTTCTATTGCAACAAGTATCGCATCGTCGGCTCCCTTCAGACTTGCCCTCGTCGAAACATTGCCTGTCTTCGGGTCCAACTCCCCCCCATGCGCATAGAACCAAGTCCTGACCCTGGGGGGCCAGCTCTTAGTAACCGGAGTGGCAACTGCATCCTCCATCTCTTTCTCAGACTTATCCCACTTAGGCATTGCCACCGCATAGCCACCTGGCCCCAGCTTATGGAACTTATCCTTTTTTTCGGCATTCTTCTTGTTTATTCTCGACCATTCCTTAGCTAATTCCGAATCCTTGAATTTCACGAAATTGTCCCAATGAGCACGTTGGTTGTCTAGTGTTCCCTCGAATACTGGAGTCTTCCTTCCTCCCTTGACGTACTTGTCCCATTCACGACTCTTGTGGTTCTTGAATGCAACCGCCATCTTCCTAAGAGCAGCGTCCTTGACTTTCTGCACATCTGCTTCTGTGAAATGATCTGGTAGGGTGAAATGTTCCATGAGAGTATCCCAAAGCAGATCTTTTTGATTCTTGTCGACAAAAGTAACATCTGGACGTGGAGCAGCGTCCTCTTTGCCTTTTTGTCTTTTGTCTTTTGCTGGCTCTCTCCATTCTTGAAGGGAGATCGGGAGTTGGTCCTTCACAAGAACTCCGCACTGACGAATGAACTTGTCCGCAATATTCTTAGGCGCTAATGGTTCGCCATTAGGTCTGATTGCCTCGATATTGTACTTTACGTCCTCCTTCAACTTTTTGTTCGGGCCTCGTTTCGTCCTTTTGCCTGAAGATTTGCTCGATCCGGATGGCTGAAAGAACAAAGATCGATTCGTTAATATATCTTCAAGTCATTTAAAACATGTGATGATCACCAGATACCTGCTTATATAAATATATATACCTCGTCAGTCTTTGTTGTTTTAGGATCAACATGTTCTTCGTCATCGTCATAATCGTAGTTCATGACTTCATCAATTCGGTCGTCGCGATCGAATATCATATCACCCCCTCCGGTGTTGTTTAGAAATTCGGAGCCGTCATAATCTTCTTCATTCTGATCATCATTTGGCCCACATATCATATTGAACATGGTCTGTTCTCCCTCTCTGTCGGTATTGTCTGCCATAGCTTTTATTTAACTAATTCAAAAGAAATATAAAACAATTTAGTATTCAAATTACATCATCTCGAATAATAGATATAATCCCGAATACTTTGTCTAGAATAATAGATATAATCTCGAATACATCGTCTCGAATAATATATAATATTGAATAGTACATCACTGGCTAGCTAATTAAAGATCAAATACTATAGAAGAATCTAGGACACTCGCGGTTCCTGCGGCGCGGGCGGTGGACACCCAAAGAGAAGGAACCCTCACAGGATCATAGCTGAAGTGAGATCCCCGAAGATACTGCCAGGTATTGGAGAACCTGCCGCCCTCTAACGCAACCATGTAGCGATGGACGTGCTCGTCCTCCTCCCTGACACGGCGACGTACCACCTCCGGCGGGGCCGGGTCCCTCCGCACCGAAACTGGCCCACGCGAACGCCACCAAATGAGATCAGGGTTGACGACGGGACCCGGGGCCGGGTTCCTCATCAAGCGGCGCGCCCCTCCAGGCAGAACCTCCCAGTGCCAGCCCGGCGGAGCCCAGTCCCGGACATGGGTCGGCTGGACGTCGTCGCGGACGGGTCGACGGCGAGGATGCGGGCCGGGCATCGTCGAGAACAAATACTAGCTATATGCCCGCAAAAAGTAACATTTTTTTAATGATTGGATTTTGATAACTAAAATTTCTAACATTTCTATATAACACTAATTATGCTAATCTAAATAATCTAAATAACACTAAAATTTCTAACATTTCTATATAACACTAATTTCTAACATTTCTATATAACACTAATTTCTAACTGATTAAACACTAATTATATCCATACAAAATACATGTGTGTCTGTACTAATTAAACACTAATTATCTAAACTAACTAAACATACAAAATAATAATCTAAATAATCTAAACTAATTAAAGACTAATTATCTAAACTAATTAAACATGCTTGTGTGTGTGTACGGGCTCGGGGAGGGCTCACAGCGGGCGAGGCAACGGCGAGGTGACGGCCGGGGCGGCGACGGCGGGGACGGGGACGGCGCGACGGGGACGGGGACGGCGCGACGGGGACGGGCCCGGGGCGGCGACGGAGACGAGGGCGGCGACGGGGACGGGGGCGGCGACGGGGACGGGGGCGGCGACGGAGACGAGCGGCGACGGAGACGGAAACAAAGGAACAAACAGAGAGGAAAACTGAAATTTTCGTAGCCGTTGTATATATAGAAGGCACCTTTAGTACCGGTTGGATCCACCAACCGGTACTAAAGGCCTGTTTTGGCCAGGCCAAGCAGCCGGAAGCGACCCCCTTTAGTACCGGGTGGTGGCACAAACCGGTACTAAAGGCCCCCCCTTTAGTACCGGTTTGTGCCACGACCTGGTACTAAAGGGGGTGCGCTGGCGCAGGTGCGGTGCGACAAGTTTAGTCCCACCTCACTAGCCGAGGGGCGACCGCACTGGTTTACAAACCCCCGTGCGGTCGCTCTCTCGAGCTCCTCTACAAAGCAGGCTTACTGGGCCTACGTGTTCTTTGCAGCCCTGTAGGCCCACTTGGCCTTTGCGGGCCTGCATCCTGGCCCAACGACAGGTTGGGTTTCTAGTCGTATGCAGGCCGCTCTAGCCTAGTAGGCGGGCTTTTTTTTTGCTTTATTTATTTTTGTGTATTTAGAGTTTCTTTGTGAACATTTTTGTTTTAGGTACAAAAAATTACAAACTTTTTGTTAGGGCTTTTTTTTATTATTTTTTGCTTTATTTATTTTTGTGTTGTTTTTTTGTGTATTTAGAGTTTCTTTGTGAACATTTTTGTTTTAGGTACAAAAAATTACAAACTTTCTGTTAGTGCCCGTAGTTTTCAAATTTGAATAGTTTAAATTTTGAATTATTTGAAATTAGTGTGAATCACTAGTTTGTGAATAACTTAACTTTAAAAATCAGTAAAGGCATGAAAGAATTTGTTTGCACATAAAATTTCTTCGCGTTTCAAATGCCAAAACACATAACTACCCTAACTATTACAGAGATTCCCCTCTCGGTGCGAAACACAGAAGAAAGTGATGATAGCTAGTGAAGCCGATCACATCCCAGATCTTAGGGTGTGAAACTTTTTCTTCGCGTGTGTCCCTTTGCGCCGTAACCATGGAAAATCTTCATCATTTAACGGGATGCTCGGGTCAATATTCACTGTGAATGGAGCAATTTCATCAAACTTTTCATAATCTTCTGACTTGTCTGTCTTGTCATCCACTCCCACGATGTTTCTCTTCCCAGAAAGAACTATGTGCCGCTTTGGCTCATCGTATGATGCATTCGCTTCCTTATCTTTTCTTTTTCTTGGCTTGGTAGACATGTCCTTCACATAGAAAACCTGTGCCACATCATTCGCTAGGACGAATGGTTCGTCTGCATACGCAAGATTGTTGAGATCCACTGTTGTCATTCCGTACTGTGGGTCTTCCGTTACCCCGCCTCGTGTCATATTGACCCATTTGCACCGAAACAAAGGGACCTTTAAATCACGTCGATAGTCAAGTTCCCATATGTCCTGTATATAACCATAATATGTTTCCTTTCCCATCTTGGTTTCTGCATCAAAGCGGACACCACTGTTTTGGTTGGTGCTCTTCTTATCTTGGGCGATCGTGTAAAATGTATTACCATTTATCTCGTACCCTTTGAAAGTCATTATATTCGAAGATGGTAACTGGGAAAGCAAGTATAGGTCATCTTCAATAGAGGTGTCATGCATGGTACGTGTCTGCAACCAGCTGGCAAAACTCCTGGTTTGTTCACGTGTAATCCAGTCATCAGACCGCTCCGGGTGTTTGGAGCGTAGCAAATTCTTGTGTTCATCCATATACGGAGCCACCAAGGCGGAATTCTGTAGAACTGTGTAGTGTGCTTCAGTGAGAGAATGTCCGTCCATACATATTATTTGTTCCCCTCCTAGCGTGCCTTCTCCATCCAGTCTGCCCTTATGCCGCGATTCAGGAACACCAATCGGCTTAAGGTCAGGAATAAAGTCAATACAAAACTCAATGACCTCCTCATTTTGATGGCCCTTGGAGATGCTTCCTTCTGGCCTAGCACGGTTATGAACATATTTCTTTAAGACTCCCATGAACCTCTCAAAGGGGAACATATTGTGTAGAAATACAGGACCCAAAACGTTAATCTCTTCGCACAGGTGAACTAGGACGTGTGTCACGATGTTGAAGAAGGATGGTGGGAACACCAACTCGAAACTGACAAGACATTGCACCAAATCATTCTGTAACCTTGGTATGATTTCTGGATCGATTACCTTCTGAGAGATTGCATTGAGAAATGCACATAGCTTCACAATGGCTAATCGAACGTTTTCCGGTAGAAGCCCCCTCAATGCAACCGGAAGCAGTTGCGTCATAATCACGTGGCAGTCATGAGACTTTAAGTTCTGGAACTTTTTCTCTGCCATGTTTATTATTCCTTTTATATTCGATGAGAAGCCAGACGGTACCTTAATACTGAGCAGCATTGAAAGAAGATTTCCTTCTCTTCTTTGGTAAGAGAGTAGCTTGCATGACCCTGATATATGCCGTCTTCTCCGTGCATACGTTGCTGGTCCTCCCGTGCCTCAGGTGTATCTTTTGTCTTCCCATACACGCTCAAGAAGCCAAGCAGGGTCACGCAAAGATTCTTCGTCACGTGCATCACATCGATTGCGGAGCGGACCTCTAGGTCTTTCCAATATGGCAGGTTCCAAAATATAGATTTCTCCTTCCACATGGGTGCGCGTCCGTCAGCGTCCTTTGGAACAGGTTGTCCGCCAGGACCCTTTCCAAATATCACCTTCAAATCCTTGACCATATCATGTACATCAGCACCAGTACGGTGGCGAGGCTTCGTCCGGTGATCCGCCTCACCTTTGAAATGCTTGCCTTTCTTTCTTATAGGATGCCTGCTCGGAAGAAATCGACGATGTCCCAGGTACACATTCTTCTTACAACTATTCAAATATATATTGTCAGTGTCATCCAAACAGTGCGTGCATCCGTGGTATCCCTTGTTTGTCTGTCCTGAAAGGTTACTGAGAGCAGGCCAATCATTGATGGTCACGAACAGCAATGCCTTTAGGTCAAATTCTTCCTGTTTGTGCTCATCCCATGCACGTACACCTGTTCCATTCCACAGTTGTAAGAGTTCTTCAACTAATGACCTTAGGTACACATCAATGTCGTTGCCGGGTTGTTTAGGGCCTTGGATGAGCGCTGGCATCATAATGAACTTCCACTTCATGCACAACCAAGGAGGAAGGTTATACAAACATAGAGTCACAGGCCAGGTGCTATGGTTGCTGCTCTGCTCCCCAAAAGGATTAATGCCATCTGCGCTTAGACCAAACCATACGCTCCTTGCGTCATCTGCAAACTCCTTCCCGTACTTTCTTTCGATTTATCTCCACTGCGACCCGTCAGCGGGTTCTCAACTTTCCGTCTTTCTTACGGTCTTCTCTGTGCCATCGCATCGCCTTGGCATGCTCTTTGTTTTGGAACAAACGTTTCAACCGTGGTATTATAGGAGAATACCACATCACCTTGGCAGGAATCTTCTTCCTGGGGCGCTCGCCCTCGACATCACCATGCTCATCGCGGCTGATCTTATAGCGCAATGCACCACATACCGGGCAAGCGTTCAAATCCTCGTACTCACCGCGGTAGAGGATGCAATCATTAGGGCATGCATGTATCTTCTGCACCTCTAACCCTAGAGGGCAGACAACCTTCTTTGCTTCGTACGTACTCTCGGGCAATTCGTTGTCCTTTGGAAGCATATCCTTTATCATTACCAGCAACTTTCCAAATCCCTTGTCAGATACACCATTCTCTGCCTTCCATTGTAGCAATTCTAGTGTGCTGCCCAGCCTTTTCTTGTCACCTACGCAATTCAGGTACAACAATTTTTTGTGATCCTCTAACATGCGCTGCAACTTCTTCTTCTCCAAATCACTTGCGCAGTTTCTCGTTGCATCGGCAATGGCCCGGCCTAGATCATCAACGGGCTCATCTGATGCCTCTTCTTCAGCTTCTTCCCGCATTGCCGGCTCAGCTTCTTTCCGCATTACCGGCTCAGCTTCTTCCCCCATTGTTGTATCATCGTATTCAGGGAACCCTTGGCCAGGATAGCTGTCGTCGTCCTCTTCTTCTTCATTGTCTTCCATCATAACCCCTCTTTCTCCGTGCTTGGTCCAAACATTATAGTGGGGCATGAAACCGGACTCAAACAGGTGGACGTGAATGGTTCTTGACGTAGAGTAATTGCGACCATTCTTACAGCCAGCACATGGACAAGGCATAAAACCATCCGCCCGCTTGTTTGCCTCAGCCGCAAGCAGAAAAGTATGTACGCCCTCAACGAACTTGGGAGAGCATCGGTCATTGTACATCCATTGCCGGCTCATCTTCATTACACAACACCGAATAGACCAAATTAATACAAGTTCATACATAAAGTTCATACAACACTTAAATGCAACAAACAAATAACTCTCTAGCTAAAGCATTTAAATGCAACAACAAATGCGATCTAGATTGCAACTAAGGTAACAATTGATCCAAAAGCATAATGATACCAAACCTCACTATCGATGGCATATTTTCTAATCTTTCTAATCTTCGACGACATCGGCAACATGCAACTCCAATTCCATCTTCTCCCCCTCAATTCTTTTCAATTTTTCTTTCAAGTACTCGTTTTCTCTTTCAACTAAATTTAACCTCTCGACAATAGGGTCGGTTGGAATTTCCGGTTCACATACCTCCTAGATAAAAATATCTATGTCAACTTGATGGGCATAATTTGTCATAAACACGAAATGCAACAAATAGTTTTAAAAGAGAATATACCACATCCGAATCATAACAAGGACGAGGGCCGACGGGGACGGATATCAAAACCATGGCACTATGTATAACAAAGAACGTACGGGTAAGATAATTATTATACGAGTAACTATATATCCAAATCACACAAACATCAATTTTTTATATAAAATTTCATGAACAAGAGGCTCACCACAAGGTGGTGCCGGCGACGGGACGAAGGGTTTATATGCAGGAGGACCTATAGTACCGGTTCGTGGCACGAACCGGTACTAAAGGTGCCGGGTGGGGCCCAGACTGGCAACATCCTGCCACCATCCTCATTAGTACCGGTTCGTGGCACGAATCGGTGCTAAAGGTTAGCCACGAACCGGTACTAATGGGAGCGGCCCGGCTAGCCGTTGGAACCGGCACTAATGTATACATTTGTGCCGGCTCTAATACAAACCGGCACTAATGTGCTTCACGTTTGACCCTTTTTCTACTAGTAGTGTTTGACAGAAACCCCCTGCCGCATCTTAATCTCCTTGTACAACTTCATCTCCTACCTCACGCGATCTAATCCCTGTGAAAACAAATCACCGCTGGAGCTCGCCGGAGACCCCGCGCCCGCGTGCCCGCCGGCCTCGCCGCGCGCGTCATCGCCAAGCACGCCGCTGGCGCTGGAGATGGCGCCGGTGACGTTCACGCCGACGAAGCGCACGCCGCGCTGGTCTCCCTGGGCACGCTCTACGCCGGGGCGAAGGCACTGGGCGACGAATTCTTCGTCACCGCCACGCCCGACCACGACGCGATCCTCTGCCCGGCGATCCCCTCCGCCGCGCTCGCGCTGCTGCTCGCTGGCGAGCCGGCCGCGGCGGCGGCCGCCGCCCCTCCGCCTGCCCCGCCGAAGCAGTACTTCCGGTGCGCGGGCCCATACGGGACATCGTGCCGCGGGAACCCGACGTGCGTGACGGACGTGGCCGGCCTGCCGTGCCTGGTGTGCCGGCAGCCGATGATGGTGGAGATGTGGTGGAGCCCCGGCGACGCGCACGGCAAGCTGGCGCAGGCGGCGGCGGCAGGAGCAGGAGGTACGTGAAGGAGGTGGTGAGCTACCTGGTGATGGACGACCTCACGGTGGAGCCCATGCCCACCATCTCCGCCATCATGCTGCTCAAGAAGTTCGGAGCTGTTGGCGCCACCGGAGGCCGTTCATAGGTTCTCCTAGTATGTACAGAAAATCACAGGGATCTCCCCTGTCCAACCCGACGGTCATCAACGGCCGCGAGCGCCGGGTCTCCGGCGAGCTCCGGCGGTGATTTGTTTTCACAGGGACTAGATCGCCTGAGGTAGGAGATGAAGTTGTACAAGGAGATTAAGATGTGGAGGGGGGGGTTTCTGTCAAACACGTTTAAGTGGCTAAGGGGGGTCCCACCTCTCATATTATCCGTTCATTTTAGATCTAATGGTTAAGAGGGAAAGTTTTCAGATTTTCATTGAACAAGCGTTTTCACCCGATACGTTGCCATATATGATTGATGTTTGTGTCTACTAGTTCTCTTAAATATCATGGCTCGTAGTTATGAAGTTGTCTAGGATTTTTAGAATGCATGCTTGTCTAATTTGTGTGGAACTACATAAAATGCGTAATTATCTTCGCACTTAATGCAAAATTCAGAATATGAAAAATATCTACGACTGGTTTGTCCTAAAATTGTTGCATTTGTTTACTAGTTTTTTCATGACCAAATATGCCGTTTGTGTTCTCGGATTAAGCAATCAACTAGTATGCCATGCATCTAATGCACCTACTCTAGTGTTAGCATCATTTAGCTCAACACACATCAAATGTGTATATTTTTCCTTGGTTTGATATGTATGCAAGTCCCTCTTTCAAAAGTCCAAATTTTTGCTACATAAACCCAAGTTTATTCCGACTGCACCCATGACAGTCAGAACATTTGTAATCTTGAACACCTGAAATACATACATTGGTTCAAGTTTACAATGAGCTTCAGAATTTCCAGTCCCTGCTGCATAGTTGGCTCCAGATAGAGCTTCTGAGGTTCAAAATTCTAGTCCTCGTTGCTGCATCGTGGGCTTCAGAGGAGTTTTCGTTGTTTGGAATCTAGTCCTTGCTGTTGCAACAGTGGCTTTAGATAGGCTTCTCTACATTGTTCCGAACAAGACAATATTACGATTGACTCTGCTTCTTCTTATGCATACCATTTTGTTGGATATATGATGATATCAACCACCTTGTACTTATTGTCGGTGTACAAAAGTAGGGGCTCTGCTTTTGACCCCTTTACTTATGCACGGGCAGTCAGAGCCACCTGCCACGGCCACGCATAAGCAGAACTGGAGAGGGAAGCCGGAGAGAAGCCGAAGGCACAAGGAGAACAAAGCAACGACAAGGACCAAGGCCACAAAGGTCGCACGGGCAACGCAGGTTGCCCCTGCAAGGACCCTTGCCGGGGTAGCTCGCCCCACACCAACAGAGTGAGCCACCTTCGAGCCACCAACGCTAAACAAAGGCATTGGGACGGGAATCAGGAGGCACCTCTGTGCTGGCATGCAGATCTTTATGAAGACAAAGAATAGTCAAGATCAAATAAGGATAGGAAGGCAATGATCCTCAGCAAGGCTCTTGCCGAACAAGCCCACGAGACCCCCGGCAAGGTCCTAGCCGGGGACGACGGCGTGCCGCGGCAGGACCCTTGCCGGGCCATCCGGCAAGACCCTCGCCAGGCGCGCCAATAGGGCCACTGCCAGGCCCGCGCCAGCAAGTCTCCACCGCCGCCGTTCACATGCAGCTGCCAGCCCAACCAGCTGGGCAGGCACCTGCGTGGCAGCATGCAGCCCTTCATGGAGGCTCCACCACCGCGCCACCTCAGCTGCCTACATGCCTACATGGCACTGCATGCATCGCTGGCCAGGGCGCGTGTCAAAGCCATGAGGGGCGGCGACGGACGGGACGGGCCTCACCCCCATCCCCGATAAAGTAAAGGACACCTAAGCCCCGCATTTAATGCGCTTTGTCATGTAATACTAGCGATAAGCTCACAATGCTGTAGCACTTTCTACCTCCTGTGTGCCACTTTGGCTGTCCCTTTCACCTATAAAAGGAGGCCCAAGGCGCACGGGAGAAGGATTCGGCTCTTTGGTACCTGGCAACACTCAGAGCTAGTTCGAGAGCTCAGGAACACTAAATACATCCACCAAAGCAGGATCGTAGGGTTTTACACATCTTTGCGGCCCGAACCTGGGTAAATCCCCTTTGTGCTGTCTACTAGTCCCGCTCTTCTCACGATCCCGCGCCCCGCAACCGTAGTAGGGATTCTTGTGATCCCATAGGTGTCGTTTCCCACCGACAACTTTGGCGCACCAGGTATGGGCGCAAATTGTGAGAATCTGGTCTGGTGGTGGGCCTAGCAGTTCATCATCGCCACGGCTCCTTCGGGGAAGGCGTCCAAGAGGGCGGCGATGCCTGTTGGCGCGAAGGACACTGAGGCGGCGACGAGAGAGCTAAGTCATGCTGAACTTTAAGCTTTTATCCTTAAGTATAAGGTTATTATCCTCGACAGTTCTGCCTATGTATGGAAAACCTTTACGCAGAGGGGCCCTCTTGCGATTGGTAACGCCCTTGTTCTGTTTCGAGTCCGCTCAACAGTTCGAGCGGCCGCGTCGAGAGCGGCAGGGTAGCCTTTCGCCATCAGCTACGCTCTCGGCTCTGACTCGAGTCAAGCTCGCTAAATCGAGCGGCCGCGCTGATGGCGGTAAGGTGCTTCGCCCGGAAGCAAGGACACCCGGCAGGCTAATGAGGATCCGTCCTCAAGACGCCGCCCTGGGTTTACGCGCCGACAAGCCTACCCAGTCGACGTGGGGCATACATACAAAGGAAAATCGAACAGGAAATTGGCATGCATAATTTCAGGAGTACTGTAGAGTTATATTACATAAGTTGCCGCTGCGGTTTTAACTAAAGATAGGATTGTCTTGGTCATGAACCTGTAGCGGCGATAAAAACTCAATCCCGGCGCTGTCCCTCCAACCTCTTGATTTTGTCGATGCGGCTGAGGATGGGCTGGATACGCTCATTGAGCGCTGTGATGTCAGCATCCTCCGGCAAGCTCTTCAGCACCGCTTCGATGTCGAGGTCGGGCCTCCGGGAATGCGCTATCTTGACGAGCACCCCGGTTATGGCCCCCCGGCAGAGAATCCGGGACTCCTCAGCCAGGGAGGCCGCCCGGTTGGAGTGGAGCCGCTTCAGGGCGCCAACCACCCTCTCAAAGCATATGGTCAGGCTGGCGTTGGGGCTCAGGTTCACCTCCGGGGCGTACCCCATGTCCGGCACCCCCATGATGGCCAGCGCTTCTCGCCCGTCACTTGGTCGTTGAGGATGGCAGTCTCGTTCATCCGCAGCTGCTTCTCCGTCGCCAGGTCCTTGGTCAAGATCGCCTCTCGGGTCCTGGCCTCCGACAGCATCTTCTCGAGATCCCCCCAGTTTCAGCTGGAGGTCTCTGATGGAGTTGTTGGCATCGGAGAGCTCTCCGGCCTTGCTGATGACTGCGCTCTGCGCCTCCGCTAGGGCACCGTTGAGCGCGTCCTTCTCCTGGGACAGCTTCAGAGCTTGCTCCTCCAACTCCTTCACCTTGCCAGCGTAGACCTGGGCCTGAGAATTGAGTGCCTCTTGATGCCTCTGCTCCAGCTCTTGGGTCTGCTACACGACGAGCTAGCCCACCTCTTCATCCTTGCCGCGGAGCATGGCGGCAAGCTTCTCCTCGCACGCGGCAAGGTCCTCTTCCTGGGAGTTCAATGCGGCCTCGCATTGGGACCGGGCCGCCTCGGCTCCGGCGCCAGGGCCCTCGCCGTATCCTGGGCCTTCTCGATGTCGGCCAGCTTCATGGTGAGCTCCACATCATGCTTGGCTAGCTCGCTCTGAGTGGCCTTCAGCTCTTCCTGATCCTGGCGCCACCAATCTTGCGCTTCGGCTACGCGCCCTTCAAAGTCCACCTCCACTTTCTCCACCGCCGCCGCCTTGGACTTGGCCTTGTCTAGGCGAGCACAGTGGAGAGCCTGGAGTTTCTGAAAACTGGCACCCATGGCCCGGAGCAGCCGCTCCTCCTGGGAGCCATCGCCGACGATGCTCGGCTCGTCGACAATGTCAAGCCCGGCGGCGGCAAGAACCTCGCCGTCGAGCATCTCCCCCTCAATGGGGGCCCTGGAGCTTGACGCACCTGGGAGATGGACGAAGAGGTCCTCCCCAACCTTTAGGTACCTGCCAGAGCCGGAGGTAGCAGAGGAGGAGGGTTGGTCGTCAACCGCCGCCTCCTCGGTAGTGGCCTTGACGGCCTCTTCGGCATGCCCCTTGCCGGGCTTCTCAACATGCCCCTTGTCTGGCTCTTCAGCAGGCCCCTTGGTGGCATCTTCAGCGGCACCCGTTGCATTCTCCTCGGCAGCAATCTTCTCAGCCTGCGCCGCGGCATCCTCAGCAACGTCCTTGATCACGGCGTCAACGTCCTCTGGATCCGCCGACGAGAAATCTAGATGCCAAGAAGGAAACAAGACAAAATCAACGTCAGAGCAAAGAAAAGAAGAAAAGATGCATGTGGAGACGAAGAGCAAATGTCTTACCCACCCCAGGCCGAGAGGCGGAAGCCCTTTCTCTGCCAAGGTCCGGCGCCGAAGCAAAGCCACCAGCACCTGCGTTCTCCTCCCCCTCCTCCGTGTGCATGGCCTCAGGGCTTGGTGCCCTTGCCGGGGACGCCCCTCGGGGCGGTGTGGTTGACGGAGGCGGCACGATAGGAGAAGCCCTTTGTGGCTCCCCTTGGTGCTGCTCCCCTCCTGCATCCACGGCATGGTTAGCACTGAAGCATTGCGCATAACGCACGCTGGTGAAGGATGGGTGATGGACTCACGCTGGGGGTTGGGCCGGGGCCTGCTGTCAGGGCTGCTCGACACCACTAGTGGCGTGCCGGAGGTGCCTGCCAGGGGCTGGCCACTCGCCAAAGTCCTGGCCCTCTTCATCCTCTCGGCCAGCGTCTCCACATCCCTACAAGATGAAAGCAAGTGAGCAACACCGTCAGGGGAAGTGTAAGAAATGACGGAGGAAAGCAGAAGCTTACTCTTCATTTTCTTCCTCCTCCTCCTCTGTTGCTTTCCTTTTTCTCTCTGGCCTGGGCGGCCCAGAGTATCTCTCCGGGTTGAGGGGCTCGAAGTCGAAGGCAATCCCCGCGCCGATATCTGCCGGTGGCAGGGAGGGCAGTGGCGTCTGGGCACGCCTGGACGACGAGGAAACAGATGCCTTCCTCCCCACTGCCTCGGCCTCCGCCACCTTCTTCGTCACCGCGGCCCTCCTCTGGCGCGCCGACGTCCCTTGAGCCAGTCGCAGCTGCGCGGCCCGACCAGGACGGACCGGCTCGCCGGAGGCAGCCCGCCGCAGAACTCGCCCCCTCCCGGTGGCCGGAGGATCGGAGGCTGCGATCTCCTCCCCTTCGTCCTCCTCCAAAGCCCCGTCAGCGACGTCCTCAACAAGGAGGGCCCTAGTGCTGGCGCCGTTAGCCTCCCCAGCGGCCGCCGCCCACCGGGTAAGGTGCTCCTCCTCCGCTTCCGCCGCGGCGTTGTCCACCGTGCCGCCAGCGCTGCCGGCCTCCACGGCAAGCTTTGCTGACTCCTCGGCGAGCCTTGCCTCCCGCAACCTGGCGGCGATGTAGTCCAACTCCTCCTGAGAAGTATCTTGGACAAGCCACGGCTCGGCGGCAATGTATGCCTCGTGCATGGTGTCGAAGAACTCCTGCACCTTGAGCTCATCAGGCTTGACCCAGCTCTGGTCAAGGCCATGCGTGTTCAAGAACGGCATCATGGCGATGATCTCCGACCGGCGGGAGTTGTTGCTAAGCGGGACCACCCCCGCTGGCAACTTAAAGACAGGCTCCTTGTCCACCTTACCGGCCTTTGTGGCAGCCCTTGCAACCTTGCCGGACCGCTCGACCTCGCCTTCTTCATTGACCTCGAGATGAAAGATCCGCTGGAAGAGATGGGCGTTCCTCAGCACCGTCAAATTCTGGTCAAGGCCGGGACGGAGCCTCATGATATCAGCAGCATTCACAGAAAGCCAGGCCGACCTCCCCTTGTCATGCAGAGGAGCGATCCGGCGGCGGATGAAGTCCGCGCCAATCATCTCAAGGGTGAGCCCGGCTTGGGTAAGCCGGAGGATTCTAGTTGTGGCGATCGTGAGCTTCTCGTCGTCAACGTCGACGTCGCCCCGGTCCTTTTCACGGACCGGCACCACCCGATGGACCTCACAGAATGCTGGCAGGTTCTTCTCCTTGATAAAGCACCACCGGCCCCGCCACTCTTCCCACCTCTCCTTCATGGGGCCATCCATGTATGCTCCCTTGGCCCTTGGGATCCAAGCGACGCTGCCAGTGATGGTGCCTCCCTTTTGGATCCGAGGGGGGAAGTAGTGGCGGAAGAGTGCCGTGTTGGGATGCACCCCGACAAAGCCCTCGCAGAGGTGTGCGAAAAGGGTCATGCACGCCACGGAATTTGGGGTAAAATCCAGGAGGCGGAAGCCGAAGGTGTGCATGATGTCCTTGAAGAAATCAGAGAAAGGGGGACAAAGCCCGCAAGAGAAGTAGTCGACAAAAAAAGGGTACCGATTTGGGGCGGGCCCGGCGCTGGCAGGGAAGACGCACGTGGACGGATGCCCCGTCGTTTCTCCCCCCGTCTTCTCCCCACATAGAAGCTTGTAGTACTCCCGGAGCATGGGCACGTCGATCATCGAGGGAAAGAGGGCAAACTGCGCCCGTCGCGCCACCAGGTCGCTCTCCTACAGCTCCGCCGCGTCGGCATCTTTGGCTACCCCTTTCCTTTGGTGGATTTGGGTGCCATTGCGGTCGCAGAAGGCGGGAGATGGCGGAAGCGCGTCGACGATGAGCGTAAGTAGGGGGCTCGTGGAGGAAGAAAGGGGGCGGCGGTTTCAAGATTGAGGAAGGTGCAGGGAAGGGGAAAAGTGAGCAGCGCGCCCGCGGTTATTCCTTCTTATGGGGAAGGCGTGGGCCGCCTCCTTTCCCATTAACTGCGATGCGACGCATGCGTGCGGTCGCCATCCCACGCATGCCCCCCATGTCACGCACGCTCCCCCAGGACGCGCGTCCAACGCAGGTCGTGGGGGGAAGCGCAGTGGACAGAACAGTTACTGCAGTAAAAATCCGCCCCACCTGCCCGTGCACCGTTCTCGGCCTGGCCCAACAACGTTCTGTGCTTATGTATCGCCCAGGCCTGGGAGCTCCTGTCGGTGTACAAAAGTAGGGGCTCTGCTTTTGACCCCTTTACTTGTGCACGGGCAGTCGGAGCGACCTGCCACGGCCATGCATAAGCAGGACAGGAGAGGGAAGCTGGAGAGAAGCCGAAGGCACAAGGCGAACAAAGCAATGACAAGGACCAAGGCCACAAAGGTCGCACGGGCAACGCGGGTTGCCCCGGCAAGGACCCTTGCCGGGGGCAGCCTCAGCGGCCCCGGCAAGACCCTTGCTGGGGCAGCTCGCCCCACACCAACAGAGTGAGCCACCTTCGAGCCCACCAACGCTAAGCAAACGCATTGGGACGGGGCTCGGGAGGCACCTTTGTGGTGGCATGCAGATCTTTGTGAAGACAAAGAATAGTCAAGATCAAATAAGGATAGGAAGGCAACGATCCTCAGCAAGGCTCTTGCCGAAGAAGCCCACGAGACCCCCGGCTAGGTCCTTGCCGGGGATGATGGCGTGCCGCGGCAGGACCCTTGCCGGGCCACCCGGCAAGACCCTCGCCAGGCACGCCAAGGCACGCCAACAGGGCCACTGCCAGGCCCGCGCCAGCAAGTCTCCACTGCCGCCGTTCACATGTAGCTGGCAGCCCAACCAGCTGGGTAGGCACCTGTGTGGCAGCATGCAGCCCTTCATGGAGGCTCCACCACCGCACCACCTCAGTTGCATGCCTGCCTACATGGCACTGCATGCACCGCTGGCCAGGGCACGTGACAAAGCCAGGAGGGGCAGCGACGGATGGGACGGGCCTCACCCCCGTCCCCGATAAAGTGAAGGACACCTAAGCCCCGCATTTAATGCGCTTTGTCCTGTAATACTAGCGATAAGCTCACAACATTGTAGCGCTTTCTACCTCCTGTGTGCCACTGTGGCTGCCCCTTTCGCCTATAAAAGGAGGCCCAAGGTGCACAGGAGAAGGATTCGGCTCTTTGGAACCTGGCAACACTCAGAGCTAGTTCGAGAGCTCAGGAACACTAAATACATCCACCAAAGCAGGATCGTAGGGTTTTACGCATCTTTGCGGCCCGAACCTGGGTAAATCCCCTTTGTGCTGTCTACTAGTCCCACTCTTCTCACGATCCCGTGCCCCGCAATCGTAGTAGGGATTCTTGTGATCCCATAGGTGTCATTTCCCACCGGCACTTGTAGGTACTGATCATGGTATTGCATTCTTCAAAACATTCAAAACATTCCAACCTGACCCAGTGCTCGACATTACCCAGCCGTACGTAACTCTTAACTCCTAGAGCTTCAATGGTAAGATGTGTGTCTGGAAAGTGAGGGCCGGGTGATTCATCGGTTCTTCTCCTCCCCACATAGCTTCCTTCAAGCACCACCAGCTGAAGTGAGAGAGGGGGCAACCTCCCCTGCATGACCTCAAACGAGATTTTGTCACAACTGCATTCCTAGGATAACTCTGTTGGAAATTATGATACTGTGCACCTTGCAGCTACCATGCATGCACCCAGAGAGAAAGCATGGCAGTGTGGAATAAAGGGACTGATCATGATATTTCACTCACATAGCCAAATTTAAGAGAAGATTACAGGAAATACTTGACACCTTCGTCACATTCCAATCTGTCCCAGCATTCAACATCATAAAACTGTAGCTCCTGCAGCTTTAGCGGCAAGCGGTGCATCCGGAAAGGGAGCCTAATCAACTCTGGAGATTTTGTGAGCACCAGCTGCTCCAGAAACGGGAACATCACATTGTCATCGTAGATGGTGACCAGCTTTGGGTTGTCTGAAAGGTGCAAATATTTCAGGCAAGAAAATGTACCATTTGATTTCATTGAACTTTCTTGATCCATGCTCATTATTTCACCGTGGTGCTCTGTCCCCGGAAATGCTTCCGCCATAATGTTGGAGAAACGTACCTCGAGATGTTCAAGGCAGGGCACGTACATCACCCAGGAGAGGTTCTCTAGCTTGGAGCAGCTATTCACATCCAAACAAGTGAGCTTTGGAAATATGGATGTTGGAGATCTACCCAGCCATCTTAACCCTCTCAAGTTTACCAAAAACCACAAGAGGAGCTTATTCAGAGCACCAAAATGATAGCTTGACTCGTCTCTTACAATTATCTGCTCCATGTTACTCTGTATAATATCCAGTTCATACAAGGTCCTGCGTGCAAATTTAATTGAAAGAATGTCAGAGAGGCCGAACTCATGTGTTCTTTTGAGACTCCCCAGTCTTAAAGACCTAATGGGGAGTTTAGCAGCTTCTCTTAGTGTTTCATACTCATCAAAACCATCAGCCTCAATTCCAGCTGCTTTGAAGTGGTCAAGGGTACCCAACTCTTGGAATATGTTAGGGATAAAGTTCACAGGGCCTCCTCCAACATATGCCCGGCAAGTCCTCAAGTCTATTACTTGCAATGCTTTAAGGTTAGATATGACCTCCTCTGGTACTCTTCGTATGATAGTGCACAATAGGTACAAGAACTTGAGCTTAGTGAGGTTTCGAAAGTAGTGAGGCAATTCACATATGTTGGGATTATGAGACAAATCAAAGTACTCCAAGTTTGCCAAGGAACATAATTCTTCACATATGTTCTTGAGAAGGTTCGTCCTCAAATCCAGATATGTCAGTGAAGTGAAATTCTTGACTGTTTCAGCTATGCTTCCATCGAAATAATTATGTTGAAGGCATAACACCGTCAATTTCATGGGGCGATGATCAAAGCCAAAGGGAGGAAGTTTCTTCATTCCATTCAACATCAGTGAAATGTACTCAGGTTTGCTCCAAGGGATGCTAATACTTTCTTCTGCGCCAGCTTCTGCGCGGATAAACCACTTGTTATTGTCATCACCATAGCCACAAGAGATCCATAAAGCCATACCACGAATAACATCATGCACTTTAACAAAACCATACCAATTTCCCCAGTTCTCTAGCAGGCATGCATCTCTAAGGTCTCCTATTATACTATATGCCTTTGTGTAGGATCTTCGAATATCACATTCATCCACTAGAACTAATCCAATACAACATTGATCGAGATCAGCTTTGATAATCTCCCAATCCTCTGGCCATAGTGCACAAGTCAAGAAACAATGTTTCAAGGTGTCATTCCGTAAATTGTCATAACTAAATTTGTGTTGTCCGAAAACATTTTCTAGCGACAAGGGATTATCCTTGATACAGCATGACCGATGCATATGTTGGATGGCATATTCCCATTCAATCGGATCGGTTTTTGGATACATTGCCTTTCCGATAACTATCAAAGCTAATGGCAGACCCTTCAGTTCTTTCACAAGTTCTCTTGCAAGGGTTTCGATACGAGGACTTGAAGAAAGTGTTTCCCCACTGACTTTTTCTTTGAATAATTGCCATGCATCTGTCTCTTGTAGACAAGCGACTTTTAACACTTCACTCACCTCCATTTCACCACAGACTTTTCTTAATCTTGTTGTAAGAACCACTTTTCTCTCAAGCTGGTTTACAATTCCAAGGGGATATGGTACACCAACTGCTTGTAGATCTATTTGCTCCCAAAGGTCATCCAACAGTATGAGAAAGCTTCTGATCTTTAGGAATTCATAAATGATTTGGCGTTGACATTCCACATTACCACCTTCTGGTATTCGGAGCTTCTTTAGAATATATTCTTCGATGGTTTGCACTGAACACCCTCTGGAGGTCGTCACAAAGATAACATGCAAGCACATGCCTCCAAATGAGCTATAGATATTTTTTCAATAGATATGTTTTCCCCACTCCACATGGACCCCATATTCCAATCATTCCCATAGGGTCATCCTTAATCAATCGGAGAGCCTATTTAAGATTACAGTTCTCAGCTGACATTGATGGACCAGGTATCTTTTGGGATGGTGCTGGCACAGACTCAAGCACAATATTTTTATTATCAGGGCAAGCACTGAGACATTTCTGGATCTCAGAAAGCTTCTCAGTTGCCCCATTCTTATATCCTTATTCAACTTGTAGCTCATTAAAGATTACTTATACACTAGAATTTATGGTAGCCAATTTTTCCAGCCATTCATCCACCTCATTCGTGGATGTCCAACCCTTTCGCTCAGCAGTCTCAATCCTACGACCGATGTCATTGCTCCTTGCAATCAAGTTGTTGATAGCATCCTGAAGTTCCTTCATAATCTTTCCTGTCTTCAAGGGATAAATTTCCCATATTAATTAACAGTAAAATTTGGCATTTAATAGAAGTTATGAAGTCTTTACGAAATGAGTTTTGATGAAATGTAAGAACTTACCACAGATAACGAGTCATCCTTACTAAGGTTTGATTCATTTACTTCCTGAATGATATTTTCCCACTGTGTTGCATCTCCTTTTCTTCAAAATATCTTCCCAATACGTATCAATTCTGATGGAAGACCTTTTAGTTCTTTTACAAGATCTATCGCTAGGGCCCCGATTTGGGGATCCTCATAAAGATTTTCCGACCAAGCATTTGGTCAAATAGCTGGAGGGCTTCATCATCTTCCAAACGAGGAACTTCTATAGGCACCTTTACGTCCATTTGACAACATGCATTTTCTGATTGCGACATGATTACCACTTTCCTCTTCAATTGGCCCAGAATTCCAAGAGGATATGGAATGCCAACTACCTGCAGATCAATTTGCTCCCAAAGGTCATCCAACAATAACAGAAAGCTTCTGTTTTTCAAGAAATTATGAATCTTTTAGCTTTGATATTCCACATTACCATCTGCTTTTATTCTGAGCTTCAGCAATAAATATCCTTGAATCTTCTCCACCGAACAACCCTGGAGGCCGTCACAAAGATGACATTAAACGATATGCCTCCTGCAACGGCCTGGACCCGATATTCCAATCATCCCCACAGGGTCATCATTAATGAATTGGAGAGCCTCTGTAAGGTTACAATTCTATGCCAACATAGATGGACCCGGCATCTCTTGCGCAGGAGGTGGCACTGACTCGAATGCAATATTACTATTGGGACAAGATCTGAGACATTCTTGGACCTCAGTAACCTTCTTGATTGCTTACATAGTAACATCCTTTTTCAACTTGTTGCCCTCAAAGATTATCTCCACATCAGAATTGATGGTATCCACATTTTCCAACCACTTTTTCACCTCATTCGTGGATGTCATGCACTCACGCTCGGCAGCCTCAATCCTGCGACGAACATCATTGCTCCTTGCAACCAAGTTGTTGGTGGTATCCTCGAGATTTATCAAAAACCCTTCCGGCCTTCAAAGGTAGAAATCCCATGTTAATTAATACTAAAAAGGGCATTATGACCAGATATAAAATACATAAAAATTTCAGTTTTTGATGAACAATACACTTACAAAGTTGGGTCTTTCTTTTGAAGGTTGGATATCCTTACTGCATGAATGACATCTTCCCATACCCCTGGGTCACTTTTACCTACCATTTTCTTCCCAAAGTGTATCAATTATGATGGCACACCTTTTAGTTCCTTGACAAGATCATGCGCCAGGGCCCTAATGCTGGGATCAGAATCAATATTATCCCGATCAACAGTTTGTGCAAATAGCTTGAGTGCTTCGGTCCCACCCAAACCAGACACTTCTATATATTCATTCACATCCCAACTAGTCACATATAATTTTTGATTGGGACGTGATTACCACTTTCCTCTTGGATTGGTCGACAATTTCGAAAGGATATGGAATGCCAACTGCTAGAAGGTCTAGCTTCTCATAAAGGTCATCAACCAACACGAGGAAGTTTCTTGTCCTGAGTAATTGTGATATATTGGTGGCTCGAGTTGGCACATCATCGTCCTTTGTTGTTTCGAGCCGTTGTATGATTTGAGCTTGAACATTTTGTACTGAGCATCCTCTGGAGGCCGTCACAAAGATTTGACACCTTCACATTCCAATATGTTCCAACATTCAACATCATCAAACCGTAGATCCTGCAGCTTTAGTGGCAAACTGTGCATCTGGAAAGGGAGCATGGTCAACTCTAGAGACTTTGTGAGCGCTGGCTTCTCCAGGAACGGGAACGTCATGTTGGGTTCACAGATGGTGACAAACATAGGGTTGTCCTAAAGGCACATATGTTTCACGCAAGGAAATGTACCGTCAGATGCACTTGGACTATCCTGAGTCGTGTTCGTTATTTCATCTTGATTCCTAGGCCTCTGAAATGTTCCTTCATGTTATCGCAGAAACGTTCCTCCAACTGTTCAAGCAAAGGCAGGTACACTACCCTGGAGAGGTGCTCTAGCTTGGAGCAGCTATTCACATCCAAACAAGTGAGCCTTGGAAACACATGCACTGGAGACCTTCCTACTTATGTGATCTCTTTCAAGTTCACCAAATATCAAAGCAGGAGCTTATTCAGAGTACGGAAACAATAGTTTTGTTCTTACCTTCCTGTTATTTGCACCATATAATTTCCAGTTCATACAAGGTCTATTTCCCAAAGTCAGCTGAAAGAATATCATAGCAGAATGGGGGTGTTTCTTTGAGACTCCCTAGTATATTAAATATCGAATGGGGCAATTAGCGGCCACATCTCTTAGTGATTCATACTCAGCAAAGCCATCTGCATCAATACCACATATTTTCAATTGATGTAGGGTGCCCTACTCTTGGAATATTGCAGGGTTATAGTTGACAGAGCCTCCTCCAAGATATGCCTGCCAAGTCCTCAAGTATATTACTTGCAAACTTTAAGGTTAGATATGACCTCCTTTGGTATTATTCATATGTGAGTTCACTATACGTGCAAGAACTCGAGCTTAATGAGGTTTCGAAAGCAGTGTGACAATTGATACATGTCAGGATTATGTGACATATCAAGGTACTCGAAGTTTGCAAGGAACATAATTCTTTGGGTATGTCCTTGAGAAGGCTTGTCCTCAAATCTCGATATTTCAGTGAAGTGAAATTCTTGATTGTTGTAGTTTTGCTTCCATCAATAATTATTTTGAAGGCATAGCTTTCTCAGTCTAATGGGGCATGATTAATACCAAATGGAGGAAGTTTACTCATTTCATTCAACACCAATGAGATGCACTCATCTTTGCTCCAAGTGATGTCAAATCTTTCTTTTGTGCCAACTTTTGCACCAAAACCCACTTTTATTGTTCTCACCGCATGCACAAAAGATATATACATAAAGTCATATCACACCATGCACTTTAACAAAACCATACCAATTCCATATTTCCGGTAATGGGCATGCATATTTAAGGTCGTCAATTAGTCTATATGATTGTGTGTAGAAATTTTGAATGTCACTCTCATCCAGTAGATCTAAGCCCATCCAACATTGTGTAGGATCCGTTTTGATAGTCTCCCAATCCTCTGGCCACATGGCACAATTTAAGAAAACAGTGTCTCAATCTGTCAATTCAAGATAATAGTGTCTCAATATGTCATTCCGTAAACTATATTAACTAAGTTTTAATTGTCCAAAAACATTTTGTACATACATGGCGTAATCTTTGTCGCAACATGATTATTCCATATGTTAGATGATTCAATCGGATCATTTTTCAAATACATTGATTTTCCAATTATTATTCAAGGTAACAACAAATTTTCCGTCCCTTAAACTTCGATATTAATTTCCATAAACTGATCCTTAAGAGTGCAGAAATAGCACACCGCATGGGAATGTCCAATAATTTAGTAGTCCTTTGATGAGTTATAAGCATATACCATTTATTTATACTACACATTTTTACTTTTATTTGTAATTAAATTTTATTTTTTCTACATATAAACTTAAAATTGTAGTTTTCTAATATATTTATCAACTATGTAATGATACAACTAAATACCAAAACTCATATTTTTGTTACTGCCTTCAATAAGAATTAATTGATGCAACCTCTATACAATGTATAGAGGATATTGTATAGAGGCTACTTTAATTAATTTGGATCGGAATGAGTATACAATCTTTCCTATGGAAAATACAAATTTACTTAATTTGAAACATATATTACTATGAGTTTGACATAGTTTTTTTTCTATTTGAGATCTCCTTTTTATTTAACCAATCTATTATAGATCAGAGAAAAATGCAAAATAACCATAAATCTTACGAATTAAAATGTGCCTCTTAGATGAGTTGCATATATATAAGCGATAATTAGATTTATGCCCCTAGTTGTGTCCCACTCATCTGTTTTACCCCTAATTCCCAAAAGTCACCGGTTCTGTCCAAGTCACTTTGCTCCTCTTATGCTTTTGCCCTTTGACCGTTTGACCGTCGGTTTGAAAACTTCATAACTAATTCATACTAAATCAGAAAAATGCAAATAAGATACCAAAATGTTCAGAAAAACATCACCTATATGTGAGTGTCATTTGCATT
This sequence comes from Triticum aestivum, assembly GCF_018294505.1. Lineage (NCBI taxonomy): Eukaryota > Viridiplantae > Streptophyta > Magnoliopsida > Poales > Poaceae > Triticum > Triticum aestivum. Next base: position 800,100,723 of record NC_057801.1, on the reverse strand, counting down.
CATGAAAAAAGTGTTGGAAAGTGCACATCCGAGTTTTAGCTCTTTTGATAACACCATGAATAGTAAACTCTAAAAAATTCAAAAAAATTCAAAAAAAATATGCTGGCAAAGAACAGCAAATGTTCTAAGTGCTTGCCAAGTTTCATTAGGGAACGACATTCGTGGAAGTCGTGGCAAAAAAATAATCTATTTTGGAGTGCTAATTGTTTTTTTTTTGCCGCGGCACCCACGAATGTTATTCCCTGATGAAACTTGGCAGGCACTTAAAACATTTGTCATTCTTTGCCACCAATTTTTTTTGAATTTTTTTGAACTTTTTTAGATTTTACTATTCATGGTGGTAGCATAAGAGCTAAAACTCGGATGAGCACTTTCCAACACTTTTTTCATGAATGCAAATGACACTCGCATATAGGTGATGTTTTTCTGAACATTTAGGTATCTTATTTGCATTTTTCTGTTTTAGTATGAATTAGTTATGAAGTTTTCAAAGTGACGGTCAAACGGTCAAAGGGCAAAAGCATAAGAGGAGCAAAGTGACTTGGACAGAACCGGTGAGTTTCGGGAATTAGGGGTAAAACAGACAGAACCGGTGAGTTTCGGGAATTAGGGGTAAAACAGACGAGTGGGACACAACTAGGGGCATAAATCTAATTATCCCTATGTATAATTTGTGTTTGTGTCTATTAGTTCTCTTAAATATCATGGCTGCCAGTTATAAAGTTGACCAAGATTTTTACAATGCATGCTTGCCTATGTTTTGTGCAAGTAAATAAAATGGATAATTATCTTTACACTTCATTAAAAAATCTGGAATAAAAAAATTCATACCATATTTTTATCATGAAACTGTTGCACTTTTTTTTACTGGTTTTTTCATGGAAAATTTTATCTTTGGTGTTCTCGGATTGACCAATCAACTGGTATGACATGCATACTATGCATTTGGTCTTGAGTTAGCATTATTCGGCTCAACACACGTGAAATGTGGATGCATTTTCTGTTGGTTTGATATGTATGTATGAAAATCAAGGTAAACCTAGTGTGCTATAGCAAAATAGCACCGGCCTTAAAATAAGCTATTAGCATGCTAGATCGTGCTATTAGTGAGGCATTGTACACTGACTTATTCAGCGAGACAATTCTGAGGATGCTATAGCATGGTATTTTTCAGTGATGATAATGCTTGGTTTGTGCTTGGTCAAATATTATCACTCACAAAGGTATGCATGGAAATTTGTGCATCACTTTTTTTTCTTGCTTTCATATGTAGTCTGCATCATAATGTGCAATTCAACCCCCAACAATAATAGTGACTTGCATTCCTCATCTTAACTCGGTCAAAATCAACCCAACCTATCAAGATTTATGCATTTACATTTGATTGGGAAAGTTATATGAATATACATTTTTTTTCATATTTGTTGGTTGTACTACAATAGCTTTCAGTAACATCGATACATAGAAATTAGGATCCACTACTGAGTGGCCCTAGTTAAGCTTACATATTTTACTATCCTATAATCAACCCTGTTTTTGTGACCAAGACATTCAACGTCTTTTGCATCCATGTGTTGATGGATATGCTTTTGATATAGATTGGTTTTGCCAGTTCACGAGAATTACAGACGTGATCCAAGCTTTCAGGCTTGTGTGTCAAACGTGATGTGAGGGCGTACTCGGTTGGTCTACGTCAAGTTCATAGTTCATAGGTATGTATTATAGTATCTTCTGTCCAAGAACGTGAAAAACATGTCACTGTGTATGTTTAAATGGTGGTGATAAGAATTAATTTGTTACATGCGTAAGGATCTAGGGAAGAGTGGTCATTTTTTACCCCCGGGCTCCATGAAGCTCTTATTTTAAAGAGAAAAGTATGTTTTTAGTCTCTTAAGTTCCTCAAAAGCATAGACTTGGTCTCTTAAGATTAGGGAAGAGTGGTGATTTTTTACCCCCGGGCTCCATGAAGCTCTTATTTTAAAGAGAAAAGTATGTTTTTAGTCTATTAAGTTCCTCAAAAGGATAGACTTGGTCTCTTAAGATTTTTTGGTATACATTCGCTCTACTTTCCATGCCTTTTATTATCTGTCGTTCTAGTTCTTTGTTATGACTTGTTATCCTTGACTGGAGTCAGTTAAGAACCCTGGAGGGTTTCCAGCTTTGGTCTGGCCTTCTGTATTGGATCTTGCTTGATCATGTCGTTGGCTGGTTTTGGTCCTTGCACCTCCAGCATGGAGATTTGATGGGTATTTTAAACGGAAGGCAGGAGCGCTGCCCATTCTATTAGCATAGAAGAAATCGTTCCTAGTCCCAAAGGGTAGCACTAACAACCCGCCTATATTGCCAAGGCTAACTACTAAAACAAGGTGTGCCTGACTCCGATGATGGAGGGGCGATGACGGCGGCGCGTCTTTGACTCGCTTCAGTGCTTGTAGCCGTCGCTAGGTGATCCATGGATCTAGATGTAATTTTTATTATTTATGGTATTTATTGTACTGTTATGATTGAAGATGAATAGATCGGAAGATTTTCCGCAAAAAAAAGTAGAGCGGCATCGACAAGGGAAGCCCGAAGCAGATGATAGCAAGGAGACCACCAAGCTTCAGCTACTCAGCCACGATTCGAAGCGCGCCAGGACGCCACCCTTGCGATGCACGGTAAACTTCATTTGCTACTTGTTCGGCCAGCCTTGCTCCCAGCTTCAACACCCTTGTTTCTAGCTCCTTTATTTGCAATATCGACCAATCGATAACCCATGCACACATCAGCTTCAGAAGAGTCATGGGATCAACAATTCTTCTTCTATTAAAGATATAAGAGCCCATGGGTAGATCCGCTCGTGTTGCCAGCCACACAACCAGCTGACTCCTATGATACTACTACAGTGCGATTCAAAAAGAAACTAAAGAAAGCCGCAGAACTTAAACACCAATTCGCAATAACTAAAATGGGTGAGCGCGATCAAACACAAAACCTCCCGCGAGTGCATAACACCTATAGCCACTGCAGCACACTAGATTTGTTGGCCGAAATTGTAGCGCACGTTGTATGAAACTATAGGTCGCGAAAGATTAAACCTTTTTTGAAATTTCGTATGTGATTTTCTTTTTGAAAAAAGGAAATGGTTTTTGAAACCATGTCGTAAGTGAAACATTTCTGCGAGAAGACACTCTGAACATTTGTCACAAACATTTTTCAAAATTGTGAACATATTTTAAAAAACTGGAACATCTTGTGAACATTGTTTCGGAATCTCAAACATTTTGAAAAAAAGGAACACAACTGAAAGTGGGAACATTTTCTGAAACTACAAACAATTTATTGAAAGTACGAACATTTCCTTAAAAATAGGAACAAAATTGAAAAGCCGAACATCTTTTGAAATTACGAAAAAAAATAGAAACACGAACATTATATGAAATTCCCGGAAAACAAGAACACTTTCGAATTTTTGAACAAAATTTAAAAGCAGGAACATTTTGTGAAAAACGCGAACATTTTTTGATATCAACAATTGTTTTCAAAATGCAAACATTTTATGAAATTCCCCCGTTTTTTATCAATTCTCGAAAACAAAAATATCTTTCGAATTTAGTGGACATTTTATGAATATCTGAACACAATTTAAACATTTGAACATTTTGGAAAATTTGAAACTCCAAACTTTTTTAAAATTTCTGAACAAAATGTTCATCTTCATAGAAAAGAAGCAAAAAAATCGAAGCTATATTTTTTTTTGTTTTTTGAATATTTTTGGAAATATTTGGGAATTTTCAAACATTTTCTAAAAATAAAAGAACATCGAAATTATAAACTTTAATATAATTTCTGAACCAAATTCTAAAACAGGAATATTTTTGGAAAAAATGATAATTTTTTAAAATTGCGAATATTTTTAGAATATAAGAACATCTGTTAGAAACAAAAAAACTTGAAAAATAGAACTGAAAATATACCCCTCAGCGACTGGTTTACTGTTTGTTTGTTTTGTTTCTCTTTCATGTTTTTTCTTTTTTTTTCTTTTTCAAACAATGCCCGCACTTATATATATTTTTTCAAAATTTCAAGAAATGTTCATGTTTTCAATTTTTTTAATAAACATAAGTGCTCGCATTTTAACAAATTGTACAAAATCTCAATAAAATGTTTGTGTCTTTCAAAACTGCTTGGAATGTCAAAACATGAACATGTTTTTTAAAAGAGTGGCCGAATTTTGAACACGTACATTTTTTAAAAACACTAACAAATCTGGAATTCCAAACAAAAAAGTGAGAAAAATAAGAACAATAAATTGGAACCAATTTCCCCCCAGATATTGTTTGTATTTGTGTAGAAAAAACACGATGTTCAACGTAGAGTGTCTGGGTAGGCAAGAAGGCTCCATTTGAGAGCATGTTGTTTCTCAACATCTCTCAAATGATCCTAATTTTTACCTTTACCTCGGTAAAGGGAGGCTCTCATCCAACGCTGGTCTTGCATGCTGAGATGGGGCTCGATGTGCTCTGCTGCCCCAAACAGCGATTTCTTTACACATACAAGATTCTAGAGACAAGATGTGCGTGTATAACCTAAGAGGTGACGTGGTGGACATTATCTCCAGCAAGGACTTTTGTGCTCGCCCTTTCAGCCTTGTCCAGGTTCTCCTGCGGTACTGTGATGTCCTTCCCAAATTGTAAAGGTTGTCAAAATAAACCTGTGCTGGCCTTGCTGCTACTGCCTCATGCCACTGTGAGTAGTAGGTTTTCCCATATTGGAACAGTTTTATATACTATTTTGCTCATCTCCTTCATCTTATGTATTCTTGCATCGCTCGACTGATGTTGTTTATCACCTGTTCATTAACCTTTATTTCAGTCCGTGTTCTGACAATGGGTGTGTTGTACTCATAGTATTACCTTGAGTGTCTGCTTACATCTTTAATGTACCCAACGAATCAAAATTTCTCAGTATCTAGGAACTGACTTTCAATCCGGTTATACGGTGGTTAACGGGAAAAATTAAAGAATCTGCTTATGCAGTATTTCACCAAAACAAGTAGTACCAGGTTCCGAGTTAATCTGAACAATAAGAAGCCGGTTTCAATCATAAGAACAGTAAACAGTTTTAGGCTCGAATTGAAGTGACCGCATTATCAAGTGAAGTTTGTCAGGCCACAAGAGGATGGACGCACGTGGTTCTTCCGCCGGAGCTCTAAAGATTGGGGCATGCCTCTTTTCCTGCCTGTAGCTTTGTTCTTATAGGAACTAGGGCAGTGGCCCTCGTAGTTGCAAAGGGAATCGCTTAAGTGTGTCTAACAGGTATGAAGAATAAGCTTGTGGTTTCATAGCGCATATTAGACCACTAGAAACTGTTGACAGCCATTGAAAATGTCACATTTGGGTTGCAAACCTTTGTATCCGGCATTTTGAAATTTAATTCAGAATTGGTCCGTATAATTTAGTCAAATCTGGATTTTTTTTTCTGACCAAAATTGAATTTTGTTTGAATCTAGGAGATTATAAACCAAAGAAACAGGGTGAGTGCAGCTGCCAAGCGGGGAAGGAGATTGCCCAGACTTGTTGCTGGAGCCTGGAGGCAGCGGCCAAGCTTGCGTCGGCAAAGAAAGAAATCGACACAAAAGATGTTACGATGCGACAGGAGGTGTCACAACCTGGCAGGATGCAGCGTATTTGTCGTAGTCGCTAGATGTTTAACTCGATGAAAGATCCTCAACAGAAACAGAGTGAAGGTTGCTTGATGTGCAGCGGCTGTGTTCATGAATGCTTGTTTTAGTCAGTTATCTGACAATGTACGCTTGTTGCAAGCTTCTGAATTATTTTCTGTACTGACTTCCCAATCCTTAAATCTCAGTCCTTTCTTCTGTATTGCAATGCTAGTAATCCCCTTCAGGTAAAGCCAATACAAGCATTTTCCAGCATACTCTACAAAAACATAACACCGCTCTCTGACGAGGTTTTTACATATCGGACCGGCCATCAGGTCCTACGTATGTTCATACAAACGGAAAAAAAGAATACTGTGCACAAAGCGCGCGTGCCATCCGACCACGGTCAGGAGGATGAAATGAAAGCATGTTTAGTCGATCTACACAAAGATAAAAGCATGTCTCCTCCCAGCTTCCGTATCAAGTTTACAGCAAGCTTCAGAGTTCCAGTCCTTGTTGCTGCAACGTTGGCTTCAGATAGAGCTATTGAGGTTCAGAAGAATTCTAGTCCTCGTTGTTGCATCGTTGATTTCAGAAGAGCTGACGTTTCGATGTTTGGAATGTACTCAGACAGCCTCCTCGCTGTTGCATCATTGGCTTCAGACAGCCTCCTCTGCACGGTTCCGGACAAGACAATGTGACAGTTGACTGTCCTTCCTGTTATACATACCATTTTGTTCGAAATGACGATATCGACCACTTTGTAGGTACTGATCATGGCATTGCAATCTCATAGCCAAATTTAAGACAGGGTTACAGGAAAGATCTGACTTAAACCTTCAAAACATTCCAACCTGTCCCAGCGCTCGACATTACCCAGCCGTAACTCTTAACTCCTACAACTTCAATGGCGAGCTGTGTGTCTGGAAAGGGAGGGGTGATCCACTAATTCCTCTCCTCCCCACATAGCTTCCTACATGACCTTAGACGAGATTCTGTCACAATTGCATATCCTTGTATAGCTCTGTTGGAAATTATGATACCGAGCACCTTGCAGCTCCATGCGTGCGCCCAGAGAGAAAGCATGGCAGTATTGAATGAAGGGACTGATCATGATATTTCACTAACATACCCAAATTTAAGACAAGGTTGCAGGAAATATTCGACACCTACTTCACATTCCAATCTGTCCCAGCATTCAACATCATCAAATTGTAGCTCCTGGAGCTTTAGCGGCAAGCTGTGCATCTTGAAAGGGAGCATGATCAACTCTGGAGATTTCGTGAGCACCAGCTGCTCCAGGGACGGGAACGTCACATCGGGATCGCAGATAGTGACCAGCTTCGGGTTGTCTGAAAGGCGCAGGTATTTCAGGCAAGAAAATGTACCATTTGATTTCACTGAACTTTCTTGATCCATGCTCATTATTTCACCGTGGTGCCCTGTCCCCGGAAATGCTTCCTTCATAACGTTGCAGAAACGTACCTCGAGCTGTTCAAGGCAAGGCAAGTACATCACCCACGAGAGGTTCTCTAGCTTGGAGCAGCTATTCAGATCCAAACAAGTGAGCCTTGGAAATATGGATGCTGGAGATGTACTCAGCCATGTTATCCCTCTCAAGTTTACCAAAAACCACAAGAGGAGCTTATTCAGAGCACCAAAATGATAGCTTGACTCGTCTCTTACAATTATCTGCTCCATGTTACTCTGTATAATATCCAGTTCATACAAGGTCCTGCGTGCAAATTTAATTGAAAGAATGTCAGAGAGGCCGAACTCATGTGTTTTTCTGAGACTCCCCAGTCTTAAAGACCTAATGGGGAGTTTAGCAGCTTCTCTTAGTGTTTCATACTCATCAAAACCATCAGCCTCAATTCCAGCTGCTTTGAAGTGATCAAAGGTACCCAACTCTTGGAATATGTTAGGGATAAAGTTCACAGGGCCTCCTCCAACATATGCCCGGCAAGTCCTCAAGTCTATTACTTGCAATGCACTAGTAGAAAAAGGGTCAAATGTGAGACACATTAGTCCCGGTTTGTAACAGAACCGGCACTAATGTGTCCATTAGTGCCTGTTCCAACGGCTAGCCAGGAGGAGCTCTTTAGTACCGGCTCGTGGCAAACCTTTAGCACCGGTTCGTGCCACAACCGGTACTAATGAGAGTGGTGGCAGGATGTTGTCAGAGTGGGGCCCTTCCAGCACCTTTAGTACCGGTTCGTGGCACGAACCGGTACTAAAGGTCGTCCTATATAAATTCTTCGTCCACCCGCACTCTGTTCTTCCACCTTTCCCCTCTCCCTCTCTTTTGTTCTTCCCTTCTTCCTCTCGAGTTCATCACAAAATTTGCCCCAAATTTGTCAAGATTTGCAGGCCCTCATCCATTCAAATGATCACCAAGGTTAGCAACTTTGTCCTTTCATCTCTCATTGCTAGATTAGATCTTGCATTGGTTTATATAGTGATTAATTGTGGGTTTTAGTAATTTGGGAGGAATTATATGTGGTAGTATTTGATTTATATGCAATTTGAGGTCAAAATAACACTTAGTTTGCATATGTAGGTGAGGTTTACTTAGTGCCTTCTAAATCTCCATCGTAACCATCGTCGATCACCCGCACCGTCCCGTCGCCGGCACCACCTTGTGGTGAGCCTCTTGTTCATGAAATTTTATATAAAAAAATGATGTTTGTGTGATTTGGATATATAGTTACTCGTATAATAATTATCTTACGCGTACGTTGTTTGTTATACATAGTGCCATGGTTTTGATATCCGTCCCCGTCGGCCCTCGTCCTTGTTATGATTCGGATGTGGTATATTCTCTTTTAAAACTATTTGTTGCATTTCGTGTTTATGACAAATAATTATGCCCATCAAGTTGACATAGATATTTTTATCTAGGAGGTATGTGAACGGGAAATTCCAACCGACCCTATTATCGAGAGGTTAAATTTAGTTGAAAGAGAAAACGAGTACTTGAAAGAAAAATTGAAAAGAATTGAGGGGGAGAAAATGGAATTGGAGTTGCATGTTGCCGATGTCGTCGATGATCATAAGATCAAGATGGAGAAAATGCGCTTGAAGATTAGAAAGATTAGAAAATATGCCATCGATAGTGAGGCTTGGTATCATTATGCTGTTGAATCAATTGTTACCTTAGTTGCGATCTTGATCGCATTTGTTGTTGCATTTAAATGCTTTAGCTAGAGAGTTATTTGTTTGTTGCATTTAAGTGTTGTATGAACTTTATGTATGAACTTGTATTAATTTGTTCTATTCGGTGTTGTGTAATGAAGATGAGTCGGCAATGGATGTACGATGACCGATGCTCTCCCCAGTTCGTTGAGGGCGTGCATACTTTTCTGCTTGCGGCTGAGGCAAACAAGCGGGCGGATGGTTTTATGCCTTGTCCATGTGCTGGCTGTAAGAATGATCGCAATTACTCTACGTCAAGAACCATTCACGTCCACCTGTTTGAGTCCGGTTTCATGCCCCACTATAATGTTTGGACCAAGCACGGAGAAAGAGGGGTTATGATGGAAGACAATGAAGAAGAAGAGGACGACGATATATTATATGCAGGATGAAGATGTATGAAATGAGAAAAGGTGGACGCTATGGCATTGAGTTCATTGACCCAAACACCCTTAATGAATACACATGGAAAATAGATGCACGTCATCAAAAGGCCGTAGAGGACAGCATGCTAGAGTTCTTGAAGCGCCTCAAATACAATGAAGATATACTACTTCCTTACAACTTTCAGTGAGTCACACTGTCTTGTACTACAAATTCTCTGTTTTTGCCTACTAGCTAGCTACATGTTTTTGCTTACATATGCCCGCTTAATTAAGACATGCAAACGTGTGTGCATGCAGATTTTATTGGGTCTTATGTATCATTAAAGTTGACGCCAGAACAGTTGAAATACTGGACTCACTACTCAAAGAAAAAACTGACTATAACATTTTGTTTGGGATAGTCAACAGGTAATTTCAATTATTATTAACTATATATCTCGGCCTATTTAGTTCGTCATTTCATGATATGAACTATTTAATAACACCTTTATTCATTTTCTTTGTCGGCGGGCAGGGCTTGGGCAAGGTTCATCAGCGTCACGGAAGGCGAATGGACAAAAAAGCTTAAATGGGAAAGACCCAAGGTAAGTAATTAAGTAGTACTAGCTAGCTAGCTAGCTGCCATCTCTTTAATTATCATGCTTGATTAATTATTATCTGGTCAAATTCCATTCTCGTAAAGGCCCTGAAGCAGGCGCAGGGGACTGATCTGTGTGCATTCTGCATTTGCGAGAACATTCGCATGATGGCGTCCGAAAGGAGCAGATCTCAAAGACAGGAATGGGTACGCTTGTCAAAACACTATTCACAATTTTTACACCATTATCGATATCTAGTCACACAACTAATACACATGCATATTGATCTCCTTCTTAACAGTTCAGAGAGGTGCAGACGAAGCTCCTAGAAACGGAGCGCGTAGAAGCACTTCAAGAGGAAATAGCGGGATTTTTGCTCGACCAGGTCATAAATCCGAAGGGAGAATACTATTACCCGCTACCGCCCCATGAAAACCACTTCCAATTGTCATCGTGCTCCGAAGGCACCAATTAGGCTAATGCCACTGGCTCCGAAGGCAACATGCATATGTAGGAGAAATTGTATATAGCTATACATGTGTGTATGTGTGAATTAATTAATATGATGGTTTGTGAGACATTGATGATATATATATGCATGATTGGTTCTACTAGAAATTCTATTTATATATATATAAATATATATATATGTATATATATGCATAACGTGTACAATGTGTAGTATCGTAAAATACCAGCAAATGAAAAAGAATTAAAATGGAAACACAAAATTAAATAAAAAAGAAATCATAAAACTAAAAAACCCCCAAACCTTATAGTACCAGTTGGTCTTACCAACCGGTACTAAAGGGCTCCAGGCCCCTGGAGCTGGCTCGTGCCACGTGGTTTCCCTTTAACACTGGTTCGTACTGAACCGGTACTAAAGGGGGGGGGGGGGGCTTTAGTGCCCACACTTTAGTGCCGGTTATGAAACCGGCACTAAAGGGCCTTACGAACAGGTGCTATTGCCCGGTTCTGCACTAGTGATGCTTTAAGGTTAGATATGACCTCCTATGGTATTCTTCGTATGCTAGTGCACAATAGGTACAAGAACTTGAGCTTAGTGAGGTTTCGAAAGTAGTGAGGCAATTCACATATGTTGGGATTATGAGACAAATCAAAGTACTCCAAGTTTGCCAAGGAACATAATTCTTCAGGTATGTTCTTGAGAAGGTTCGTCCTCAAATCCAGATATATAAGTGAAGTGAAATTTTTGACTATTTCAGCTATGCTTCCATCGAAATAATTATGTTGAAGGCATAACACCGTCAATTTCATGGGGCGATGACCAAAGCTAAAGGGAGGAAGTTTCTTCATTCTATTTAACATCAGTGAAATGTACTCAGGTTTGCTCCAAGGGATGCTAATATTTTCTTCTGCGCCAGCTTCTGCACGGATAAACCACTTGTTATTGTCATCACCACAGCCACAAGGGATCCATAAAGCCATATCACGAATAACATCGTGCACTTTAACAAAACCATACCAATTTCCCCAGTTCTCTGGTAGGCATGCATCTCTAAGGTCGCCTATTAGACTATATGCCTTTGTGTAGGAACTTCGAATATCACATTCATCCACTAGACCTAAGCCAATCCAACATTGAGTGAGATCAGCTTTGATAATCTCCCAATCCTCTGGCCACAGTGCACAAGTCAAGAAACAATGTCTCAAGGTGTCATTCCGTAAATTGTCATAACTAAATTTGAGTTGTCCGAAAACATTTTCTATCGACAAGGGATTATCCTTGTTACAGCATGACCGATGCATATGTTGGATGGCATATTCCCATTCGATCGGATCGGTTTTTGGATACATTGCCTTTCCGATAACTATCAAAGCTAATGGCAGACCCTTCAGTTCTTTCACAAGTTCTCTTGCAAGGGTTTCGATACGAGGACTTGAAGAAAGTGTTTCCTCGCCGACTTTTTCTTTGAATAATTGCCATGCATCCTCTTCTTGTAGACAAGCGACTTTTAACTCTTCCCTCACCTCCATTTCACCACAAACTTTTCTTAATCTTGTTGTAAGAAACACTTTTCTCTCAAGCTGGTTTACAATTCCAAGGGGATATGGTACACCGACTGCTTGTAGATCTATTTGCTCCCAAAGGTCATCCAACAGTATGAGAAAACTTCTGTTTTTTAGGAATTCGTAAATGATTTGGCGTTGACATTCCATAGTACCACCTTCTGGTATTCCGAGCTTCTTTAGAATATATCCTTGGATGGTTTGCACTGAACACCCTCTGGAGGCTGTCACAAAGATAACATGCAAGCACATGCCTCCAAATGAGTTATTGATATTTTTCAATAGATATGTTTTCCCCACTCCACCTCGACCCCATATTCCAATCATTCCCACAGGGTCATCCTTAATCAATCGGGGAGCCTCTTGAAGATTACGGTTCTCAGCTGACATTGATGGACCAGGTATCTTTTGGGCTGGTGCTGGCACAGACTCAAGCACAATATTATTATAATCAGGACAAGCACCGAGACATTTCTGGATGTCAGAAAGCTTCTCGGTTGCCCCCATTCAGATATCCTTATTCAACTTGTAGCCGTTAAAGATTGCTTGTACACTAGAATTTATGGTAGCCACTTTTTCCAGCCATCCATCCACCTCATTCGTGGATGTCCAGCCCTTTCGCTCGGCAGTCTCGATCCTACGACGGATGTCATTGCTCCTTGCAACCAAGTTGTTGATAGCATCCTGAAGTTTCTTCATAATCTTTCCCGTCTTCAAGGCATAAGTTTCCCATATTAATTAACAGTAAAAGTCGGCATTTAAGAGCAGTTATGAAGTCTTTACAAAATGAGTTTTGATGTAATGTAAGAACTTACCACAGATAATGAGTCATCCTTACTAAGGTTTGATTCCTTTACTTCCTGAATGACATTTTCTCACTGTGTTGCATCTCCTTTTCTTCAAAATATCTTCCCAATACGTATCAATTCTGATGGAAGACCTTTTAGTTCTTTTACAAGATATATCGCAAGGGCCCTGATGTGGGGATCCTCATAAAGATTTTCCCGACCAACCATTTGTTCAAATAGCTGGAGGGCTTCATCATCTTCCAAACGAGGAACTTCTATAGGCACCTTTACGTCCATTTGATAACACACATTTTCTGATTGCGACGTGATTACCACTTTCCTCTTCAATTGGCCCAGAATTCCAAGAGGATATGGAATGCCAACTGCTTGCAGATCAATTTGATCCCAAAGGTCATCCAACAGTAATAGAAAGCTTCTGTTTTTCAGGAAATTATAAATTTTTTGGCTTTGAGATTCCACATTACCATCTGCTTTCATTCCGAGCTTCAGCAGTAAATCTCCTTGAATCTTCTCCACTGAACAACCCCTGGAGGCCGTCACAAAGATAACATTAAACGATATGCCTCCAGCAACAGCTATTGAGTTATTGATACTGTTCATAAGATACGTTTTCCCAACTCCACCTGGACCCCATATTCCAATCATCCCCACAGGGTCATCATTAATGAATTGGAGAGCCTCTGTAAGGTTACGATTCTGTGCAGACATAGATGGACCCGGTATCTCTTGGGCAGGAGGTGGCACTGACTCGAATGCAATATTATTATTGGGACAAGATCTGAGACATTCTTGGACCTCAGTAACCTTCTTGATTGCTTCCATATTAACATCCTTTTTCAATTTGTTGCCCTCAAAGATTATCTCCACATCAGAATTGATGGTATCCACCTCTTCCAACCACTTGTTCACCTCATTCGTGGATGTCATGCACTCACGCTCGGCAGCCTCAATCTTGCGATGAACATCATTGCTCCTTGCAACCAAGTTGTTGGTGGCATCCTTGAGATTTCTCAAAATCCTTCCGGCCTTCAAAGGCAGAAAAACCCATGTTAATTAATACTGAAAAGGGAACTAGGACCAGATATAAAATACATAAAAATTTCAGTTTTTGATTGGGTCTTTCTTTTGAAGGTTGGATATCTTTACTGCATGAATGACATCTTCCCATACGCCTGGGTCACTTTTACCTACCATTGGCTTCCCAAAATGTATCAATTCTGATGGCACACCTTTTAGTTCCTTGACAAGATCATGCGCCAGGGCCCTAATGCTGGGATCAGAATCAATATGATTATTATCCTGACCAACAGTTTGTGCAAATAGCTTGAGTGCTTCGGTCTCACCCAAACCAGGCACTTCTATATATTCATTCACACCCATCTGGTCACATATAATTTTTGATTGGGACGTGATTACCACTTTCCTCTTCAATTGGTCGACAGTTCCGAAAGGATATGGAATGCCAATTGCTAGAAGGTCTAGCTTCTCATAAAGGTCATCAACCAACACGAGAAAGTTTCTTGTCCTGAGTAATTGTGATATATTGGTGGCTTGAGTTGCCACATCATCATCCTTTGTTGTTTTGAGCTTGAACCTTTTGTACTGAGCATCCTCTGGAGGCCGTCACAAAGATAACAAAATATGTAGGGTCAGGTCCAACAAAGGAGTTGTTGATCTTTTTGAGGAGATGTGTGTTCCCAACTCCATCTGGACCCCATATTCCAATCATTCCTTCCAGATCATCCTCAAAGTACCGCCGAGCAAGCAGGAGACTAATCTCTTGACCTGGCAGTTGAGCAGACTGGATGGGGATATCTATGACAGAAGGTGGCGGTCCTTTCACCGTAATATTAAGGAGTTCAGTTTTGAGACATGCGTCCACTTCACGCTGCCCCTCAACTGCTCTCTTAGCAATTTTGTAGTTGGCACAACAATTTCGGGAGCAACATTTTAAAATCCTGCGCCTCTCGCCATATTGTTTATGGTTTATATCTTCTTCAGACATAGCTGTAGTTGCCCTGTCCAACCAAAGGTTTGCTTCACTTGTTGCTATCATGCCATTTGGGTTGCCTGAGTCGATCTGGCCTTGCACACCATTTCGTTTGCCAATCAAAGTCCGAGTATCCCTATCATGATCTCTCACGTATTTGCCAGTATTGAAGCAATACATTGCATGTTTGAAGAACATATCTGTTGGAGGTCCTAGCTTAGGAAAATAGAACTGTGTAGGGGCTAATATGTAACTTGTACATTATTGTATATACAGAGATGAAGGAAGAGCACCTGAGGTGATCGACGCTTCAGGAAATTTCCCCACAGTGTGTCCTCCACCCAACATGGCATCGGAGCTAGGTTCATTGGAGGCGGCGGCGCCGGTGGTGTAGTTGCCGGTGAGGTGGCGGAGTCCGACGAGGAGAGCGCAGCGCATCTGGGCGTGTGCGAGCGCGCGCGTGCGCGGAGCTTGGTGGGTAGCGTGCGACACGGAGAGCGGCCCAGCGGGGCTGCGCGGGAGGCGGCTGCTACTGCTTCTTGGACCGGAGGCAGAGCCCCTACTCGAGCTCTTCCTCATCCTCGGGCGGCTGCAGAGGAGGGGGAGCTGCTCGGGGTGGTTGCTGGCGCGCGTGTGCTGTGCGGGAGGAGGCAAGGTCGAGGCAGAGGAGGAGCGGTGGTGGAGAGTTGAAGTGCTGTTCCTTGGGCTTGTTGCTGCTGCGGATCTGCTGCTGCTACTGGGCGAGCACGTGGGAGTTGCTATGCGTGGTGCTGAGTTGATTTGCTGCTAGTTTTGCTGATTGAAGAAGGAAGTCTGCCGATTGCTGCTGTGTGCAGCTGGTTTGGTCTGTGACTGCTACTGCTGAGTTTGCTGGAACTGCTGCTTCTTGTTCTGGTGCTGCTGCTAGAGAAGAAGGGTGGCTGTGGTGTTTCTCTGCTGCCTGCACTTGCTGACTGTTGCTGCTTGCTGTTGGTTGTGAGGTATAGAAATTGCAAGAGAACATAGTGCCGCAGAGGAGGTAATTAGTGAGGCAGTTGGGCAGTGGATCGAAGCTGCTGTGGAGACCTGAAGTGAAGAGGAACAATATGTTGTTTGGTGCAAACTGCAAGCAGGGGGAGAATTCAAGGTTTGGAATGAACCTAAGAAATAAGAGTTGCTTTGGATACAATCAGCCTGGGCAATGGCAGAATTGGCATAGCAGAAGACCTGTTGTTGGTACTGAGAAGTCTTGGCGACGAGATGGGGATTGGCTGTGTCCAAATACAAGATGTGAGAATGTAAATTTTGCATTCCGAGGTGTCTGTAATCGCTGTCAGGCAGCACGCCCTATTGATGTTAGTGCAAAGGCGACAACTAAAAATGGTGGAAAATCTCAGACTCTTACTGTCCAAATGACTACTGATGAGTTGAAGAAGTGGCTTCGGTTCAAGGAAGGAATCATTGATGAAAGTTCAACAACCAAGATATTTGCTACATCTGCTAACCCATGTGGTAATACTTCGAAATTTGTGAAAGGAAGTTATTTTGAGGCTGGTACAAAGTGGTTAATAGACTCTGGTGCATCTAAACATATGGCCGGTTCGTATAAGGATTTCTACAGTTATACTCCTGATTTTATAGGGCAAAATGTGAGACTTGCTGATGGTTCTGGCCAGAGTATTAGGGGGGTAGGAACAGTTAAATGTTGCCCAAATATGACTCTATCATCTGTTTTACATGTTCCCTCATTCCCAATCAATTTGCTATCCATCAGCTGCATTACAAGAGAACTTAATTGTGCTGTAATCTTCTTCCCAACATGGTGTTTATTTCTAGAACTTGGGACTTGGAAAATCCTTGGGACAGGAATTATGCGAGGTGGTCTATACTACTTGGATGATGATATGGTACCTATGGCTGCTGCTGTGCTGTCTCAGTCGTCATTGGAAGAATTTCTTCTTCATCATCGCAGGCTGGGACATATGTCCTTTAACACCCTGGGTCAGTTATATCCTAATCTCTATAATAAAATTTGCAATGAAAGCCTAGTATGTGATGCCTGTCAGTATGGGAAGCTAACCCGTAGTATATATACTCCATCTGATCACAGAAGTACGGTGCCATTTCAAACTATCCACTCAGATGTGTGGGGTCCTAGTGGGGTGTGGTCACTTTATGGATACAAATCTTTTGTTACATTTATTGACTGTTGCACTAGGACTACTTGGGTTTATGTACTGAGAAATAAAAGTGACGTGTTTGAATGCTTTAAGGATTTCCACAACTTAATCAAAAATCAATATGATGCACAAGTGAAAATATTTCGAACTGACAATGGTACAGAATATGTAAATAACCAATTTGATGAGTATTTGTCAAGCTTTGGAATTATCCATCAAACTAGTTGCCCAGGTACTTCCCAGCAGAATGGGTTGGCTGAAAGGAAAAACAGACATCTCTTAGAAATCACCCGGTGTATCATGTTAGCTATAAATGTTCCTAAATATTTGTGGGCTGAAGCTGTGATGACAGCGGCTTATTTGATGAATAGAATGCCATCTCGGGTGCTCAATAACAAGACACCGATTGAGTGTCTAACTGGTGAAACTACATATGTTGTGCCACCAAAGGTATTTGGATGTGTATGTTTTGTGAGGGATCATAGACCATCGGTTGGCAAGCTTGACCCTAGAGCAGTGAAATGTGTATTTGTGGGATACTCTGGAAAACAAAAGGGTTATAAATGTCGGTGCCCATCAGAAAAACGGATGTTTGTGAGCATGGATGTAGTGTTCAGGGAACATGAACCATATTATGGGGAACCGGTAGATTTAACTGATGTCTTCCCTGATGATGTTACAGGCCTGGACAATGAGACAGGGGGAGATGACAGCAGAGAAGACAATGATGTAGCACCAGAGAAGATGATAGTTGGGGTTATACCTATTGAAGATGTGCAAGACGATGCAGGGCAAGAAAATGAACAGAGGGAACAACAAAGTGACTCTAATGGAGCATTACAATGGCCAAAACCGAATGAGGAACGAGAAGTTCAAGTGTTTACACGGAGGCATAGATGGCCAAAACCAAATGAGGAACGAGAAGTTCAAGTGTTTACACGGAGGCATAGAATTGAGAAGGAGCAAGTGCAAAGACAAGAACCTAACCCACCGGAGTGTGGTACAGAAACTCAAGAGCTTACTGATACATATGATTTAGATGATGGTACGCTTCCTCATTCTCTTCCACATGAGGATTTAGATGCTCCTATTGCTCTTAGGAAGCAACCCCGCACTACTGTTGGGAAATTACCATCAAAGCTATCTCCATATGATGTCTCAAATTATGTGTCATATGCATCCTTGGGTTCCAAGTATAAGTCATTCGTTGCAGCTTTAGATTCTATAGATACTATACCACATGACTGGCAAGTAGCAATAAAGGACCCAAGATGGAGAACAACAATGTTTGAAGAGATGGAAGCACTTGACAAAAACAATACTTGGATCCTCACCACTCTTCCTGCAGGGAAAAAGACTGTGGGTTGTAAATGGGTATTCACTGTAAAACAGACTCCAGAAGGTAAAGTGGAGAGGTACAAGGCCAGGTTAGTAGCGAAGGGGTATAGCCAAACCTATGGAGTAGATTATGATGAAACTTTTGCCCCAGTAGCGAAAATGAACACCATGAGAACAATAATCTCAATTGCAGCAAACCGTAATTGGAAATTGTTTCAAATGGATGTTAAAAATGCATTTCTCCACGGGGACTTGCAGGAAGAGGTGTATATGGAGATTCCTCCAGGATCCAATAGTCGTGAGACTGAAGGCAAGGTTTGTAAACTAAAAAAATCCCTCTATGGTCTAAAACAATCACCTCGAGCATGGTTTGGAAGGTTTAAAAAAGGAATTTGCTCCTTGGGGTATCGACAAAGCAATGCTGATCATACTCTCTTCTTTAAATGTCATCATGATAAGATTACTATACTGACTGTATATGTTGATGATATAGTAATCACAGGGGATGATGTTGAGGAGATGTCATACTTGAAGAAGATGATGGCTAAAATATTTGAAGTTAAAGACTTGGGCTATCTTCATTATTTTCTGGGGATTGAAGTTGCTTATGGGGCACAGGGTATTTACCTTTCTCAAAGGAAGTATGTACTTGATCTTCTTAATGAAACAGGTATGTTAGGATGCAAACCAGCAGCCACACCTATTGAGCAAAATCATCGTACCTTGGCAGACTCAGGTGACCCCGTAGGCAAATACCAATATCAGAGGTTAGTTGGCCGTTTAATCTATTTATCGCACACAAGGCCAGATATTGCATATGCAGTTAGTGTTGTAAGCCGTTATATGCATGATCCTCGTTCAGGCCATCTAGAGGTGGTAAATCGAATTTTGAGATATCTAAAAGGCTGTCCAGGGAAGGGAATCTTATTTTCTAATCATGGAAATTTGAAGGTAGAGGGATATACTGATGCAGATTGGGCTGGATGTCTAGATGATAGACGATCTACATCAGGCTATTGTGTGTTTGTTGGAGATAATCTAGTTTGCTGGAGAAGTAAAAAGCAAAATGTGGTGGCACGTCTACTGCTAAGGCAGAATTCAGGTCTATGGCTTCTGGTTTATGTGAATTGATGTGGTTGAGGATATTACTATCTGAGCTCGGTTTATTCGATGGAGGACCACTACAACTCTATTGTGATAACCAAGCTGCAATCAATATAGTGCATAATCCAGTTCAGCATGATAGAACTAAGCATGTTGAAATTGATAGACATTTCATTAGAGAGAAGTTAGATGAGGGGAGCCTTCGTGTTACTTTTGTTAGATCTGATAGTCAATTGGCAGATGTATTTACAAAAGGTGTTAGTGTTGTGTCTTTTGTAAACTTATGTAGCAAGATGGGACTCATCGATATATTCGCCCCATCTTGAGGGGGGGTGTTGGAGGTCCTAGCTTAGGAAAATAGAACTGTCTAGGGGCTAATATGTAACTTGTACATTATTGTATATACAGAGATGAAGGAAGAGCACCTGAGGTGATCGACGCTTCAGGAAATTTCCCCACAGTGAGTCCTCCTCCCAACAATATCTTTGAATGGATTTATAACCGTGCCAATAGCAGCACCAAACCAACTACCCACTGCCGCCATTGTTGCCACAAGTTTAAAGAAAAAGCACAAACAATTACTGCAAAAACAATTGGTGCCACTACTAGAAAAACCCCTACTAATGGCGCACCTAATATGGCCATTAATGGCGCATCTGTGGTGCGCCAGTAACAGCACGCCATTAGTAATTTTTACTAATGGCGCACCACCTGGTGCGCCATTAGTATCTGGTATACTAATGGCGCACTGCAGGTGCGCCATTAGTATAGGCCAGCGTGCGCCATTAGTATGCCTCCCAGGGGCCATGTATACCCGGGTGCTTTGGCATACTAATGGCGCACCACCACTGGATGCGCCATTAGTAACCGCGGCATACTAATGGCGCACTACCCAGTGATGCGCCATTAGTATGCACTGTCATACTAATGGCGCACTGTCCTGTGATGCGCCATTAGTATGAATATTAGGTTTTTTTATCTTTTTATTTTTTGTTTTTTGCACAGGTTACAAAATGTATAGTTTGACAAAATATAGACATCACACATCAACAACAGATTCATCGAATACAATAGAAGATTAGTCTTTGAATACAATTCATAATATTAGTCTCCGAATACAATTCATCATATTAGTCTCCGAATTAAAAAGGCCGAACAAAGATAGAACATTATATTACAAGTCTTGAGACCGCGAGTAGCGAGTTTGTCTTCACATTACAAGTCGATATCGATCATCTAAACTACCATCACATAGAAGAGAGCTGCGGTCATCACGATGAGCATCATCACGATGAAACTCGTCTTCATCCGGTTCCTCCAACGCTCCCTCCCCTCTCCCGCTAGATAGCGGGCGTATCTAGATTCGGCCTCGGCCCTAGTGGTGTACCCTTTGTAACTGTTACCGCTGAATCGGTGAACCTGTCTCCGACACTCCTCCCAGTCATCATAGACTCCGGGAACCTTACCCTTGTACACGACATACGTCGGCATCGCTATGCACTAGCCAAACGAAACGTTAGTACCAATTCACAGACAATACATAAGCAATATATAATTATGCAACAGAACGATCGGAAGAGAAAAGCAAGACATTAATAGCATCGATTACATCTAAGTTGAACGACTCTCGAAACCAAAGAGACATACTACAAGTTCATTAAAGTTTAATTACAACATGAGCCAATCGATGTTTCAGAACTAGACAACTCGACTCAAGGGACCGGAGCGTGGATGAAGCCGCCGTCTATCGTGGGAGTCATGAAAGAACGGGCGTTGTCATCCTGCATTTGTAGCATTGTGTCGATGTCACTGTTGGACGGTTGATTTCTGAGGTAGAACTGCCCCGAGGTACGAAGGACATCTTGATGGATGATTTCCGCAAACTCCGACTGGATGCGAAAGAATTCTTGTCGGAGGTCCGCGTCCTGGATTGCCGACACGCTCGCGGCCCAATCTTTGAGTTTACTCGGTAGCAGAAGTTGATGATGGTCCCGTACGATCGCCCGCATGTGATGGATGGCATAGTAGGCACCCTTCTGACCGCCAGGCGGCTGCTTGACGCAGCAGAACGTCGTATTGTGGGAGAACACGTGCTTGCCGTACTTACGAATAGGCCTGGTGAAGGTGCCTCCAGATTGGGCGTAGCCGGGGAGAACATCATCAAGAACCTTCTTGACATTTGTGTAGTCTACGTTCGACTGACGGTCCGGGTCGAAATACGTGGCCATGGAATATTTGGGGCTTAGGAGGATGAGCGTGCAACGTGTGTCACTGCAGAAAACACGGAATGTTAAAAGAAAAACGATCGAAATGTAAGAATTCATATGTTACGGGCCGGTTGAGGGGAGGACTTAGTCGGGAAAGTAAGGCACGAGGAAGTTATCCTTATCTTGGTTTGCCAGATGACGCCTTCGAGGTAAGAACTCGCGACTTGCCGGTCCCCAGCGCTGCCCAAGATCTTGGCACGCATGTAGAAGGGGTCGAGTATCACGATGTCCGGGGTCTTGTCGCGAATGATCCGCATCTCCATACTCAGCGAAAATAGCCGAACGAAGGTGTAGTGCAGCGGATGAAGGTTCAACATAGCGTGGATGTCATCAAAACGCAGGACGATCGTACGCCCGATGGAGTTATCCACAAAGCCCTTGCCCTCTGGCACCTTGGCCGCGAAAATCGGGTATGCCACATCCTTCTCCCTGAGACGCCGCTTCTCCAAAGCAAGAACACTGTCATGCAGACTCCGCATAGCACCGGTTGCAGCATTGAGCATATTTGTCGGTAGCATCGCCCTACCCGCCACATGCACCCTCCTCGAGATATCCTGCGGTGAAGGTGGCCCGTCCTGAGCACGGATCGTACTCGGTGCCGGCTGGCTCGCACCCTTCTTAGTCTTTCTTTTGCGTGCCTTCTTCTTCTCCTGTAATGGGACCGAGTTCTGCTCACAGACCGCCTTCTTGAGTGTGTTGGGGCTGATAATATTTCGCACCTCGCCTATCTGAGGCTCGGTGAAGTCGGCAGCTGGAGGCGTCTCCTGAGAGCTGAACGCCAGACGGCGCCTGTTGCAACTTGGCTTCTTCCGCGGTACGAGCTAGATCGCACACGTCTTTTGTTGGGTTTGGTTCTTGAGAAGGAGGCCCGATGAAGTCGCCATCGTACCCATGCTCGGCAAAGTACTGATCGAGGTTGCCAAATGTATCATCGTCGTCGTCGTCGTCGTTCTGATCCTGTGCCATATGCATGTTTGGATCCAGTGGCATAGGGATGTCCGGCACCGTTACGGCGGTCTTGCCATGGGGCCGACTTGGCGCCGGCACGACTGGCGGTGTTGTCTTTGGGGTGGTGTCCCCCGCCCCCAAACGAATTTGGCTCTTCGGCCAAAGCAGGGGCCAGCTCAGGCAGGCGCTGAGGGTCATCACGTCTTCATCGTCGGCCCCGACGGGTCGAATCGGAGGTAACAAGTCGTCGCAGCCTGGCAGCACCCGAACCAGTTGAACCCTAAACAAGTTGGGTGGCATCTGGGTATCGTGGAACAAGGGGTTGCCCGGTTGAACGATTTTGCCCTTGGCGACATCGACCAACTCGTTGTTCACGAAGTGGAGGAGAGTGCACGGAACGTCGGCGGCGCCCTGTGAAAACATGTAGGGCATCAGGGATGCCCAGTCAAAGGCAAGGAGATGAAGTCCTCGGCCGAGAGAGGCTTAATTAGTTACCGTGATGATGGCGTCGAGCTTGGCTAATGTCGAGGCACCGCCAACGGCGGGCGTGCAGTTGACGGAGGGGCCGCTTGCTGAAGAGGTGCCGGTCGGCGTACACCCGAGTGCATTAAGCTCCCGTGCCGGTGTCGGAGACACCAATGCCGCCTCCGCCGGAGCCACCAATGGCCCCGCCATCGCATTATGCGAGTTGCTGGCCGTGAAGCTAGGAATCGGGGGCGGCCCCTGTTGGCCGCCCGCAATCCACGCACTCAACCCCGAGATCAAGGTAGGCACAAGGGCGGTGATCGTCGCTCCGAGTCGTTGTTCCACTTGCTCTTGGACAATCTCCGGAATCCGCGCCACCTGTGCCTTGAGTTCTTGAACCTCTCGCGCCTGGCTTTCCGAGCTGGTCTTTTTCTCCTTCCGCACACCAGCGGTATAGTATGACCCCCATTTTGTCGACAAGCCTTTGCCGGCCACACGACCAGCTGACGTCGGCTTACTGAGCTTATCCTTGTTCTTCATTACATTCAACCCCCTATTTAGAGTGGTGTCCCAAGGGTTGCTCTTAGTCGACCCCGCGCTACTGCTTTCAGTCGCCTGCGGAAGGAATGTGAACCATTTAGAAATTTGGCTTCATTAATTAGAATGCAACCATATGGAGCTAATTACGCGGGGGTGTATTCCTTACCAGAACAAGCTCAAGCTGCCTGGTCTTCGGATCCGTGGTAAGCTCCTTTGTTTTCGGGTCCTTCTTGTACCGGGCCCTAACAAAGTTCCTGGTCTGCTTGTCACCGTATTTATCGAAGAGGGGCGGTAGGCCTTGCTCGGCACGGTCCGCCTCCTCCTTGTCCCATATAGGCTCCGCCACTCTGTAACCGCCGGGACCGAGTGTGTGTTCCCCTATGTTCAGCTCCCGCATTTGTTTCCCCCACTCACTTGATTGGGAGCTTGCGGTGCTCGAGCAATTGATCTTGAAGTCGTTGTAGTCATCTTCGGTGATCGAAGGATTTTTCTCCTTGATCTTCTGATAACTCTCACCTTTCTCGATCATTCTCTTCACATTGCTTTTCCAAGTAGACAGGGCCTTGCTCATCTTCGTGAGGGCAGCATTGTTCACTTTATTCCCTTTGAGGCTTGTGTTCTCAAATTCAGCGGGGAACTTGTATCGTTCGTGCAGCTTCGTGAAGAGGAGGTGGCGCAAATTCCCTCGGTCAGGATGCCTCAGGTTCTCGGTGTTGATCGAGACGGTGCTCCGGACAATGCACCCGAGCTGAAGCGAGTACCCCTTGACTATTCGTTCGGGCGCCGTTGGATTCCCGTTGGAGTCCACTTCAGTAACTTCCTCCTTGAGGGTGCGGAGCACGATCGGGCGCCGGTCCTTCCGTTGCCTCTTCAGTTGGCTGCCATCTGTGCGTGCGCCGCCATCATCAGTGGTGGCATCCTCGGCGGCACCATCAGTGGTGGCATCAGTGTGGTCATCCTCGGCGGCACCATCCGTGGTCTCAGGATCGGTGGGGAAGGCGGCGGCCTCATACAAGTGAGGTTGTTCCTCCATCTCCTGGGACAGCTCCCAGAATGCCTTGCCGCCCGAACCCCCGGCCTCATCGTTGTGGGCCATGTTTCTCTCTAAATAGAAACAAAGTTTGGTCAAAAAGTTGGTTATTGTCAAGGAACAAGATCATGGTCTCATCATTTAGGGTTTGTCGACACCGAGGCATCCTAAAATCTAAGCTTTTATCATTGAGGGTTTTTCGACGCCAAGGCACCCTAAAAGCCTAACCTTTCATCATTTCGGTTTTTATCGACACCGAGGCACCCTAAAAGCCATGCATTAGTCACAAGTACGCCGGGGCACTTGATCCTACTTAATTAACTACTAAGATACCCCGGCCCATGCATTAGTCACAAGTACCCCATATGTCCTATTTTTAGCAAAGTCATGCTAAAATTCACGGAAAATTTCAGCATGACCTTTACTGAAAATAGGACATATGGAGTACCCGAATTTGCCGGAACGGAAGTTAATCGACATTCCGGCAAACTCAAGGGCCTCTCGGGGTACCTGCAAAATCATTATCCCAGGTGGACATGGATGCAATGTCACATGTCACATGGATCCCACACCCACAGGAGCTGGTGAAGCTTCATGTGTATTTCACGAAAACCAGCCTGACTAAAGAGCTTTATGTAGAAAACAAATCACTCCAGCAGCTCACACAGGATCATCCCTCTAAGCAATTACTCAAAATGGGCACTAGCAGCAAAATGAACATTTTACAATCTGAACTTTTTTTTGTCATCTATGTGCTCATTTAACTTTGATCCAAATAGTATCAAAGTTCTTAGCAAGTAAGTAATACATGCCTGCTTGGCTAATTAGCAAGTAAGTAACTCTTACATTATCAAAGCTTGCCAGTTTCTGAAATCAATTACTGACAGGGAATAGCACAGGCACACAACAAACCTATAACTTAATGATGGTTATTAGGGAAGACAGGAAATGAGGATGGACAGAACCATATGTTTGGTAAATGCAAATAGAAGTAGTGCTATGAGAGTAATTTTTTTTCAATTTTCATTGATGTTTCAAATTAGATCGGTGCACATGTGGCTGCAATTTCTATTGGTCATCCAAGATGGGTGTTCATAGTAAAGTACTATATAGTGGCACTAACATAACCAAGGATTGCTTTTAAAAAAACATAACCAAGAATCACCTTCCACGTGGCTTCTTCTCTTTAGCCTGGCTTCCTTCTGCAAAGTGGGCAAATACTTCTGTCTGCTGCAGTAGGTACTTCAGTCGCCCTTTCCCTTCTTGTTCTGTGATCAAAACCACGATGAGAATGCAATACACACCAAAGAATATCATATACAAGAATTGCAGAAATTAAACAAGGTCAGACCCACACTATCTATTCTTTCTTCATGGCAGAATATCATATACAAGCACAAATTTTGTTCACATTTATATAGCAACAAATATTTATACACTCATATAGCAGCACTAAGTATATTGCACTTAGAAGAAGATTTGCTTTTACATCAGCGAGCCTGCCGAGGTGCCTGTTGACAGGCAGACCAACGGGGTTCTCGATGCCTAGATAATTCGTGCAGTAGGAGATGCACTCTTCGGTCAGAAAGCCCCTGGCTATGCTTCCTTCTGGACGTGACATGTTGCGAACGTATCCTTTGATGACACCATTCATCCTTTCGAACGGCATCATGCTGTGCAGGAACGTCGGCCCGAGTTGGATGATATCCTCCACTATATGGACCAGCAGATGCACCATAACGTCGAAGAATGCGGGCGGGAAGTACATCTCAAGCTCGCATAGTATCACCACGATCTCTTCCTGTAGCCTTCTGAGTTGCCTCACGCCAATCGACTTCCGAGAGATGACGTCGAAGAAGTTGCATAGGCCAAATAGCGTTTCACGGACGTGCGCGTCCATGATCCCACGGATTGCAACTGGAAGTATCTGCGTCATCAGCACGTGACAGTCGTGAGACTTCATCCCGTTGAACTTCTGCTTCGCTGGGTCTAGGTATCTGCTTATCTTCCCCGCGTAACCGCAAGGAAGTTTTACTCCTAGGAGGCAGGTGAAAAACTGCTCGATCTCCTCCTGACTTAGAGTGAAGCACGCAGGAGGGTAGTCATTTCCGGTCTTCTTGGCCTTTTTGCCTTTGCGATGACTTTCTGTGTCCTGCTTCGCCTCATCATCATCATCATCATCATCATCATCATCATCATATATAGCGTGAAGCTCCTGCCTGATGCCCATTGATTTCAAGTCTGCCCTTGCTTTCGGCTCATCTTTGGTCCTCTCTGGCATGTTGAGCAGGGTACCAAGCAGACTCTCGCACACGTTCTTCGTGATATGCATGACATCAAGGCTGTGAGGCACATGGTGGATCTTCCAGTACGGCAAGTCCCAGAAAACAGACCTCGTTTTCCATACCTTCAGCAGCGGCTCTGGCGCCTTTCGCTTCTTTCCCGGCTCTGGCGCCTTTTGCTTGTTTCCCGGCAGTGGGCAGTCTTTCCAATTTTTCAACAGCTTGTCTATTTCCTCGCCGCTCCTCGTACACGGGCGTTTTCGGGGTTCGGTTTCACCATCGAACAGATCCTTGCGTTTTCTCCACGGGTCATCGTCGCGAAGCCACCTTCGATGTCCCATGAACACGGTTTTCGAAGACCCGGGATCTCTATCTAGCTGGCGATACGTTGTGTCATCCATGCACCTTACGCATCTAGAAAATCCGTGGACTACCTGCCCCGCAAGATATCCGTAACCGAGATAGTCGTGCACCGTCGTGAGAAGTGCGGCTCTCATAGGGAAATATTCTTTCTCTGCGGCGTCCCACGTATTGGCTGGCGTTTTCCACAGCGTGTCAAGCTCCTCTTTCAGCAGCCCCAGATACAGATTGATGTCGTTCCCTGGTTGTTTCGGCCCTTCAATTAGCATACTCATGTGAATGTACTTCCTCTTCATGCACAACCAGGGGGGAAGGTTGTACATCCACACAAACACAGGCCAGGTGCTATGTGTGCTTCTCTGGCTGCCAAACGGATTGAATCCATCGGTGCTCGCGCCCAGCACGATGTTCCTTGGATCGTTCCCAAATTCTGGGTATTCGAAGTTCAATGCTTGCCACTGGCTCGCATCCTTAGGGTGACTCAGCATCTTGTCTTTTTTATCTATCTCCGGATCATTTGCGTCATCTTCTCGCTTCTTCTCCTCCCTATCCGCGTGCCAACGCAGGAGCTTTGCTACCTTAGGATCCGTGAAATACCGCTGCAGACGAGGAGTGATCGGAAAGTACCACACCACTTTTCGAGGAGCTTTCTTCCTCTTCTTGTATCGAGTGACACCGCACACCGGACATATTGTAGACTCCGCGTGCTCGTCCCGATAAATGATGCAATTGTTCATGCACACATGGTATTTCACGTGCGGTAAATCCAGAGGACACACGATTTTCTTCGCCTCCTCCAAACTGGTCGGGCACTTGTTCCCCTTGGGAAGACGTTCGTGCTAGAATGACATGTTCTCGTCGAAGCATGCGTCGGTAATTTTGTGTTTTACCTTCATCTCCAGAGCCATGAGCGTTACTTTCAGGCGGGTATCCTCGGGCCTGCATCCTTCATACAACGGAGTAACCGCGTCTAACTCAAGTTGATCCATCTTGGCTTTCTCTCGGGCGGCAGCTCTTGCGTTATCCGTCTGCTTGAGAAGCAGCTCTTGAATATGAGGGTCCTGCACCCAGCCCATCGATGGTCCAACATCGTCTGCTCCGCCGGCATCATCATCATGTCCTGCATCTTCTACATGATGACTGTGTACAACATCACCGTCGTGATCATCTCCTGGGGATTCTTCGTCTTCTCGCCCCCCCGAGCCGCGGTGGTTGTCTTGCTGCCCTTCCTCATTTCTTGCCCGGCCCCCATGGACGACTTCGTAGTCATCTTCATCACCTTGCCACCGATAGCCATCCATGAAACCACGCAAGAGCAGGTGGTCCCGCACCTGCCCGGAATCCGGGTCCGCAATAAGGCTATTCAGCTTGCATCTTCGACACGGACATCTTATCTCCGTCTCGTTCTTTTGAAGCATCTCGGCCTTCGCGGACCTCAAAAACCTATTCACGATGCCTTCGGTCATCGTGCAGACCATGGTCGCCTGCGGGGTAGAGCAAAACGATATTTTAGAACCAAGAAAAAATTTGGCATGACTTTCCCTAAAAATAGGACCAAAAAGAATGCTTAATGCTAAAATTCTCGCCGAAACGGAAATGAATCAACATTCCGGCAAAATATTGGCAACTATCGCATTTCAAATACCGGTACACCTCCAAACACAAACACATATGCAACATCACAAACATATGCAACACCACGAACATACATAGATCTAGCTAGGCCATAAAAAGTGCATGTGCACATTGTTGTAGGGAGAACAACATAAATATAGCTTCCCCCCTTACTTACCTAGCAAAACAAGGTAACTTAACCACTTAATTTGAATGAATCTATGGTGGAAATGAGGTGAAAAAGAGGAGGCACCCGAGACAAGGAGGAGGCGGTGGAGAGAATGAAGTGGGGAGAAAGTGAGTGTGGGAGGAGAGGCTGTCCAAAATATCTTGTTGCTGCCCACTTACTAATGGCGCACCAGCAACAAATGCGCCATTAGTAATCCAGGTTACTAATAGCGCACCCCCTGGCGGTGCGCCATTAGAACTTTTGCAAAAAAAGGAATAAAAGCAATAATAAAAAAAATAACATTAGTGGCGCACCTTCTGGATGGTGCGCCATTACTAGTTACAACTAGTAATGGCGCACCACCAGGGGATGCGCCATTAGTATGTTTGGACAGGCGCACTAGTTCAAAAAAAAAATTTGGTACTAATGGCGCACCGTGGTCAGGGTGCGTCATTAGTAGTTTCAACACTAATGGCGCATCAGAAGGTGGTGCGCCATTAGTATATACTAATGGCGCACCACTTGTCTGGTGCGCCATTAGTGTCATTTCCATCTATAGCCCTTTTCCTAGTAGTGTACGTCCCAGTTATCAATATGCAAGAAAAATGTTCTGCAAATACATTTTTCAATAAATGGGAAAAAACAATTTCAAGTGACAAATGAAGAGTAGGTTTTCAAATTTTGAAGACTCATAACATCAGGCACAATCATTAAACTTAGTTATACGCGCTCATAGGTTCATCAACACTTCACAGTAAGTAAAAAAGAGAATTACTTGCTGACAAAAGAACAGAAATTAAATAGATTTCAAGCGCAATGTGAAATATGTACTTATGCTACCACCAATTTGAATTCTAGAAACAAGTCAGAATATTTAAAAGTTAGAACTAATAAAATATTACCATTAAAGTACAAATAACCGTGTGAAAGGGAAAAGAAAGATGATTAGAGAACTACTTACCGTGGATCTCTGTTTACAGAAGTTGCTTCAAAAAGATCAGATTTATCACGACCTAAAGAATTTCCCCTTTCTAGAAGTTACTTCAAGAACAACAACTTCAAGTCAGAAATAACCACGGGAAAGGGGAAACAAAGATTATTAGAAAAGTACTTACTGTAGATCTTCTGTTTCCAAAAGTTGCCTCATGAAGAGCAGGTTTTATCACAACAAAGCAATTTCCTCTCTCTAGAAGGTACTTCAAGAAGAGCAGGTTTTCTCAAGAGGAATCAAGATAATTTCCATATGTTCCCTTGGAAGCAGGACAAGGAAAGAGTAAGTGAGAAGATCAAGGTACAGAATGAGAATAAGAGTCAAGAAATTCTTTGTAAGTTTCTGTTCTCTCTCTGAAATAGAAGAAGGAAGAAGGTACTTAACCAGCCGTCCAATAAAGATAATCAAAGATGCAAGAACACAGAAAACATAGTCTGGTATTGTATTAGAACATAGACGAAAAGTGGAACCAGATTTCACTATTTTGTAAAGCACCATAAACTCAACTAGGGATAATATACATTCGACGAGAAGAAACATGCAAGAATGGAACTGGAATGCAGCAACTGAAACAGGGGAGCTTTCAGGGCAAAAGGAGGCAAGTCAGGATATGGGAATGAGCCATGGAACTAGAGGGATGCAATGAAGAGATCTACCTTTTGCAGACAAGAGTGATGCAATGTGCAAGAGAGGGTGTGAGATATGTTGCAACGGAGAGATTAGTCAACAGTCGATCTGCAAAACAAGGGGAGGAAAGGGTCAAAAAATGGACTATAGCCAACAACTCTAGTGGTTGGAACATTCAATGATTGACCGATAATTTATAGCGGGTTAATTTATGCATACGGTAAAATAAAGAACTCGGACGGCTAATAGCGAGCAAATCATATTCATCCAGTGTAATGATTTTTGGCCTATCCAATCTGAAATATACGGTCAAAGGTGAAAGTCACATCTTGCAAATCTCAAGAACCACATACTGGCCGGTACAGTGAGCTGCTACTCGTATTATTTAATCGTGCAAGCACCCATGATCCCAGTTTCATTATTCACATGCACTGAACCAAAGATTAGCATCATAGTTATCCTCTAGATGTCCAGGCTGTTTGCAATATTTAACACAAGTTGACTGTATCTAAATCAGTACATGCTTGCAGCATCAATCTTCAGCCTTAGTTAACATTTCTGAAGGCGAACAACCATAGGGAGAATAGCAAATGATTTAATGAGAATAGTATAGCATCAGCTGCATCCAAGAGGTGGAAAAGAACAACTTCACCTGCAGGCGAACAAGTCCAAGGAGAAACCGCCCGATCGACGGTAGGCTCGTAAATTCTGGCCTGATTTGCAGCTGAAACTGCTGGATTCTCTCAACTGCCGTTGGTCTACTGTCCGCAAACCGTGTAAAACAAGGCTCGCGAATTCAGCAAAACACTCTGAATGCGGATGAGTAAATTCGTCGAACAATCGGCGTGCAGACACCGCCCGCAGTGGAGCAGCACGGCGGCAGGTCACCGTTGGCTTAATGGCTTCGCGCCGGTCCAGGACTTCAGGCTGCCCCGCCCGTTTTTTCTTTGTAAAAGGAATGCCGACCGGCCAGATGTCCGCGTCTGCGTTCGGAGGAACCGTCGGTGTGCGGATGCCGCTGTTGGGGGTGGAAGATGAATGCTCCTCCCACCAACGGTGCCTCTGCGCTGAGTGGCGCCCTCTCTCCCACCCCACCCGTTGGCATCCTCTCTTCTGCCCTGCTCGTGGCCATGGCATGGAGCTGGGGCTGCCGGCTGCGGCGAGCTTGGCTGTGCAGACGACAGCGGCGACACAGCGAGTTAAAATAGTTCCATTCGTTGAGTGCCATTGTTTTTACAATTCTGATTTTTTTCCATGCGAAAGAATATTATATTGTAGTAAATGATCATCGGCTCTATGGACTGCTCTGTTTGGGGCGATGATACGTGGTTGACCCACGATGCCTCGTCGATAGGGAGTGAGGAATCTGTTGACCCTATGTACTCGGAGGCTACGCTCTGGTCGCCACTCTCTAGAAGCTCCTCCTCGTCTTCTGTAATGCACTCCCTTATACGTCCGATGCCGAGTCCAGAGGAGCCGCTTGGTTTCAACGCGGCAAACGTTCTAGTTGAGCTTGTGGTTGAGGTGTGCAATGTTGTTCCGAAGGTGGCGCAAACAAAAGCAGCACCATTATCTCTGAAGGATTTTCTCGGTAAGGTTACTTCTTCGCTCCCACAACCACTGCTTGGGACCCCAATGCCTTCACATGAAGAGAAGAATGACGAGCGGCGGAGCGGGCGTCTGAATAAGAAGAACAAGGCGTGCAACATCCCGACATCCAAGCGCGCAGAGTATAGGATGTTGGAGGCTTTTGGTGAGCTACCGGAGGTCAGCAAAGCAGAGGGTCAAGAGCAAAAGATGCAAGCATACATGGACATGTACAAAACACCACTCTCACCGCAAGTGATTGAGGATCGCGGGGAAGTCAAAGTTGGACCTCTCAGGTTGTTTCCCACAAGATAATGTTAGCACATGATTCTTTGAGGCTGAGATTGAAGCGTCATGCGATATGGGCGGCTTCTCTTTGGCGAGTGGCGGTCAATTTGGTTGCGCTTGAGCCTCGCCTAACTGCTTTGGGCATAGGCGTTCTGGTGTCTGGCTCCGACGATGTCCCTTGATGTTGCTCTTGTCTTGTCCCTATCGCCAAGTTCTAGTGCCTCTTTTTCTCATTTTCTTTTTTCTTTATTTTGTGGGTTTTCATTCGGTTTCCCTAATTAGCCTAGAATGTTAGGTTTTCGGGTCTGGTTTTCTTTACAATCCGGACTAACTCTCTTCTTCTTAATGAAATGCAGGAATCCCCCTGCCCCTCTCGAGGTGTTCTCAAAAAAATAAAATACAACCACCTTCTATCCTTGCTATATTCTCCTGTTGAAGCTTCCCCGTTTTATGTTCTGTCTTCAATCAATCTTAGTAATTCACTTTTCACTATGAGACGTGTCTTTTCTATAAGGAGACAAATTTTCATCTATGGGTGTATGTTTTTACAAAAAGATATCTTTTCACCAACATATGTGTCTTTCGTAAAGTGATATAATCTCATGAAGGATGTTTGTTTCAAACAAACCATATGACTATTCATAGACCCCCATTGCCAGAATTTAATAGACTTGATTTAATATTTGATATAATCGGATGACTGTTCTTTTTAGGGTGACTAGTAAGTGTGCACGTGCAACGCACGTATCTTAGAGTTATGAAATAGAGAGAAAATTGAATCGCAGGAAGAGGAGCATTGGCATAAGTGTCGAGGGAGGCGGATTGATTATTGCAGCAGCCATGCCTGCAGGTTTCCTTGGTATTTCCCAGCTAGTTTTAGTGACTCATTTGATTATGTTGGACTATTGTAGAAAAGATTATTGGGAACTTTTTTTATGTACAATCAGTAATCATTAATTGGAAAACATGTCTCGTGCTGGAAGGAAGAGGCAAAAGAAAATTTTGAGGTAAGACCTGAAGCTTCCTCGAACTGAAAGTTGGTTATGCAAGAAGTCAAAGTTAGGATCTAGCATGTCAGTTATGCACTCTGAAGAATATAATTCTTTGAACTTGTCTATCAAGTCAAGAATACATTATCCAACTATTGACATACTTTATAAAATCAGTCATTACACTATCTATAATAAATATAGCGAAAGCAAGCACATATAAGCACAATGTCTAAAAATGTCAATCTGTGTACAAGTCAATTTTACACTAAAAGTAGAAATAGATGTTATGCACTGTATATGATAGAATCTACCAACAGAGCTTCAAGGCACGGACCGGCAATATATATTTGTGAACCGAACATGACATAAACTGGCAATATAACTTCACACCACAATTTGGATATAAATATGATGGTACATGACATTAACATTAAAAGTGATGTTAAAGAAATTTCAAGCCATCTGACAAAAATAGAATATCACATTAACCTTAGGCAACAGTCTACAGTGTTTGCCACTCTAATTTAAGGGAACTAAACATGTTTTTGACATGATAGTGTCTGATTGGTCCTGTGATCCGAACAAACACGGAAACGAGTGATTTAGTTTCCGCCTTCGTCTCTGGCTACATGCGAACATGGGCCAGGCCTTTTTCTTTTTTCCTTCTATGTAGGCGGTACACAAGGCTGGGTTTCAAAAAAAAATTATGATGGCGTAGATCATGGTAATTATTGCTAATTGATATTTTCCTTCTATGCACGCAGTACACGAGGCTGGGTTTCTAAAAAAATATGATGGCGTAGATCCTGGTAATTATTGCTAATTGGTATGATTAAAATAGGCCCAGGTTGGAGCGAGATCATGGTAATTATTGTATAATTATGATGGCGTAGATCATGGTAATTATTGTTAATTGATAATGGTAAATGATGTGATACAACATTGAGGCAATCCGGTCCATTGAGAGATGGCGGATATATCGGTAATTGCCTTTGGCTCGGCTGAGATGTAATGTTTCTGCCACAACTCGATTGTTTAATAGTAGTGGAGATGTGTGGCCATAAAGAGTTATATTTCTTGTAGACACATTCAGTTTGTAGGAAAACTAGCACAACCACTTCTTAGAAATATTGTTCATATTCTGTGTTTTTGAAAGAAACTGCACATATGGCCCAAGCTCGTGCAAATAAGGCAAATCTATTTTTTAAGTTGGTAACTGTCGGAATACCCCTCCGTTCCTAAATGTAAGTCTTTTCAGACATATCAAATGGATTACAACATACGGATGTATGTAGACATATTTTAGAATATAGATTCACTCATTTTGCTCCGCATGTAGTCACTTGTTGAAATCCCTAAGAAGACTTATATTTGGGAACGGAGGGAGTACAATTTATGGCACGCAGGGGCGAGGGCATGCATGCATATAGTCCGTGTGATTGCACCAAGATTGCGCAAAGTGGTTTTGTGGTTAGAGCTTAATTACTGCATGCATGCAGGTTTTGTCAAGGGTGCATGCCCCCACACACTCCACCTCTCATGCTTTTCCTTTTGACTTGTAAAATTGAATCTATTGTATCTTTTGAACTGAAAGTCTAAATTATGTTTCGTTTACATATCTGTGTTCCTTGAATCTCATATTCAAGAAGCAATACACTTGTAGCATAGAAACATAAACTCAATATGAACATGGAAGTATAATAATATATTTATTATTGACCTAGGACATATTTCCAACAGTTCTGCACTAGTGAGACATAAGTTATGGAGAACACTACGGTGTGTTTGGTTTCTGTCATCAAGTAGAATGTCATGAGTCAGTTATGTTCCCAGAGCCTATTTACGTGTTTGGTTTGTAAAAGGAATTGGAAGGTCCAAAAGCAACCAATTCGAGGAAATGACATATTACATATTTATGTTGAAGTGGACGATACCACGGATTTGAGCAGACCACATGGAACGAGCTCTCATTCCCATCACACGCACCTTCCGGAACCCTATCCTCTCACATTCCTCCATCTCTTAGCACCACCACCCTCTCTTCTCTCTCCCTCTCTCAATCTGCCACCTCTCCCATTTCCGGCACTGGCTTTCCCTCACCTCATCATCTTCTCTTCTCTAGCACGGAGGCCGGAGAACAACGAGCCATCAGAGGTGCAGCTACAACGATTGATTCGGCGGCTATCGACAAAGGCAGAGGTATGTATCCTACTCCTCTCTTTGTATACATGTTGGTGTTCGGATTGAAGGGCGGATTTTATCTTGTACAATGTTCTTTTTTGATTCCTTCCAGATATGTTGTCCGATTGTGTTCATTAGGGCATCTACAATGGTAGACGCTTATCTGAGCACTTAAACAGAAAAAATAATGAGGAAAAGATTTAAAATCCTGAAGCGCTATCTCGTTCAACGCTGACGCTAACCATCAGCGTGGAAGACGGGATAAAAACAACGCCTGTGCCTCATCTCCTGCGAAAAAAAAGGAAGCACTCGCTGCCTTATTTAGCGTCGCTGTGGCACCCGACGCCAGGAATCGACAAGGTAACCGCTGATCGAACATGAAATTTTTCCTAGCGCCCTCCCCTAGCGCCTAGCGTTGGAGATGCCCTTATGAATTATCTATTTTCTTTGATGTAATCAAACTGGTGTTGCCCAATTTTTATTTTCAATATATCTTGTTGTGTACTACCTAGATCCATGATAAGTAGTCATTAGTGTCTTCTTAATTGCTATCAATGCTAATGATAAATATGTCAGTTTCTTCAACTTCAACATTGAATTGCATAAACATGTTGTCTAAAGTGGAGAAATATCCAACCCCGTGAAATGTCCAATCATTTAGTGGTCCTTGGATGATTTACAAACACTTACTATTTATTTATACCAAACATTTATATTTTATTTGTAATTGAATTTTATCTTTTCTACGCATGATCTTAAATTTTAGTTTCCTATTATATTTGGCAGCTACGTAATGATACAAATAAATACCAAGATACATATTCTTGTTATATAATTATAACATATGTTATGGTAAATACAACTTCACTAAATTTGAAGCATATATTACAATTAGTTTGACATAGTTCTTTTTTTATTCAAGACTTTGCCTCTCTTTAATTTAACCAAAATATTCTAGATGAGCGACAAAGGGAAAATAAACATATCAGAAGTCTTAAGAATAAGAATTTGATAGTTAGATGAATTGCAAATATATGATTGGTGTTTGTGTCTATTAGTCATAGTTTCAAATAGCAGAGATAGCATCCGCTATTGCGTCTGCAATAGCGCTAGCGCAATACCGTCCGATATTGCTCAAATTAAATATCATTACTTTTTGTTAAGGATCTAGAAATATAACCAATAATCTAGTGCTTTTACAAATCCGCTACATGGACATAGCGCCCACAATATCGCCCGCTATCCGCAATCCGCTACACGCACCCTATTCCGCTACCAGCCCGCTATCCGCTATTTAAAATCATGCTATTAGTTCTTAAATATCATCTCTCAAAGTTATAAAGTTGACCAAGATTTTTAGAATGCATGCTTTTCTATTTTTGTGCAAGTACATTAAATGGAAAATTATCTTTACACTTCATTCATTATTCTAGAAAATATATACCGGTGGTTTTTCCTAAATTGTTGCACTTGTGTACGGGTTTTTTCATGGCAAAATATGTCTTCCATGTTCTTGGATTGAACATCAACTAGTATGACATGCATACTATGCACTTGGTCTTGAGTTATCATCATTCGGCTCAACGCACATGAAATGTGTATACATTCTTTCTTGGTTTGTTATGCATGTATGGAAATTCTCACTTTGTATTTGGTGAAATATTATCACTCATAAAAGGTATGCGTGGAAATTTGTGCATCACTTTTTTTCCTTGGTTTGATACATAGTCTGCATAATAATGCGCAATTCAACCCCCAAAAATAGTAGTGACTTGCACACCTCAACTTAACTCACCCAAAATCAACCCAACTCATCAAGATTTATGCATTTATTTTTATTGGAAAAAATATACAACAATTTTGGATAACATTGATACATACAAATTAGGACCCACTACTTAGTGGCCCTAGTTGAGCGTCCATATTATGCTATCCTACAATCAACATGTGTTTGTGACCAAGGCAGTCAACATCTTTTGCATCCATGTGTCAATGAATAATCTTTTGATATAGATCTGTTTTGCCAGCTCGCGAGAATTACAGACGTGATCCAAGTTTTCAGGCTCATGTGTCAATTGTGGTGCTAATCTAGAAGGCATACTTTGTTTGGTCTATGTCAAGTTCATAGGTCTGTATTGTTGTATCTTATGTCCAAGAACGTCACAAACATGTCATTGTGTATGTTTAAATGGTGGCGACAAAGAATTAATTTGTTACATGTGCTAGGGGTACGGTGGAGTGATGATTTTTACTCCCGAGCTCCGTGAAGCCCTTATTTTGAAATTTAAAAGGAAGTATATAAGTCCCAAAAAATAAAAAAGATTCTAGCTTATACATAATAAATTTTTTAATGCACTACACTGCACAAAAAAAAAGGAAAAATGTGGCGATGTGAAATAGCAAACACTAGTAGCACTAATCACAATTATAGATCTTCTTCACACTTCACTCTTCTGCATAGTTCACATATAGAACCATTTTTCACATCACTAGGTGTATCCCCACATCTACACATACAATTATTTTTGTATTTTTTTGTGTACAAGGATTTTTATTGTTTTAAAATAAGACGTGTAGCTCTTTGGAGCTGTGGAGACACATTTATTTAAGTTGCAGAGGTTTTTCTTAAGTCTAAGTTGCCTTTCGTGTCATTTTATGAAATGTAAACTATTTTAGGCCAAATTTTCTGATCTAAAGAAATCATAATATTTTTTTGCATAAGAAAATACAGTGTGTAAGAACCACAAAATTGAATTGCATCTGAATTCGTAGCATACATCGGTCCCACAATGTACAGCCTATAATTTATTTTTCAAAGAAACATAGCAAATTTGATCAAGTTTATAGAGAAAATTATCGCTGTCAACAAATACCAAACATATACTTACAGTATGAAAGTATGTTTCATGATGTATCTAATGATATACATTAGGTATTTTAGATGTGGATATTTTTTCCTACGAATTTGATCAAAATTTGCTAAGCTTGACTTTTAATGCGTAGGTTGTGTGCATCCCCCATGTTAAAGTAAACTTGTGACGACATGAGCTCCTAATGCATGTTTAGGTTGTGCATTGGGTCAATTTTAGAATAAATAAAAGAGGGCTAGACAGGAATATATGGAAAAAAAATAGCTCGTTTCCTTGGCATCGAAGGAATCAGAAGCTTCATCCGTGGTTATCTTCTAATTTGTTCGTACTGATTTGCTTTGGCGAAAGTTAAACCAAAAAAGGCCTGCATATGCGCGTGTTAGGTGACAAAGTGAACGCAGTTCATTAATAATGCGAGAATACATGCACCATGCATTCATGAAGTTGTTTTTACTATTAGTTCAACTTTACCAGCTAGCTGAGATGCTCAACTGAAGTTCTTAACGGTAGGTGAGATGTGAACGCTGCAGGATGGCTTCCCTGCCGGAATATTGAGCAACCTTATAACTAGAGATGGATCAGTGACAAGTTGGCCGCTGTGGCAGACGCACAGTGGCCAGAACGGAACCTCGCTTGCTGCTGTATATAGAATTATAGATTCAATGGCGCGACGGAGAACCACCGTGTCATTCACGACGCCGGTAGTAGTGCTCGTTGTGTTGTACATGCTGATCGGTGTCCCTGCGGCGCCGGTGATCGGGATGCCGGGCTGCGAGACCAGGTGCGGCAACATGAGCGTGCCGTACCCGTTCGGACTCGGCGCGGACAGCCGGTGCTACATGCCGGGGTTCAACCTAACCTGCGACCACGGACGGCTCCTCCTCGGCAACCTGCGGGTCATCGAATCCATCGACCCCAATTTCTACATGCTGACCGTCGTCCACACCGGCGACGTTCGAACCGACGGCGCGGGGCGCGGCATTTTTGGTGACGGAGGCGTCCTCGGCGACGACGGGCCGTACGCGCTGTCCTCCGCCGGGAACCAGCTCGTCCTCCTGGGCTGCAACGTGCGGGCGACGCTGAGGAGCGGCAACGTCACCATGAGCAGCTGCTCCTCCTTGTGCACCAATGGCTTCGACGCGCATACGGAGATGCTGTCCAGGCTGGACACCAGCATGCTCTGCTCCGGCATCGGGTGCTGCCAGGCGCGCGTCGTCGTTGACCACGAGGAGCTCGTCCCCGTCACCTCCTACGACGTGCAGCTCGAGTACTTCGGGAGCAACCGCAGCCGCGACGGCGAGCGGTGGCCGCCCCGAGTGTTCGTCGCCAGGGACGAGTGGTTCTCGCCGTGGAGCGTCTCGCAGCAGCTGTCGTCGGACCTGCAGGCCGCTGCGTCAATGGAAGTTCCTGTTTTTCTCAGCTGGGAGGTCATCGTTAGGGGTGCCCACAACCATGGGGATGACGACGCAGACGCTGGTTCCTTGCCGGCCTGGGAGTGTCCTAGGGACGCGGCCCGCATGGTCTGCAAGAGCAACCACACTGGG
Source organism: Triticum aestivum (assembly GCF_018294505.1). NCBI lineage: Eukaryota > Viridiplantae > Streptophyta > Magnoliopsida > Poales > Poaceae > Triticum > Triticum aestivum. The sequence continues at coordinate 800,060,734 of NC_057801.1, read as the reverse complement.
TGCACAAAACGTGAAAGAGGCGGCTACACGTGCTACTGCAAAACGGGCTACGAGGGCAACCCCTACATCACCAACGGATGCCAAGGTTAGAACCACCGTTTTCCCAGACAATTTTACTAGATGTAAGTCGTCTGAATCTAAAATTTGGGTCAGTCGATTCGGTTGAGAAGGATGGAGCAGGTTTTTTGAGCATGTGCACCCGGGCCATTTCTATTTAGCCACTCATTTTCTGCATCGCGATTCATGCAAGTATTTTTCTCTTTCTTGTTTCTCGCATATAAAACATGTCTTGAACTTCAAACTTTGCAGCACAACAAAGCTTTCTAACTAAAATGTGGGATAAAACTTTCAGATGTTTTCATCCAACATAAATATACAAAATGAGATTTGTTTGATTAAAAAAACTCTTTTTTAGTATTTATGTTGGACCAACAAATATGAAAGTTTTATCTTACATTCTAGGTAGAAAGCTTTGTTGTGCTGCAAAGTTTGAAGTTCAAGACATGTTTTATACGAGAGAAACAAAAAAGAGAAATTTACATGTAGTAAGTTAGTTGTGTAGAACATATCTCAAAGCAACATTGAGCAGCCAGGATAGCGAGACCCGGGTGCATATGCTCAAAAAAATCTGCATTCGTTTGGTCTCGTCAATCTTGGAGTGTAGGGGGGGGGGGGGGGGGGGTGCAAGGGAAGAAGAAGTCTCCTTGTCTATCTTGGGGTGCATGGGGTGCTGGGGAAGAAGAAGCCTCCTTATCTATCTTAGGGTGTGGGGATGGAGGTTCGCTACAAAAGTCGGGTAAATCGCCTGCTTTAGAGGGATGGCCGGGGGTGGCGGCAAGCCTGACAGTGGTGGAGAGGTCGACGGGATGGCGGGGCGGCGAGGCGAAACGGTCACTGGAGCACTGCCGGCCGCGGACAGAGGAGGCAGGCGGTTCAACTTGGGCTGGAGGGATTTCTTCATGAGGGATGCAGAAGAAGGAGTTCCAACCTTTTTATTCGTCCAATGGCTAAGAGCAAATTTACTGACCCAAGAAACAAATTCAGTCGACTTGGCCCTAGCCATTCCCTTTCCCCCAAACAGTTTTTTTCTCATCCATTTGATTGATATTTTCGATGGTTCAAATTGATTGGATTTATGTTTAGACAATGTATTCAGAATAATATTACCATAGTTAACTCCGTGGTTGATTTCAGAATTTAACCTGCTTAATGCATGCCGGCTTACTAGATTATATGTGTATGCAGACATTGACGAGTGTGAGAATTCAAAAAAGAATGGGTGCTTCGGCAAATGTACCAATACAGATGGGTCATTTCAGTGTGAGTGTCCACATGAAACCCGTGGGAACGCCTACTCGCCGGGTGGCTGCTTCAGTGTTCTCACACGTGAGCAACATTTCCACTACTTGATTTGGGGAGAACGTCATTTTCTTTCTTTTGCACTTCTCCTTTCGAGCAGCTAAAGTATATTGATATTTTTCTAGGAATAAAGTTCATATTGATATTGATGTTCATGGTTAATCAATCTTAGAAACATGGCCGGACTATCTATTAAATTAGCTATGTAATTTTGCACATTGTCATCTCCAAAGTTGCATCACTGGAAAGCAAAAAAACTAAAGTTGCCTACAACGTTTATATGCTCTTTAGAATTATGTTTGTGCTGAGATTGATCAATTAAATGAATAATGATTATCGAGGTTTTTGTGTCCACTTGCAGGTGAATGTAGCAGGTCGTGCGGCAATGTGAGTGTGCCATACCCATTCGGCATTGGGCCAGCCGAGTGCTACATGCCAGGGTTTAACCTCACATGCGACACAAGCCAACACCCCCCGTGGCTGATGCTTGGCAGCCTGCGAGTCATTGACATATCCCTTCATAACAACACCATGCATGTAATCAACAGCGACATGGTCCTTGACATCTATAGTGGCATAGGAAAACAAACCTCCACATTTGAGAGCACGGGCCATGGAGACAATGTGCCTTACTCGTTGTTGACAAGGAACGAGCTCATCCTCATGGGGTGCGGTGTGCAGGCGGTGCTGTCCGGGGCGGGCAACCCAGCAATCTTGAGTGGTTGCTCTTCTTTTTGCTCCCCAAACATCGAGAATCGCACCTACACCATCACCTCAATGGTGCCACCTGCAGCAGGAGGTGGTAGCAATGATGACGATCAATACTGCTATGGCATGGGCTGCTGCCAGGCACGCATCTCTATGTCTAACGATGGAATGCCCCATGAATTATGGATTGATTGGATGGACCCCAATACTGCAACAGATGAGACATCATCACACTCCTACGCATTCATTGCACAAGAAGGGTGGTTCAACAAGCATCGGGTATCAGCTCAGCTACTGCGCTCGTCGTCGACAAAATATTTTGTGCCAAGCTTGGAGGTCCCCATGGTTCTAGATTGGGAGGTCTTGCAGTTGCAACCCATTGGCTCACGGGCGGTAGCTAATGTGAGCTCACCACATCAATATCTCAAGTGTCCTGACATGTGCAGGAGCAAGAACAGCCTCTGCAAACAAGGGATCAGAGGATATTCATGTCACTGTAGTGAGGATTACCATGGCAACGCGTACGTTATTGACGGATGCAAAGGTTAGAACACATTCTCCTATTTCATGGCTAAGTAGTCTTTGTTATACTATTATACATGTAATTAAGCAGTTGATTTAATTCCTACTTGCTTTCCCTTTCCTTTTTTCTTGTCTCCAACAGGACGTAGGCAAACATACTTTAAAGGTGAGTGCACTACAACAACATTTCTCCTAAATACGTGGTACATGTAGGAGAAAATGAGTAACTATATTGTGTATATTTTTTAGGTATGAGCATCGTAATAGGAGCTGCTATTGGGGCCGGACTCGTACTTCTAGTTCTTGCCGGATTTTTCGTTACCAAGAAATTAAAACATCATAGGGCTGAATTGTTGAAACTAAAGTTCTTCCAACTAAACCGTGGACAATTGTTGCAGCAATTGGTATCCCAAAGTGCTGGTATTGCAGAAAGAATGATCATACCCTTGGAAGAGCTAGAGAAGGCGACACACAATTTTGATAAAGATCTTGTGATTGGTGGCGGAGGGCATGGTATTGTTTATAAAGGGATTTTATCAAACCAACACATTGTAGCCATCAAGAAACCCAAGAAGGTGTTTCAGAAGGAGATCAATGATTTTATAAATGAGGTGGCAATACTATCGCAAATCAACCATCGAAATGTAGTCAAACTCTACGGTTGTTGCCTTGAAACTGAAGTCCCAATGTTGGTCTATGAGTTCATATCCAATGGAACCCTTTCTGAGCATCTTCATGTCAAAGGACCAAGATCATTGCCATGGACTGATAGGTTGCGGATAGCCATTGAAACAGCCAAATCTCTTGCCTATCTTCACTCAACTGCTTCAATACCTATCATACATAGAGATGTCAAGTCTGCTAACATACTTTTGGATGATACTTTGACAGCAAAGGTTGCAGACTTTGGATCTTCAAGGTACATTCCTATGGAGAAATCCGGGGTAATGACCGGGGCTCAAGGTACAAAGGGATATTGGGACCCTATGTACTTCTACACCGGGCGGCTAACTGAGAAAAGTGATGTATACAGTTTTGGGGTCGTCCTCGTGGAACTGCTAACTCGGAAGAAACCATTTTTATATTCTTCCTCTGACGGCAAGGGTCTTGTTTTACATTTTGTTACGTTGTTTGAAGAAGGCAATTTGAATCAGATATTGGACCCACACGCTATAGAGGAAGGTGGCAAGGAAGTCAACAAAGTGGCTATTATTGCGGTAGCATGCATAAAACTAAGAGGAGAGGATCGTCCAACCATGAGGCAAGTTGAGTTGACACTGGAAAGCCTCCGTGCATCCGAGGATTACACCTTAGATAATGTGGTGGATAAGAAAGTTGAGAATAAACATGTCATGATAGATATTACATTTACTGAAGACAAAAGAAGCAACAACTCAACCAGGCCATACAGTATGGAAGAAGAGTTCATGTTATCCGCAAGATATCCTCGGTAGTTTTGCTTACATGCACTACTTGGAAACTCAAGCTCAATAGGATTGGTACTTGGCAATTGTTTGAGATGGTTTGACAAAAAACAGTAACGTGACATGGCAACTTGGAATATTTTAACTTAAAGTGATTGGCGATGTTCCTGTTCACGTGACTCGGTTGCATTTCTTTCACCTAGTAACATAAAGTGGGACTCTAGTTAGTAGCTCAAGTGGCACTGCTATGTTTTCTGGGCAATTATTGATAGATCAATGACTTTTGTAAAGTTGGGGCGTTGCACATTTAACACCTACTCCCTTCGTTCCAAAATAGATGGCCCAACTTTGTACTAAAGTTAGTACAAAGTTGAGCCATCTATTTTGGAACGGAGGGAGTACCAGTTACCCCTCTCGGGGTACTTGGCTTTGTTGTATTATGCAATATGATGTTGCTAGACGTATCATGCTAGTTGATGAGTCCAAAAGAAATTTAAAGCATGTCTTGAGTTTTGATATTTTAATTATTCATAATTATTTTTAGTTTCTTTGATATGCAACATTGTCCACTCTCATATTGAGATATAGTACATATTGCGTTGGTACATCCAACTCCGTGGATGTTTTAGGCAATGTTTGTCCTATGAGATACCTATAGCTTGAATGATTATCAATGGTTTTGACTGAACATTTTTTTTCCGTCTTCAACATCTTTGTTTTGCATTGCTTGAAATAATAAATTATTGAGAGTGCACCAGGAACAAAAACTAGAATGCATGGCCACTAGCAACCGACATAGCGATGAATAAACCCAAGTATGGCACGGGTGTTAATATATATACACACTACCACCAAAAGGCACCCATTTTTATACGGATCCACGCTGAATTGCTTCACACACACCAAACAAGTGCTTAATTATTAGTTGGTTGTGGGTATGTACCCACTCTCTCGGTCACTTGTCATGCAATACTAACACTAAAAGTAAGAGTTATTGATGTGTAAAGCTACTCCACCAATCATATTCTTGAAATGTCAACTTGATAATGAAAATACACCTTATACAACACAAAAAGTACTAGAAATATGCATATACCATATAAAGATACTTCCCGTTGGTCTCGTGGCTTCCAGTTCCACAGCGTCGATGCCCCCATGGCTGCTAGATGCGGCGATCCAAACATAATCAAAAGACCACCTAACATTCTCATCATCTATCACCGCCGTGTCTGCAACCTCTACAATGATGACTCCTTGACGATGAAGCTACCACAACAAGCACATGTAGAAAGTTAATAAATCTCACCAAAGGCAACGCAAAAGGAACACTTGAAGCCTTGGAGACAAAACTTCCATCAGTAAGGCGCTCTAGCCGCGTCAAACATTTGCTAAAGTGGCCTCAACACGAAATCCCGCCGGCCGCCGAGGAAGCTAGGACCCTTCTCGGAACACACGCCCCAAGGCCTCATCCACTGCAATGTCATCCATCGGCAGGACACACCTAAGAAGCGAGTTTGGTTGGGACCGTAAACCATGCTGAAAAGAAGGCAAGGGGCGAGCAAGGGGAAATTTACAGTCACCCCACGAATCAGGAAGAAAGGACCCCATCCGGGCAAGAGACGATCAAAGCTTCAAAGGCGCTAGATTAAATCCTCCACCGCCATGGGAAGGGTGAGGCCCCAGGCTCACAATGTTAAAGGACCGAGTCATAGATATAATCGAATCCAAAAAGGAGGGAGGTGTCTGTCATTCGATCAAGGGGACAACTATGGTGTTGTTGAAAGGTGGGAGGACGAAATCCATTCCATGATGAACCACCATTTGGCAGCTTCATCACGGCAGGGAAGAAGCGATACGATAAAACATATGTCCGCAATTTCCAAATGAGGGGAAAGGATCTTCTACTAGGCTCATGCGTGCTCTGGCCCGTGTATAGAGCTACAAGAAGTGGCGAAAGATGGTCTACTCGATCCAGTAGCTCCTCGAGAAAAGCCTCTTACAAAATGCATGAAAATATCCAAATAGGCCTGAGATGTAGGGGTGAGGTGTGTCGACTAGAATTTTGATACAGATCCAACATATCATTCATGAATGAGGAAAAGGGAAAGCTCAGTCCAACCAATAAGTGCTTTAGGATCACAACGGCATCACACTCCTGTGACTGGGGACGCAGCCGGATGGGCGCTGAGAAATCAGATTGGCGGGGATCCGCCCAGGGGCTCACCGGTAACCCATGGGGGCGGCCACATAGGGGCCTCCCAAGGTGTGGCGTACACACTCTTCCCGTGTTGCTTAGCCCTTAACAGTTGACCGGTGAGGGAAAATGGAATCTACGATAATGGACGCTTCACAAACATGGCACACGTATGAAAGGAGATAAAAGCATCGACTCGGTTTACCTTGACACCCCCCCCCCCCCCCCACTACTATGGAAAAACCTACCTGTAGCGCATGTTGGCGGCATAGTAGTGGCGAGGGAGGAGCGCTACTGATACGACGCTACAGCTAATGTTCAACAGTAGTGCGGGTTGGGCCGCGCTACTACTATACTGAATAGTAGTAGCGTGTTTTCCCAGCCGGCCTACTACTACTCCTTCCTAGCAGCAATATCTTTCTCCACCCAACGCTACTACTATACCTCCCTAGCAGTAGCGCCTTGTGGGCTACCAGTGCTACTGGTAAAGTTTGCTATTTTTTTCCTACAACATATTGCTGTTGTATTTTTACTGGTTTATAGTAGTCTCATCATATTATTTTATGATCATGATGAGTTGTTATTTCAGTGGGTGAAAAAGACATGGATTAGATTATTCAAGTGGAGTAAACATGGTGCATATCAAAAGTACTACTAATCCAAACTTGATCACTTTAGTTTGGATTAGTATGATCAAGTTTGGATTAGTAGTACTTTGGATCTGCACCATGTGTTGCCTCCACTTGAATCCAATCCATGTTTATTTCACGCACTGACATATATAATAACTGATCATGCTCATAATGATATAAAAACTAAGCATCATCATCATTAATAATAACTCATCATCGTTATCATAATAACAAGTCATACTCATCATCATCATCACAGTCATCTCACAATTTCTACTTGTTATCATAATAAAAAGTCATACTCATCATCATCATAGTCATCTAATAACTCATCATCGTTATCATAATAACAGGTCATACTCCTCATGATCATAGTCATCTAACCAACCCTACTTAATTGTTCCTAGCACATGATCATGAGTATTAGCTAGGACCTACTACCCTCTCTAAGGTAAAATAGCATAAAACAAGATTGGCCCTCACGCTTGATACGTCTCCAACGTATCTATAATTTTTTATTGTTCCATGCTACTATATTATCTATTTTGGATGTTTAATAGGAATTTATATGCTATTTTATATTATTTTTGGGACTAACCTATTAACCGAGGGCCTAGTGCCAGTTTCTGTTTTTTTGCCTATTTTAGAGTTTCGCAGAAAAGGAATACAAAACGGAATGAAACCTTCATGATGATCTTTCTTGGACCTAAAGGAAACGAGAAGACTTGGAGATGAAGTCGGAGACGCAACGAAGCGGCCATGAGGCAGGAGGGCGCGCCCCCTACCTCGTGGGCCCCTCGTAGCACCCCTGACCTAGTTTCTTCGCCTATATATATACTCTTATACCGTGAAAACATCCAGGGGAGCCACGAAACCACTTTTCCATCGCTGCAACCTTCTGTAGCCGCGAGATCCCATCTAGGGGACTTTTCTGGCGTCCTGCCGGAGGGGGATTCGATCACGGAGTTCTTCTACATCAACACCATTACCTCTCGGACGCATGGTTAAAATATTAGCTCGAAAATAGGAATTCGGTAGGACTTGGACCATTTTCTAAATTACTCTTAAACCATTCAAAATTAGAAAAAACCTTTCAAGATGAAAAAGTAGCGCATTTTCATAAGCTTTCCAACACCATATCATATGCCTCCATTGGATTAGCCGTTTAGAAATGACATCGAAAAAATGAACTCAGCTGTTCGGTTTACCAAATTTTACCTTTTTTCAAATTACTCTTTAACCATAGGGAATTAGAAAAAACTTTCAACATGTGGAAGGAGCGGTTTTGCAGGAGCTTTCCAACGCTATATTATATGCCTCATTCCGATAAACGGTTTAGAAATGCGATCGAAAATACGATTCACGTTTTTTGTGCAAAGAAAAAACGGTTTTTAAAACTGCTCTTAAACCGCTTATATTTTGCCAAAAATTTAAGTTGGGTCATGATATTGGTGTCCATAGCTTTTCAACAATATGTAGCAAGCCCTATTTGGGCAATGTTGCGGGAAGTTCAACCTAGTTCACAGAGAAGGTCAGGGGCGTTACTCAGGAAGTTCAGGTTGTGATCAGAATATTATTCTGATTCCGTGATCAGAATAGTGTTTATGTATGTATGTATGTATGTATATATATATATATATATATATATATACATATATATATATATAGAGAGGCAGGCAGGTCCAACTGGAAGAAAATTAATCAGTGGCCACATTAATAAGTATACATAGATGAATGAGTGACTCACTGCCCAAAAAATGATTCAGTTGAAATTAATAATCTTACTTACGGGATCAGATTCAGACCTTTCTGAATCAGAAGAGTAAGCATCAAAGAAACCTCAAATTCATCGACTGGTCTCGAGCTAGCATGACACGGGGATGGGGAACCGGAGCAGAGAGGGGGAGAGAGGTACCAAGGGATGATGGGGTCGGAAGCGGAGGCGCGGCGGGAGGCAGGGAGAACGATGGTCTCCAGGACGCGCTTGTTGAGGTCGCGCAGGATCTCGACGAGCGGGCGCGTGATCCCCGATGGCGTGGCGTCCAGCGGCAGCATGTATTTTCCCGTCGAGGCCTCTGCCGCGAGCACCGCCCTACCCCTCCTCCGCTGCTCCGGCGCCACGGCCACGCGCACACAGCTATGGCATGAGCCGCAGGGGAGCGGCGAGGAGGCGAGGATCCACCCGAGGGAGGCGGTTGCGGTGGCTTCTATGGGGATCGGAGCGGAGGAAGGTGGGAGCTTGGGGGAGTGTTGCGCGCGGCAGGTGCTCGCCGGAACCGGCCGGCGTGGGTGGTGGCGGCGGCGAGGAGATCCTGGGGAGAGGAGACGGGTGGGGTGGACCGAGGATGAGAGAGAGAGAGTGGTGGGTGGGAGTGGATCGGGTCGGGGTGGATGGTGCAGTAGCAGACACGCTTAGTAATAGCGTGGGGGGGTCTTACCTGCGCTATAGCTACTTACTTAGTAGTAGAGCAGGTTTTATACCCCTCGCTACTACTATGGTCTGTCCGAGGGGCATGGTGGAGACCACTTAGTAGCAGCGCGGGTTTATACCCCTCGCTACTACTATGAACTTAGTAGTAGCGCGGTTTTTATACCCCTCGCTACTACTAATTAGCAGTAGCGCCTCTTTTTAGACCGCGCTGCTGATAAGCTTCGGTGTATAAGGTTTTCCCTAGTAGTGACATATGGAAGAGTACCACCTCTCTTGCAACGCCGTGTAGGCCTATGCTGATACGTTGAGGGTGCGGCGGGGAAGAAGACTTTAGACGGCAGATGGCCGGGTCGGGGGATATATCCTGTTGCCGTGGACGAGGCGGTCGTAGGAGCGGCAACGACAAGGTGGACGACGGCGCCGATGAAGCGAGAGGACGCGATGAAAGGATCCTGGTCCAGCACCGTGGATGAGAGACGTCTATCTCTTGTAGTGGATGACGGGGTAGGGGTAGCGGCTCCGGCAAGGTGGAGGATGGGGTGGCGGACGGAGGAGGCTGGCCGCAGTGCGGAGGTTGTCGTGCCGCCGACGGTGTATGAATGGGGAAATGGAGGGGAGGGGGGGGGGGGGGTCTCAAACTTTGGGACGCACTTCTCTGAAATGGCGGAAAGTTACGAACTTATCCCCCGTTTAAAATTTCGGACATCGCGTCGGTTGGGGATAGGACGGTAATCTCGCATCTCCCAAATATTTACCGGTAACTATTTCGGGCGAGGAGAGGGTGTTTTGCCGCCCACGGTTGGCGCCCACGGTGTATGAACGGGGCTGACAGGTAGGGCGGTTGTGTCACGTCTGATGGAAGTTACACATCTGCCCCTATTTAAAATATTAGCCTACATCGATTTCGGACGAGGAGAGTTTGTTTTGCCGCACACTATGTATGAATGGGAAAATGGAGGAAGAGACACATGTCTTTCGGACGAGCTTGAATCAAATGTGTTTTGCCGCCCATGTTTGGCGCCCACCGTGTCTGAATGGGCTCAGAGGCCGTCGTGTCACATCTGATTGAAGTTACTAGTCTACCCCTATCGACAGCAGTGTAAATCCGGTCGATAAGAATGTACTCAGTGTCAGGGGTAGACAGTAATTTCCATCTCGCAAACACTTGCTTCGGGCAGCCCACAAATTATAGTGGGTGTTTAGCTGCTTCGTTCAAAACTTGGGAGAATTAGCATTCACGTTTGCCCTAGGACCTGGCAAACTAAATTCAAATCCAATTTGTATTCGATTACGAATATCCACAGATAATTATACATTTTGTTATTTATTTCTTCAACACCACAACAAAGATTTATTCCACCTTTATATATGATTATGATTTAGAAATGCCGTGATCTTCGAATTCAGTAGGTTGGATACACTCTGATTCAAATAGTTATTTCATCCAATACAATATTCTCACACGAAAAACAGTTCACCTTATGTCAATCATATAAGTACTGAGGATTACCTCGCCTAAAAAATTCGGATCATTACAACACATGGACAACATGGAATTCTGGACAACATAGGGGGTCTTGCAACATAATCCATTCAGAGACATGACACAACATGCAAGTACAATAATCTAATGACAATTTCAACTGGTATCTAAAGAAGAACATGGATTACCTTGGGCTTCAGATAGCAGAAACAGAAGGACCTCCTCCGTCTTCAAATGCAACATTCTTACTTCCTCCAATTCTTTGGTTGCTTGCATAATGTGTGCCTCCAATTCCGTAATTTCCAGCCTCAAGATAAAGATAACCTCATTCATGGCAGCCACACCATCTCTTTCTGCCTCTAGTAGAGCCTCAAGCGCTATAATATCTGTGCTCAGACTGCTCTCCGGCGGTGTTGCCTCTAAACTGCTACCATCTGGTAACATGGATGGCGCACTGCTTCCACAAATAGATTCTGGGGTTGTACATTGTGTCCTAGTGTGAACGGCATCCTGAAAGGTTTCCGCTGGACATAAGTAAGAGATAGTTATCATATGATCCAGGCAGTAAGCTTACATGATAAACGACGGCAGAATTATTGCCGAGCATGGCAAACTATATTTGAATGGTTCGAAGCAGCATCAGCCGAAAAGAAATTAAAATGGTAAGATGAAACTAGGGATGTAAGTGGCAAATAAACGACATCCGCCAGTCCCATCTAGTTAGTTTTTGCTACCTCCCTAGTTCATTTTCCTCAAAAAACAAAAACTCTTCTGAACTATCATACCACTAGTGGACTTTAATCGGGATTAAACGGGACCCAGTTGACATCCCTAGTTGAAAGGGAGTGTACAACCGCTATATTTAAGTTGCCAAGGCATCTAAGCAGTTGAAATAATCTGAGAAAGCACTTAACAGTGTGGCCTCATATAAACTACGAAGACAGTCTTGTGATGAAGTTGAGAGGAAAAGTTAAGGGCTCAAATGAAATAGGCATGCATTTCTTTACGATTGTACAGCAGGCACTGCTGACATATTGGCCAACTCAGGTATAGCGTAACAATAAACAAGCATTCGAATCAAGAAATACAGCAAAGCAGACAACTGAACTATTTGTAATTCGGTAGGATTACACGTTGAGGGCACAAGCCAAGAAAGCAGTCCACTCGCATTACATTTCACATGTACTAAAACACATTGGCTTACCATATGTTGCTGTGAAGCCTAGCTGCTGTTGCAATGTTCTTTGAAAATGTCGTCAGCATCCCGTGGTTGCAAATCTAGTTGTTGTAGTTTATTCTGCTCCATCTATTTAGGTAAAATTAATTTTAATCGCATGCACTGGTCTGAATTGATCATCAATGGTTCATCTAAACTAATGAAAGAAGGGTGTGTGCATACACGACAATATATCTGTTTCCCTCTATTTTTATGCTTGTTCGAGGTGCCGGCCCCAAAAAGAACAAATATTTTGCTTGATGGGGTTGGCAGCTCCATAATTAATAGAAGCATCAAATTAGTCATGCAACTTGGGAAGATGAAGAACACACAAACAAGTAATGAATAGAGGCTCGGAGCAGTGATGTAATAGCTAGCATCAGAAAATGTAGGGTAAAATGAACAAAAAGCAGTGGAACCACATGCTAGTTTGCTGATGTGTAATTAAGCATAGAGAACATTAACCAGTCTGATGGAACCAACAGGTGGCATCAGAACAAAACTAAAGCATATTAACTATACTAGTATGTATGCACGTGCAATGCACGTCTTAAAAGAATGGATTGATTTTGGAGTGTGACTCGAAAAAAGTATAATGGAGTGATTTTGATAAATGGAATTCCACCCACAGTTGTTTTTAATATTCACACAAAAAACTATACATTCACATCTAAAATACTGGAGGTTCATTAAAAAACTGTATGTTACTCTATTATTTTTTCTTCCCATTCTCCTCCCAAACCTTCTTATCTGGGCTCAAGTCGTCATGCGCTCAAGCAGCAATATAGCCCATGAGGCATCGCATATGGGCCTTTTTTTTCCTGGAAGGGCCACGTGAATATTCTAGAACACAGCAGAGGCAACAACAGTCTATTGTTCATGGCGAATCCGGCTGATCTTAGCCCTTGGATTTTGGAGACCAACGGTTATGGTTGATGCTCTAGATCCATCTCAAAACTGGTACACTATATAGTAGTACAGATATAGATATAGATGTGCACTGGTATGTAATTTAGCACATGTGTAAGTGCATCTAGTGCCACCCCTAGTTGGTTTTGGAGTATTGACGACAAAGTTGGTTGAGGGACTAATGCGTTTGTGAGAATTGCAGGATAACGCAGGTAGTGTCCCTCATTGATTTGGTTTACCTACCGGAGATGACCCCTAAAAATGTATGAAGACATTGACGACAATGGTGGTATGAGAAGATATTCATATTGAAGACTATGACATGAGAAGACATTGCGTGAAGACTATGGAGCACGAAGACTGTGTGGTTTCGTTGTTTCCTTTTCTTCTTTGTTGAGTCATAGGAACCACCGTACTGTTAAGTGGGGTCCAAGTGAACTAAGTCAGAGTGACTGAAGTGATGCTCAACCCAAATCCTATGTCTCGAGCGAAGACAATGAGAGCAAATCTTATCCAGAGTTGGATGAGTCAGCTTTGCTTGTAGCCCAAGTAAAGTTGCCGTGTGTGTTTGAAATCTGACCGTTGGAACACGTGTCAGTTCCTTAGTGACCCAGGGTCATTTCGGACAAATCAGGTCGGGTTGCCTAGTTGCTATAAATAGCCCACCCCCTACACACCATAAATTGGTGGCTGCTCAGAGTTAATATACGGCTTTTGTCGTTTGAGAGCAACCCACCTCGAAGCATTTGAGAGAGAGAAATCCTTGCGAGGACAAAGCCCAAACACCCAGTGTGACCTGAAGACTTATTACACTTGAGGACTGTGTATCCTCCAGCCGGTTAGGCGTCGCGTTCTGAGCATCCAAGAGTCATTGTGGATTGCCGGGTGAACGAAGTCTGTGAAGGTTTGGAAGTCTACCTTGAAGACTTACCAGAGTGATTGGGCGAGGACTGGGTGTCCTTAGCTCAAGGGGAATAAGGTGAAGACACGGTCTTCTGAGTTGAATCTCAGCCTCCCTAACCAGACGTACAGTTGTCACAGCAACTGGAACTGGTCCAACAAATCCTGTGTCTTCAACGAGCAACTGGTTCTATCTCTTCCCTCCTTTACCTTGAGTTTGTCTTCGTGAAGTCATTGCTTATTGTCTTATCTGATTGACTTCATTGCTTGACTACTATTGTTGATTGGCTTCATACTATCTTCCATCCTGATCCTACTACCTAGCTGCTATTAATCTTCGAACGTTAATGCTATTGCATACTTGATTATGGCTTGCTTGTTGTAGTTTATCTTCCGCTGCATATCAATTAGGTTGTTTCTATTGTTTGTCTTTGAAACTTCTATGTTTTGAAGACTTTCATAAAAATCGCCTATTCACCCACCCTCTAGTCGATAACTAGCACTTTCAATATGTAACATGTTCACTGCCAGAAGTATGGCCCTACAGGTGCAAGCAGAATAACGCGTCTCATGAAAAACTGAATGATGCCCTGAAGAAATTCAAAGGTGCGGTGCTTATGCTAGGAAAGTGGACGTAGGTGCCGGCCGTTGGATGATAGTACCTGATTCTCGGCGGCGTATGGGTATCGTTGTCATACTTGATAGCTAAGGATCGTCAATGGTGCTCGTGTTGCGGTTGAGTTTGGGCCGGCTGTCGCCATCGCTGAAGCAGCTCCGGTGCTACGGTTGCGGCGCCTGTTGACATACAAGAAAGCTCATCTGTGGTAAGTGAACAGTTGCATGATAAAGAGAAAAACCGAAGGAGTACAAATCGAAATAACCTGATGAGGCTGCGGCGTCAGTAAAGCAGGGCCGGTGGAGTTGAATATGGTGTCCGTGCAGCGGGTCGAGTGCAGTGGACGAAGGCTTCGGCGGGCGCGTTGTATAGTGCTTTCGGTGAGGCGGATCTGTTGCCGAGGACGAGGGCTTGTATGAAGGGCCAGCGAAGGGGCGGACAAGGGAGTCAGTGAAGGGCCTATGCTGTGGTGGACGAGGGCGCCAGTTAAGCAGATCCGGTACGGTGGACCATGATGGCGGTCAAGGAGATATGGAGCGGTGGACAAGCCAATCGCTGAAGCCGCTCCGATGAAGTGGTGAGTTGGCAGTTGGGGGTTCCAAGGTGCGGAAGGTAGATCCGGCGGGGTGTGAGGTCCACCGCTGCGGCGGAGGACTAGATTCGGCAGCTTGCCGTAGTTGGGGGGGGGGGTTGGGGAGGGGAAGGGGAGGGGCTCTGGGGAAGAATGTTGGGGGCAAAGAGGGGAAAACAATGGAGTTACCAAAGCAGCCCTTTTCCGTTCATGTGGCAGGGGTAAAACAGGAATATCGCAGGGCTAAACTTTTGGGCGCGTGATATTTCTATGTGAGCGGGAAGTTTGAAATCTTTTGGTGCCTAAAATTATAAGTATTCTGCTCTCGTACGACCGACTATGATATCATGGCCGACAATTTGTTTGTTTTGCACGCAAAAAAAGTGCCAGTTTTGAAAATCAATGTCTCCAACTCGAAACTTAGATTGTCCATTCAATTCAAATATGGATCATTGAGCTACTACAAGCAAATACCATCATACGGTCCAATTCAAATGAAATTCCAAATGTGTTTATCCTAAATATGATGACAAAAGGAAAAATGTGTATGTGTATGAACAAAGTGAATGATTATAAAGTTTGAACATGCCCGTATGTGTATATCTCTAGGTTTGATATATGAATTTGAAATCACGAAATTCCGGCTTAAAAAATGTACCTCCGTTTAAATGAATTACAAAACCTAATGATGGAGTCGAATTCCAAAATTCCAATCTTAGGTTTGTAATTTTGGTACATCAAGGTATATCACGCATGTTCAAAAGTATCATTATCTCATAGTACAAACTGTGAAACAAATTGATCAACCATGAGTGCACAATATCTCAACTACGCTAAAGTCCCTCAAATATAGACACCTCACTCTTTATCTGAAGTCACCCCCCCACCACCACCACCACACACACACACACATACAGAAGTCATTCTCTCGCCCAGACACCAACACACGAGCACATTAACACCATTCTCTCTTGTAAAGTTCGGACCCCAACATAGGTCCCTATCACTTTGTCTCCCGGGCATGCACACATCTCTTCCCTCACTCTCTAGGTCTCCTTCTATGTCTCTTACCCAAGCACACGCACTATGTAGAGTGTTTATTTCCCATACACACAAAACGTCGCCCCCAAACATCTATCTCCCTAGTTATGTGGTTCTCGCGCACTCACCTCACACACCACCCCCACTACAAACAAGCACACTTTGTCTCCTTCTGCACCACTCTCCTCTTTCTATCTCTCCCACATGCGGACCCGCCACAGCTCCTTCCCTGTATACATATATGTCGTGACTCTTTGCATAGCTCCCTAATGTATAATCGTTCTCGATTTCGCACATTGTTCTGTACACCATCTATTCTAGATATCTCATGAAGTCCCTATCACACACACAATGATTCGCTTCCCCTGCGTCTCCGTTCATAGGCCAATTTCGGACAACATCAAAATTGTCTCCCTATCTATACGCCATTTATGGACACAAACGACCCCTCTCGCCCCATCTCTTCCTCTCTCTCTCTCTCTCTCTCTCTCTCTCTCTCTCTCTCTCTGTCTCTCTCTCTCTCTCTCTCATCGCTAGCTCTCTCTTTCTCTCGCTCTCACACCCCTCTCCCACACACACACTCGATGTCTCTTCCAAATAGTCTGCTCCCCCCGCCCGCACCCGTGCTATCTCGCTACTACACATGTCACACCATTCCCCCTTCCCTTATACTAGGTTTACATCATCAGTGGTCTCTCTACTCCACATACACTCTCTCCCTGTCACACACAAACGCATGCACAAACACACATAGACATGCATAAACACCCATTTATCTGGATCCTCATCTCTCCCCATGTCCGCATGTGTATCTCACACACTCACTCTCTAATTATGTATATGTGTCTCTACGTTACACAACACAAAGCCCCATGTACATATCTCTCTCTATCCTCCACACACATAGACACAAAGAATCTGTTATCATTGCCTCAATCTCTAACATATCGCACATGCACTCTCTCTCTCTCTCTCTCTCTCTCTCTCTCTCTCTCGCAAACACGCTCAACAAGGGTTTCCCCGTGAATAACTTACCGTCTACTCATCAATAGTCGTGGTAGTACGACGAACACGAGATGTGAAAAAGAATAAATCTACACGTGCTTAGACCACCTAGTAGGACTAGAGCAAGCCAAAAAGCGCGTCGCCGTCACCCCCTCCTTGTCGGCAACGGGAAAATCTTTGTTTTACACAGTCGAGAAGTCATTGTGCTAAGGCCCCACATGCCGAGGCGTTGAATAGAATGTAGATGCTAGTTTACGGAAGCAAGTATCGATGATACGTTTGTATCTCCATACTTATATTTCTTCTTTTATAAAAAACCGAGTTGGTGATGATGGTACGTGTGCCATCTTGCAATATAGACCGTCTGATCTATATCTGACGGATGGAAATTAAACTAAAAGATACCCGCACCCCTCTCCACATTTGCAGACAAGGCCTTCCCTCGTTCATCCTTATCTCCAACAAACCTCATTGTTGAGCAATTAAGAAAGGAAGCCTCTGGAACAAACTGGCCTAGTGGCCGCTGCCGGCGTCGTCAATCCCCATGCCTCCGCTCAGTCCGACCACCAACCACCACCACACCCAACTCCTCTTCACCTTATCTCATATTTCTCGAGATATCATTAGTTTTTACACATGGGATTACTCCCGCAAGGGTCAATCACAACAAGTGTTTTTATAAAAAAATGCATCTTGATGTTCCGTTAATGCACGGATCTTGCTAGTACTCCTACACAAGACTAAGTTGGTGATGCTGGTGTGTCTGCCATCCGTCGTTTCTGACCATTAGATCTACATCTAACGATTGTGAGGTAAGTTGTTGCCTTTTCTCACCAACATCCCACTTGTCTACCAATTTGCAGAAAAACCCATAATTAGTATCTTAAAACCAACCACATCCCTCCCTGACCTCACCAAAACAGCCCAAGGAATATATTATAATTGAAACATAATATACATATGTATATCAAAATTAGGGTGTTTTGTACCAAGTTTGTGAATAAGTATTATTCTAATTATGATTCGTTGCAACGGACATGAACATTGCTAGTATTTCCAACCATGTATTTTTTTCTAGTATTCCATAGTTTCGAGTTTTCCATCAAGATATTAGTCACTCATGGTTGATATTTACTTTCAATCATGTACACATATGCACTATGTAACTAGCCTTGCTTATTGGCTTCCAAAGCTTAACTTTCACTCCTACTTACAATATGTAGAGTATTTAACAAAAAACTACC
Source organism: Triticum aestivum (assembly GCF_018294505.1). NCBI lineage: Eukaryota > Viridiplantae > Streptophyta > Magnoliopsida > Poales > Poaceae > Triticum > Triticum aestivum. The sequence goes on along the minus strand of NC_057801.1, from coordinate 800,042,479 downwards.
ACTTTCAACCAGCCCTAGGAAGAATCTATTGTACAAAAAATAGCAAAAACATACCCAAAATTTCTTAATCCACGCCAAAAACTTCTAGTACTACCTAGTACTCCTACCGATTAGGTTCGTTTAAACCCATTTATGACTGGGTTGGCCCACACGTCCGTGCTGACGAGGCAGCTTAAACCAACACATTTTGTTTGACCGTTGACACGAGGGACCCACATCTGACCTTCTATCCTGTTATTCCCCTCAAATCATTATTTTTCCTGAACATTACTTCAAACAGTACTGATGCGTGTTCGTCGGTGGCGCCGGTGATGAGCGAGTTGGCCGCCGCTCCGCCGGACGGGCCGGACGCCGCGCTGGCCTCCGCACGGGTTGGCAGGCTGGCCCGAGCGTGACTCACGAGCGAGCAAGCCGCCGCGCTGGCCTTCGCTCGAGCCAGATGGCTGGTCTGAGCGCGGCGCGCGCGAGCAAGCCGCCGCGCTGCCGTGCCAATCTAGCTAGCAAACCTTGCAGACAAGCAGCTGGACGGAGCTATCTTGGCTAGCTAGCGGCCGCGAGCGCCGGACGGAGCTGACATCCGGGCTGCCGCAACATGGGCTCCGCACCGCCGGCGGTTTTGACCTCGCCTTCTGCCGGCGGCGGTAACTACGTCCCATGTCCGAGGATGACTAGGTGGACGGGCCGGAGGTAGGAGGTCACTCGAGGATTTTGGTTGGTAAGACCATGTACAATGGTTGATAAGGTAGTCTTATCTTAAGTCTGCCATGTATGCAAGTGGTAGTAGTTTCTTGGAATTTTAGTGATTTCTTGCATTATTAGGGGTTTCTTGTAAGGAACAATGTACGTACTACTAGCAACAAAAGGCGATTCTAGGTTGCGTTGTACTCCAACGAGTACTACTAGTGGTCGCGGTAGTGTATACCTCGTTTTATGGGTTCGATCCCGGCCGAACGCACGGCGGCCTTTTAAAAAAAATAGTACTAGTACTACACTTCGTTGCGAGCCAATATTTTACACAGGTAGTTTGAAGTCAAACGGACGTGCGGCTCCGTAATCTGGGTGCACTGGACAACCTAGCCATGTAAACGGGTTTTCCTTCCCAGCATCCCGTGGCTCGCGTGCTCGCCCTAGCTGCACCTCGCTTGCAGCTTCCTCATCAGCTAGTAGTAGCATATTTAAACTAGCGCCTCTAGCCCGAGGAGCCGGAAAAGCCTGGCGGGGCATTGGGAACTGCGCAATATGGCTCTGTACTCTATGTAAAGTGTTGTACTACTAGTACTCTGAAGCTTGTGGCGTTGCATGCATGGACTTCACTCCATTATCGGCTCTACTATAAAAGAAATTCCTCTTGACGTGTTTTTTTTGAAACGAAGGCAAAAGCTTTGCTTCATCTCATTCATAAAGAAGGAACTACTAACAAAGTTCGACGAGATCCATTACACCTCCACAAATGGAAGCGAAAAACCTAGTCGCGCTGTATCAAATAACTCAAATGTTCTGCCCCTCAGACCGCAGTAACCGTCGCTGATAAACAGGCTGCTAGTGTGTGCGTGAGAGGAGCGGCTGAGTAGGCCAGCTACTCCTACGTGAGAGGAGCGGCTGAATATAGCACCGAGAGTACCTACTAGGCCATTACACAGGTGTACTTCCCCTGCATTGATAGTACAACGATGGTTCTACAGAACAGTAGTACCCTCCACTTCCAACTGTAGCTCCTTGGCCCTGAGATTCAAGAGTTCAAAACTGGTGCACTATACTAGACTAGACTAGACTAGAAGTACAGTACATCGCACTAATACTCGTAGTTGAGAAAAGTAGTACTGGTACTGCTACAGTACGAGTACGTACTCCTCCGTCACATAATGTAAGACGTTTTTTGACACTAGTTGGCGTGTACAAAAAATGGCAAAAACATACCCAAAATTTCTTAATCCACGCCAAAAACTACTACCTAGTGCCAAAAATTTCTTACTAGTGCTATTATTTACAGTATAATGCAATCCCATAACGTTCCATAATGCTAGTACTAGTAGTAAATAATAGCCTCACCCCTTCGCTGAGGAACGATCTACAGTTGGAAGGGACGAGGCCCTGCGGTTACTACGCTCTTATCTCCTCCTCGCCAGTTCCCCTCCCCCCGAAGAGAAGGCAGTTCGTCGCTGCTCCCATGGATTCGCCAGGCGGTTCTCCTCCTCGTCGGGGCTGGGAGACCTTGGACGACGATCCTCTGGGAGAAATCGCACGCCGCTCCGACGTCCTCACCGCCGCAAGACTCGGTGCTTCCTGCACCAACTTTTTCAAGACGCTGCTTAAACAGGTTTGGGAAAAGGCCATGCTTGTTGGTCTTCCATGCGTCCTCGAGGAGAAGGTTCTTCTATGGGACAATCCTTCGAACAGTCCACCGCTCCCTGGCCATGGTTGCACGTTGACTCCGATAGAGTTGCCGACGTTGAGAGGTAGTCGGATTTTGTCCGATGAGCAGGTCAGTAATGGAGTTTGATCATGTAGTACTTAGTTATTCCATTTCCATCCCGTAATTTCTCCGCTGCCCACCGTCTTATATATAGGTCTGGGTCGGTGCCAACGAAGATTGGCTTGCATACCTCCGGCCGGATACCACCATCATTTTGCACAACATCCACAGCAGTGCGGCCGTTCCGGTAGACCCCTTCTCCACCATTGGGATCGGCCTTCCGGACTGGCTGGGCTTGAATACGTATGATGATGCCTACATGAGATTGAAGAAGATAGCAATTGCGGACCCGCCGACAAAGCGACGCGGCTACGACGATTACTATCTCATCGCGGTGTTCGACATAAGGATTGCCATCAATGCAAGACGCAGTAACGGCAGAGGCTGGCGCATGTTGGCGGCGGCAGATTTGTACCCCTACACGTTCGAAGACGCCGTGCGCCATCTAGGCCGCATCTTCGCGGTGACAAGCCAGGGGACTTGTTTCATCTGGTTGCCATCCTACGGTACGGGAGATTACAAACGGAATGCACAAACCATCATTTGCATCCCTAACGGTACTCCATTATTTTGCAGGGACCAGTCATCCCCCGATCAAAATAAGATCGCCGATCCTGGATGTGCATTTGCATCCGCGATTCGGTCTAACCTGGAACCTTGTAGCTGACTTTGGCATATTGGGATCAACTATCTTAGCAGTCGTTACCCATGGTACCACTGATGTGCAACATGGTCACACAATCTACCACGATCGGACCGTCACCATCTACCCAGGTATTCCATTTTTTAACCCTCTCGCCTTCTCTTTCATTGTTGTACTAGTAGTATACTTAGTACTACTAGTAGGAGTACTTTTTACCTTGGAGGACGCGTATAGCTAGCTGGGCCCTTGAAGACTTGAACCCACTAGCTGCCACCATTTTTGTTTTTCCATGTCTTACTATCTCATCCATGTAGCCAAGAGTGGCTATATATAATAAGCCGGTTATTTTACTTCCTCTATACCGGAGTAGTACTATTTGCTGCACAGTATTACTGACCGCCATATTTGAGCACAACATTATTATGCATGGACCTTGACTATGTACGTCACCATGTGTCCAGATCTGGGATGCCGCGTGTACCAGATGAACGGCGCCGAGTTCGACCCCCGTGATGCTACGTGGGTGCCGAGGAACACTCTTGGAGAGTACTCGCTTTTCATCGGGGACAGCTACCCCATTGTGAAGCGGATGCCACCTTCCGTGCACGACACGGAAGGCCTGCCGTTCATGAAGCATGGTTGTGTCTTCATTGCGCACCGCCGGATGAACGACATGCTGGGACACGCTATCCCTGATTTATGCCGCTTCAGCTTGGATGAGTCTCCATCGTGTGGAACCGGACTAGAAAGCTGCGACAATGATTCCCGTTGCCCACCGCTATGGATCGTGCCATCCATGAAGAACACCTGGGACTGGAACCTGGAGGAGGACATGCATGTAGCCCATCTATAACGTGTAAGTGGAGTACGGTAATTGTGAACGGTAGCGCTGTGAATATATGTAGACTAGTCGTGCACAAATTTATCACATGAATTGGAGATGAACTTGTGTGGCATACTGGCATTTGTCCTTTAGAATTTATTACTAGTAAATGTGTTATGTGTACGTGCAACTTGTGTGGTTGTTGCACGGGCTCCAACACGCTCTTTGAGAAAAAAAGGTGGCACAACTTTGGATATACGTGACGTGGCGGCATCATACAGTAGCATCGTTCGCTATAGTTGTAGTACACTCCTACTAGGACGACAACTCCTATAAAACCTTGCGCTTGGCTCTTTGCCTCTTCGGGAGGTTCAACAGTTCGTACTCGTGTGAACCTTGCACTTGCCTCTTCGCCTCTTCGGAAGGTCCAACAATGATGATACTACAGTACAATATGCGTCTGGCAATCTGACACCGATTGAACTGCTGCACGTCCACCGCGAGGGCGAGGGCGAGGGAGAGGAAGAGGGAGAGGGCGCTGTAGTCAAAACCCTCTCCTCGTCCTGCGAACCACCGCGCGCGTGGGCGAGGGAGAGGCGTAGTAAGCAAGCTTCTCCTCGTTCGGCGAGTTGACGGGACACATCAAAGCAGTACTAGTACTAGTAGTAGTCCATACTGCGTCCTTTCCGATTAATATGGCTTAATTTGAAACGAGAAAAATACACTGGCGGTCAACGTATGTAACAATACGCTCTTTACGGTCACTATATATAGTTTTGCGTCGATTATACGATCACTAGCTCATCGTAGAGCACCGTATTGCACCCTACTGACCGGCCACATAGTCGACGTGGCACTTTGTTGACTGGTTAAATTGTCACCTGGTTTCTGGGTCCCACCTGTCAGTTGGCGGAGCAAAGAAATCAGTTAAACAAAACTTTACGCAGGCGCCACACGAGTCCAACCCTTGCGCCCGAACCGCCCTGGCTGTGTATGTGAGTGCATGCACGTGTCCTCCCTCGGCCTTCCAACAAAGAGTGTACATCGGCTATAAAACAAAGAGTGTAGTAGTACATGATGTACATCTACACTTCCAATGCATTTAGCCTTTAATCTAAATCGATATTGATTGACTAATGCACCAACTTGTGCTGTAGGTATAGGCTACATGTCTATCCTTAATTACAGCATGCAACGGCCTTCATTTAATCTTCTTATCTCAATGGTCGCATGCACACATAAGTCTGCTACTTTTGGGCGTTAATTATACCCTGGTCAATGTGTAAATCTCTAAATGTACAGTCTTTCACGGACGTAGGGAGTAGGTTGAGCACTTGAGCGTGAGCGTGTGTGTTGCGTCGTGTGCTGTGTGCCGCATGGGTGCGTGAGTGTTGCGTGCGTCCATGTGGAGTACGTGTGAGTGTTGCATGTTGCATGCATGCATGCATGCATGGGGCTTACTCCCTCCCATTGACATGTTCATATTTCAAACTTCCTCTGTTCCCTCCATATGGTGATACTCCCTCTGTTCCCAAATACTCCAGTACGGAGTAAAAGCCTCCCTCTGTTCCCAAATACGGAGTATTTGTCTTTCTACAGATTTCAACAAGTGACTAGGTACGGAGCAAAATGAGTGAAGTGAGCGTAGAGGCATAGGGATACTGTAGAAAGGTAATCCTCGCGATCCATCATTCCCCATCTCGGTCAGAGAGAACTATTCAACTAGTCTTCGCAGTGAAGTGACAATACACGCTGCAGCAGATGGGACACGTAATTAATAAGCTGAACCAGCGTGTTGGTGTTACTAAATCAGCCTTACCCAGTACTGCCATCATGTTTGCCAGTAGAGCACGCTTCCGCAAATACGCCTACGCACCTGTGTCCTCCATTAACTGACATATGGGCCCTCTTGTGGTAGACCCACATGTCATCGGTGTAACTATTTACACTCCGGAGGACGGTGCCTATATCCTGGTAGTAGTACTAGTAGAATTGAGATTTAATGCACTTTCTTCCCCGTCTTCCACTCTTCTTCCTCCTCTCTTCTTCTTCCTCCTCTCTTCCCCATCGTCGGCCGCACACCATTTACCCCCGCTCACTGCTCGCCCGCCCGCGCCATCTTCCTTGGTAGCTCGCGCGTACCATATCCCCCCGCTCACTGCTCGGCCACACGAGGAGAAGCTTCTTCGCTCGCCCGCCCGAATCCACTTCCCCGCTGGCTCGCAGGCACCGAAAACCCCAATGGCAGAACCGACTGACACGCAGAGCCGCGATTGGAATTCCCTCCCCGATGTTCTCTTGGAGCAGATCTGTAGTCGTATGGACCTACTCAGCACCGTCCGTCTGGCCGCATGCTCGGTGTCTTTGTACCGTCTACTCGTCTGCAACCGGCCGGCTCTTTTCAAGACACCCTGCTTGCTGATGCCCGATCCTCGCAGGTGGCCCAGACACCGACTTGACGATCCTACGGAGGTTGCCGTGGTGCCCCTCGACATGCTACCACTACCCGTCCACCTGTCCTTCATGCGCGGCCACTACTGGGCGGGCATGAAGGCCAACTGGATCGTCCTCATCCACCACACCGGTAGTCCGTGGCGTCTCGTGGATATCTACACCCAGCGAGAGATCACCCTTCCATCGTTGGATACCGCCGACATCGAGCCTCGCGGCCCGCCGGACACTCCTGCCTACTACGCACGAGACGCGTCAAGCTTTTGGCTCGACCTCTGTTTGCAGAAAGTTGTAATCTGCGAAGTGCCCACACCATCAGAAGACTACATGGATTACAAGCTCATTGCCTTGTTCAACATGGGAGTAGTCTATCTGGAATCCGGTCGCCATACATGGTTATGGCTCATAATCAATCCTGTTGAGGCAACATTTTTGTCTGATGCTATAGTGCATGATGGCATCGTTTACGCGGTCGACGCACAGATTGGCTGCCTATACTGGTGGAATCTATCGTCGTGTAATTGTTCTATCTCATCTCATCTTTACCTTATGAATACGACTACCTGTTCATTTGTTACAAATTTAGAATGCATAGCATGTCTATAACCACATCATTGCTATATGTTCCTCTCATTTCCTAGATTTTTATGAGAACAATTGGCATCTAATGATTGTTAGAATACATATTATGAGCATAACATCATGATTGCTATATGTTACTCTCGTTTACTAGATTTTTATAACAACGCATGTTATTGCTTAGAGTTGATATGAGAATAGTAGTAGTAAGTGCTATGGTAGAATATGAGTAGGCACTGTCATAGCTGTTTTCCTCTCATTGTTACATGATGTTTGAACCATGACATGTTGCTAGAATATGAAAGCCATTGGCTTATTTTTTTAACTTGGGGTATGATTATGACCACGACATTGCAATTCTCTGTCTATGATATGTGTCACTGTTATAATAATCTTAATTCCACACATACTCTGAACATGATTGTTTATTTTTGTCCTTTTGGTCTCCAATTTGAATTGTTGCAGCAGACGCAAATGCGCTGGCCTTCATGATTCCAGGACCTGGAATCATACCAGCCGATGGGTGCTGGTTTATCGCTCGTTCAGCTGACGGCGGTCATTTGATGCTCATTCGCACATACCAAATTGACCAAACCATTACATCAAACCACATGCAGTACAATGCATGGGGCGTTCGTGACATTGATGGCTATGGCTGCTTCGTGTTCGAGAAAGATCCCAGCTCCGTTGGGCCAGGCGTATTCAACTGGAGGCGGGTTTACAGCCTCGGCAACCACTCCTTGTTCCTCGGGCTCAATTATCCGATCATCCAACCAATCATCGATCATATCACCGGCGATGATTACTGTGCTATGCAACTTCCATTCGCGAGGGGGGGCTGTGTTTACACATCATACCATGGGTTTCATGAATCACCATATCCAGAGATTCGTCGACACAGCTTGTTGCCAGGTAATCTTCAGTGTGTGAAAGGCATCAAGCTTCCATGCGATGGATGGCTTTTGCAAACCCGACATGCGGCGATGTGGTTCATGCCAACAGCAAATATGCACAACTTGATTCGTGCTGATATCTAGACTGAGCCATGTATTCTGCTGCTGTAGCACGACCCTCTTTTGTTGGATATTATGTACTGTTGTTAGTTTGAAGCACTCCTCTGGTTTGAAGGATAGATACCTTCCTGGGATCAAGTGCATCCTAACTCACCTGCGTAGGATGTACTGATAATGATGATGGAGATGCTGTGCAGAAGCCATATATATACATATATATCAGTTAGGCTTCAAGTGCGTACTTGTTAGTTAAACCTATGTATAAATTGTGACACTAAATACGACTAGTAAGTAGTACAGTAGCAGTACTAGTATACGTCGGTCAAATTATTCATCATGTCCACACATTGAATTGACGTGACAACACGCTGCGCGTGAGGTGACACAAGAATCCCGGCGGCGTGTTCGGGTATTCCGGACTTCAGATTTGGAGTACCACTTATCTGTCGAAATCTTTTTTTTCGAAACGGAGGCAAAAGATTTGCCTCATCCATTAAATAAGAGGAGAATAGAGTTTAGAGTTTTTACAAGCGCCCTTGCAAAACGGCATGGCAATTACTCTCGTACAACCGTCGAAGAAGCGCGAGTTTTTACTCTGTCGAAATCTTTCATCATTCACTTAAAACAGTCGATTGGTCATACATTGAGTACCATATAACTGGAATTACCGATGCAAGTCGAAGAAGGATTGGCCGGTGCTGCCGGCTGGCGTCAAGTTCGATCCCACGGATCAGGAGCTGATCGAGCACCTTGAGGCCAAAGTGAGTGTTGACAGCGCGAGATTTCAGTCTCTCATCGATTTGTTCATACCAACCATCGACAGCGAGCACGGCATATGCTACACCCAACCTGAGAAACTTCCAGTTAAGACACCGATCGGCCGTCTACTTGCACAAACATATTCCTTTGTTTATAGCTCTATTTTTCTTTTTAGACGCAGACCTGGTGAAACAATTACAATTTGACAGTTAATAAAAAGTGAAACAAGTGACTGCAACATGCCAAAGATGTTATGAAAATGCCAACTAGGTACACTAAAACCTGTATTCCACAATACTGCAGGTATCACACTGAGTGGCCTAAGGAAGCATTTCTTCCAGCGCAATTCCAGGGCGTTCAAAAGGGGCACGTGGACGCGTCGCAAGATACAGTCGGAGTGCGGCACGCACGCGATGTGGCACAAGACCGGCAATACCTTGCCTGTGATGGTCAACGGCCGGCAGACGGGCAGCAAAAAAGGTTCTGGTGCTGCACACCAACAAGAACTTCGACCAGCAGAGGACCAACTGGGTGATGCACCAGTACCACATCGGGGACCTGGAGCAAGAGAAGGAGCGGGAGCTGGTCCTCTGCAAGATTTTCTACCAGACGAACACTAGGGCCAGGAGTAGTTTGGTATTGGTAGTTGTACTACCTTGTCGTCCGCAAGTTGGTATTGTTGTTAACGATCTTTTGGTATGAACTTGCATTTGCTTCCAACCATCATGCCGAGGGTCGACGTGGATATAAAGCTGAATCATTTGTTTCGAAACGAATTCTCAGGCACCTGATTTTTATTTGATGGGTAGCATAAGCACCCGCCGTTCGAATTCCCAGTTCTGCAGTTTTTTCGAAACAAGTGCATGCACTTATTATCACGATAAAAAAACAATATCCGTGCTGCGTCCCAGTTATCAGTCTGTGCTTGCAGAATTCTCTCGTTTATTGAGCACGTATATTGTTTTTTCAGGTCGAGCAAGTTTCAACTGGGCTGTAGACTGACCAGGGTTGGTTTTGTTTTTAACAGGCCCAGCCCATGACGACAACGGGGCACAAAGATCCAGCAGGTATCTACTGGCCTCTGGCCCGCCAGCGTTAGTTATATTTTGTCTTACAACATCCGCAGGCAGTTTTGTTACTGAATCAAACACACAGCCCAGTTCTATTTTCCTCTTGAAACGCATGTCCTACATCCGTTTTCTAATCTCTACCTATAGTTTTACTAGTTCATATACACGTATCATTATATTGAAAACACATAAAATTCCCTTTTCATATTTACATCCTTATTTTTGTTGTTTTTTCCCACCCAGCGCTGATTTTTTTACCACTGGTTTTCCCTTAAACCAACTCAATTGTCCCACGTCTTATTTGCTTACAAAAACAAAACGATTTTTTTGGCAAATCAATAAGTTCTTAAAAAATGTTTATCATTTCGGGATTACAACAGTTTGGACTCCACCGAAATATGCAAAATAAGGTTGAACTTTTTGACCGTGGTCCTGGGCAGAAAATGGGCTGTAATAAATTACTTAAGAATTAGCAAATGGGCTGCAAATTATAAAAAATAGCAAATGGGCTGCAAATTGTAAAAAATAGCAAATGGGCTTTATGTTGTCTGCCACAGATTTGGAGGCTGACTTGTGGGCCTACTAAGTTCATGCGTACACAAGGTTTCTTAAAAAAGAAACTTAGTCAACAATCGACTCTACCAGCGTCAGACCGTTAGATGTCAATCTAACGGCAATCGTGCTTCTTCAGTCTCTGATCTTCCTGCCCCAGCCGCCCAAACCAGCGCCGTCGGAACCGCCTGCTCCCGCCTCCCGTGGCCGGCAGTGCTGCCGGGCAGGCCTCACGGCCCCATCATACTCGCATCCCTGGCCTGTCTATCCCTCTACTCACCCACACCTCCTGTTATTTTCCGGCGACGGCAGCCGAACCAGTCAACCCTCGTACTCTCCACCGCGTGGGCAGCCACTGCCGTGTCTTCGCCGGCTCCCTGTCGTTCCCTTCGTAGGCCTCGCCGTCGTCCACCGCCCTGGTGCTCTCGGCGCGGCGTGGTCAACGATGTCCATCCAACGGCCGTAGTGCTTCTTCAACCTCTGGTCTTCTTGCCCCAGCCGCCCAAAGCAGCGCCGGTCGTGCCGCATGCTCCTGCCTCCCGTGGCCGGCTGTGCTGCCGCGGAGGCCTCACCGTCCCCATACTACTCCCACCGCTGGCCAGGCCATCCCTCCACTCACCCACTCCCCCTGTTATTCTGCGGCGACGGCAGCCTCACACCGCAGCCGAACCAGTGAACCCTCGTACTCCTCTCCGCGTGGGCATCCACTGCCGCGTCTTCCCCGGCTCCGCGTCGTCCCCTTCCTAGGCCTCGCCGTCGTCCACCGCCCTGGTGCTCTCGGCGCGGCGTGGTCAATGTGGTCAACGACCGACTTCCATCGGAAGAGTACTGTACGTGGAGAGGCTGACAGCTGGGTCCACGGCAGCCGCAAGGAAGTGCCTCCTTATTACGCGCAAAATAATTATTCCTCCACCTGACAGCAGGGACCCACCGGACGGGCCACCAGTATTTCGCGGAAAAAACGTTTCCCCCCTGACTGCTGTGACCCACCGGACGGGCCACCGTATTTCGCGAAAAAAACGTTTGCCCCTGACTGCTGGGACCCACCGGACGGACCACCGTATTTCGCGAAAAAAACGTTCCCCCCGCTGTCAGCTCGGACCCACCGGAAGTGCCTCCTTATTACGCACAGAAAAATGAATACTCCCCCTGCTAGCTGGGACCCACCATGGTGGGAGGCTGACTTGTGGGCCTACTAAGTTGACGGGGACAGAGGGCTTTGTCAACTTAGTCAATATGAACGATTCTAGCTCCATTGACCGTACGATGTCCATCCAACGGCCGTCGTGCTTCTTCAATCTCTGCTCTTCCTGCTCCAGCCGCTCAAACAAGCGCCGGCGGGACTGCCTGCTCCCTCCTCCCCGCGGCCGGCTGTGCTGCCGCGCAGGCCTCACCGCCCCACCGTACTCCCATCGCTGGCCTAGCCATCCCTCTACTCACCCACACGGCCACACCTGCTGTTATTCTCCGGCGAGGGCAGACGAACCAGTAAACCCTCGTACAGTCGTACTCCCCTCCGCGTGGGAAACAACTGCCGAGTCTTCCCTGCCTCCGTGTCGTTCCCTTCCTAGGCCTCGCCGTCGTCCACCGCCCTAGTGCTCTCGGCGCGGCGTGGTCAACGTGGTCAAGGAACGGCTTCCATCGGACGTGGACTGTACGTGGAGAGGCTGACAGCTGGGTCCACGGCCGCAGCAAGGAAGTGCCTCGTTATTACGCGCAAAATAATTATTCCTCCACCTGACATCTGGGACCCACCGGAAGGGCCTCTGTATTTCGCGAAAAAAACGTGCCCCCAGCTGACATGTCGGACCCACCAGCTATCTTCGCACGCAAGGAAGTGCCTCCTTATTACGCACAAAAAAATGAATACTCCCCCTGCCAGCTGGAACCCAGCATAGTGGGAGGCTGACTTGTGGGCCTACCAAGTTGACGGGGACGGAGGGCTTTGTCAACTTAGTCAATATGAACGATTCTAGCTCCTGTTACCGTACGATGTTCATCCAACGGCCGTAGTGCTTCTTCAACCTCTGGTCTTCTTGCTCCAGCCGCCCAAACCAGCGCCGGTCGTGCCGCGTGCTCCTGCCTCCCGTGGCCGGCTGTGATGCCGCGGAGGCCTCACCGCCCCCTACTACTCCCACCGCTGTCCAGGCCATCCCTCTACTCACCCACACCCCCTGTTATTCTGCGGCGACAGCAGCCTCACACCGCAGCCGAACCAGTGAATCCTCGTACTCCTCTTCGCGTGGGCGTCCACTGCTGCGTCTTCCCCGGCTCCGAGTCGTCCCCTTCCTATGCCTCGCCGTCGTCCACCGCCGTGGTGCTCTCGGCGCGGCATGGTCAACGTGGTCAAGGAACGACTTCCATCGGAAGTGGACTGTACGTGGAGAGGCTGACAGCTGGGTCCACGGCCGCCGCAAGGAAGTGCCTCCTTATTACGCGCAAAATAATGATTCCTCCACCTGACAGCGGGGACCCACCGGACGGGCCACCGTATTTCGCGAAAAAAACGATTCGCCCCCCTGACTGTTGGGACCCACCAGCTACATCTTCGCACGAAAGGAAGTGCGTCCGGGCAAAAAAAAACTGATTCGCCCCCTTGACTGCTGGGACCCACCAGCTACATATTCGCACGCAAGGAAGTGCCTGACAGTCGGGACCCACCTGGTCGAAGCGTACGTAGCGTTGTCATTCTGGTCGCGAACGTGTACGTACATACTGGTCGATGTAGAGGCGCGCACGTGTCGTAGATGTAGAGGCGCGCACGTGTCGTAGTAGAGGCGCGCACGTAGCATGTACACGTACGTACAGCGGCGAGGGTGCAAGAAAGAAAATACGGCCACGTACGTACATACGGGCAGGGTCTCTAACGCCTATCGCGCATACGTACATGGCTGGGTCGGAACGGAGAAACAGCGTCGTCGTCGTGTTCATGGGGAGCCAACCGGCTGGGTCGGAACGGAATGCGTGGTCGTGTTCATCGGGAGGGCTTGGACGGAACAGGCGATGGAAACGAGGCCTGGCGTACCGCACAACGGAGGAAACGGCCTTGTGTTCGACCGGCCACGTTCGAAACGGGGTCCTGTTGATCGGGAGGGGCCTGGCGTACCGCAAAACGGAGGAAACGGACCTCCTACGGTCGAAACGGGGGTCCTGTTGATCGGGAGGGGTGTGGCGTACCGCAAAACAGACGAAACGGACTTGTGTTGGAGCGCTACGGTCGAAACGGGGGTCCTGTTCATCGGGAGGGGTGTGGCGTACCGCAAAACGGAGGAAACGGACTTGTGTTGGAGCGCTACGGTCGAAACGGGGGGGGAGGGGTGTGGCGTACCGCAAAACGGGACTCCACGGATACTGTTCATCTCCACCGTCGACCTCCTCCAGCCTCCACGGGCTACCGTCGACCTCCTCCAGCCTCCACGGGCTCCTGTTCATCCAGCCTCCACCGCGCGCTACTCCACCGGCTACTGTTCAACCACCCCTCCACGGGCACCCCTCCACCGTCTACTGTTCATCCAGCCCTCCACACCACGGGGTCCTGTTCAACCACCCCTCCACGGCCACCCCTCCACCGTCTACTGTTCATCCAGCCCTCCACACCACGGGTTCCTATTCATCCAGAGGCAACGCCACCGCTCATTGTTCATCCACCCCCTCCCCCCAACACTCACTGTTCATCCCAGGCAGCATCGATCGGCTTCAGTTAGCAGCAGTAGCGAAGGAATCGCTCCATCGGGTTCAGTTAACAGCCATCGATCGATCGCTCGGGTTCAGTAACGCGTAGCCTGCAGTGTAATCGCTTGGGTTCAGTTAGAGCCCAACGCCTCGCTCAGCTTTAGTTAGAGACAACACCTCGCACACACGCGCGTACGTACGAGAGAAACGTGCATCGCTCCGCCCCCGACCTCCCACCGTAACCGGCAACTCCCCGAAATCCCCCCCCCTCGCTTCTACCACGGTTTTTTCCGTCATGGATGGCCCAAAGAATGTCATGCAGCCGCGTCTCCGTCCCGCCCAGGATGAAAAGCCCATTTTCTGTCATAATTTTTTGTCATAGAAGTAGGAGCCCACCACATCTATGATGATACCGGGTTTTGTCACAATTATCGTCATAGAAGTGTCATATGTATGATAGAAAAAAATTCATTCAGCCCAAAATGTCACACATGTGTCTTTTTTTGTAGTGTGTGGAGATGCCCATCAATAGATATCAATATGAGTGAGTAGGGATTGCCATGCAATGGATGCACTAGAGCTATAAGTGTATGAAAGCTCCAAAAGAAACTAAGTGGGTGTGCATCCAACTTGCTTGCTCACGAAGACCTAGGGCATTTTGAGGAAGCCCATCATTGGAATATACAAACCAAGTTCTTTATAATGAAAATTCCCACTAGTATACGAAAGTGACAACATAGGAGACTCTCTATCATGAAGATCATGGTACTACTTTGAAGCACAAGTGTGGAAAAAGGATAGTAACATTGTCCCTTCTCTCTTTTTCACTCATTTTTTTATTTGGCCTTCTCTCTTTTTTATGGCCTCTTTTTTTTCCGTCCGGAGTCTCATCCCGACTGGTGGGAGAATCATAGTCTCCATTATCCTTTCCTCACATGGGACAATGCTCTAATAATGAAGATAATCACACTTTTATTTACTTACAACTCGAGAATTACAACTCAATACTTAGAACAAAATATGACTCTATGTGAATGCCTCCGGCGGAGTACTGGGATGTGCAATGATTCAACAGTGACTAATACGTCTCCAACGTAACTATAATTTTTGTTCCATGCTATTATATTACCCGTTTTGGATGTTTATGGGCTTTACTTTACACTTTTATATCATTTTTGGGACTAACCTACTAACCGGAGGCCCAACCCGAATTGTTGTTTTTGTGCCTATTTTAGTGTTTCGAAGAAAAGGAATATCAAACGGAGTCCAAACGGAATGAAACCTTCGGGAGCGATCTTTTTGGAACAAACGCAATCCAGGGGACTTGGAGTGGACGTCAAGCAACAAACGAGGCAGCCACGAGGGTGCCCGGCGTGCCCCTAGGGGTGGGCGCGCCCCCCCCCTCGTGGGCCCCTGGAGCGTCCACCAACCTACTTCTTCCTCCTATATATATCCACGTACCCCGAAAACGTCCAGGAGCACCACGAAAACCTAATTCCACCGCCGCAACCTTCTGTATCCGCGAGATCCCATCTTGCAGCCTTTGTCGCCGCTCCGCCGGAGGGGGAATCAACCACGGAGGGCCTCTACATCATCTCCAAGGCCTCTCCGATGAGTTGTGAGTAGTTTACCACAGTCCTTCGGATCCATAGTTATTAGCTAGATGGCTTCTTCTCTCTCTTTGAATCTCAATACAAAGTTCTCCTCGATCTTCTTGGAGATCTATTCGATGTAACTCTTTTTGCGGTGTGTTTGTCGAGATCCGATGAATTGTGGGTTTATGATCAAGTTTATCTATGAGAAATATTTGAATCTCCTCTGAATTCTTTTATGTGTGATTAAGTTATCTTTGCAAGTCTCTTCAAATTATTAGTTTGGTTTGGCCTACTAGATTGATCTTTCTTGCAATGGGAGAAGTGCTTAGCTTCCTAGTGACAGCAAGGGCAGTAAGGCACGTATTGTATTGTTGCCATCGAGGATAAAAAGATGGGGTTTATATCATATTGCATGAGTTTATCCCTCTACATCATGTCATCTTTCTTAATGCATTACTCTGTTCTTCATGAACTTAATACTCTAGATGCAGGCAAGAGTCGGTCGATGTGTGGAGTAATAGTAGTAAATGCAGAATCGTTTCGGTCTACTTGTCATGGACGTGATGCCTATATACATGATCATGCCTAGATAATCTCATAACTATGCACTTTTCTATCAATTGCTCGACAGTAATTTGTTCACCCACCGTAATACTTATGCCATCTTGAGAGAAGCCACTAGTGAAACCTATGGCCCCCGGGTCTATCTTTTATCATATAAGTTTTCCATCTACTTTTATTTGCATCTTTACTTTTCCAATCTATATCATAAAAATACCAAAAATATTTATCTTATCATATTATCTCTATCAGATCTCACTTTTGCGAGTTACCGTGAAGGCATTGGCAACCCCTTTATCGCGTCGGTTGCGAGGTTCTTGTTTGTTTGTGTAGGTGTGTGGGACTTTTGAGGAGCCTCCTACTGGATTGATCCCTTGGTTCTCAAAAACTGAGGGAAATACTTAAGCTACTTTGTTGCATCACCCTTTCCTCTTCAAGGGAAAGACCAACACAAGCTCAAGGCGTAGCAAAAAGGATTTCTGGTGCCGTTGCCGGGGAGGTCTTCACTCAAGTAAAGACATACCAAGTACCCATCACAAACTCATCTCCCTCGCATTACATTATTTTCCATTTGCCTCTCATTTTCCTCTCCCCACTTCACCCTTGCCGTTTTATTCGCCCTCTCTTTCCCAATCTCCTCTCTCTTTTGCTTGTGTGTTGCATTGCTTGTCATGATGGCGCAAGATAATACCAAATTGTGTGACTTTTCCAATACCAATAATAATGATTTCCTTAGCACTCCGATTGCTCCTCTTAATGATGTTGAGTCTTGTGAAATCAATGCTGCTTTGTTGAATCTTTTTATGAAAGATCAATTCTCTAGCCTTCCTAGTGAAGATGCCACTAGTCATCTAAACAACTTTGCTGATTTGTGTGATATGCAAAAGAAGAAAGATACGGATAATGATATTGTTAAATTGAAGTTATTTCCGTTTTCACTTAGAGATCGTGCTAAAACTTGATTTTTGTCTTTGCCTAAGAATAGTATTGATTCATGGAATAAGTGCAAAGATGCTTTTATCTCTAAGTATTTTCCTCCCGCTAAGATCATCTCTCTTAGGAATGATATTATGAATTTTAAACAACTTGATCATGAGCATGTTGCCCAATCTAGGGAAAGAATGAAATTAATGATTCGTAATTACCCTATGATACGTCTCCAACGTATCTACTTTTCCAAACACTTTTGCCCTTGTTTTGGACTCTAACTTGCATGATTTGAATGAAACTAACCCGGACTGACGCTGTTTTCAGCAGAACTGCCATGATGTTGTTTTATGTGTAGAAAAGGAAAGTTCTCGGAATGTCCTGAAAATCCACGGAGGCACTTTTTGGAATTAATAAGAATTTCTGGGCGAAAGAAATACACCAGGGGGCCCAAGGCCTGTCCACGAGATAGGGGGCGCCCCCCTGTAGGGCGCGCCCCCCTATCTCGTGGTCCCCTGGGACCTCCACCGACCTCAACTCCAGCGCTATATCTTCCATCTCACGGAGAAAAAAATTAGAGAGAAAGTTTCATCGCGTTTTACAACACGAAGCCGACGCCAAGCCCTAATCTCTCTCGGGAGGGCTGATCTGGAGTCCGTTCGGGGCTCCGAAGAGGGGGATTCGTCGCCGTCGTCATCATCAACCATCCTCCATCACCAATTTCATGATGCTCACCGCCGCGTGTGAGTAATTCCATCATAGGCTTGCTGGACGGTGATGGGTTGGATGAGATTTACTATGTAATCAAATTAGTTTTGTTAGGGTTTGATCCCTAGTATCCACTATGTTCTAAGATTGATGTTGCTATGACTTTGCTATGCTTAATGCTTGTCACTAGGGCCCGAGTGCCATGATTCAGATCTGAACCTATTATGTTTTCATGAATATATGTGTGTTCTTGATCCTATCTTGCAAGTCTATAGTCACCTATTATGTGTTATGATCCGAGAACCCCGAAGTGACAATAATCGAGATACTTCTCGGTGATGACCGTAGTTTGAGGAGATCATGTATTCACTATGTGTTATTGCTTTGGTCCGGTTCTCTATTGAAAGGAGGCCTTAATATCCCTTAGTTTCCGCTAGGACCCCGCTACCACGGGAGGGTAGGACAAAGGATGTCATGCAAGTTCTTTTCCCTAAGCACGTATGACTATTTACGGAATACATGCCTACATTACATTGATGAATTGGAGCTAGTTCTGTGTCACCCTATGTTATAGCTATTACATGAGGAATCGCATCCGGCATAATTATCCATCACTGATCCATTGCCTACGAGCTTTTCATATATTGTTCTTCGCTTATTTACTTTTCCGTTGCTGCTGTTACAACTACTATAAAAACCCAAAAACATTTATCTTTACTTTTGCTACTGTTACCATTATTATCATACTACTTTGCTACTAAATACCTTGCTGCAGATACTAAGTTATCCAGGTGTGGTTGAATTGACAACTCAACTGCTAATACTCAAGAATATTCTTTGGCTCCCCTTGTGTCGAATCAATAAATTTTGGTTGTACTTCACCCTCGAAAGCTGTTGCGATCCCCTACACTTGTGGGTTATCAAGACTAATTTCTGGCGCCATTGCCGGGGAGCATAGCTCTATTCTCTGAGTCACTTTGGATTTATATCTGTTGATCACTATGAAGAACTTGAAAGACGCTAAAACCAAGATTTTGCCCTCAACTACGAGGGGGGGGGGGGGGTAAGGAACTGCCATCTTGCTCTGCACTAGATTCTCCTTCCGTTATTAGTAGGCTTGCGACACCTAAACCTGCTACTGCTATGAATTCTGATATGTCGCATGTTATTGATGATGCCACTTCTGCTATGCATGATGAAACTACTTCTGTGCGTGATACTACTTTGCCATTAGGTGAATTTCTTGATGAATTACTTGCTAGAGTTAGGGAGAATGAAAATATTGAAGATGCTATTATTGATGATAGTGATGACAAAGGTTCTCCCAATGATTATGTATTGCTTGTTGTTCCTAAGGGTTATGTTATGAATGAAGAAGCTGCTAGGGAAATCTTTGCTTGCAATGATAGATATGATCTTAAGAAATTATTAGCTAAATGGAAGCAGCAGTCTCTTAATGCTAGAATGAAACCTGACCCTGCTTTTGCTACTTCACCTATCTGTGTTACTCATAAGGATTATGAATTCTCTGTTGATCCTAAGATTATTACTTTTGTTGAATCTGATCCTTTTTATGGCCTTGGATCTTAAACTGTTGTGGCACATCTTACCAAGTTGAATGATATAGCTACCCTTGTTTACTCATGATGAGAAGTCTCGCTATTTTTATATCCTTAAGATATTTCCGTTCTCATTAAAGGGTGATGCTAAGACTTGGTATAATTCTCTTGCTCCTGGTTGTGTGCGTAGTCCCCAGGATATGATTTATAACTTCTCTGCTAAATATTTCCCTGCTCATAAGAAACAAGTTGCCTTGCGGGAAATATATAATTTTGTGCAAATCAAAGAAGAGAGTCTCCCACAAGCTAGGGGGAGGCTTCTCTGGTTACATAATGCTTTGCCTGATCATCCTCTCAAGAAAAATGAAATACTTGATATCTTTTATAACGGATTAACCGATGCTTCCAAGGACTACTTGGATAGTTGTGCTGGTTGTGTTTTCAGGGAAAGAACAGTCGACGAAGCTGAAATATTATTGAATAATATGTTGACTAATGAAAATAATTGGACTCTTCCTGAGCCAATTCCTGAGGCAATTCTTGAACCAATTGAGCCAATTTCTGAGCCTATTCCTAAACCCACTCCGTAGAAGAGAGGTGTTTTATTTCTCAGTCCTGAAGGTATGCAAGAGGCAAAGAAATCAATGAAAGAAAAATGTATTAAAGCTGAAGATGTTAAGAATCTACCTCCTATCTAAGAAATACATGGTCTTAATATACCGCCTGTTGAAGAACCACATTGTCTTGATAACCCGACACAGGTAGTAAAGGTAAATTCTCTCTATAGATATGATAAAGATGAAATCCCTTCTACTAAATTTCATAGCCCATGCTTAGATGAATTTGATGATTTCATGAATAGACAAGAAAATTTCAATGATTACGTTGGTAGACAATTGAAGAATAATGCTTATATGATAGTACGCTTGAATGATTATGTAGCTAGAGTTAAAAGTGAACTTAAACTCTCTAGTAAACATGCTTCCATGATTGCTACTCAAGCTGAACAAGTACTTAAGGCTCGGAATGAATTGCTTGCTGAATTAAACAATAAAATGACTTTGCTGTTAGAGTGGCCACTAGAACTGGTAGAATGACTCATGAACCTTTGTATCGTGAAGGCCACCCTAAAAGGATTGAACAAGATTCTCAGAATAATAATCTAGATGTTCCTAGTTCTTCTAAGAAGAAGAAAAAGAGGAATGATAAGACTTTGCAAACTTCTAGTGAACCTAATGTAGAAACACCTGAGAATCCTAGTAATACTTCTATCTCTGATGCTGAAACACAATTCGGAGACGAATATGAACCTAATGATAATGCTAATAATGATGTTCATGTAGATGCTCAACCTAGTAATAGCAATGATATAGAGATTGAACCTGTTGTTGATCTTGATAACCCACAATCAAATAATCAATGTTATGATACGAGAAATTTTGTTGCTAGGAAGCACGGTAAAGAAAGAGAACCATGGGTTCAGAAACCAATGCCCTTTCCTCCTAAACCATCCAAGTCAAAGGATGATGAGGACTTTGAGCGTTTTGCTGAAATGATTAGACCTATTTTCTTATGCATGCGCTTAACTGATATGCTTAAAACAAACCCTTATGTTAAATATATGAAAGATATCATCACTAATAAGAGGAAAATACCTGAAACTGAGATTTCCACCATGCTTGCCAACTATACCTTTAAGGGTGGAATACCTAAGAAACTTGGTGATCCCGGAGTACCCACTATACCTTGCTCTATTAAAAGAAATTATGTTAAAACTGCTTTATGTGATCTTGGAGCCGGTGTTAGTGTTATGCCTCTTTCCTTTTACCGTAGACTTGAATTGAGTAAGTTGACACCTACTGAATATCTTTGCAAATGGCTGACAAATCAACTGCTATACCTGTCGGCATTTGTGAGGACGTGCATGTTGTTGTTGAGGATGTTACTATCTTAACAGACTTCGTTATTCTGATATTCCCGAGGACGATAGTATGTCTATTATTCTTGGTAGACCCTTTTTAAATACTACATGAGCTGTTATTGATTGCAACAAAGGCAATGTCACCTTTCATGTTAATGGTAATGAGCATACGATACACTTTCTGAGGAAGCAAATCCAAGTTCATAGCATAAATACTATTGAGAAAGATCCAACTATTATTTTTGGAGGTTTTGAATTTCCTCTCCCTATTGTCAAGAAAAAGTATGATATTCTTATTGTTGGGGATTTTCATATCCCCGTTGAGGTAACTTAGTGTTATTCAAAATTTCTCCGGTTCTGTGCTATTCAGAATGAGTTTGTTAACAAGACTTGATCAACCTTGTTAGTGGGTTCATTTTGATGATCACGAGATGGATGAAACTAGAAGGCACAACCTTCTGTACCCTGTTTTTACTTTCTGTTATTTAGATTAAATAAAGCAAAAATAGTATTATCCGTCTGTTTTCTGAATTATCCGTGCATTAAAAAATAGTCTAAAAATAAAAGTGCTCCAAATGCCCTGCAAATTTAGTATTATTTTTTTTGGAATATTTGAGGATTTTAGGCACTAAAATTACTGCAAGAGGGGCAAGCACCAGGACACGAGAGAGGAGGGCGCCCCCCCTATAGGGCGCGCCCCCTATCTCGTGGGCCCCTGGTGCCCCCCCTCCACTTATGCCAGCACCCACACACTTCATCTTCTACCCAAAAATGTCCCCATCCAGCTCAAGCACGAGTTCTAGCTCGTTTTGCTGCGATTTTTGATCTCTTAGCTCAAAGCTCCATTCACAAAACTGCTTTGGGAGATTGTTGCTTGGTATGTGACTCCTCCATTGGTCCAATTAGTTTTTGTTCTAGTGCTTTATTCATTGCAAATCCTTGCTGCCTTGGTGACCCTGTTCTTGAGCTTGCATGTTAAATTTATGAGGTCCCAAGTAATTCTAATGCATGATGTAGGCTCTAGGCACTTTAGGAGTAGTTGCTATCAATCTTGCTAAGTTTTATGCACTTTTATTTTGAAGTTACTAATAATTTCAGAAATTTTCAGAAAAAGAAATATGCTTAGGAGAATGTACCAAGGTGGTTCCTCGGTGAAGAAAGGGCCCAGGATTTCTATACGTGAGCAAGATGTTGAATTGCCGAGGAACGCGGATGTACGAGCTTGTGAATGGCCATCCGATGATTTTATGGTCAAAGCAGGCTTTAAGGAGGAATTTGACGCGTATGTGCGTAATGCTGAGCTGGAGGACTTCTTACAAGATAAGTGTCCTCAGTACTATCAATTGACTGATTCCTTTGTGCAGAGGTTTAAATATAACTGTACGCGTAATTCTCCTAGTGTCATATTTGATATTTATGATACATCCACTAGTAGAAAAAGGGCCTATTGTCCCGGTTCATAAGGGCCTTTAGTCCCGGTTCTGGAACCGGGACTAAAGGGTCATTACTAAGCCTCCCCTTTAGTCCCAGTTCTTACACAAACCCGGACTAAAGGCCGTCCATGTGGCCGCTGCCTGGAGGTCCACTTTTAGTTCCGGTTGGTAACACCAATCGGTACTAAAGGAAATTTTATGATTTTTTTTGAATTTTTTTTTGAATTTTAAATTTTGAATTATTTTAACATCTAATCTCTAATCATTCCTCACCACTACTCAATTTAACCTCTAATCTCTAATCACCCCTCATCATTCCAAATCATCTAACTTCCCGAACGGTCACCCATCCTCTCACTACTCTAGCCTGAGCACGCTTAACTTCCGGGTTCTATTCTCCCTCGTTTCCAAGTCTGCACTTGTTGTTTTCCCCACAATAGTAAGGTGTCAATCTATCTATCTATCTATCTATCTATCTATATCTATCTATCTATCTATCTATCTATCTATCTATCTATCTATCTATATCTATCTATCTATCTATCTATCTATCTATCTATACCTACACTAATTACAGACTCCCAAGAAATTCCCACGTTAATCAGTAATTAAGAGCCGTTAATCTGGTGGGACCGAATTATAACGGTGTAGATTAGTTAGTTTTTTTTTGGAGCCAGCCATCAAGTTTTTTTTAATGGTAGAGCGGGCAAGTTACTTGCACGCACGCGTCTTATGCCATCAAATTTTTCTAGGGTTGCCGTCAAGTTATTTGCATGCACGCATCTTTTTTTATGAGATTTTTCACGTGTGTCTTTTATCTCAATAGACCACCTACCATCTTATAGAAATAAAAACGCTCAGCTAGGCTGATGTCTCACGTCATCTTTTCTCAACAGATCATCTTCCCTGAAAACAGAATCTCCATGGTCTTCTAAACAAAAGGCCTAGCGAGGCTGCCGGCTTGGCTTCCGCATGCCGCCATCATGCCTTGCTCTGGGCATCATCAATAGTTCCTCCTTCTCCGCCGTGTTAGGCTGCACAATAGAAGCATCGGTAACTGGAGGAAGGAGATGTCACAGGCATGAATTAAGGGTGGAACAGCCAGATCGAGGTCTGA
The DNA here is from genome assembly GCF_018294505.1 of Triticum aestivum. Taxonomy (NCBI): domain Eukaryota; kingdom Viridiplantae; phylum Streptophyta; class Magnoliopsida; order Poales; family Poaceae; genus Triticum; species Triticum aestivum. Next base: position 800,018,623 of record NC_057801.1, on the reverse strand, counting down.
ATTGTTTGCAGCGAGGCTGCTGCGCTGCCTAGGGCTCTTGGAGGAGCCGAAGCAATGGGATAGCCACATCATGCAGGGCTGCAAGGGAGATATGTCCATCGATTGCCTCAGGTTCTTCTTTGATCGTAGATCGTTTTCCTACGACGCCGGCGACAGGATCCCATAATGTCTCTCCATTGTCAATCTATCCATCGTACAAAGAAGATTGAGTAAGAGCTTAGATGTGTCCGCAGAGCCTAAAAAAACATGGTGATCAAAAGGATTTGTATGGGTAAGATGCAAACGGTGCTGGCCTATATTAGCATGCAGATTTATTATTGGTTCTTATAATTTATTTGTTTCTCAGGAGATATCTCTGATTCTTTTCATCGATCTAGCGGCGAATCGTGCCATCTGATTGATTCATATTGCAACAGGGCAAGGCAGATATGCCATGGCCTTTGCCTCCATGTGCCATCGGCCTTTGTGTGTTAAATTTTATTAGGGGCAAAACAAGATTGAGATGCAGACAATGAACATTGGAGACTGATCATGTAATTGTCCTTCTGCGTACGTTTTACAAAGTTGGATAATGAAGTACAATGCATGACCCTCGGCTGTGGAATAATTACTCTTTTATATCTCACTGTCCAGCCTTTGCTTCGAGGTAAAAAAGGTGTATCGCCTCTCCATACAAGGTATCAATTTTAGTGTCTATTCTATTTATCCGGCCAGAGCGCATATGCGAAGCTTTTCTTGATGTGTAGTTCTGTACCATAGCCTAAGAATCAGAGATTGATCTATATATGTGATTGTTGTTGTCAATTGATTTGTTTTGTCACAACCACTTTGCTCTGCACAGGTGTTCATGCGCTGGAGGCTTGGATCCCCTGTTAGTCGGTGGCCTCACTGATTTAAGGTTACGCATGTGTTAAATAAAACTGATGTTGGTGTAATTAAGCTCACAACAAGGACACTGCTATGCTTTCCATGTTTAACAGAAGCCTGTCAGTAAAACTGCTAGGCCAGCTATCCTTATTTGCACAATATGCAAAAACACATATTTATCAGGACAACTATTATAACATATATGAGACATCTCATTTGTTATGGCTTTCTGTCTTTCACACAAGATAAATGTTATTTGAGCTATTTTCTATGTATAGGTATGAGGAATTGAGAATGTAGGCACGACGGGGCAACTCAACAGTTACTTACAAACAGGTATTAAGTTTTGCCTACAAACATGCAGTATCACGAATACGTTGGGTTACAGCCGCACTTCCACTTCTCCCTATTCTAATTTTCATGTGGTAATTTGTTTGATATTTTTAGGCTTGGGCACTCCCATAAATGGCTCCATTTTTTTTTACCTTCTACTGATCTGTAACAAAGATGATTTCTCTGTTGCTGTTGAGGTAAACAACCATTCATAATCGTACATCGAGGGATTTATTTTTATCAATGACAGGTACACAGAGACCTGCTCAACTTGGATTTTTTTTACTGCACCATGTCTCCATCAATGTCCTAATCTGAAATTGTCCGTAAGGCACTGCCTTAGTTTTTATTGTATAGCACAGGGAAGAGTCTTCGTTGTTCTAGCTATGGAGGTGATCCTTGGTTGGAAGCTACTTTTGTGTAAGATTGAGAGGCTTACTGTTTATAATTGATGGAGGATAATACTATATGTGGATTCAATTCCAAATCTTCTCACGTATGTGATACGTCAAGCAGATCGGATCGAAGTCGGAGCACAACTAAGGTTGACGTCGCTCGTGTGTTCCAGCGGGCCTCTCTCCAACAACGGAGGCGACTAGGTCTCCGCTCCCAGTTAAGGCTAGCAACTACACACACAACTCATCGATCTGTACACATAGTTAAGGCAATCGCTTTGTACTAGCTTGATATATCCGACTGGGTTTTCTCTGATTCGATGATTGGTTTGTCTTCATCGCAGTGGATGTGGCTGCACAATCAAAGGATCAAGAAAGCTTCACAGAGATTAGTTCATTGGCCAGGAACGTATAAAACTGTGAATCTAAACAGGACGCACCTACAGCGCAGCACTGATATGATGCACTGTACCACGGACATGCCTAACATCTACATGGCACATACATGGTTTGCATGGTGGATAAGGCGATGCGTGTTAAGAAGAGCAGTAGCACGTTCGCACATTATCTTTATCATATAAATAACCATTTTGTTCTATGAATTTTATGGTATATATCTCCATGTCCATGTAGTTCCTAAAAGTTCCCTTGGATTAGAAGCATTTGTTTGCTGGTCTTTGTGAAGACGAGATAGGAGGATCCATCTTCTTGATCAATCAAATAAGGTGAAAACTGTAGTTTTTTTACCGTGTAATCTTACCAAAAGTTCTACAGTCTCATTATTAATTTGGCCTCGACACATATGTTTTCAATCCATTGTGATCTGATATTTTCAATTTAAATGAGAAAACATTCATATTTGGCTTTCCGTAGACCAAGTTAACAAGAATAAGCATCATTAGGAGTTGATCCAGTGCTATAATTTTTTAATAAAGTCATACTTGGTATCAAATCAGTTTATAGTAGAAACTTAGACGGAGCTAAGATTGATTAGCATGTAAAGTCGTAAACTGCAGAAAGAAAGTTATTTTTCCATTAGTTGATAACGAATTTGATTGTATTGTTCTATTGAGCTTATTATTTTCAAGCATTCACCAACAAGTTGAATAAGTCATAAACCTCTCAGAAGGGTAGCCACATCAGCTTCCGCATTACATATCCATGTATGTTTCTAATGTACGTTGACATATTTTTTGCTCTGCACTCAGATCTAAACTGACACCATGCTATGCAGTTTGAGGGTGCAAATATATGTTCTCCCGGGTATGCAAGAGAAAAGGTAATCCATGATGTCTATTTGGATATGTTGGGCACTAGAGGGAAGATTCTTTCATATTATCATTTATGATTATATGAATGATATGAACACATAGTTTATTGAACACAGGCCCATAATAAGTAGGTGTGATTGAAAATTCACCTCTAGGCATGAAATTCTATATGATTGACATGCCAAATCGAAAACTTTGAGCTCAGCAAAGCTAACTTTAGTTCGAATTCTCCACCATCGAGATGTCACATGGTTTGAATTAAATACCATTGTTGTATCATCCTAAGTATTTAGTATTGGTCCAAAAGGGTTGATGTGTCATCATGTTTTTGATACATGTAAAACACATATATTCAGTTATTTTTTGATAGTGTAGTACTTCTCTCCAAAGAGATCTCCAATCGTTGAAAACTACATAGTATTTATGGCGTCAAGCTGAGCTATACATGATTAGTCATTATTTTAAAATTTCGACCACTAATATAAATGAAAGTACATGGATTGCACATGTGAAAATAAATATTTCTTATTATTTTGCCAACATAATTGTCAATATAATTACTACAAGTAAATTATGTAATCTAACTGTAGCAAAAATTGAAACGAATATTAAATAATAAATCCTGCAACAAAAGTTTATCAATATAATTGTTCTTGCACTAAAAATTACCAATAGAATCAATAGTTTTTGCTACAGCAACATTTCAATCACAAAATCTTCTCTTAGTTTAAATACTTTCATGTTTTTCCTTATTTTCTTACGCTCCGCATGGGGTGGTCAAGCCTCTCTGGCTCTGTTTGGTTGCTTTCTTGCCCAGTTTTCTATAGCGATTATTTGTTTCGTTGGTTCAATCACATTGTTGGACTGTACACTAGCTATTTCTTACAAACAACACGACGTTCAAGAGCTAATCTTTCTTTCCAATAAAGTCACCAATTTGGCAAGTAATAACCAAATAATAATCATCAACAATCATGTTCGTTTATAGGTTGAATTATTTTTTGTTTCTTTAAACTGATGGCATGTGATGTGCTCAACGCGATATTCATATTAGATGAAGAATGTCCATCCTACAAGGTTGGAAGAAACATTGTTTACAAGTATATATTATAGAGGTTCATTTTGTTATTACAACTATAATTATAACAAGTACAAACAATCTTATCCGAGTAAATATAATGTGGTGCAGACACAGCGGCCTTTTATAATTGTGAGCACGGTAATTCTCTTGCATGTACATGTAAAAATAAACAGTCGAGTAATGGCTCACAACTGATTTGAGAAAAACATGGTAACTTATGCATCCATCAAGGTTGTGAAACTATAACTGACAACGAAGATTACTTTATACCAAGTCCTAAAGTTATTCAGGCATAGTGGAAACTATTCTTTCTTTAGCTAAACCCAGCAATTCATATCCAGTTTCACAAGTAAAAGAAAATTTAGAGAGTGTGATTCCTAAGAAAATTAATGAACGATGCTATGCATGCCCACGGAACATCCCCAATGTTGATTAAGTTAAGACAACAATTTTATAAATAGGACGGCATACATTTACAATGGATCTAAATCCATTGCTATGGATAATAACACAAATACATATAGGAATAATCGTGGCATGCCTTATGTGGAAATTCTATCCATGCAATATATCTGCTTGCCCGTGCGAATGCACGGGTTGACGACTAGTCCTATTAACCCTTAGGAATTTAGCTTGAACATGAAGTCACACATTGAACTGTTTAAGTTTGAAACTATTGTTCTAAAAAACAATAATTATTTAGTAACACTAATATTTCTTGAATAAGTAGTTTGACCACAGTTTGACCATAGTTTGACCATAGTTTGACCAGATTTGACCAAAATTTAGAAAAACTAAAATAATTATTTAGTAACACTAATATTTCTTGAATAAGTAGTTTGACCATTGTTTGACCATAGTTTGACCAGATTTGACCAAAATTCAAAAAAACTGAAATAATTATTTAGTAACACTAATATTCTTGAATAATTATTTAGTAACACTAATACTTCTTGAATAGGTAGTTTGACCAGATTTAACAAAAAATCACAAAAAACTGAAATTTGAGCATAACTTTTTTTCCTTTTAGAATATGAGGATTCTAAAAATTTGCAAACAGGCCATAGGCTGTCAAAATCGGATGTGGATTTTTGTGATGAATTTTTTGATATATTATACGTTTTTTTCCGACATCGTATGCAAAAGTTATAGCCGTTTTACATTTTCCCTACACTTTTTTCAAAACATATCCAAATTTAAGTTTTTAAATTTTCCTCACTAGTAGATGTAGTAATATAACTACATCTCAAAGAATTTTATTTTTTGAATTTTTTATCATTTTCTTTTGTCTTTTTCAAAACTGAAATGGCGATACACGAGGGGGGGGGGGTAGAGTTTGAAAATGGGACCATTAGTACCGGTTCGTGGCACGAACCGGTACTAATGGGCATCGCACCCTTTAATACTGGTTTGTGGCACCAACCGGGACTAAAGGTCGCATTTGAACCAGGAGTAATGCCTGTACGGTGCCCTCGCCGCTTGAACCGGGACTAATGCTCACATTAGTCCCGGTTCGTAATGCAACCGGGATTAATGCTCTTTTCTGGCTAAACGAAAGCCCTGTTTTCTACTAGTGATCTTACACCATGGACTTAGAGGATTTTACAAATGCTTGCAAACTCCCGGAGTGGGGTAATATAAATGATCCTCACAAATCTGAATTTAGCAATTTTTTTGCTAGTATTACTATGGGAGAATCTAGGGACATAGCACAAGCTACCATAGGGAGCATCCATTTTCCTGCTATACATTATTTTGTTCTCTTCATTGGTAGATGTATTAATGGTAAGGATGAAGCATGTCACGTGTGTGGCCCTGATCTGTGTGTCCTCAAGAGTGTTGTGTTAGGTTATAAAGGTTATAACTTGGGGGCAATATGTGCACGAAGGTTGTAGAATAATAGTAGAAAGGGAAATTTCTTTGGAGGAATTTATACAATCCGTGTGGCTAATTTTCTTGGTATAGCCCCACGAGAGGGAGATATGATAATACCTCCTATTTATTTGGATAAAGGAGATATGTTTAGTCATCATTTTCTTGAGAGGAATGAACAATTCCTCCATTATCGACTAATCTATGACAGATGCAACGTCGTCCCTGTTACTCTTCCTGCTCCCTACCTTTTTGATTATCAGGCAAAAGGAAGATACGTTGTCACCAGGGAGGAAGCAGCTAAATACGAGAGGGGAGTGGAGGTAGCTGGCCAACACGCTGCAGCTCAGGAGGTGGTTGCCGCTGCATCTCAGTACAACCCTGGTTTCACTTATGGATATCAGCCAGGCGATCCTTGGTATTAGACCAACTTAGGCCAAAGGCCTAAGCTTGGGGGAGTACGTATTTCTCACCGACTTTAAATTCATGTTCACACACTAGTTGTCGGTGCTCATACTCTTTCATTGTATTATCCATGCTAGTTTAAATTCCCTTTTCTAGTTTTCTTCTTGTGTGTTTGATAAACCTTGGGAAAAACCAAAAAAAATAGTTAGTTTAATTTCCATGCTTGTAGTAGAAATTAAAATGAAAACCCAAAAAGATTTCTCGTTCTTCTTTTTACCTGTTGGGAGCTTTCCCGTGTAAATAGTTTTATTTTATTTTCTTTCCTTTGGGGATCGAGAAGACCATATTGAAAATGCTTAGTGGCTCTCATATGCATGATTGTTTATTCAATTTAGAGCCCATATTACTTGTCTTCTCATTTGAGTTGAATGCTTGCAGATTCCAGCTTAGTCCAATGCACGTGCACTCTTATTATTATACACATCATTCGGTCGTGCAAGTGAAAGGCAATAAATGATGACATATGATGGACTTATTGGGATGAGAAAAGCTGGTATGAACTCGACCTCTCTTGTTTTTGTAAATATGATGAGTTCATCGTTTCTGAGTTAGCTTATTGTGAAATAAACATATTTGCAATGACATTTAGAGATTATAGTTGCTTGTGCCATGCTTGATTAGCTTTGAGTTATAATGGTTTACCTTGCGTGCCAACATGCTATTAGAATGATTATGATGTGATATGATGGGATGGTATCCTCCTTTGAATGAATTGAGTGACTCGACTTGGCACATGTTCACGCATGTAGTTGAAACAAAATCAACATAGCCTTCACGATATTTATGTTCATGGTGGATTATATCCTACTCATGTTTGTACTCAGTGTGAATTAGTTTTAATGCATGTTTATGACTGTTGTCGCTCTCTCAGTTGGTCGCTTCCCAGTCTTTTGCTATCCTTCACCTGTACTAAGCGAAAATACTGCTTGTGCATCCAAACTCCTTAAACCCCAAAGTTGTTCCATATGAGTCCACTATACCTTCCTATATGCGGTATTTACCTGCCGTTCCAAGTAAATTTGTATGTGCCAAACTCTAAACCTTCAAATGAAATTATGTTTTGTATGCTCGAGCAGCTCATGTTACAACTAGGGCTGCCTATATCTTCCATGCTAGGTGGGTTATTCTCAGAGGAGTGGACTCCGCTCCTCATTCACGAGAAAGGGCCGGTAACCGGGATGCCCAGTCCCATGATCCAAAAAGGTCAAAGAAAATCAAAATAATTAAAGAAAACTCCCCCAGGGTTGTTGTTTGTTGGAGGCACTCGTTGTTGGTGGTTGGGGGAGTATAAACTTTTACCATTCTGCGTGGGAACTGCCTATAATGCATTTAGTATGGAAGATACAACCATCTCATAGTTGTTGCGTTGACAGCAAAAGTATGCCGCTCAAAATGTTATTCAATCTCTATTTTAAAATCGAGCTCTGGCACCTCTACAAATCCCTGCTTCCCTCTGTGAAGGGCCTATCTATTTATTATTATGTTGAGTCATCACCCTTCTTATTAAAAGCACCCGCTGGAGAGCACACTATTTTATTTGCGTGTATTACTATTGGTTTATATTGGGTATGACTTGACTGTATCTCTTTTACCATGAAATACAATGTTTAGTCAGTCCTTGATCTTTAAAGGTGCTCTGCATTTATGTTTTGCGGTCTCGGAAAGAGCAAGCGAGATACCATCATGTTATATCATGTTATGATTGTTTTGAGAAAGTGTTGTCATCCGAGTTTTATTATTATGGCTCACTAGCTGATTATGCTATTGATATGAGTAATTGTGAGACCCAAGTGTTATTGTGAGTATGGTTAGTTTATAATATTCTTGAAACCTGAATGATGGCTTTTCATGTTTACAACAACAAGGGCAAATAGAGTTTGTAAAAGTTTTTCTTTATCACTTTCAGTTTATCAACTGAATTGCTTGAGGGCAAAAGCAAAGGTTTAAGCTTGGGAGAGTTGATACGTCTCCAACGTATCTACTTTTCCAAACACTTTTGCCCTTGTTTTGGACTCTAACTTGCATGATTTGAATGAAACTAACTCGGACTGACGTTGTTTTCAGCAGAACTGCCATGATGTTGTTTTATGTGTAGAAAAGAAAAGTTGTCAGAATGTCCTGAAAATCCACGGAGGCACTTTTTGGAATTAATAAGAATATCTGGGCGAAAGAAATACACCAGGGGGCCCAGGGCCTGTCCACGAGACAGGGGGCGCGCCCCCCTGTAGGGCGCGCCCCCCTATCTCGTGGGCCCCTTGGACCTCCACCGACCTCAACTCCAACTCTATATCTTCCGTCTTGCGGAGAAAAAAATCAGAGACAAAGTTTCATCGCGTTTTACGACACGGAGCCGCCGCCAAGCCCTAATCTCTCTCGGGAGGGCTGATCTGGTGTCCGTTTGGGGCTCCGGAGAGGGGGATTCGTCGCCGTCGTCGTCATCAACCATCCTCCATCACCAATTTCATGATGCTCACCGCCGTGCGTGAGTAATTCCATCGTAGGCTTGCTGGACGGTGATGGGTTGGATGAGATTTACCATGTAATCAAGCTAGTTTTGCTAGGGTTTGATCCCTAGTATCCACTATGTTCTGAGATTGATGTTGCTATGACTTTGCTATGCTTAATGCTTGTCACTAGGGCCCGAGTGCCATGATTTCAGATCTGAACCTATTATGTTTTCATGAATATATGTGTGTTCTTGATCCTATCTTGCAAGTCTATAGTCACCTATTATGTGTTATGATCCAACAACCCCGAAGTGACAGTAATCGGGATACTTCTCGGTGATGACCGTAGTTTGAGGAGTTCATGTATTCACTATGTGTTAATGCTTTGGTCCGGTTCTCTATTAAAAGGAGGCCTTAATATCCCTTAGTTTCCGCTAGGACCCCGCTGCCACGGGAGGGTAGGACAAAAGATGCCATGCAAGTTCTTTTCCGTAAGCACGTATGACTATTTACGGAATACATGCCTACATTACATTGATGAATTGGAGCTAGTTCTGTGTCACCCTATGTTATAGCTATTACATGAGGAATCGCATCTGGCATAATTATCCATCACTGATCCATTGCCTACGAGCTTTCCATATATTGTTCTTCGCTTATTTACTTTTCCGTTGTTGCTGTTACAACGACTACAAGAACCCAAAAACATTTATCTTTACTTTTGCTACTGTTACCATTATTATCATACTACTTTGCTACTAAATACCTTGCTGCAGATACTAAGTTATCCAGGTGTGGTTGAATTGACAACTCAACTGCTAATACTCAAGAATATTCTTTGGCTCCCCGTGTGTCGGATCAATAAATTTGGTTTGTACTTCACCCTCGAAAGCTGTTGCGATCCCCTACACTTGTGGGTTATCACCCTACTCATGGTTTGAACTTATGGATGATCATACAAAATTTTTATGCCGGATTGAATTTTGCTTCTTGAAATCTTTTAGATTCGGCCGCGGGAGGCACTTTTATGGAAATCACCTAAGGAGAAGCTACTAAACTCCTTGATAACATTATGGCTAATTATTCTCAGTGGCACACCAAAATATCTATTAGTAAAAAAGTGCATGCTATAGAAGAAATTAATATTTTAAGTGGAAAGATGGATGAACTTATGAAATTGTTTGCTACTAAGAGTGCTCCTATTGATCCTAATGATATTCCTTTGTCTACTTTGATTGAAAATCATACTGAATCTATGAATGTCAATTTTGTTGGTAGGAATAATTTTGTAAAAATGCTTATAGAGGAAACTTTAATCCTAGACCGTTCCCTAGTAATTCCTCCAATAATTATGGAAATTCCTACAATAATTCTTATGGAAATTTTAATAAGATGCCCTCTGATTTGAGAATAGTGTTAAAGAATTTATGATCTCTCAAAAGAATTTTAATGCTTTGCTTGAAGAAAAATTGCTTAAAGTTGATGATTTGGCTAGGAACGTTGATAGTCTTTCGCTTGATGTTGATTCTTTTAAACTTAGGTCTACTCCTCCTAAGCATGATATCAATGAGTCTCTCAAAGCCATGAGAATTTCCATTGATGAGTGCAAAGAAAGAACCGCTAGGTTGCGTGCTAAGAAAGATTGCTTTGTAAAAGTGTGTTCTTCTAGTTTCCATGAAAATAATGATGAAGATCTAAAAGTTATTGATGTCTCCCCTATTAAATCCTTGTTTTGTAATATAAATCTTAATAATGGTGGGACTGGAGATGAGTCAACTTTAGTTAAAAGGCGTCCCAATGATTCTGAGTTTTTAGATCTTGATGCTAAATTTGGTAAAAGTGGGATTGGAGAGGTCAAAACTTTAAATAGCATTGAACCCACTATTATGGATTTCAAGGAATTTAATTATGATAATTGTTCTTTAATAGATTGTATTTCCTTGTTGCAATCTGTGTTGAATTCTCCTCATGCTTATAGTCAAAATAAAGCTTTTACCAAACATATTGTTGATGCCTTGATGCAATCTTATGAGGAAAAACTTAATTTGGAAGTTTCTATACTTAGAAAACTTTATGATGAGTGGGAACCTACTATAAAGATTAAATTAAAGATCATGAGTGCTATCTTTGTGTGATTTGGGTGTTAGTGTTTCCACGATTCCGAAAACTTTATGTGATGTGCTAGGTTTCCATGATTTTGATGATTGCTCTTTAAATTTGCACCTTGCGGATTCCACCATTAAGAAACCTATGGGAAGGATCAATGATGTTCTTATTGTTTCAAATAGGAATTATGTGCCGTAGATTTTATCGTTCTTGATATAGATTGCAATCTTTCATGTCATATTATTCTTGGTAGACCTTTCCTTAGAACGATTGGTGCAATTATTGATATGAAGGAAGGGAATATTAGATTCCAATTTCCATTAAGGAAAGGCATGGAACACTTCCCTAGAAATAAAGTTAAATTACCTTATGAATCTATCATGCAAGCTACTTATGAATTGAACGCCAAAGATGGCAACACTTAGATCTATTCTCGCTTTTATGCCTAGCTAGGGGCGTTAAACGATAGTGCTAGTTGGGAGGCAACCCAATTTTATTTTTGTTTCTTACTTTTTGCTTTTGTTTATTAATAAATATTTCATATAGATTCTGTTTAGATGTGTTTTCATGTTTTAATTAGTGTTTGTGCCAAGTAGAACCTATAGGATAACCTACGGTGATAGTTAATCTGATTCTGCTGAAAAACAGAAACTTTTGCACGCATGAAAATAATTTTATTAAATCACAGAAACGTGATTTTGCGTTGATGTTTTTTGCTGTAGATCAATAGACAAATTTGCCAGGACTTCCTATTTTGGTAGGAGTTTTAGAGTTCCATAAGTATTCGAAAGTTACAGATTGCTACAGACTGTTCTGTTTTTGACAGATTCTGTTTTTCGTGTGTTGTTTGCTTATTTTGATGCATCTATGGCTAGTATCAGTGGGTATGAACCATAGAGAAGTTGGCATACATTAGGTTTAACACCAATGTAAATAAAGAATGAGTTCATTACAGTACCTTATGTGGTGGTTTTTCTTTCTTGCACTAACGGAGCTTATGAGATTTCCTGTTGAGTTTTGTGTTGTGAAGTTTTCAAGTTTTGGGTAAAGATTTGATGGACTGTGGAATAAGGAATGGTAAGAGCCTAAGCTTGGGGATGCCCATGGCACCCCAAGATATTCAAGGATAACCAAAAGCCTAAGCTTGGGGATGCCCCGGAAGGCATCCCCTCTTTCGTCTTCGTCTATTGGTAACTTTACTTGGAGCTATATTTTTATTCGCCACATGATATGTGTTTTGCTTGGAGCGTCTTGTATGATATTAGTCTTTGCTTTTTAGTTTACCACAATCATACTTGCTGTACACACCTTTTGGGAGAAACCCACTTGATTTGGAATTTATTAGAATACTCTATGTGGTTCACTTATATCTTTTGAGCTAGATAGTTTTTGCTCTAGTGCTTCACTTATATCTTTTAGAGCACGGCGGTGGCTTGATTTTGTAGAAATTATTGATCTCTCATGCTTCACTTATATTATTTTGAGAGTCTCTTAGAACAGCATGGTATTTGCTATGGTTATAAAATTGGTCCTAGAATGATGGGCATCCAAGTTGGGTATAATAAAAACTATCATAGGAAGTGAATTGGATGCTATGATCAATTTGATGCTTGATAATTGTTTTGAGATATAGAGGTGGTAATATTAGAGTCATGCTAGTTGGGTAATTGTGAATTTAAAGAATACTTGTGTTGAAGTTGGCAAGTCCCATAGCATGCACGTATGGTAAAAGTTGTGTAACAAATTTATTGCATGAAGTGATGTTTTGGTTGCCTTCCCTTGAGTGGAGGTCGGGGGCGCGCGATGGTTAACTCCTACCAACCTCCCCCTAGGAGCATGCGTAGTAGTACTTTGCTTCGAGGTCTAATAAAACTTTTGCAATAAGTATATGAGTTCTTTATGACTAATGTGAGTCCATGGATTATACACACTTTTACCTTTCCATCATTGCTAGCCTCTTCGGTACCGTGCATTGCCCTTTCTCACCTTGATTGTTGGTGCAAACTTCGCCGGTGCATCCAAACCCCGTGATACGATACGCTCTATCACACATAAACCTCTTTATATCTTCCTCAAAACAGCCACCATACCTACCTATTATGGCATTTCCATAGCCATTCCGAGATATATTGCCATGCAACTTTCCACCGTTCCGTTCATCATCATCATGACATACATTACTTTTGTCATATTGCCATTGCATGATCATGTAGTTGACATCGTATTTGTGGCAAAGCCACCATGCATAATTTTTCATACATGTCACTCTTGATTTATTGCCCATCCCGATACTCCACCGGAGGCATTCATATAGAGTCATATCTTGTTCTAGTTTCGAATCGTAACTCATGATTTGTAAATAAATAGAAGTTTGATGATCATCATTATTAGAGCATTGTCCCAAAATAAAAAAAGGGAAGGCCAAATAAAAAAAGGCCAAAAAAGGAAAGGCCAAATAAAAAAGGCCTAAAAAAGGGGGCACAATGCTACTATCTTTTTCCACACTTGTGCTTCAAAGTAGCACCATGTTCTTCATATAGAGAATCTCATATGTTGTCACTTTCATATACTAGTGGGAATTTTTCATTATAGAACTTGGCTTGTATATTCCAACGATGGGCTTCCTCAAAATGCCCTAGGTCTTCGTGAGCAAGCAAGTTGGATGCACACCCACTAGTTTATTTTGTTGAGCTTTCATACATTTATATCTCTAGTGCATCCGTTGCATGGCAATCCCTACTCCTCATGTTGACATCAATTGATGGGCATCTCCATAGCCCGTTGATTATCCTCGTCAATGTGAGACTTTCTCCTTTTTTCTCTTCTCCACACAACCTCCATCATCATATTCTATTCCACCCATAGTGCTATATCCATGGCTCACGCTCATGTATTGCGTGAGAGTTGAAAAAGGCTGAAGCGCGTTAAAAAGTATGAACCAATTGCTTGGCTGAAACTAGGGTTGTTCTTGATGGGAGTATTTTGTGTGATGAAAATGAAACATAGCCTAACTATATGATTTTGTAGGGATAAAACTTCTAATGCTATGTTATTTTGAGAAGACATGATTGCTTAGTTAGTATGCTTGAAGTATTTCTATTTCTTATGTCAATATGAACTTTTATTTTGAATCATTTAGATCTGAACATTCATGCCACAATAAAGAAAATTACATTGAGAATTATGCTAGGTAGCATTCCACATCAAAAATTCTGTTTTTATCATTTACCTACTCGAGGACGAGCAGGAATTAAGCTTGGGGATGCTTGATACGTCTCCAATGTATATATAATTTTTGATTTTTCCATGCTATTATATTACCCGTTTTGGATGTTTATTGGCTTTACTTTACACTTTTATATCATTTTTGGGACTAACCTACTAACCGGCCCAGCCCGAATTGCTGTTTTTTTTGCCTATTTCAGTGTTTCAAAGAAAAGGAATATCAAACGGAGTCCAAACGCAATGAAACCTTCAGGAGCGATCTTTTTGGAACAAATGCAATCCAGGGGACTTGGAGTGGATGTCAAGCAACAAACGAGGCGGCCACGAGGGTGCCCGGCGTGCCTCCTGGGGGTGGGCGCGCCCCCCACCCTCGTGGGCCCCTGGAGTGTCCACCGACCTACTTCTTCCTCCTATATATATCCATGTACCCCGAAAACGTTCAGGAGCACCAAGAAAACCTAATTCCACCACCGCAACCTTCTGTATCCGCGAGATCCCATCTTGGAGCCTTTGTCGGTGCTCTGTCGGAGGGGGAATCGACCATGGAGGGCCTCTACATCATCTCCAAGGCCTCTCCAATGAGTTGTGAGTAGTTTACCACAGACCTTCGGGTCCATAGTTATAAGCTAGATGGCTTCTTCTCTCTCTTTGAATCTCAAAACAAAGTTCTCCTCGATCTTCTTGGAGATCTATTCGATGTAACTCTTTTTGCAGTGTGTTTGTCGAGATCCGATGAATCGTAGGTTTATGATCAAGTTTATCTATGAGAAATATTTGAATCTCCTCTAAATTCTTTTATGTGTGATTAAGTTATCTTTGCAAGTCTCTTCGAATTATCAGTTTGGTTTCGCCTACTAGATTGATCTTTCTTGCAATGGGAGAAGTGCTTAGCTTTGGGTCCAATATTGCGGTGTCCTTTCCCAGTGACAGCAGGGGAAGCAAGGCACGTATTGTACTGTTTCCATCGAGGATAAAAAGATGGGGTTTATATCATATTGCATGAGTTTATCCCTCTACATCGTGTCATCTTTCTTAATGCGTTACTCTGTTCTTCATGAACTTAATACTCTAGATGCAGGCAGGAGTCGGTCGATGTGTGGAGTAATAGTAGTAGATGCAGAATCGTCTCAGTCTACTTGTCACGGACGTGATGCCTATATACATGATCATGCCTAGATAATCTCATAACTATGCACTTTTCTATCAATTGCTCGATAGTAATTTGTTCACCCACCGTAATACTTATGCTATCTTGAGAGAAGCCACTAGTGAAACCTATGGCCCCTGGGTCTATCTTTTATCATATAAGTTTTCCATCTACTTTAATTTGCATCTTTACTTTTCCAATCTATATCATAAAAATACCAAAAATATTTATCTTATCATATTATCTCTATCAGATCTCACTTTTGCAAGTTACCGTGAAGGCATTGACAACATCTTTATAGCGTTGGTTGCGACGTTCTTGTTTGTTTGTGTAGGTGCGTGGGACTTTTGAGGATCCTCCTACTAGATTGATACCTTGGTTCTTAAAAATCGAGGGAAATACTTACACTACTTTGCTGCATCACCCTTTCCTCTTCAAGGGAAAAACCAACGCAAGCTCAAGACGTAGCAGTGACATGTATGAAAAATTATGAACGGTGGCTTTGCCACAAATACGATGGCAACTACATGATCATGCAAAGCAATATGACAATGATGGAGCGTGTCATAATAAACGGAACGGTGGAAAGTTGCATGTCAATATATCTCGGAATGGCTATGAAAATGCCATAATAGGTAGGTATGGTGGCTGTTTTGAAGAAGGTATATGGTGGGTGTATGGTATCGGCAAAAGTTGCATGACGCAAGAGAGGCTAGCAATGGTGGAAGGGTGAGAGTGCGTATAATTCATGGACTCAACATTAGTCATAAAGAACTCACATACTTATTGCAAAAATCTATTAGTTATCGAAACGAAGTACTATGCGCATTCTCCCAGTGGGATAGATTGGTAGGAAAAGACCATCGCTCATCCCCGACCGCCACTCATAAGGAAGACAATCAATAAATAAATCATGCTCCAACTTCATCACATAACGGTTCACCATACATGCATGCTACGGGAATCAAAAACTTTAACACAAGTATCTCTCAAATTCAAAACTACTCTACTAGCATAACTCTAATATCACCATCTTGATATCTCAAAACAATCATAAAGAATCAAACTTCTCATAGTATTCAATGCACTTCATATGAAAGTTTTTATTATACCCATCTTGGATGCCCATCATATTAGGACTAATTTTATAACCAAAGCAAATTACCATGTTGTTCTAAAAGACTCTCAAAATAATATAAGTGAAGAATAAGAGTTCAACAATTTCTATAAAATAAAACCACCGCCGTGCTCTAAAAAGATATAAGTGAAGCACTAGAGCAATATTGTCTAGCTCAAAAGATATAATTGAAGCACATAGAGTATTCTAATAAATTACGATTCATGCGTGTCTCTCCCAAAAGGTGTGTACAGAAAATATTATTGTGGTAAACTAAAAATCAAAGACTCAAATCATACAAGACGCTCCAAGCAAAACACATATCATGTGGTGAATAAATATATAGCCTAAAGTTACCGATAGACAAAGACGAAAGAGGGGATGCCTTCCGGGGCATCCCCAAACTTAGGCTTTTGGTTGTCCTTGAATTTTACTTTGGGGTGCCTTGGGCATCCCCAATATTAGGCTATTGCCACTCCTTATTCCGAAGTCCATCAAATCCTCACGCAAAACTTGAAAATTTCACAACACAAAACTTCAACAGAAAATTTCATCAGCTCCGTTAGTATAATAAAATGAATCACCACTTTAAGGTACTGTTGTGAACTCATTCTTTATTTATATTGGTGTAAAATACACTGTATTCCAACTTCTCTATGGTTCAGACCCCCCGATACTACTCATAGATTCATCAAAATATGCAAACAACACACGAATAACAGAATTTGTCAAAAACAGAACAGTCTGTAGTAATCTGTAACTCTCGAATACTTCTGTAACTCCAAAAATTCTAAAATAAATTAGTGGACGTGAGGAATTTGTCTATTAATCTTCTTCAGAAATAATCAACTTAAATCACTCTTCTATAAAAAATGACAGCTATTCTCATGAGCGCAAAGTTTCTGTTTTTTACAGCAAGATCGCATTAACTTTCACCCAAGTCTTCCCAAAGGTTCTACTTGGCACAAACACTAATTAGAACTTAAAACCACATATAAGAAGAGGCTATATGAATTATTTATTACTAAACAGGAGCAAAAAGTAAAGAACAAAAATAAAATTGGGTTGCCTCCCAACAAGCGCTATTGTTTAACGCCCCTAGCTAGGCATAAAAACACGAATAGATCTAGGTATTGCCATCTTTGGTATGCAATCCATAAGTTATCTCATAATAGATTCATAAGGAAATTTAGTTTTCTTCTTAAGAAAGTTTTCCATGCCTTTCCTTAACGGAAATTGGAATCTAATGTTTCCTTCTTCATATCAATAATTTCACCAATCGTTCTAAGGAAAGGTTTACGAAGAATAATAGGACATGTAGGATTGCAATCTATATCAAGAACAATGAAATCTACGGGCACATAATTCCGATTTGCAACAATAAGAACATCATTAATCCTCCCCATAGGTTTCTTCATGGTGGAATCCGCAAGATGCAAATTTAAAAAACAATCATCAAATTCACGGAAACCTAGCACATCACACAAAGTTTTTGGAATCATGGAAACACTAGCACCCAAATCACACAAAGCATAACATTCATAATATTTAATCTTAATATTAATAGTAGGTTCCCACTAATCATAAATTTTTCTAGGGATAGAAACTTCTAATTCAAGCTTTTCTTCAGAAGATTGTATCATAGCATCAACGATATATCTAATAAAAGCTTTGTTTTGATTATAAGCATGAGGGGAATTTAACACAGATTGCAACAAGGAAATACAATCTATTAAATAAAAATTATCATAATTAAATTCCTTGAAATCCAAAATAGTGGGTTCATTGGTACTTAAAGTTTTGACCTCTTCAATCCAACGTTTATCAATTTTTGCATCTAGATCTAAAAACTCCAAATCATTGGGACGCCTTTTAAAAAAGTTGACTCATCTCCAGTCCCATTTTATCAAGATTCATATTGGAAAACAAAGATTTAATAGGAGTCACATCAATCACTTTTAGATCTTCATCATTATTATTTAGAGCCTCTGGTTTAGCGGCCATCTTATTAACTAAGGTGGCTTGTTTATCCGAAATTTGGCCTACTAAATTTTCAAGACGAGCAAACTGAGATTTCAAACCATAAAATTCCTTAGACATATCATAGAGATCTTTATTCATGTACCTCATAAAACTTTTTTGTTCTTTAAGCTCATTTCTGAAGAAATTATTATGCTCAAATTGCAAAGACATAATCTTCTAATGTTGTTTTCAATTTCTTCCAACCTCCTAAGGTGAGGATCAATGCTTTTTGGTAGAGCCATCAAAGCAAACAGGCACACCCACACACAAGCACACAAGAAGCAAGCGGAAGGAGACAAACGAAAGAGGCTAAGAAAAGGGAAAGGGTTTCGAAAATCATTTTAGAAGTGGGGGAGAGGAAAACGAGAAGTGAATGGCGAATAATGTAATGCAAGGGAGAAGAGTTTATGATGGGTACTTGGTATGGCTTGACTTGACATAGATCTCCCCGGCAACGGCGCCAGAAATCCTTCTTGCTACATCTTGAGCTTGCGTTGGTTTTCCCTTGAAGAGGAAAGGGTGATGCAGCAAAGTAGCGTAAGTATTTCCCTCAGTTTTAAGAACTAAGGTATCAATCTAGTAGGAGATGACGCACAAGTCATCAAATACCTGCACAAACAATCAAGCACTTGCACCCAACGTGATAACGGGGTTGTCAATTCCTTCACGGTCACTTGCAAAAGTGAGATCTGATAGAGATAGATAAACGGTAAAGTAAATATTTTTGGTATTTTGGTTTATAGGTCGGAAAGTAAAAGATTGCAAAGTAGTAGATCGGAAACTAGCAAGTTGTAAACCAGATTCAATATAATGGAAAAGAGACCCGGGGGCCATAGGTTTCATTAGTGGCTTCTCTCAAAATAGCAAATATTACGGTGGGTGAACGAATTACTGTCGAGCAATTGATACAAAAGCGCATAGTTTTGATGATATCTAAGGCAATGATCATGAACATAGGCATCACGTCTGTGTCAAATAGACCGACTCATGCCTGCATCTACTACTATTACTCCACAAATCGACCGCTATTCAGCATGCATCTAGAGTATTAAGTTCATAATAATGGAGTAATGCATTAAGCAAGATGACATGATGTGGAGGAATTAACTCAAGCAATATGATGAAAACCCCATCTTGTTATTCTCGATGGCAACAATACAATATGTGCCTTGTTGCCCCTACTGTTACTGGGAAAGGACACTGCAAGATTGAACCCAAAGCTAAGCACTTCTCCCATTAAAAGAAAGATCAATCTAGTAGGCCAAACTAAACCGATAATTTAAAGAGACTTGAAAAGATATCAAATCATGCACATAAGAATTCAGAGAAGAACCAAATAATATTCATAGATAATCTTGATCATAAATCCACAATTCATTGGATCTCAGCAAACACACCGCAAAAGAATATTACATTGAATAGATCTCCAAGAACATCGAGGAGAACGTGGTATTGAGAATCAAAGGGAGAGAATAAGCCATCTAACTAATAACTATGGACCCGAAGGTCTGTGGTAAACTACTCACGCTTCATCACAGGGGTAATGGTGTTGATGTAGAAGCCCTCCAGGATCAAATCCCCCTCCGGCAGGTGATGTCTACTATGCAACTTTATTCTTGTAGACACGTGTTGGGCCTCCAAGCACAGAGTTTTGTAGGACAGTGGCAATTTTCCCTCAAGTGGATGACCTAAGGTTTATCAATCCGTGAGAGGTGTAGGATGAAGATGGTCTCTCTCAAACAACCCTGCAACCAAATTCAAGAAATCTCGTGTGTCCCCAACACACCCAATACAATGGCAAATTGTATAGGTGCACTAGTTCGGCAAAGAGATGGTGATAAAAGTGTAATATGGATGGTGGAAATATATTTTTATAATCTGAATAAATAAAAACAGCAAGGTAACAAATAGTAAACGGGTACAAAAACGGTGTTGCAATGCTTAAAAATGAGGCCCCGGGTTCGTACTTTGTCTAGTGCAACCTCTCAACAGTGCTAACATAGTTGGATCATATGATTATCCTTCAAAGTGCAATAAAGAATCACTCCCGAGTTCCTATTAGTGGAGAACAAAAGGTAGGAATTGTTTGTAGGTCACGAAACTACATCAAAGCTATTCTTTCCGTTTGATCTATTCAATAGTTCGTACTAAAATAACACAAAGCTATTTTTCCATTAGATCCATCCTAGAGTTCATACTGTAATAACACCAAAGCAAATTCATATTCATAATACTCAATCCACACAAAGAACTATAAAATACCCACAAAGTTTCCGTCGGAGAAAAACGTGCATCAACCCCTATGCATAGATTACCCCAATATTACTGCGGGAATCCGCGAGTTGAATGCCATAACACATATCAAGTGAATCAATAGGATGCCTCATTGTCACCTCAAGTATTCATATTGCCAGACATATATCATGTATTCTCATCTCTGAATATTCAATCCGACAAGAGAAAACTTTGAAGGGTAAAGATTCAGTTCATCATAACAAGAGTATAGAGGGGAGAAGCATCATATGATCCGACTATATTAACAAAGCCCATGATATAGATCACGAGAGAGAGAGAGAGATCAAACACATACCTACTGGTACAAACCCTCAACCCCGAGGGTGGACTACTCCCTCCTCATCGTGGTGGCCGCCGGGATGATGAAGATGGTCATCGGAGATGATTCCCCCCTTTGTCAGGGTGTCAGAACGGGGTCTAGATTGGTTTTCACGGATACAGAGACCTTGCGGCAGCGGAACTTCTGATCTAGGTTAACCTCGAAGGGTTTTGGAATATTTGGGAATTTATAGTGCAAAGAGGGGGTGCGGGAGGCCACAGAGGTGGGCACAACCCACCTGGGTGCGCCAGGGGCCCCTGGTGCACCCTGGTGAGTTGTGCCCCTCTCAGGGCACCCCCCCAGGTGCAGCTCAAGCCCATTGGGTTCCCTCTGGTCCAAAAAAATCTCCAAAAAGTTACGCGGTGATTGGACTCCATTTGATATTGATTTCCTACGATGAAAAAAACAAGCAAGGCAGCTACTGGCACTGGGTCAATAGGTTAGTCCCAAAAAATGCTATAAAGTTGCTATAAAATGATTGTAAAACATCCAAGAATGATAATATAATGGCATGAATACTTCATAAATTATAGATACGTTGGAGACGTATCAGCATCCCCAAGCTTAATTCCTACTCGTCCTCGAGTAGGTAAATGATAAAAGAAATAATTTATGAAGTGTGAATGCTAGCAAAGTGCATAAGTTTGATCAATGATAATTTCAATCACTTTTTCTAGCATCATAACAACAATTCTTTCTTATAAACTTCTCATGTTATAGTAGCAACCAATTCACAAGGTTCAAACAATGAACTCTCTAGAAACTCAACAACCTATGTTCTCAGTCATCAAGCAATTGCAATTCAACTTATTGAACAGAGTCTAAGTGAGAGCTCCAAATACTTAACCATCTTATAGTCTTCTATGATTGCTAACACTCACCGCATACACATGAGCAAAACGTTTCAACCAGACACATACAAAGATGGGGGCTTATAATTTTGCCTCCCAACGTATTCACCTTTGGGTGATGTCAACAATAATAACTCATGATACCCATATTCAACTGGACATATGTGCCTAGATCTTTTCTCACCACATGATGCTTGCCAAAGGAGAAAAATAAAAATGAATAGAGAGAGAAACTTTGACTCTTTGCATAAAACTAAATACATAAAAGTAAAAGATAGGCCCTTCGCAGAGGGGAGCAGTGGTTGCCATGCGCTTATTTGTTTGTATGCTCGATCCCTTAGTGCAAAAGAATGTCACGTTATATTGCCCCTTATGATAGCAACCTTTATTATGCAGTCTGACGCTTTTATTCTTTGCCATCACAAGTACATACAACGCTCAGTTTTCTCTTACACTAAATGATCTAACACTTTTAGAAGCAATTTTTATTGCCTTTTTGCACCAATGACAACTTACTTGAAGTATCTTGCTCAATCCTTAGGTAGGTATGGTGGACTCTTGAAAATAAGATTTGGGTTTAAGGGTTTTTGGATGCACAAGTAGTATCTCTACTTGGTGAGGAATTTTTGGCTAGTAAGGATGGGGGGCAAGCACCACATGTTGAAGGATCTATGACAATATAACTTCTATGTGAATATGAACAAACATAAACCATTACGTTGTCTTCCTTGTACAACTTCAACAATTTTGGCATATAATATTTTGATGGGGGCTCACAATCACAAAATATTTCTAGGATAGTGTATTTATATGTGAAAGTTCTCTTCCTTATACTAATTATTCGTGAATTGCTTGTATGACCAATATTGTGAGTGTCAAGCCTCAAAATATTTCACTTTCTAAACCCAATGTGAAGCTACCACTAGGCACATGATATAGTTTCAACTTCATGACATTCAATTTATTCAACAATTTACTCATAGGATATAAGTGAAGCTCAAGAGTAAATGACAAACTACTCCAAAAAGATATAAGTGAAGATCATGCGAGTAGTTAAGTAAATAGGTAGCTATTTGAGGACTCTCTCTTATTCAAAAACTTTCAAATCTAAGTATTTTATTTAAAAAGAAAAATTAAAATAAAATGACATTTCAGGAGTAGCATAACTCATGTGAAGAAGCAAAAACTTAGGCTCAACCGATACTAACCGATAATTGTTGAAGAAGAAAGGTGGGATGCCTATCGGGGCATCCCCAAACTTAGATGCTTGAGAATTATTGAAATATTAGCTTGGGATGCCTTGGGCATCCCCAAGCTTGAGCTTTTGTGTCTCCTTAATTCCTTTTATATCACGGTTTCCCTAAATCTCAAAAGCTTCATCCATACGAAACTCAACAAGAACTCGTGAGATAAGTTAGTATAAATCAATGCAAAACCTTATCATTCTCTACTGTAGAAAATCACTAAAATTATTATTCAACATTTAATACTAAATTCCTCTGCATATTTAATACTCCTATCCTCAAATAGAATCATTAAACAAGCAAGCATATGCAAACAATGCAACCATAACAGCAATCTGCCAAAACAGTACAGTCTATAAAGAATGCAAGATTCATCATACTTCCTTAACCCCAAAAATTATGAAACAAACTACACACTATAGAAAATTTATCAGAGATTATTTTTCAAAAAAATTCAATAACTTATCATATTCTGAATTTTCTAGGGATTTTTTGTAACATTGATAAACTTTCTGATTTCAAACAGCAACAAGTATACTTGCAAAATAAGCATGACAAAGGTTATCATTACCACTTTTATTGAAATAAAAGATGCAAAACATTATTATAAATAACATCAAGCAAATCCTAGAAAAATAAATTGACGCTCCAAGCAAAACACATATCATGTGACGAATGAAAACATAGCTCCAAGTGAGGTTACCTATAATGTTGGAGACGAAAGAGGGGATGCCATCCGGGGCATCCCCAAGCTTAGTTGCTTGGATCTTCCTTGAATATTACCTTGGGGGTGCCTTGGGCATCCCCAAGCTTAGGGTCTTGTCACTCATTATTCTCCTCATATCAGCATCTCACCCAAAACTTGAAAACTTCAATCACACAAAACTTAACGGAACCTTGTGAGATAGGTTAATATGATAAAGAGCAAACCATTTCACTTTTGGTACTGTCAAATACAAGAATTATAATTGTTTCCACACAATGCCTACTGTAGCATATCATTTCCACAATTTATATTGAGCAATATAAGCCAGAGAAACAAGGAAACAAGCAAACTATGCATTGAAAACAGAATCTGTCAAAAACAGAACAGTCTGTAGTAATCTGTACTCAAACCATACTTATGCTACTCCAAAAATTATGAAAAATATTGTACCACGTGAGAAATTTGTATATTAATCTTCTGAAAAAAGAATCAACCCAAAATCGCTCTTCTGTTAAAAATGAGAGCTATTTTCATGAGCGCAAGAGTTTCTGTTTTTCAGCAAGATCAAATCAACTATCACCCAACATGATCCCAAAGGCTTTACTTGGCACTTTCTTGAAACAAATACAATAAAACATGATTAATACAGTAGCCTAATCATGTGAACATACAAAAACAGTAGGTAAAAGTGTTGGGTTGTCTCCCAACAAGCGCTTTTCTTTAATGCCTTTTAGCTAGGCATGATGAGTTCAATGATGCTCGCATAAAAGATAAAGATTGAAACATAACAAGAGCATCATGAAGCATATGACTAGCACATTTAAGTCTAACCCACTTCCTATGCATATGGATTTTGTGAGCAAACAATTTATGGGAACAAGAATCATCTAGCATAGGAAGGCAAAACATGCATAACTTCAAAACTTTCAACACATAGAGAGGAAACTTAATATTATTGCAATTCCTACAAGCATAAGTTCCTCCACCATATAAATTTTCAGTAGCATCATGAATGAATTCAACAATATAACTATCACATAAAGCATTCTTTTCATGATCCACAAGCATGGAAATTTTGTTACTCTCCGCAAATTTATTCTCATGAATGGTAGTGGGAGCAAACTCAACAAAATAACTATTGTGGGATTGGAAATTAAAATCATGATGACAAGTTTCATGGTTATCATTATTCTTCATAGCATACATGTCATCACAATAATCATCATAGATAGGAGGCATGCCTTCATCATAATAAATTTTCTCATCAAAATTTGCGGGACTAAAAATATCATCTTCATCAAACATAGCATCCCCAAGCTTATGGTTTTGCATATCATTAGCATCATGGATATTCAAAGAGTTCATACCAACAACATTGCAATCATGCTCATCATTCATGCCAATCATTTTATTAAATTCTTCTTCTATCAATTGAGCATAATTTTCTGAACCATCATTTTGAAGAAAGATATTATAAAGATGATCAATAATATCATGCAACCTTAATTCCATTTTTTGTAGTTTTCTTTTATAAACCAAACTAGTGATAAAACAAGAAACTAAAAGATTCAATTGCAAGATCTAAAGATATACCTTCAAGCACTCACTTCCCCGGAAACGCCGCCAGAAAAGATCTTTGTTACCGGAATGTGAGTGTCGGTTTCCTCACCTCCCCAGCAACGGCGCCAGAAAAGAGCTTGATGTCTACTATGCAACTTTATTCTTGTAGACACGTGTTGGGCCTCCAAGCGCAGAGTTTTGTAGGACAGTGGCAATTTTCCCTCAAGTGGATGACCTAAGGTTTATCAATTCGTGAGAGGTGTAGGATGAAGATGGTCTCTCTCAAACGACCCTGCAACCAAATATAAGAAATCTCTTGTGTCCCCAACACACCCAATACAATGGCAAATTGTATAGGTGCACTAGTTCGGCAAAGAGATGGTGATAAAAGTTGAATATGGATGGTAGAAATATATTTTTATAATCTGAATAAATAAAAACAGCAAGGTAGCAAATAGTAAATGGGTACGAAACGGTGTTGCAATTCTTAATAATGAGGCCCAGGGTCCGTACTTTCTCTAGTGCAACCTCTCAACAATGATAACATAGTTGGATCATATGATTATCCCTCAAAGTGCAATAAAGAATCACTCCCGAGTTCCTATTAGCGCAAAACAAAAGATAAGAATTGTTTGTAGGTCACGAAACTACATCAAAGCTATTCTTTGTGTTTGATCTATTCAATAGTTTGTACTAAAATAACACAAAGCTATTTTTCCGTTCGATTTATCCTAGAGTTCGTACTAGAATAACACAAATGCAAATTCATATTCATAATACTCAATCCACACAAAGAACTATAAAAGACCCCAAAGTTTCCATCGGAGAAAAACCTGCTCTCGGTGTCAAAACCGGCGGATCTCGGGTAGGGGGTCCCGAACTGTGCGTCTAGGCGGATGGTAACAGGAGACAAGGGACACGATGTTTTTACCCAGGTTCGGGCCCTCTCGATGGAGGTAAAACCCTACTCCTTCTTGATTAATATTGATGATATGGGTAGTACAAGAGTAGATTTACCACGAGATCAGAGAGGCTAAACCCTAGAAGCTATCCTATGGTATGATTGTTGTTCGTTCTATGGACTAAAACCCTCCGGTTTATATAGACACCGGAGGGGGCTAGGGTTACACAGAGTCGGTTACAATGGGAGGAGATCTACATATCCATATCGCCAAGCTTGCCTTCCACGCCAAGGAAAGTCCCATCCGTACACGGGACGAAGTCTTCAATCTTGTATCTTCATAGTCTAGGAGTCCGGCCAAAGGTTATAGTCTGGTCATCCAGACACCCCCTAATCCAGGACTCCCTCAGTAGCCCCTGAACCAGGCTTCAATGACAACGAGTCCGGCGCGCAGATTGTCTTCGGCATTGCAAGGCGGGTTCCTCCTCCGAATACTTCATAGAAAATTTTGAACACAAGGATAGTGTTCGGCTCTGCAAAATAAGTTCCACATACCACCGTAGAGAGAATAATGTTTGTACAAATCTAATCTGTTGACGTATTCCGCAGCGTGACATCACGCCACGACCAAGCCTTTATTCGAATCGCTTTACTGTCCCACCTCAGCGCATTTAGCGAGGTGGTTTCCTTGGCATGTCTTGTCGAAGCAGAGATCGTGTCCCCTTATTCCGGGATTCACATCAATACGGGCGTGGGTAACCCAACCGTGCCAGTAATCACAGCGCTTGGGAGATAAGCGAGTTTTACCAGGCTGGTGGGGGCACATAGTTTCGTCTGCCCATATAAGGGGATAAGGATCCACCTTTCTCATCTACGCCTTATTCCTCCTTCGCTTATCCATTTCCGCGCACTCGAGCTCCAACGCCCAAGTCCGCACTTCCCACCTCAACCTTCTCCAGCCATGTCCGGAGCGGGAGGTAGGTGGATGATGGAGGGGCACACCAAAAAGTTGAGGAAAGTCGGATACTTGTCCAACGACGTTGTGCACCGGCTCCCAGACGAGGGGCAGCTCATCCCTACCCCCAGGCCCATGAGAGGGTGGTGTTCCTCCCCCATTTCCTCCGTGGACTGGGCTTCCCACTCCACCCATTTGTCCGGGGGCTCATGTTCTACTATGGCCTGGATTTCCATGATCTAGCCCCGAACATCATCCTCAACATCTCGGCGTTTATCGTCGTGTGCGAGGCCTTCCTCCGCATCAAGCCCCACTTCGGCTTATGGCTGAAGACGTTCAATGTCAAGCCGAAGGTAGTGGGCGGACAACAAGCGGAATGCGGAGGCGCCATGGTGGGCAAGATGCCCAGCGTCATATGGCTCGAAGGCTCCTTTGTGGAAACCATCAAAGGGTGGCAATCGGGGTGGTTCTACATCACCGAGCTGCGTGACCCTGAATGGGCAGCGGCCCCGAATTCCAATCTGGCATCCCCACACGGCTCACCTCCTGGAAAGAGACGGGCCTGTTGTGGGGTAATCCGGGAGAGCTGACCGGACTCCAAACCTGCGTCCAAAACCTGATGAACAAGAAGGTTAAACTTGTCAGCGTAGTCCAGGTCATGCTCTTCCGCCGGATCCTCCCGTGTCAACGACGGGCTTTTAACTTGTGGGAGTTCGACCCGGCCCGGCACCAAACTTTATCCAAGCTCTTTGGCACAATGCACGAGGATGCCTGGAAGGTGCTATTCAAGGGCGTCGAGGTTCCCCCCCCCCCATTACCGAGGATCACGGATTCTGCGCGAAGCGCCAAGCCAGCGTAGTAAGATCGTTTTACCCTTTACGGAATACTCGTTTTTCATAGTTTGACTCTACGCGGGATCTAAGCTCCCGTTCCTTTGACAGGACTGGCAAAAGAAGTCCGGACAGATCGACTATCCGGCTCCTTTGCCCGAAGATCCAGCAGATGCCGGCCTCGCGAAGCTGCTGGTCCCGGCACCTTGCGTGGTGCCGGAGAAGAAGGCCAAGAAGAAGGCCACGGGAACTCGAAAGAGTACCCGGCGCCTGGTGGTGTCGGATTCATCGTCCAATGACTCCAAAGCGCACTCCTACCACAGAGACGAGGAGGAGGAAGAAGAGGCCTCTCCCCCTCCAACGGGGGGAGGAAAGAAAAGGAAGGCCGCCCCAACTGGGGGGCCGGAGGGTCCAAGAAGGGAAAGACCCTTCCTCCGGACTACTCCACCAACGCCGACGACGGTGAAGAGGAGTGGCCATCCACGGCCAAGCCCCTGGCAAAATCGTAAGTATCCGAATACCAGAATAACTCATGGCGTTCCTTTATTGCACAGTATCTTCTGACACAGAATATAATCATGCAGTCCGCCCAAGGCCCGGCTCGATGCTTCATCGAGCGGCTCCCTGGATTCGTCGGATGTGAATAGTCTTTCACTCCCGACTGCTACCTTCCCTCGCCCTACGGACGATGTCGAGGTGGAGTCCCAAAAGGGGCCAAGCCAGGAGGAGGTGGTCCTGGAGGCGCCGCAAGGTGACCTCCCGGACTCCAGGCGCAAAGGGGATGAAACCCCAAAGGGCTGTAAGTCCGGCCCTGGGCCGGACACCGTACCGGAACCATTAGTGGTTCCGGAGTCTGGCAGGCGGCCCCCTAGTAAGAGGGGCAATCCTACGATGCCGGTGACCTCCGTCCAACCGGAGGCACTGGATAATTTGCTGGAGGTGCTTAACGGCGCCTCCATCGACAAGGAGCACCGCACTATTATGAGTGCGGTGATCCAGAAGGTTCAGTCCGCCAAGAGCGGGCTGACGGAAGCCTGTGCTAGCCTTCTAACAGGTTTTGAGGTATTAAGACAGGTAAAAATATTACCGCATAGACAGTAGCCCCTGATGTTCAGTTTGGTGTTCAGAAAGAAAAGCCGGACTGAGGATCTAAAAGATATACGCAGGAGTCTAACATAAGTATGTCAATATGTGAATGCAGGCTGCGCTGCTGACCTCTGTCGCACTGACTGCGGAGGTCGATGCATTGAAGCAGAGCCTCGAGCGGTCCGAGAACGAGCTCGGCCTTGCCAAGAAGCAGCTCGAGGACAAGGAAGGTAAATACCACCTTATGTAAGTATATAAAAAGATCTGGTTGCAAATAATGACAGGACCAACGTGAGTATTACAGGGGCCACAATCGAGGTGGCGACCCTAAAGGGAGCGTTGTCCAAGGCCGAAGACAATGCGGCCGTGGAGCGCACCGAGCGAGAAAAGCAGGAGGCGCGGGTGGCGGAGGTGCGGCAAGAGCTCCACGCTCTTGTGAAAAAACACGAGAGTTTGGAGCTTGACTCAAAGACTCGAGAGTCCGAGCTTGCCTCGGCCCTTGAGAGCGCCAAATCTGCCAAGGCCAAAGCCCAAAAATCCCTCCAGGAAATTGAGGCGATGAAGAAGATAGCGGTGGGTAAGGCATTCTTTATGTAAAGCAAGCACGTGAAAGTGAATTACTTGTTACTTACCCGAGTCCGGAGCTCTCCAGGAGAATTCGCAGATCTGCCCTGCAGTGTGTCCGACACTGCCGCATTCTACCGAGCCGAGGAAGGGAGCTCGACGGAGAAGGTGTTCTGGTCCCAGTATATTGAGGCCGGACACCCGGTGCCCTTGAGCGACCAGCTGAAGCAGCTGGTCGAGCTCCATAAGGTAGCCGAGCAGGCCATGAAGGGCCTTATAGGCCGGCTATGGCCTGGGGAGGTCATGCCTGGGAGATACTTTGGGCTGGTGAAGTGGCTGGTGGATGCCTGTCCACGGCTTGAAGTCATCAAGCGCTCCGTATGCATCGAAGGCGCCCGTAGGGCCCTTGCCCGTGTGAAAGTACACTGGGGCAAGATGGATGCTGAGAAGCTGGTGACAGATGGGCCACCGGAGGGGAAGGAGCATCGCAAGAACGAGCTGTATTATGAGGGCGTCCTGAAGGGTGCCTGCCTTGTGGCGAATGAGTGTTCCAAGGATGTAATTTTTTAGTAAACTCGCTCGTGTTATCCTGTGCGCTGAAAACTTGTTCATATGCGCTAAGCAACGCTTTTTGAATTTAAAATATTACCTTCTGTGCGGCCGTTTATTAAATCTGAGAGATGGCCAGTCGTCGGCTTCTGCACCCATGCCACGAGTGCTGGGGTGTTCGGGATAAACCTGAGAGCTCTTTTTCCCATTCTTGGGTCCTGCAAGGGAGGCGCTCAGCACAACGAATAAGGCAATCGGACTATAATGCTTTATCACTCTCACTTAGCCATAGAATTCTATAATTTTAAATTTCGGCGAAGCCCCTAGTATTCGGAAGACCGAGTTCGGGGCGCTATCCACGCCTAGGCCGGACAAAGCCAGCTCCTCGCTCTAAGCGGCATAAGTCTTTAGGGACTCGAAACCTCTCGAACAGCGACCGGCTCTCGCCCTATCATGATGGTCAGTTTTAGCTTTCTCCACTGAGGTGCTTAACCCAGCTCAACCGGGGCACAATCGCAGTAGTTCTCCCAGCGCTACCTTAGCTGATATAGCGGAACGTAAGGTACCAAAACATGGGAGCCGGGCAAACCCAACTATTGACCCAAGACATGATTCGGAGCCGATGCATATAATGCTATAAGTTCAGGGTGCCGCACTCATGAGAGTTTTCGGACTTCTCACACCATATTCTGGGGTACTTAAGCCCCTGGTGTATTGGCCGTACCAAAGTGTACGGTTGCATAATGTCATAACTGAACATATTTACATAAAAGATGAATGCAAGAATAGACAAGAGCTATGTATTGTTTATTAAAAAGGCTACTGTGAAAGCAGAACAATACAAATAGTGCGATAAGCAAGAGACGGGATTATTTGACATGTCCCCCTCCAGGGGCAAGCTGAAAGACTTTATGTAAGATAGGTATTTAGCTCTTTATAGAGACCACCTGGACACTCGACGTAGCTTGCTGCCTCCCTGGCTGTTGCATCGTGTGTTCGGCGATTATACTGCCGGACAGGCCTTCCGGAGATTGGAGTCCTGAAAGTAAGAAAAAAGAAATGACAAAATCGGGAGCCCCTAGTGCGGTTGAGCCGCATTTTGGGTGTGCCGTGGTTGTGCCCCTTCCCTTATGCCCATGGTATTTCCAGGGCATAATTATGTATGCGTGGTACTGGTTTCGCAATTTCACGAGGGCTGGGGTTGGGGCTGCACTACTACGCTTGCTCGGAATGTGCCAGGCGGTCTTCTTGTAGGTTACTCCGGGCGCGCTTGACGGTGTCCGGACGTTTAATAGCCGGACTGGAGAATTGCCTTGAGAGGCTACTTTGTACTTCCGCCGCGAGGGCCGCCGTATGCTCCTCCATTTGGAGAGAGCGTTCGGTGTTTCCATTGACCGTAATGACTCCTCGAGGGCCAGGCATCTTGAGCTTGAGGTATGCGTAGTGCGGCACCGCATTGAACTTTGCAAATGCGGTTCGTCCAAGCAGGGCGTGATAGCCACTGCAGAACGGGACTATGACGAAGATTAACTCCTCGCTTCGGAAATTATCTGGGGATCCGAAGACCACTTCGAGTGTAACTGAGCCTGTACAGTTGGCCTCCACACCTGGTATGACGCCTTTAAAGGTAGTCTTTGTGGGTTTAATCCTTGAGGGATCTGTGCCCATTTTTCACACTGTATCCTGATAAAGCAGGTTCAGGCTGCTGCCGCCGTCCATAAGGACTCTAGTGAGGTGAAATCCGTCAATGATTGGGTCTAGAACCAATGCGGCGAATCTGCCGTGGCGGATGCTAGTGGGGTGGTCCCTTCGATCAAAAGTGATCGGGCAGGAGGACCACGGGTTGAACTTTGGGGCGACTGGCTCCAACGCATATACGTCCCTAAGTGCATGCTTCCGCTCTCTTTTGGGGATGTGGGTTGCGTATATCATGTTCACCGTCCGCACTTGTGGGGGAAGGCCCTTCTGTCCCCTATTGTTCGGCGGCCGGGGCTCCTCCTCGTCATCGCTGTGCAGCCCCTTGTCTCTGTTTTCGGCACTTAACTTGTCTGCCTGCTTGAACACCCAACAATCCCTGTTGGTGTGATTGGCTGGTTGTTCGGGGGTGCCGTGTATCTGGCACGAGCGATCGAGTATTCGGTCCAAACTGGACGGGCCCGGAGTATTTCTTTTGAATGCCTTTTTCCACTGACCGGGTTCGGAGCCTCTGAATCCGGCATTAACTGTCGTATCCTCAGCATTGTCGCCGTTAATGCGGCGCCTTGTGCTTGTTGCGACGCGACCGGCCATTGTTGTCCTTGGTATCCGAATTACCAGGGCTCTTGGTCATGTTATTACTACGAGCTAGCCAGCTGTCTTCTCCCGCGCAAAAGCGGGTCATGAGTGTTGTGAGGGCTGCCATGGATTTTGGCTTTTCCTGTCCTAGGTGCCGGGCAAGCCATTCGTCACGGATGTTATGTTTGAAGGCCGCGAGGGCCTCCACGTCCGGACAGTCGACTATTTGATTTTTCTTGGTTAGGAACCGTGTTCGGAATTGTTTGGCCGATTCCTCTGGCTGCTGAATTATGTGGCTTAGGTCATCGGCGTCTGGTGGTCGCACATAGGTGCTGTCGGTGTCAAAACCGGCGGATCTCGGGTAGGGGGTCCCAAACTGTGCGTCTAGGTGGATGGTAACAGGAGACTAGGGACACGATGTTTTACCCAGGTTCGGGCCCTCTTGATGGAGGTAAAACCCTACGTCCTGCTTGATTGATATTGATGATGTGGGTATTACAAGAGTTGATCTACCACGAGATCAAGGGGGCTAAACCCTAGAAGCTAGCCTATGGTATGATTGTTTTTCGTCCTATGGACTAAAGCCATCCGGTTTATATAGACACCGGAGAGGGCTAGGGTTACACAGAGTCGGTTACAATGGTAGGAGATCTACATATCCATATTGCCAAGCTTGCCTTCCACGCCAAGGAAAGTCCCATCCGGACACGGGACGAAGTCTTCAATCTTATATCTTCATAGTCTTGGAGTCCGGCCGATGATGATAGTTCGGCTATCCGGACACCCCCTAGTCCAGGACTCCCTCAGTAGCCCCTGAACCAGGCTTCAATGACGACGAGTCCGGCGCGCATATTGTCTTCGGCATTGCAAGGCGGGTTCCTCCTCCGAATAATTTATAGAAGATTGTGAACACCAGGATAGTGTCCGGCTCTGCAAAATAAATTCCACATACCACCGTAGAGAGAATAATATTTACACAAGTTCAATCTGCTGACGTATTTTGTGGCGTGACGTCACACCACTACCAAGCCTTTACTCGAATTGTTTTTATTGTACCACCTCAGCGCGTTTAGCGAAGCGGTTTCCTTGGCACGTCTTGTCGAAGCAGAGATCGTGTTCCCCTTATTCCGGGATTCCCATCAATACGGACATGGGTAACCCAACCGCGCCATTGATTGCGGCGCTTGGGAGATAAGCGAGTTTTATCAGGCCGGTGGGGACGCATGGTTTCGTCCGCCCATATAAGGGGATAAAGATCCAACCCTTTTACCTACGCCTTCTTCCTCCTTTGCTTATCCATCTCCGCGAACTCGAGCTCCAGCGCCCAAGTCCGCACATCTCACCTCAACCTTCTCCAACTATGTCCGGGGCGGGAGGCAAGTGGATGGCCTCCTCCGTTACGGAGGGGCACATCCAGAAGCTGCGCAGCGCCGGATATCTGTCCAGCGACATCGCGCACCGGCTCCCCGACGAGGGGGAGCTCATCCCCACCCCCAGGCCCCATGAGAGGGTAGTATTCCTTTCCCATTTCCTCCGCGGACTGGGCTTCCCACTCCATCCCTTTGTCCGGGGGCTCATGTTCTACTACGGCCTGGATTTCCATGATCTGGCCCCGAATTTCATCCTCAACATCTCGGCGTTTATCGTCGTGTGTGAGGCCTTCCTCTGCATCCAGCCCCACTTCGGCTTGTGGCTCAAGACCTTCAGTGTCAAGCCGAAGGTTGTGAAGGGCAGCCAAGCGGAGTGCGGAGGCGCCATGGTGGGCAAGATGCCCAACGTTACTTGGCTCGAGGGCACCTTCGTGGAAACCATTAAGGGGTGGCAATCGGGGTGGTTCTACATCACCGAGCCGCATGACCCTGAATGGGCAGCGGCCCCCGAATTCAGATCTGGCATCCCCATACGGCTCACCTCCTGGAAAGAGAGTGGCCGGACATGGGGTGATTCGGAGGAGCTGACCGGACTTCAAGCCTGCATCCAAAAGCTAGTGAACAAGAAGCTCAAGCTTGTCAACGTAGTCCAGGTCATGCTCATCCGTCGGATTCTCCCGTGCCAACAACGGGACTTCAATATGTGGGAGTTCGATCCGGCGCAGCACCAGACTTTGAGCGGGCTCTTCGACACTACGTACGAAGAGGCCTGGAGGGTGCTGTTTAAGGGCGCCGAGGCTCCCGCATCCGCTACCAAAGATCGCGGATTCAGCTCGCAGCGTCCGGCTAGTGAGGTAAGCGATTTTGCCCTTTACGGGACACTTGTTTTCCATAGTTTGACTCTATGCGGGATCTAAACTCCCTCTCCTTTGACAGGACTGGCTGAAGAAGGCCGAGCAGACTAACTGTCCGGCCCCTTTGCCAGAAGACCCAGCGGACGCCCGCTTAACGGGGCTGCTGGTTCCGGCACCCCACGTGGTGCCGGAGAAGAAGGCCAAGAAGAAGGCCACGGGCACTCGAAAGAGTTCCCGTTTTCAGGCCACGATGACTCCGAGGCGGACTCCTCCCACGAAGGTGAGGAGGAGAAGAAAGAGGCCTCTCCCCCAGCGGGGGGAGGGAAGAAAAGGAAGGCCTCCCCAACAAGGGAGGCCGAAGGGTCCAAGAAGGGAAGGACTCTTCCCCCGGACTGCTCTGCCAACGCCGGCGACGACAACGAGGATTGGCCTCCAAGGGCCAAGCCCCTGGCGAGATCGTAAGTATCTGGACTCCCGAATAACTTCATGATTTTTCTTTTCGCCACATGGTGTCTTTCTAATGCCGCATACAACCCTGCAGTCCACCCAAGGATGATCTTCCCGCTTCGTCGAGCGGGTCCTTGGGTGCGTCAGATATGGATTCCCTTCCGACCGCCTCCACCCCCCGTGATGCGGATGATGCCCGAGGTGGGATCCCGGGAAGGGACCCGCCAGGAGGAGGAGGCCCCGGAGGTGCCGCAAGGCAACCTCCCGGACTTTGCACCGGACTCCGCATCGGAACCTGTAGTGGCTCCAGAGTCCGGCGGGCGGCCCCTTCGTAAGAAGGGCAAGACCGTGACACCGGCGGCCTCCGTCCAACCGAAGGCGCCGGATAGCTTGCTGGAGGCGCTTAACAGCGCTTCCATCGAAGAGGAACACCGCACCGTCATGAGTGCGGTGATTTAGAAGGTTCAGCTCGCCAAGAGCGGGCTGACCAAAGCCTGCAGCAGCCTTCTAACAGGCTTTGAGGTAAGAATTTTGATATATGTAAAATAGTACCGCATAGACAGTAGCCCCTGATGCTCGGTTCGGTGTTCGGAAAGAAAAGCCGGACTGAGGATCTAAAAAGATATACGCAGGAGTCATAAAAAATATGTCAATATGGGATTGCAGGCTGTGCTGCTGACCTCTGCCACACTGACTGCGGAGGTCAATACTTTGAAGCAAAGCCTCGAGCGGTCTGAGAACAAGCTCGGCCGTGCCAAGAAGCAGCTCGAGGACAAGGAAGGTGAGTAACACCTTATTAAAATTGTACCTTACAGAAAAGGATTTGGTTGCAAGAAGAATGACAAGGATAATGTGGGTATTGCAGGGGCCACGAACGAGGTGGCGACCCTGAAGGAGGCGGTGTCCGCGGCCGAACGTAATGCGGCCGCGGAGCGCACCGAGCGAGAGAAGCAGGAGGCGCGGGTGGCGGAGGTACAGCAAGAGCTCCAGGCTCTCATGGAAAAACATGAGAGTTTGGAGCGCGACTCGAAGACTCGAGAGTCCGAGCTTGCATCGGCTCTTGAGAGTGCCAAAGCCGCTAAGGCCGAAGCCTACAAGGCCCTCCAGGAAATCGAGGCGTTGAAGAAAATAGCGGCGGGTAAGGCATTTTTCATGCAAAGTAAGCATGTGAGTGTGAATTACCTATCACTTACCCGAATTCGGAGCTCTCCAGGAGCGTTCGCAGATCTGCCCCGCAGCGTGTCGATGCTGCCGCTTTCTATAGGGCCGAGGAGGGGAGCTCGACGGAGAAGGTCTTCTGGTCTCAGTATGCTGAGGCCGGACATCCGGTGCCCCTTAGCGACCAGCTGAAGCAGCTGGTCGAGCTCCACAAGGTGGCCGAACAGGCCATGAAGGGCCTCATAGTTCGGCTGTGGCCCAAGGAGGCCATGCCTGGGAGCTACTTCGGCCTGGTGCGGCGGCTGGTGGATGCGTGTCCATGGGTTGAAGTCATCAAGCACTCCGCCTGTATTGAAGGTGCCCGTCGGGCCCTTGCCCGCGCAAAGGTGCAATGGGGCAAGATGGATGCTGAGAAGCTTGTGACGGACGCGCCACCGCCGGGCAAGGAGTATCGCACGCCCGAGATGTATTATAAGAGTGTCCTGAAGGGTGCCCGCATTATTGCGGGTGAGTGCTCCAAAGATGTAATATTTGAGTAGACTCGCATTTTGTTATCCTGTGCGCTGAAAACTTTGTTCATATGCGCTAAGCAACGCTTGTTAATTTAAAATATTACCTTCTGTGCGGCCGTTTATCAAATCTGAGAGATGGCAAGTCGTCGGCTTCAGCCCCCATGCCACGAGTGCTGGGGTGTTCGGGATAAATTTGAGCACTCTTGTTCCCATTTTTGGGTCCATCTAGGGAGGCGCTCAACACAACGAACGAGGCAACCGGACTTATAATGCTTGAACACTCTCACTTAGCCATAGAATTCTATAATTTTAAATTTCGGCGAAGCCCCTAGTGTTCGGAAGGCCGAATTTGGGGCGCTATCCACGCCTGGGCCGGACAAAGCCGGTTCCTCGCTCTAAGCGGCATAAGTCTTTAGGGACTCGAAAAAGACCTCTCGAACAGCGACCGGCTCTCGCCTCATCATGACGGTCAGTTTTAGCTTTCTCCACTGAGGCGCTCGCCCAGCTCAACTGGGGCGCAATCGCAGTGGTTCTCCCAGTGCTACCTTAGCCGATACAACGGAACGTAAGGTACCAAAACATGGGAGCCGGGCAAACCCAACTATTGACCCAAGACATGATTCGGAGCCGATGCATATAATGCTATAAGTTCGGGGTGCCGCACTTGTGAAAGTGTTCGGACTTATCACACCATGATGCGGGAAACATAAGCCCCTGGTGTATTTAGCCGTACCAAAGTGTACGGATGCAACATGTCATAGATGAACATATGTATAAGAAAGAAATGCAATTATAAACAAAAAGGTGTTGCAGTGTTTATTCAAGAAATACTGCTGTGAATGCAGAACGATACAAATAGTGCGATAAGCAAGGGATGGGACTATTAAACATGTCCCCCTCCAGGGGTAGGCTGCGGAATGGTGTATAAAACAGATTTAATGCTCGTAATGGAGACCACCTGGATATTCGTCGTAGCCTTTCTCCTTCCCTGGTTGTTGCATCGTGAGTTCGGCGGGTCTACTGCCGGACAGGGCCTCTGATGAACGGAGTCCTGTGGGTAAAAAAAGAAAAAGAGAAAAAAAGAAGAACGACACACTTGAGAGCCCCTGGTGTGGTTAAGCCGCATTCTGGGCCTATCGTGGTCGTGCCCCTCCCCCTATGCCCATGGTATCTCCAGAGCGTAATGATGTACGCGAAGGACCAGTCTTGCAATTTTGCAGGGGCTGGGGTTGGGGCCGCATTGCTACGCGTGCTCGGAACGTGCCAGGTGGTCTTGTTGTAGGTTACTCCGGGCGCGTTTAGCCGTGTCCGGTCGCTTAACGGCCGGACTCGAGAATTGCCTTAAGAGGCTGCACTGTACTTCTGCCGCGAGAGCCGCTGTATGTTCCTCCGTTCGGAGAGAGCGTTCAGTGTTTCCGTTGACCGTGATGACTCCTCGAGGGCCTGGCATCTTGAGCTTGAGGTATGCGTAGTGCGGCACCGCGTTGAACTTTGCAAACGCGGTACGTCCGAGCAGAGCATGATAGCCGCTGCGGAACGGAACTATGTCGAAGATTAACTCCTCGCTTCGGAAGTTATCCGGGGATCCGAAGACCACTTCCAGTGTAACTGAGCCTGTACAATTGGCCTCTACACCTGGTATGACGCCTTTAAAGGTCGTCTTTGTAGGTTTAATCCTTGAGGGGTCTATGCCCATTTTGCGCACTGTATCCTGATAAAGCAGGTTCAGGCTGCTGCCGCCGTCCATCAGGACTCTGGTGAGGTGAAATCCATCGACGATTGGGTCTAAAACCAATGCGGCGAATCCGCCGTGGCGGATGCTGGTGGGGTGGTCCCTTCGATCAAAAGTGATCGGGCAGGAGGACCATGGGTTGAACTTCGGGGCGACTGGCTCCATCGCGTATACATCCCTGAGTGCACGCTTCCGCTCCCTTTTGGGTATGTGGGTTGCGTATATCATGTTCACCGTCCGCACTTGTGGGGGGAAACCCTTCTGTCCTCTATTGTTCGGCGGTCGGGTCTCTTCCTCGTCATCGCTATGCAGCCCCTTGTCGTTGTTTTCGGCAATTAGCTTGCCTGCCTGCTTGAATACCCAACAGTCCCTGTTGGTGTGGTTAGCTGGCTTTTCGGGGGTGCCGTGTATCTGGCACGAGCGATCGAGTATTCGGTCCAAATTGGACGGACCCGGAGTAGTTCTTTTGAATGGCTTTTTCCGCTGACCGGGTTTAGAGCCTCTGAATCCGGCATTGACTGCCGTATCCTCACTATTGTCGCCGTTAATGCGGCGTTTGTTCTTGTTGCGACGCGACCTGCCATTGCGGTCCTTGATATCCGGACTGCCAGAATTTTTGCTGAGGTTGTTGCTGCGGGCTAGCCAGCTGTCCTCTCCCGCGCAGAAGCGGGTCATGAGTGATGTGAGGGCTGCCATGGATTTCGGCTTTTCCTGTCCCAGGTGCCGGGCAAGCCACTCGTCGCGGATGTTATGTTTGAAGGCCGCGAGGGCCTCCGCATCCGGACAGTCGACGATTTGATTTTTCTTAGTTAAGAACCGTGTCCAGAATTGTCTGGCCGATTCGTCTGGCTGCTGAATTATATGGCTTAGGTCGTCAGCGTCTGGTGGTCGCACATACGTGCCCTGGAAGTTATCAAGGAATGCGGCTTCCAGGTCCTCCCAACACCCAATTGATTCTGCTGGCAAGCTGTTAAGCCAATGCCGAGCTGGTCCTTTAAGCTTGAGTGGGAGGTATTTGATGGCGTGAAGATCATCACCGCGGGCCATGTGGATATGAAGGAGATAGTCTTCGATCCAAACCGCGGGGTCTGTTGTGCCATCATAAGATTCAATATTCACGGGTTTAAACCCTTCGGGGATTTGATGATCCATTACTTCATCTGTGAAGCATAGTGGGTGTGCGGCGCCTCTGTATTGGGCTATATCACGACGAAGCTCAAAAGAGCTTTGTCTACTGTGTTCGGCCCGGCCGGACTTGCTGTGTCCGGCGCGACGGTTGTCGTCACGTATCATGGGGCGCCCACGCGATCCATAGATCGATCTTGATTGTCTTGCCTTATCCTCCAATATATCTCGCAAGTCCAGAGCGTTCCCCTGTGGCCTTGTGCTTTTCGAGCGATGCCGGGGTACGGTTCTAGTGGAGGGCCTAGAGGCCTCTCTGTCGCGGCCACGGGGTGGTCGGTCAGCCGTATTGTCCGCTGGTGATGCAGGTTCATATGCCTCCTCCTCTAATCGGGGGAGCAGCTTGCGTTTAGGGTAGCTTTTGGAGGGGCGTTCGAGCTCATGCTCTTCGGCCGCAAGGACTTCAGTCCATCTGTCGGCTAGCAGATCTTGATCAGCTCTAAGCTGTTGCTGCTTTTTCTTGAGGCTGTTTGCCGTGGCCATAAGCCTGCGTTTAAAACGCTCTTGTTCGACGGGATCCTCAGGTACGACGAATTCGTCGTCGTCGAGGCTTGCCTCGTCTCCGGAGGGAGGCATGTAATCCTCTACCTCTTCGTCTGCCGCTCTCTCATGAGGGCTGGCGTCTCCGTCCTCCTGTGCTGAATCTTGCTGGAGGGGGTTGTCTTCGGCACTGTCTGGGGTGTTATTATCTCCGGTGCCGGAATCTCCATTCTTGCTGTGGCGGGATTTAGAGCGGCGCCGCTGACGATGGCGCTTGGGCTGTTTCTTGGAGGGGTCATCCTCCGCTGTTCCTTCGCCATTCCCATCCTTTGGGATATCCACCATGTATATGTCATATGATGAGGTGGCTTTCCAGTGCCCAGTAGGCGCTGGTTCTTGGTCGTCTCCGGCATCGTCGTCCATACCGTCGATGTCTTCGGAGTCGAAGTCTAGCATGTCGGTTAGATCGTCGACAGTGGCTACTAAGTGGGTGGTGGGTGGGCTTTGAATTTCTTCGTCGTCCGCATCCCAACCGTCCTGACCGCAGTCCGGCCAGGGCTCTCCTGATAACGAGAGATACTTTAGCGAACTCAAGATGTCGCCGAAAGGTGAGTGTTGAAAGATGTCCGCAGCGGTGAACTCCATGATCGGCGCCCAATCGGATTCGATTGGAGGGGGCGCGGGAGGTTCGGAGTCCGGCGAGGAGTCCGGCACCTCGGAGTCACGAGCTTCACGAGGGACAAGGTCAGTATTCGGCTCCATCGCCGTAGAGGTTGCAGCCCCCGAGGCGGTGTCTAGCCACCCGTCCTCGATCTGCGCAGCCGGCTCCGAATTGAGGGTCGGAGCGGACTCGTGTGCGGCCTCCAGGGCACTGTCCGGCTGCAGAGCTAAATCATGCCCATCGTGACAGTGCGGCGCGCTCGGCTGTGGCTCGAATCCATCGAAGATCAAGTCTCCGCGGATGTCAGCCGTGAAGTTCAAACTTCCAAATCTGACCTGACGGCCAGGGGCGTAGCTTTCGATCTGCTCCAGATGGCCAAGCGAATTGGCCCGCAGTGCAAAGCCGCCGAATACGAAGATCTGTCCGGGGAGAAAGTCTCACCCTGGACTGCGTCGTTGTTGATGATCGAAGAAGCCATCGAGCCTATCGGTGACGACACAGAGGAACTCTCAATGAAAGCACCAATGTCGGTGTCAAAACCGGCGGATCTCGGGTAGGGGGTCCCGAACTGTGCGTCTAGGCGGATGGTAACAGGAGACTAGGGACACGATGTTTTACCCAGGTTCGGGCCCTCTTGATGGAGGTAAAACCCTACGTCCTGCTTGATTGATATTGATGATGTGGGTATTACAAGAGTAGATCTACCACGAGATCAAGGAGGCTAAACCCTAGAAGCTAGCCTACGGTATGATTGTTGTTCGTCCTACGGACTAAAGCCATCCGGTTTATATAGACACCGGAGAGGGCTAGGGTTACACAGAGTCGGTTACAATGGTAGGAGATCTACATATCCGTATTGCCAAGCTTGCCTTCCACGCCAAGGAAAGTCCCATCCGGACACAGGACGAAGTCTTCAATCTTGTATCTTCATAGTCTTGGAGTCCGGCCGATGATGATAGTTCGGCTATCCGGACACCCCCTAGTCCAGGACTCCCTCAGGTGCCCTGGAAATTGTCGAGGAATACGGCTTCCAGGTCCTCCCAGCAACCAATTGACTCTGCTGGCAAGTTGTTAAGCCAATGCCGAGCTGGTCCTTTAAGCTTGAGTGGGAGGTATTTGATAGTGTGTAGATCATCACCGCGGGCCATGTGGATATGAAGGAGATAATCGTCGATCCATACCGCAGGATCTGTTGTGCCATCGTATGATTCGATGTTTACGGGTTTAAAACCCTCGGGGATTTGATTATCCATTACTTCATCTGTGAAGCATAGTGGGTGTGCGGCGCCTCTGTACTGGGCTATATCATGACGTAGCCCAAATGAGCTTTGTCTGCTGTGTTCGGCATGGCCGTATTTGCCATATCCGTCATGACGGTTATCGTCACGTGTCCTGGGGCACCCACGCGATCCGTAGATCGATCTTGTTTGCCTTGCCTTGTCCTCCAATATGTCTCGTAGGTCTGGCGCATTTCCCCGCGCCTTGGTATTTTTTGAGCGACGCCGGGGTGCGGCTTGAGTGGATGGCCGAGAGGCCTCTCTGTTGCGGCCACGAGGTGGCCGGTCGGCCGCGTCGTGCGCTGGTGATGTAGGTTTAGGTGCTTCCTCCTCTAATCGAGGTAGCAGCCTGCGCTTTGGGTAGCTCTTGGAGGGGCGTTCGAGTTCGTACTCTTCGGCCGCAAGGACTTCAGTCCATCTGTCGGCTAGCAAGTCTTGGTCAGCTCTAAGCTGCTGCTGTTTTTTCTTGAGGCTTCTCGCCATGGCCATAAGCCTGCGTTTGAAACGCTCTTGTTCGACGGGATCCTCAGGTACGACAAATTCGTCTTCAGAGGGAGGCATGTAATTATCGTCCTCTACCTCTCTGTCTGCCGCTCTCTCATGAGGGCTGGCTTCTCCATCCTCCTGTGTTGAATTCTGCTGGAGGGGGTTGTCTTCGGCACTGTCCGGAGTGTTATTATCTCCCGTGCCGGAATCGCCGTATTTGCTTTGGCAGGATTTAGAGTGGCGCCGCTGACGCCGGCGCTTAGGCTGCTTCTTGGAGGGGTCATCCTCCGTTGTTCCATCGCCATTCCCTTCTTTTGGGGTGTCCACCATGTATATGTCGTATGACGAGGTGGCCTTCCAGTGCCCTATAGGCACTGGTTCTTGGTCGTCTCCTGCATCGGCGTCCATACCGTCG
The DNA here is from genome assembly GCF_018294505.1 of Triticum aestivum. NCBI lineage: Eukaryota > Viridiplantae > Streptophyta > Magnoliopsida > Poales > Poaceae > Triticum > Triticum aestivum. The sequence goes on along the minus strand of NC_057801.1, from coordinate 799,975,567 downwards.
ATGTCTTCGGAGTCGAAGTCGAGCATGTTGGTTAAATCATCGATAGTGGCTACAAAGTGGGTGGTGGGTGGGCTTTGAATTTCTTCATCGTCCGCATCCCAACCTTGCTGACCATAGTCCGGCCAGGGCTCTCCCGATAAAGAGAGAGACTTTAGTGAATTCAGAATGTCGCCGAAGGGCGAGTGCTGAAAGATGTCCGTGGCGGCGAACTCCATGATCGGCGCCCAATCGGGTTTGATCGGCAGGGGCGCCGAAGGTTCAGAGTCCAGAAAGGAGTCCGGCACCTTGGAGTCACGAGCTTCGCAAAGGACAAGGCTGGTGTTCGGCTCGATCGCCATAGAGATTGCAGCCCCCGAGGCGGTGTCCAGCCACCCGTCCTCGATTGGCGCAATCGGCTCCGACCTAAGGGTCGGAGCGAACACTGGGGCGGCCTCCTGGGCACTGTTCAGCGGCAGAGCTAGATCATGCCCATCGTGATAGTGCGGCACGCTCGGCTGTGGCTCGAACCCGTCGAAGATCAAGTCTCCGCGGATGTCAGCCGTGTAGTTCAAACTTCCAAATCTGACCTGGTGGCCAGGGGCGTAGCTTTCGATCTGCTCCAGATGGCCAAGAGAATTGGCCCGCAGTGCAAAGCCGCCGAATACGAAGATCTGTCCGGGGAGAAAAGTCTCACCCTAGACCGCATCGTTGTTGATGATCGGAGGAGCCATCGGGCCTAAAGATGACGACACAGAGGAACTCTCAATGAAAGCACCAATGTCGGTATCAAAACCGGCGGATCTCGGGTAGGGGTCCCGAACTGTGCGTCTAGGCGGATGGTAACAGGAGACAAGGGACACGATGTTTTTACCCAGGTTCGGGCCCTCTCGATGGAGGTAAAACCCTACTCCTGCTTTATTAATATTGATGATATGGGTAGTACAAGAGTAGATTTACCACGAGATCAGGGAGGCTAAACCTTAGAAGCTAGCCTATGGTATGATTGTTGTTCGTCCTACGGACTAAAACCCTCCGGTTTATATAGACACCGGAGAGGGCTAGGGTTACACAGAGTCGGTTACAATGGGAGGAGATCTACATATCCGTATCGCCAAGCTTGCCATCCACGCCAAGGAAAGTCCCATCCGGACACGGGACAAAGTCTTCAATCTTGTATCTTCATAGTCCAGGAGTCCAACCAAAGGTTATAGTCCGGTCATCCGGACACCCCCTAATCCAGGACTCCCTCACCTGCATCAACCCCTATCCCTAGGTTACCCCAATATTACTGCGGGAATCCGTGAGTTGAATGCCATAACACATATCAAGTGAATTAATAGGATACCTCATTGTCACCTCAAGTATTCATATTGCAAGACATATATCATGTGTTCTCATCTCTGAATATTCAATCCGACAAGACAAAACTTTGAAGGGTAAAGATTCAATTCATCATAACAAGAGTATAGAGGGGAGAAGAATCATATGATTCGACTATATTAACAAAGCCCATGATATAGATCACGAGAGAGAGATCAAACACACAACTACTAGTACAAACCCTCAGCCCCGAGGGTGGACTACTCCCTCCTCATCGTGGTGGCCGCTGGGATGGTGAAGATGGCCATCGGAGATGATTCCCCCCTCCGGCAGGGTGCCGGAACAAGGTCTAGATTGGTTTTCACGGATACAGAGACCTTGCAGCGGCAGAACTTCTGATCTAGGTTAACCTCGAAGGGTTTCAGAATATTTGGGAATTTATAGTGCAAAGAGGGGGTGCGGGAGGCCACCGAGGTGGGCACAACCCACCTGGGCACGCAAGGGGCCCCTGGCACTCCCTGGTGGGTTGTTCCCCCCTCGGGGCACCCCCCAGGTGTAGCTCAAACCCATTGGGTTCCTTTTGGTCCAAAAAAATCTCCAAAACGTTACGTGGTGTTTGGACTCCATTTGATATTGATTTCCTGCGATGTAAAAAACAAGCAAAAAACAGCAATTGGCACTGGGCACTGGATCAATAGGTTAGTCCCAAAAAATGATATAAAGTTGCTATAAAATGATTTTAAAACATCCAAGAATGATAATATAATGGCATGAATGCTTCATAAATTATAGATGCGTTGGAGACGTATCAGTGGGACGCCGGAAAAGGTCCCTAGATGGGATCTCACAAGTACAGAAGGTTGCGGTGGTGGAAAAGTGGTTTCGTGGCTCCCCCCGATGTTTTAATGGTATAAGAGTATATATAGCCGAAGGAACTAGGTCGGGGGACCCACAAGGGGCCCACGAGGGTGGGGGCGCACCCTACCCCCTGGGCGCACCCTCCTACCTAGTGGCTTTGTCGTTGCATCTCCGACTTCATCTCCAAGTCTTATGGTTTGCTTTCGGTCCAAGAAAGATCATCGCGGAGGTTTCATTCCGTTTGGACTCCATTTGGTATTCCTTTTCTGCAAAACTCTAAAATAGGCAAAAAAGCAGAAGCTGGCACTGGGCCCTCGGATAATAGGTTAGTCCCAAAAATAATATAAAATAGCATATTAATGCACATTAAACATCCAAAACAGATAATATAATAGCATGGAACAATAAAAAATTATAGATATGTTGGAGACGTATCACTCATCATACTAGGGCTAGTGGTTATAACCAAAGAAAATTACCATGCTGTTCTAAAAGACTCTCAAAATAATATAAGTGAAGCATGAGAGATCAACAATTTTTATAAAATAAAGCCACCGCCGTGCTCTAAAAAGATATAAGTGAAGCACTAGAGCAATATTGCCTAGCTCAAAAGATATAAGTGAAGCACATAGAGTATTCTAATAAATCACGATTCATCTGTGTCTCTCCCAAAAGGTGTGTACAGCAAGGATGATTGTGGTAAACTAAAAATCAAAGACTCAAATCATAGAAGACGCTCCAAGCAAAACACATATCATACTGTGAATAAAAATATAGCCTCAAGTAAAGTTATCGATAGACACAGACGAAAGAGGGGATGCCTTCCAGGACATGCCCAAGCTTAGGCTTTTGGTTGTCCTTGAATTTTACCTTGGGGTGCCTTGGGCATCCCCAAGGTTAGGCTCTTGACACTCCTTATTCCATAGTCCATCAAATCCTTATCCAAAACTTCAAAACTTCACAACACAAAACTCGACAGAAATCTCATGAGCTCTGTTAGTATAAGAAAATAAATCACCACTTTAAGGTACTATTGCAAACTCATTCTTTATTTATATTGGTGTAATATCTGCTGTATTCCAACTTCTCCATGGTTCATACCCCCCGATACTACCCATAGATTCATCAAAATAAGCAAACAACACGCGAAAAACTGAATCTGTCAAAAACAGAACAGTCTATAGTAATTTGTAACTCTCGAATATTTCTGTAACTCCAAAAATCCATCTGAATTAGGAAAACCTGAGCAATTTCCGTACCAATCTATAGCAAAAATAATCATATCAAAAGCACGTTTCTGTGAATATTCAAAACTAATTTACTAAGCGCAAAAGTTTCTGATTTTCAGCAGGATCAACACAACTATCACCATAAGCTATCCTAAAGGTTTAACTTTGCACAAACACTAATTAAAACATAAAACCACATCTAACAAAAGGCTAGATGAATTATTTATTACTCCCTCCGTCCCAAATTACTCATCGCAGAAATGGATGTATCTAGAACTAAAATACATCTAGATACGTACATATCAGCGACAAGTAATTCGGGGTGGAGGGAGTACTAAACAGAAGCAAAAAGCAAAGTAAAAAATAAAATTGGGTTGCCTCACAACAAGCACTATCATTTAACGCCCTTAACTAGGCATAAAAATGCGAATAGGTCTAAGTATTTTCATCTTTGGCATGCAATCCATAAGTGGCTCTCATAATAGATTCATAAGGCAATTTAGTTTTCTTCCTATGAAATTCTTCCATGCCTTTCCTTAATAGAAATTGGAATCTTATGTTTCCTTCTTTCATATCAATACTTTCACCACTCGTTCTAAGGAAAGGTCTACGAAGAATAATGGGACATATAGGATTGCAATCTATATCAAGAACAATGAAATCTACGGGCACATAATTCCTATTTGCAACAATAAGAACATCATTAATCCTTCCCATAGGTTTCTTAATGGTGGAATCTGCAAGATGCAAATTTAAAGAACAATCATCAAATTCACGGAAACCTAACACATCACACAAAGTTTTTGGAATCGTGGAAACACTAGCACCCAAATCACACAAAGCATAGCATTCATAATCTTTAATCTTAATCTTAACTAGCAGTGTGACCCGCGCATTTGCGCGGCTAGATTGACAATAAATAAATATAAACATCCATATCTCAAATCTAAATCTATTGGTATCTTTATCTATCTTCCTTCTTGTTGGTGGTATTATGGTGGTGTTTCCCACGAGGTACAATGTCGTCCTTCCAAATTCCCAAGCACGGTAGTGCATTATAAATAATACAGTCTCTTACACTGAGAACGGTATTAATGGTTCTTTTTATGTTGTATATGTTTTTTTCTGCAAGTTATAACAATGTATTGTTGTTTACACCAATCAAAGCATCTTACTAAATATTTGATATGATTTGTAGCCACAATTTTGCGAAACATTCTCTAAGCCCTCTCATCACTGGTTATTCTTTCTGATCATGCTTGTGTTGTTTTTCCTATTTTTCTTTGTTCATATATGAAAATTAATATAATTCCAGACATAAATTTTGGCCCAAAATATGTTGTACTGATTTTTACTGACTCATAACTTGAGTGCCCTTTAAAAGAACAATCACATAACACATCATTAGGATTGCAGGAAGATGGCAATCTAGCTCAGTATCCTCCTTATCAAAACCTATAATATTTCACCACATTATCTTCCATGTTGTGGCATTCCCATCGCATGGGGATGTAGTAGAAAAATCATGAATAATCACTGCCGTAAAGAAGATGGTACTATTTAATGTAGTTGGGAAAATAGTGATAATCCTAGGAGTTATTTTTTGACAGAATAATTTAGGGAGTTAATAAAGAATTCCTGTATTGCGGATTAAGGTCCACTCATCAGATTAATGCATGGTGGTCATCTAAAAAATGGTGCACTTTTGGTTTCTTTAACGTGACACCTAGAGGTCGATTAGACGATTGTTGGACGAAAGAGTAACTACTGTGATTATTGCATGGCCGTCATCCTCAAACAGGGTGCACGTTTTGTTTATTGAACATGATGCTGAGGTGGAATGAGTGCCTATGGAATGAAGAAAATAACTAGTGACTAATCTTTTGGACATATTACTTATTTTGAAAAATAAATCGAACATAAAGTGGTGTATACATATACCGGTTGACTCCCCCAAAAAGCTATTCATGAATGCGTGATAAGATAGATCATGACTGAATTGCTCTGATGGATAAGTGACATGTGTGTATTCAATAATCAGTCTATATCGGAGGGAGTAAATCATAATGCTTCTAAACATGACTTACATACTTCATCCGCCAAAGAAGAACTTACATACTTATACTATGAGAATGAGAAACTCAGGTGTCTTGAGCTTTAAATTTCTTCTCAATTTTAGAGTATATACCATGTTGGTATCATCAGTACCAATATTGTTTTAAAAACTCTTTTTTTTTCATCACTTGTGTTTTTCTCAGCAGTTCTTAATTTTTCTATAGACCATTCATATCGGATGGTATTTTTCGCCACTTGTTAGGGTAATAATATTATACAATTTTATTGTATAAAGCTATCGTTTCAATAGGCACATGGCTCCATTCAAAAATAAAAAATGTAGGCACATGGCATGCACAAAGGAAATTTGCTTAGCTCTGGTGGATCTCTCGAGCATGTATTAGACAACACATATGTCTAGCATGCATATTTAATTCTTCTGTCCCGTACATCTTTCTTTTTTTAAAGGCAGCACATACGTAATTTTTTCAAAATACCTCCAAGCATCTGACTTCTCTTTGCGTTTATGAGTCATAAATTAGAGTTTTTTGCTACAATATTTAATCAGAATCATGTTGCAGAGTTGGGAATACATGCATTTGTACGTGTGTACGTCCAGAAAAGTTATGCGCATACACAAAAGTAATCCCAAAAAAAATATGTCAAAAAAAACTGTGCTATCACACATGTATGCGTGCACATCGCTTGATCGCTTATATATTACTGCAGTTCCATCCTATACGTGCAACCGTGAGAATAACACATTTTTTTTCACGGAGAAGTTTTGTTTTAGTAGCCTGGCCTATCATATCTCTTCCTTATTAGCGAGTGTGTCAAGGCAACTTTTTTTCGTATATAAAAAAGGCAAGTTTTTTATGGCTCTTAATCTAGGCTCGGACTCAAGCTCTCTTGAACTCCTAGGCTGTACGTGCTTCTAAATACAGATTGACTTTGCCTTCCCGTGATGTACGTCCTTGCAGACGTGCATAACCGGCACTTCTTTTGGTTGCCTACACATAATATTTGTATGTAACGTTATGTCATTAAATCTCGACCGTTTATATTTAAAAGTTGATGGCTGAGATAATTTTATCTATGTGGATAAACGTGATGGCTAGTTTGCCTCTTGTCTTAAGTATATAATAGATAGATAGTAGGTTCCCACTCATCGTAAAGTTTCCTAGGGATAGAAACTTCTAGTTCAAGCTTTTCTTCAAAAGATTGCATCATAGCATCAAAGATATGTTTAGTAAAAGCTTTGTTTTGATTATAAGCATGAGGGGAATTTAACACGGTTTGCAACAAGGAAATACAATCTATTAAAGAACAATTATCATAAATAAATTCCTTGAAATCCAAAATAGTGGGTTCATTGTTACTTAAAGTTTTGACCTCTTCAATCCCATTTTTATCAATTTTTGCATCGAGCACTACTAGGGAAAACGCTATACACAAAACTTTAGCAGTAGCGCTTATTAAAAAAAACTCGCTACTGCTAGACAATAGTAGCGCGTGCCAAATAAGCGCGGTGCAGATACATATATAGCAGTAGCGCGTCTCGCTGAAAACTCGCTACTACTAAAATTTCGACCACTAAGCCGACGGGCTACACATAGTAGTAGTGATCTCTCAGAAACCGCGCTGCCGCTAATATTCTTATAGCAACGCGTTTACCTATAAAGCGCTACTGCTAACAAAAATGAAATGAAATGAAAAACAAATAGAAAAGTAAATGAAAATGAAAGAAATAGAAAAAGGAGAAAGGAAAAATATAAGATGTAAATAAAAATAAACGAAAAAGGGGGAAAAGGATGAAGGAATAGCAGTAGCGCGTTTGCGGAAACGCGCTATAGCTAACTTAGCTATAGCGCGTTTTCCCTAACGCGCTACCGTTATTTTTGACTTAACCCAAGAAATGGTTTCCCCCCGGCCACCACACTTCTCCCCCAAATCCCTCGCCCCACTCTTCGCCGCCGTCTCCCCCACTTCGCCATCGCCCCCACTTCGCCGCCGTCTCGTGTCAGCGTCGACGCCGCACTCATCCTAACCACCGCCGCCCGAGGCCGCCCAGCCTCACTGCCGCCACCTCTCTGGCCGTCCTCGACCTCTCCGCCACCGCACTCGACCTCACCGCCCCTGAGCCCTCATCTAGTTCAGTAGTTAACTAAATTACTTTACTCTAAACTAGATGTTAATTAGGGCAGTAGGGTTCAGTTTAGAGTAAAGTAATTTAGTTCAGTAGTTAACTAAATATAATCTATATATGGTTTTTGAATTGAGTTTGAGAGAGCATGAGATCTGTGTAGATTTTCTTGTAGTGTCAAACGCTAGGACATGCAAATTTGAAGTGGTCAGGATATATGCAAGTTCCTCAATTGTGTTTGCACATGCATGTTTCGATTGTGCCCAAGTGGCCTTTTGTTGTTTCCACGGAATGAAGCCGAGTGGCCTATGTTTTGCCGGAATGTTGATTCATTTCCGTTTCGGCAAATTTCAGGTTCTCGATTTGTCCACTTTTTAGCAAAGGTCATGCCAAAATTTTCTGTGAATTTCGGCATGACTTGTGCTACAAACTAGGACATATCGAGTGCCTGGGATTTGCCGCACCGGGAAGGAGTCAATGTTCCTGCAAAACAATAGGCCTTTTTTATGTCATTATTCATTTTATTAGGTCTAGAATTAATTGACTAGATTTAATTGTAGGAAACATGGCTAGCAACGATGAAGGACAGGGTTCTGGTGATTGCAACGACGTCTACCGGGCGGCAGACGAATGTTTGAGCCTTGCTGACGATCAACTGATGTTGTTGCTGGGCCCACCGGTGGCATCGGGGACTAAGACCGACACGCAGACCGGTGCTGAGACTCAGACCGGCGCTGAGACTCATACCGGCATCAAGACCAGCGCTGAGACTGAGACAGGCGCTACCTCGGGGAGCGGAGCCGGTGTAGAACCAAAAGCAAAGAGGCAATGGCTTCCTAACAAACTCAGGACTACTAGACTGGTGGTCACGGAGGTGGACGACGGCAATTTTGAGCCAAACACGCCCAAGGAAGCGCGCGCGTGCTACGGCAATCAAATAGGCTGCATCGTACGGACAACCGCCACCATCAACGATGAGAAACTACAGAAGATAGATAATATGAGGCCCTCCCTCCTAAAGAAGTTTCACCAGATATTCTTGTTCCCGGGCCGGATTGAAAAGGATTATGAAGATCGAGATAAGGACCCGGCAATGAAGAAGATAAACAAACACGCCATGACCAAGTTTAGCGACGCGTTGGCCGCCTGGAAAGGAAGGGTGAAAGCAAGGATCATCGACAAGAAGGAACCCTACTCTGAGATTGTAAAGGATAATCCACAATCACGGAAGAGTAGTTTCAAATATTCAAGGAGGCTTGCGAGGCCGAAGTTGCCAAAAAAAGTCTAAGTACATGAAGGGGCTTCAAGAGAGGAACATTGGGAGCCACCACCTCGAAAGACCATGGTTACGACGGGAAGAGGTCCAAATGGGCCAAGTAGGACGCGGAAGCCGCGAGTCTGGGCATCCCAGACCCCTTGGTGGAGTTCATCGTCCTGCAGGAGCGTGACGTCCTCAGGGCCCGGCACCGTTGGGACCCAGTGAAGAAGGTTTACGAGACAAACCTGGTCATGAAGGAGTTCATTAGACTGCTAGTAATTTTAGTTTCTAATCAATTTGACTGCACACATTAGTCATATTTGTAAACGATTCTTGTGCCTTTTGCAGAGAGAGCAGCATAGGATTGCGGCCGAAAGCGACTCGCCGTCTGAGGCACTGGCGAGGCCCAAGTGGGACACTCCATTCAACCGGGCTTTGAACATATTGAAAGGACTCCCAGTGGATACTCGACCGTCGTATGGACGCGTGCACGGTGTCGGAGACGGCGCCACGTGGACGAAATACTACCGTGAGACCAAGGAGGAGAGAAAGGAAAGACAAAGGTTAACTGAAGAAAACATCGACAAGAAGGTTGAGATTGCGGTTGAGAAGAAATCATCTCGGACAGTTGCAACAGCGGTAGCTGCCGCAAAACAGGTGGTTGCAGATATGTCTACTGTTGGGGATCGTAGCAGAAATTCAAAATTTTCCTACGAGTCACCAAGATCTATCTATGGAGAGACTAGCAACGAGAGAGAGGAGTGCATCTACATACCCTTGTAGATCCCGAGCGGAAGCGTTCAAGAGAACGGGGTTGAGGGAGTCGTACTCGTCATGATCCAGATCACCGAAGATCCTAGTGCCGAACGGATGGCACCTCCTTGTTCAACACACGTGCAGCCCGGTGACGTCTCCCACGCCTTGATCCAGCAAGGGGAGAGGGAGAGGTTGGGGAAGACTTCGTCCAGCAGCAGCACAATGGCGTGGTGGTGGTGGAGGAGCATGGCACTCTAGCCGGGCTTCGCCAAGCACCGCAAGAGAAGAGGAGGGAGAGGGGTAGGGCTGCACCACGGGAGAGGAAAACTCATGTCCTTGGCAGCCCCAAAACCCCCACTATTTATAGGGGAAGGGGAGAGGGGGCCCGCCCCCTCCAGATCCCATCTAGAGGGGAGGGGCGGCGGCCAGGAGGGGTGCCTTGCCCCCCAAGCAAGGTGGAGGCGCCCCCCTCCCCTAGGGTTTTCAACCCTAGGCGCCTTGGGCCCTGGTGGGGGGCGCACCAGCCCACCTGGGGCTGGTCCCCTCCCACACTTGGCCCACGCAGCCCTCTGGGGCCGGTGGCCCTGCCTGGTGGACCCCCAGGACCCTCCCGGTGGTCCCGGTACGTTACTGATAGCACCCAAAACTTTTTTGGTGACCAAAACAGGACTTCCCATATATAAATCTTTACCTCCAGACCATTCCGGAACTCCTCGTGACGTCTGAGATCTCATCCAGGACTCCGAACAACATTCAGTAACCACATACAAACTTTCATTATAACCCTAGCATCATCGAACCTTAAGTGTATAGACCCTACGGGTTCGGGAACCATGCAGACATGACCGAGACAACTCTCCGACCAATAACCAACAGCGGGATCTGGATACCCATGTTGGCTCCCACATGTTCCACGATGATCTCATCGGATGAACCACGATGTCAAGGATTCAATCAATCCCGTATACAATTCCCTTTGTCTACCGGTATAGTACTTTCCCGAGATTCGATCGTCGGTATGCGGATACCTTGTTCAATCTCGTTACCGGCAAGTCTCTTTACTCGTTCCATAACACATCATCCCGTGATCAACTCCTTGATCACATTGTGCACATTATGATGATGTCCTACCGAGTGGGCCCAGAGATACCTCTCCGTCACACGGAGTGACAAATCCCAGTTTCGATTCATGCCAACCCAACAGACACTTTCGGAGATACCCGTAGTGCACCTTTATAGCCACCCAGTTACGTTGTGATGTTTGGTACACCCAAAGCATTCCTACGGTATCCGGGAGTTGCACAAGCTCATGGTCTAAGGAAAAGATACTTGACATTAGAAAAGCTTTAGCATACGAACTACACGATCTTGTGCTAGGCTTAGGATTGGGTCTTGTCCATCACATCATTCTCCTAATGATGTGATCCCGTTATCAATGACATCCAATGTCCATGGTCAGGAAACCATGACCATCTGTTGATCAACGAGCTAGTCAACTAGAGGCTCACTAGGGACATGTTGTGGTCTATGTATTCTCACATGTATTGCGGTTTCCGGTCAATACAATTATAGCATGAATAATAGACAATTATCATGAACAAGGAAATACAATAATAGCCATTTTATTATTGCCTCTAGGGCATATTTACAACAGTCTCCCACTTGCACTAGAGTCAATAATCTAGTTCACATCACTATGTGATTGTAATGAATCAACGCCCATGGGGTTTGATCATATCTCGCTTGTGAGAGAGGTTATTAGTCAACGGATCTGAACCTTTCAGATCCGTGTGTGCTTTTGCAAATCTCTATGTCGTCTCCTAGATGCAGCTGCCACGCTCTATTTGGAGCTATTCCAAATAACTGTTCTACTATACGAATCCGGTTTACTACTCAGAATAATCCCGATTAGTGTCAAAGTTTGCATCAGCGTAACCCTTTACAACGAACTCTTTTACCACCTCCATAATCGAGAAAATTCCTTAGTCCACTAGTTACTATGGATAAGTTTGACCGCTGTCCTGTGATCTATTCCTGGATCACTCTTGTACCCCTTGACTGACTCATGGCAAGGCACACTTCCGGTGCGGTACACAGCATAGCATACTATAGAGCCTACGTCTGAAGCATAGGGGAAGACTTTCGTCCTTTCTCTATCTTTTGCCATGGTCATGTCTTGAGTCTTACTCAATACTCACACCATATAACACAGCCAAGAACTCCTTCTTTGCTGATCTATTTTGAACTCCTTCAAAATCTTGTCACAGTATGTATTCATTTGAAAGTACTATTAAGTGTTTTGATCTATCCTTATAGATCTTGATGCTCAATGTTCAAGTAGCTTAATCCAGATTTTCCATTGAAAAACACTTTTCAAATAACCCTATATGCTTTCCAGAAATTCTACATCATTTCCGATCAACAATATGTTGACAACATATACTCATCAGAAATGCTATAGTGCTCCCACTCACTTCTTTGGAAATACAAGTTTCTCATAAACTTTTTATAAACCCAAAATCTTTGATCATCTCATCAAAGCGTATATTCCAACTCCGAGATGCTTACTCCAGTCCATAGAAGGATTGCTGGAGCTTTGCACACTTGTTAGCATCTTTCAGGATTGACAAAACCTTCTGGTTGTATCACATACAGCCTTTCCTCAAGAATATCGTCGAGGAAACAATGTTTTGACATCCTATTTGCAAGATTTCATAAATCATGCAGTAACTGCTAATATAATTCCAACAGACTCTTAGCATCTCTACGAGTGAGAAAGTCTCATCGTAGTCAACTCCTTGAACTTGTCGGAAAACATCTTAGCGACAAGTCGAGCTTTGTTAATGGTGACACTTACCATCATTGTCTGTCTTCCTTTTAAAATCCATCTGTACCCAACAGCCTTACGACCATCAAGTAGTTCTTCCAAAGTCTACACTTTGTTTTCATACATGGATCCTCTCTCGGATTTTATGGCCTCGAGCCATTTGTCGGAATCCGGGCCCACCATCGCTTCTCCATAGCTCGTAGGTTCATTGTTGTCTAGCAACATGACCTCTAAGACAGGATTGCGTACCACTCTGAAGTAGTACGCGTCCTTGTTGACCTACGAGGTTCGGTAGTGACTTGATCTGAAGCATCATGATCACTATCATCAGCTTCCACTTCAATTGGTGTAGGTGCCACATGAACAACTTCATGTGCCCTGCTACACACTGGTTGAAGTGATGGTTCATTAACCTCATCAAGTCTCCACCATCCTCCCACTCAATTCTTTCGAGAGAAACTTTTCCTCGAGAAAGGACATGTTTCTAGAAACAATCACCTTTGCTTCCAGATCTGAATTAGGAGGTATACCCAACTATTTTGGGTATCCTATGAAGATGTATTTATCCGCTTTGGGTTCGAACTTATCAGGATGAAACTTTTCACATAAGCATCGCAGCCCCAAACTTTCAAGAAACGATAGCTTAGGTTTCTCTAAACCATAGTTCACACGGTGTCATCTCAACGGAATTACGTGGTGCCCTATTTAAAGTGAATGTGGTTGTCTCTAATGCCTAACACATGAACGATAGTGGTAATTCAATAAGAGACATCATAGTATGCCCCATATCCAATAGGGTGCATCTGTGATGTTCGGACACACCATCACACTATGGTGTTCCAGGCGGTGTTAGTTGTGAAACAATTTCCACAATGTCTTAATTGTGTACCAAACTCGCAACTCAAATATTCATCTCTATGATCATATCATAGACATTTTTATCCTCTTGTAACGAAGATCTTCAACTTCACTCTGAAATTACTTGAACCTTTCAATAATTCAGACTTGTGTTTCTACTTAAATCATCTGTGAAGTAAGAACATAACAATATCCACTGTGTGCCTCAGCACTCATTGGACTGCACACATCAAAATGTATTACTTCCAACAAGCTTTCTTGTTCCATCTTACTGAAAAACGAGGCTTTTCAGTCATCTTGCCCATGTGGTATGATTTGCATGTCTCAAGTGATTTAGAATCAAGTGAGTCCAAACGATCCATCTGCATGGAGTTTCTTCATGCGCACATACCAATAGACATGGTTCGCATGTCTCAAACTTTTCAAAAACGAGTGAGTCCAAAGATCCATCAACATGGAGCTTCTTCATGCGTTTTGTACCAATATGACTCAAATGGCAGTGCCACAAGCAGGTGGTACTATCATTACTATCTTATATCTTTTGGCATGAACATATGTATCACTACGATCGAGATTCAATAAACCATTACTTTAGGTGCAAGACCATTGAAGGTATTATTCAAATAAATAGAGTAACCATTATTCTCCTTAAATGAATAACCGTATTGCGATAGACATAATCAAATCATGTCTATGCTCAAAGCAAACACCAAATAACAATTATTTAGGTTTAACACCAATCTCGATGGTAAATGGAGCAAGCGATGCTTGATCACATCAACCTTGGAAACACTTCCAACACACATCGTCATCTCACCTTTAGCTAGTCTCCATTTATTCCGTAGCCTTTTATTTCGAGTTACTAACACTTAGCAACCGAACCGGTATCTATTACCATGGTGCTACTAGGAGTACTAGTAGAGTACACATTAATACGATGTATATCCAATATACTTCCGTCGACCTTGCCTGCCTTCTTATCTACCAAGTATCTAGGGTGGTTCTGCTTTAGTGTTTGTTCCTCTCATTACAAAAGCACTTAGTCTCGGGTTTGGGTTCGACCTTGGGTTTTCATTAGAGCAGCAACTGTTTTGCTGTTTCATGAAGTATCCCTTCTTGCCCTTGCCCTTCTTGAAACTAGTGGTTTTACTAACCATCAACAATTGACGCTCCTACTTGATTTCTACTTTCGCCGTGTCGAACATCGCGAATAGCTCAAGGATCATCATATCTATCCCTGTTATGTTATAGTTCATCACGAAGCTCTAGTAGCTTGGTGGCAATGTCTTTGGAGAAACATCACTATCTCATCTGGAAGATTAACTCCCACTCGATTCAAGTGATTGTTGTACCCAGACAATCTGAGTACAAGCTCAACAGTTGAGCTTTTCTCCCTTAGTTTGTAGGCTAAGAAACTCGTCGGAGGTCTTATACCTCTTGATGGAGGCACAAGCCTGAAATCCCAATTTCAGCCCTCGAAACATCTCGTATGTTCCACGATGTTTCCAAATCGTCTTCGGTGCCTCAATTCTAAACCGTTTAACATTACTGAACTATCATGTAGTTATCAAAACGTGTATGTCAAAAGTTCGCAACATCAACAGACGACGTTCGAGGTTCAGCACACCGAGCGGTGCATTAAGGACATAAGCCTTCTACGCAGCAATGAGGACAATCCTCAGTTTACGGACCCAGTCCGCATAATTGCTACTATCAACTTTCAACTAAAGTTTCTCTAGGAACATATCTAAAACAGTAGAACTAAAGCGCGAGCTATGACATAATTTGCAAAAACCTTTTGACTATGTTCAGGATAATTAAGTTCATCTAATGAACTCCCACTTAGATAGACATCCCTCTAGTCATCTTAAGTGATACATGATCCGAGTCAACTAGGCCGTGTCCGATCATCATGTGAGAAGGACTAGTCATCATCGGTGAACATCTTCATGTTGATCGTATCCTCTATACGACTCATGTTCGACCTTTCGGTCTCTTGTGTTCTGAGGCCATGTCTGTACATGCTAGGCTCGTCAAGTCAACCTAAGTGTTTCGCGTGTGTAAATCTGGCTTACACCTGTTGTATGTGAACGTTAGAATCTATCACACCTGATCATCACGTGGTGCTTCGAAACAACGAACTTTTGCAATGGTGCACAGTTAGGGGGAACACTTTCTTGAAATTATTATGAGGGATCATCTTATTTACTACCGTCGTTCTAAGCAAGTAAGATGCACAAACATGATAAACATCACATGCAATCAAAAAATGACATGATATGGCCAATATCATTTTGCTCCTTCTGATCTCCATCTTTGGGGCTCCATGATCATCATCATCACCGGCATGACACCATGATCTCCACCATCATGATCTCCATCATCGTGTCTCCATGAAGTTGTCTCGCCAACTATTACTTCTACTACTATGGCTAACGGTTTAGCAATGAAGTAAAGTAATTACATGGCGGTATTCAGTGACACGCAGGTCATACAATAAATAAAGACAACTCCTATGGCTCCTGTCGGTTGTCATACTCATCGACATGCAAGTCGTGATTCCTATTACAAGAACATGATCAATCTCATACATCACATATCATTCATCACATTCTTTTGGCCATATCACATCACATAGCATACCCTGCAAAAACAAGTTAGACGTCCTCTAATTCTTGTTTGCATGTTTTACGTAGCTGCTATGGGTTTCTAGCAAGAACATTTCTTACCTACGCAAAAGCCACAACATGATATGCCAATTGCTATTTACCCTTCATAAGGACCCTTTTCATCGAATCCTATCCGACTAAACTGGGAGAGACTGGCACCCGCTAGCCACCTTATGCAACAAGTGCATGTCAGTCGGTGGAACCTGTCTCACGTAAGTGTACGTGTAAGGTCGGTCAGGGCCGCTTCATCCCACAATACCGTCGAAACAGGATAGGACTAGTAACGGTAAGCATATTGAACAAAATCAACGCCCACAATTACTTGTGTTCTACTCGTGCATAGAATCTACGCAATAGACCTAGCTCTGATACCACCGTTGGGGATTGTAGCAGAAATTCAAAATTTTCCTACGAGTCACCAAGATCTATCTATGGAGAGACTAGAAACGAGAGAGATGAGTGAATCTACATACCCTTGCAGATCGTGAGCGGAAGCGTTCAAGAGAATGGGGTTGAGGGAGTCGTACTCGTCGTGATCCAGATCACCGAAGATCCTAGTGCCAAACGGACGGCACCTCCGCGTTCAACACACGTGCAGCCCAGTGATGTCTCCCACGCCTTGATCCAGCAAGGGGAGAGGGAGAGGTTGGGGAAGACTCTGTCCAGCAGCAGCACAACGGCGTGGTGGTGGTGGAGGAACGTGGCACTCTAGCAGGGCTTCGCCAAGCACCGCAAGAGACAAGGAGGGAGAGGGGTAGGGCTGCACCATGGGAGAGGAAAACTCATGTCCTTGGCAGCCCCAAAACCCCCACTATTTAAAGGGGAAGGGGAGAGGGGGCGAGCCCCCTCCAGATCCCGTCTAGAGGGGAGGGGCGGCGGCCAGGAGGGGTCCCTTGCCCCCAAGCAAGGTGGAGGCGCCCCCTCCCCTAGGGTTTTCAACGCTAGGCGCCTTGGGCCCTGTAAGGGGGCTCACCAGCCCACCTGGGGCTGGTCCCCTGCCACACTTGGCCCACGCAGCCCTCTGGGGCCGGTGGCCCCACCTGGTGGACCCCCGGGACCCTCCCGGTGGTCCCGGTACGTTACCGATAGCACCCGAAACTTTTCCGGTGACCAAAGCAGGACTTCCCATATATAAGTCTTTACCTCCGGACCATTCCAGAACTCCTCATGACGTCCGGGATCTCATCCAGGACTCCGAACAATGTTCGGTAACCACATACAAACTTCCTTTATAACCCTAGCGTCATCGAACCTTAAGTGTGTAGACCCTACGGGTTCAGGAACCATGCAGACATGACCGAGACAACTCTCCGACCGATAACCAACAGCGGGATCTGGATACCCATGTTGGCTCCCACATGTTCCATGATCATCTCATCGGATGAACCACGATGTCAAGGATTCAATCAATCCCGTATACAATTCCCTTTGTCTACTGGTATAGTACTTGCCCGAGATTCGATCGTCGGTATGCCGATACCTTGTTCAATCTCGTTACCGGCAAGTCTCTTTACTCGTTCTGTAACACATCATCCCGTGATCAACTCCTTGATCACCTTGTGCACATTATGATGATGTCCTACCAAGTGGGCCCAGAGATACCTCTCCGTCACACGGTGTGACAAATCCTAGTCTCGATTCGTGCCAACCCAACAGACACTTTTGGAGATACCCGTAGTGCACCTTTATGGCCACCCAGTTATGTTGTGACGTTTGGTACACCTAAAGCATTCCTACGGTATCCGGGAGTTGCACAATGTCATGGTCTAAGGAAAAGATACTTGACATTAGAAAAGCTTTAGCATACGAACTACACGATCTTGTGCTAGGCTTAGGATTGGGTCTTGTCCATCACATCATTCTCCTAATGATGTGATCCCGTTATCAATGACATCCAATGTCCATGGTCAGGAAACCATGACCATCTGTTGATCAACGAGCTAGTCAACTAGAGGCTCACTAGGGACATGTTGTGGTCTGTGTATTCACACATGTATTGCGGTTTCCGTTCAATACAATTATAGCATGAATAATAGACAATTATCATGAACAAGGAAATACAATAATAACCATTTTATTATTGCCTCTAGGGCATATTTCCAACATCTACTTCCTTGGTTCCGGTCGTTTTCAATTGGACCAGGCAAAATCCAGAAAAAATGCATCGGACTTTCCCCTTGCTGACTTCTTGGGGAGCAGCTCGACTAGCATTGCACCAGCACCTGCTCCCGCACCGGCTCCTGCACCTGCTCCCGCACCGGCTCTCGCACCTGCTCCGGCACTGGCTCCTGCACCAGACGTGCTCGGCGGTGCTTCGTCTTTGGCTGAGCTCGACGCCCTTGCGGTATCTGTCACACCGCCCCCCTTCAATAAATGTATAATCTCTTGTTTTCGTTGCCTTTCGGATGTCTCACATCGGAGACTTTTCTTTGCAGCCCGACGAAACCCCGTGCACCATATTGTACACCATCGGCGACCAGAAGGTGAACGTGGGGAAGGCGACAATAATGGAGCCGAAGGAACCATTGTTCCACAGCCGGCCGATTCCCCCTGAACGTCTTCAAGGTTTCCGTGGCCAGTGTCAAACCGGGCCACGAGAATTTGCCTCCTCTGATAGTAGTGGGGGATGACAATGAGACCCCACGGCGGCTTGGTGATTGTTGCAATGGGTGGGTCCTGTTGTGGCCAAAGAGTCTGCTTCATCTGGAGGCGACCGGGAGCACACCCACGAGCACGCAACCTCAGAAAGGTATGCACATCAACACCCCATCTACCCAATTAGCATTGGGTGTCGGGTTGGGTGATAGCAAATGGGGTAAGGAGGAGGCTCCATTAGTCGCTGATAACGTTACCATGGATGAGGATGAGGATGACGATGGCACTCAATAGTATGTCTATACTGGCGCCTACTCAGGGTTTGAGCATCATGAGTCGGTGCCTGAATTACTGTCTCCGGAGGCTGAACGTATAATGGACGACCTTCCGATAGTAAAGAAGTCTAGGAAGAGAGCGAGGAAAGGCAAAAAAGTTGATTCTATGATCCAGCCGCCTCAGCAGCCTCGGCTTCAGGACCGTATAGATATCCCCGATGCGGATAAATGGCATATCCCCGGTCAACCAATCCTACCTCCAAGAGCGCTAGGGGCCAGATTCGGCGATCTAAGGAGACTTCATGACGATGTGCTGCGAATAGAGAAAGGCCTCATCGCCTCGAAAGATCCAGGATACCCACTCTACGTGGTTAACGTTCCGCGGGAAAGGTCGTACATCGACTGCTTCCCCGCGGATAAGTTCTTCCTTCGATTCGATTACATATTCGACATGTTTCATGTCAAGAAGCTAGATTTTATGTTTGTCCGCCTTTATGCCTTGGACATGAACTACATCATCGGGGTTGAGCAGATACATCATATCTGTGTCGCTGACCCGTACTACATGCACGAGGGCTTCTTGGGAGTCTGCGCAAAGCATTGTGAATACGCGAGGGAATACATCGTCAGTTTCATGCTCGCCTATAAGGACAAGGAGGCGATTCTCGTGCCTTATCATCCCGTGTAAGTCATCCGCGCAGATATCCTTCCTTCGATTTCAATCATTCATTTGCACGGTGGAGGTTAATTAATTTGAGGTGTACTTATTTTGCGCAGCAGTGGGCGCGCCGTCCTCATCATCCTCTACCCCCGATACTCCCACACTCTTTACTTGGACTCGTCGAAGAACATTCACAAAAAGGATTACACCCACATCAAGGATGTTCTCGACAGTGCTATGTTTTACTACCAAGCACGGGGTGGAGAGGTCAAGGACAAGAAGAGAAGGGGCGGCAGGCTCGCCTTCAGCCATAAGACCGACTTCTGTTGCATCCAGCAACTCAGCGATTCTCTTAATGATGGATTCTATGTCCTGCACCACATGCTGGAGTACAGACGGGATCACCAGAACCTTCGCATGTCACCTAGATCCGGTGATGCCCATATTCTGCAATGGGCAAAGGACGTAGGAGATATCGAGGATCATCGACTTCAAGCTGAGTTCTAAAACATCGAGCGCGAACTTGCCTAAATCATCATGAAGGAGGTCATCGAAAAAACAGGGATGTTCTATGAAGAAGGACAAATGTCGCGGGAAGACGTCCGAACATGGGTAGCCTCTCAGCGTCTCTACATGAAGACGATGAACTTTGTTATTTATGCTTATGATATGTTGTTTCAATTTTTCCAAGTCTGTCTCTTTCTGTTACTCAACTATATATGCTGCATATCATCGACTCATGTGACGATGCAGGTGCATAGTGTTGGAAATATGCCCTAGAGGCAATAATAAAATGGTTATTATTATATTTCCTTGTTCATGATAATTGTCTATTGTTCATGCTATAATTGTATTAACTGGAAACCGTAATACATATGTGAATACATAGACCACAATATGTCCCTAGTGAGCCTCTAGTTGACTAGCTCGTTGATCAATAGATGGTTATGGTTTCCTGACCATGGACATTGGATGTCATTGATAACGGTATCACATCATTAGGAGAACGATGTGATGGACAAGACCCAATCCTAAGCATAGCACAAGGTCGTGTAGTTCGTTTGCTAAAACTTTTCTAATGTCAAGTATCATTTCCTTAGACCATGAGATTGTGCAACTCCTGGATACCGTAGGAATGCTTTGGGTGTGCCAAACGTCACAACGTAACTGGGTGGCTATAAAGGTGCACTACGGGTATCTCCGAAAGTGTCTGTTGGTTAGCACGAATCAAGACTGGGATTTGTCACTCCGTGTGAGGGAGAGGTATCTTTGGGCCCACTCGGTAATGCATCATCATAATGAGATCAATGTGACTAAGTAGTTAGTCACGGGATCATGCATTACGGAATGAGTAAAGTGACTTGCCGGTAACGAGATTGAACGAGGTATTGGGATACCGACGATCGAATCATGGGCAAGTAATGTACCGATTAACAAAGGGAATTGTATACGGGATTGCTTGAATCCCCGACGTCGTGGTTCATCCGATGAGATCATCGTGGAACATGTGGGAGCCAACATGGGTATCCAGATCCCGCTGTTGGTTATTGGCCGGAGAACGTCTCGCTCATGTCTGCATGGTTCCCGAACCCGTAGGGTCTACACACTTAAGGTTTGGTGACGCTAGAGTTGTTATGGGAAATAGTATGTGGTTACCGAAGGTTGTTCGGAGTCCCAGATGAGATCCCGGACATGACGAGGAACTCCGGAATGGTCCGGAGGTGAAGATCAATATATTGGACGAAGGGTATTGGAGTCCAGAATTGTTCTGGGTGTACCGGGTGACGACCACCGTGACCGAAAGGTGTTTCGGAGGCCCCGGCAAGCTTTGAGGGGCCTTATGGGCCAAGGGGAGGGGGCACACCAGCCCACTAAGGGGCTGTGCGCCCCTCCCAACCCCTCTCACGTAACCAGGAGAGGTGGGGGCGCCTCCCCTAGGGCAGCCGCCCCTCCCGGCTTGGGGGGCAAGTTTCCTAGGGGCGGGAGCGCCCAAACCCATCTAGGGTTTCCCCTGTGGCCGCCACTGTCAGTGTCAAAACTGGCGGATCTCGGGTAGGGGGTCCCGAACTGTGCGTCTAAGACTAATGGTAATAGGAGGCTGGGGACACAATGTTTACCCAGGTTCGGGCCCTCTCGATGGAGGTAATACCCTACTTCCTGCTTGATTGATCTTGATGATATGAGTATTACAAGATTTGATCTACCACGAGATCAGAGAGGCTAAACCCTAGGAGCTAGCCTATGGTATGATTGTTGTTGTGTCCTACGGACTAAACCCTCCGGTTTATATAGACACCGGAGGGGGCTAGGGTTACACAGGGTCGGTTTATAGAGAAGGAGATCTACATCCGAATCGCCAAGCTTTCCTTCCACGCCAAGGAGAGTCCCATCCGGACACGGGACGAAGTCCTCTATCTTGTATCTTCGTAGTCCAACAGTCCGACCAAAGTATATAGTCCGACTGTCCGGATACCCCCTTATCCAGGACTCCCTCAGTAGCCCCCGAACCAGGCTTCAAGGACGATGAGTCCGGCGCGCAGATTGTCTTCGGCATTGCAAGGCGGGTTCTTCTACAAATCCGGTGCACCTGTCGCAGCTGATAGTGTCCGGCCTCCCAGTAAGGTTGTACTCCTCGGCTTCTGTGCTTCAATAATGGCCACCTCCATGTGTCGATCGAAGACGAGGTGCCCGGGCATTTTTACATTTGTCACCTTAATCCCGTAGGTGAGCCGTGTATTTGAGGAGACGGGGATCTTCAGATCCAAATCACACCATCTTCCCCCAAGCAAGCATTCCGCGGAGCGCGTCCAAAAGAGGCCATCCCATCATGACCGGGTGTCGCAGCCCTGCTCGCCGCTCCCCTAGCTTGAAGCCAGGGGATTGGGAAAAGTGTTCCATCCCTCACAGTCGCCTAATAGAGCTGCAGACCAAAGGGTTCCTTCCGCCCGCATACATGGGTCCCGTACGATCCGGACTAGCCACATATAATGGCAGGGAGCAAGCGGAGAGATTCCCTAACCCATCTCGGGGGGAGCGAGTATGCCTCGTCCTATATCTGCTAAGAGGCGTCGGGTTTCCAATCCACCCATTCCTCCGCAGACTCCTGGAGTTCTACGGTCTCTAGTTGCATAATCTTACCCCCGCCTCCATACTGCACATCGCAGGCTACGTTGCCCTCTGCGAGCTGTTCCTGGGCTGCGAAGCTCATTTCGAGCTATGGAAGAGGTTATTTTGCCTCGTCCCCCGCAACCAGGAGGGATCTATATATCAAGTGGGCGGAGCCGAAATATGGCACATCGCCCAGACCGGATACCTGTCCGGTACTCCAAAGAAGGCGTCCGAAGACTGGCCCTCGGAGTGGTTTTATGTCGATGATGTTCCCCTTCCGGACCCAGTCCGGACGGGCCTTCCTGAGTTTCCAATACTCTGCTGAAGAAACGCCAAAGCTGGCGCCCTTGGAGCCCCCGGGAGGAAGAAAACAGGGAAGTCTTTTATCTGATGAGCCGGATACAAACCCTGGCCAAATCAGGATTGACAATAATCAAAGTTATGTCAATATGCGTACTAAGTGGAGTGCGGCCACTTCAATATAGGAGAAAACCCATGTGGCACTTCAATGGAGAAGACGATGCCTCCCGCTGCGGTCGCAAAGGTCTGGACTCCGCCACATCTTTGGCGAGGATACTGTCCAAATTGTACAAAGGAGAAGAAGAGGAGTTCCTCCTCATTAAACTGCGGGATGGATTTTCCATGTATAACCCCCGAAGTTGGGTAAGTTGTCATCTTTTACTCGACTCTATCTGTTCTTACCTTCTTCGTCCCAATCATTTACCTTGCCGTTTCAAAACATGGACTAAGGAAGGCCGTGAAAGAGTTTAACAGCCCCTCTCCGCAGCCAGAGGATCCCGGTCGGGCTCTCGACCCCGGACTTGAAGAAGATCCGGACAGATCCGTAGAATTCATCGACGGGACTTTCTACCAGGCAAGCAGTGGCGACTCTTTAGTGGCCATCATCGCGGATTATCCCGGACTACTTCCCGTGTCGCATGTAAGTAATGTCGGGGTTCCAACCTTCCGAAATAATTCCTTCATTTTGCCATACCTTATGCTCACATGTCGTACTTTTATAGAAAGGGCAGTCGGGACGCCGTGCGGAACCCGTGGGGTCCTCTCAGAAAGAGGCGCCTAGACAAGGTAGGCTTAAAAGGAAGGCGGTTAGGAGCGAGTCGCAAGCGCAGAGGTATTCATTAAACTTGCCCCGTGGTTTATTTGGTCTTTTTGTCGAGGCGCGACGACTTTAATTATGTCCTGACAGGAAACGCTGGACTATATCCGGGGAACCTTCCAGCCACGTCTCCAGCAGCCGGATTCCTGGACCGGATTCACGGGCTGAGACTCATGTGGGGATAGTGCCAAACTATCCTCCTGCGGAGGATACGGATATGCTTTCCGCCACAAATTCTGAAGTGGAGAGCGCCATGAATCACCGGCGCCGGCAGGCCGTACTCCACAGTGGTATTTTTTCCGAAGAGGCATTTAATGCCTTCAATTCTGGACACGCATATATCCGCGCTACTCAAGATGGACTTGCCAGAGAAACGGACCAGTATGTGAAGGATATACGGGTAAGAGAATTTAATAAGTATGTATAGTAGTAACCCATGAGACTTGAAACAGTTGGCACAACTGATTTAAGGATCATTGAATGCATAGGTTCTTGTAGAGAAGAATGCCCAGTTGTCTCGAGAGTTGGAGCAATGTAAGGCCCAAATGAAGGCCAATTTAGCCGGACAAGGGGAATCTAAGAAGGCTTCTTCTGGTAATAATTTCCTTCTACCAGTTTGTTTGTTCGGCATGGTTTATAAATCTGACGAAAAATTCAGCAGACAATCCCAGAGGAAATCCGAAGACTATGGGAGATAATGAGCTGCATCTGCGAAGTCAGCTGAAGGCGGGCGAACGCGTGCTGACGCAGTCTATTCAGGAGAAGAATAAACTTCAAGATGCGAATCTCCGATTGAGCGTCGAATTGAAAGATGTTCGGGCTCAGCTCGCGGACTCCGTGAAGAAGAACTGGAGGCTTCGACGCGGCATTTATAGTAAGTGCTTGAACGAACTGTAGTATAGTTTGGTGAAGAGGCGTATTGACAGAGTTATGTCTACAGGTATGGTGACGGGCCGTCCTGAAGAGGAGATGCCCGGCTCCACAGGTGATATGCTGCAGGAGCTTTCACAACTGCACGAACGAGCTCGGCAGGTGATGCAGGGTATTTTCCAGGCCTTGTGGCCATCCGCTTCCCTACCAGGAGGCATGAGCGAACTTGTAGAGATGCTCAAAGGAGCATGGCGGCGCTTCCGATTATGGAAGGTATCGGCTTGCCGGCAAGGTGCGAGAGAAGCTTGGGCCATGGTGAAGACGTGATACGCCAAGGCTGACCCAAACCATATGGCCAAAGTCGGACCGGTGGGGTCAGATGGACAAGAGATACTCGTTAGTCTGGTATATGACCAAGTAGAGTTAGCTGCAAAGTATTCCCAACGGGATTGTAAGCTAGATAGCATGTTGGATGGTATAGAGGAAGAGTAAAGCCAGTCTAAATGACTATGTAATTTGAATGGGCTCATGTACTCCCTAGCCGGATTGAAAATCATTGTCATGGCGGACCTTTTCGCTTCAGCCCCCGGATCCGACAGTCCGGGGTGTATCTGAATTCCCACACAGTTATAAAAAACCGGGGTATGCGTGGAAACCATGCGTAGGGGTCATAAGTGCTTGAACAGACGAGTACCCAACTAGTTATGTTATATTACATGGATAGTAAGAAACATCTGCCAGAGAGAATAGTTCCATTAGGGGTTCCTTTCTCTGGGTGCGCATGCATCGATGTGCATGTCTGAACTGCGAACCGAAGCGCAGGAAACAAAACATCTGGGTATTTTCGTTGTAATGAACGAGAACATCTTTTGTTCACCGACCGAATATTCCCTTAAGAACGCTAGCTTTCGGCTTCACCCAGTCTGAGGTACACATCTGGCTCAACCGGCAGTAACAATCGCAGAGGTGCTCCCCTTATGCCCTAGCCGAATTAATGGGAACGTAGGGAATAAATACAAGAGCCAGGCAGCCCAGCATGGCCAAAACTTAAGTCATATCGATGCATATAATGGTGAAGAAAAGGCACATATGGAAACAAAAATGCAAATGTGGCTGGCAAGAAGCCATTAAAGTAATTATATTTATGTTCCGAATAGGAAGCCCCCAAGTATAGTGTGCACGCATAATGCGGCCGGAGTGCTCAGGGCATCCGTACAGTTTTAAGGTTGTATATTAAAAAGGAAAAAGGGGCGAGAAAGGAGGAAAGAGGACATAATTGGAGAGGCGGAGTTAAGGAGACAAACACTGAGTTCAGCGCTAGGCGTAGAATCTCCGGAGTCTGGCCGCGTTCCATGGGTTCAGCTCGAGTCTGTTATCAGATGCACTGCGCAGACGGTACGCTCCTCCGGTAACGACTTTATCAATGATGAAGGGACCCTCCCACTTGGGTTTGAGCTTGTCCTTCTTATTCTTGGGGAGGCGTAGAACGAGTTCGCCAATATTATAAGTTTTGGCCTGTACTTCTCTGCTTTGATACCTTCGAGCCTGTTGCTGATAGAATGCGGAACGGGCTTTAGCGACATCACGCTCCTCCTCCAAAGCATCTAAGTTGTCCTGCCGGTCTAGCTCGGCTTCCTTCTCTTCATACATGCGCACGCGAGGTGAGTCATGGATTATATCGCAAGGCAGCACTACTTCTGCATCGTACACCATAAAAAATGGTGTGTATCCGGTGGTGCGATTCGGCGTGGTCCGCAGCCCCCAGAGTACGGAGTCGAGTTCCTTGACCCAATGCGTGTCTGATTCCTTCAAGGATCGCACTAGTCTGGGTTTAATGCCGCTCATGATAAGACCATTTGCACGTTCGACTTGACCGTTTGTTTGGGGGTGATAGACAGAGGCGTAGTCGAGCTTAATGCCCATTTTTCCGCACCAGGTTTTCACCTCCTTAGCTATAAAATTCGAGCCATTGTCAGTGATGATACTGTGGGGGACACCGTAACGGTGTACAACCTTCGATATGAAGTCTATCACTGGTCCGGATTCAACCGTTTTAACTGGTTTGGCTTTTATCCATCTGGTGAACTTGTCCACCATGACCAATAAGTATTTTTTCTTATGGCTTCCCCCTTTAAGGGGTCCCACCATATCCAGCCCCCAGACCGCGAAAGGCCAAGTTATGGGGATCGTTTGGAGAGCGGTAGGGGGCATATGGCTTTGATTGGCAAATAGTTGACAACCAACGCAATGTTGGACAAGGTCTTGTGCGTCCGCCCGGGCTGTCGGCCAGTAGAATCCTATCCGAAAAACCTTGCTTACGAGAGCTCGGGCTGCCGTGTGGTGCCCGCCTAGTCTGGAATGGATTTTGGCTAAGAGCTGTCGCCCTTCCTCTTTGGAGATGCATCGTTGGAGCACTCCTGTGGCGCTCTTCTTGTAGAGCTCTCCTTCATGGACTTTGTAGGCTTTAGAGCATCACACAATACAACGTGCCTCATTTTGGTCCTCAGGGAGCTCTTGCCTATTAAGGTAGGCCAAGAAGGGCTCGGTCCACGGGGCGATGACAGCCATTATTTCGTGGGCCGAAGATGTTATTTCGGTGGCAGAGCCTCCGATTACGTCAGAAGGTTCAGAATCTGGGGTTGTGCTTGGAGCCGGACTAATAGTGCCGGACTCCCCTTCCCATGCCACGGACGGCTTGAACAGCCTTTCTAAGAAGATATTAGGTGGGACGGGGTCGCGTCTAGCACCGATGCGGGCGAGGATATCAGCTGCTTGGTTATTTTCTCTTACCACATGGTGGAATTCGAGCCCCTCGAACCAAGATGACATTTTGAGGACGGCATTGCGATAGGCCGCCATTTTCTGGTCCTTGGCATCAAAGTCTCCATTTACCTGAGATATTGCGAGGTTCGAGTCCCCGTGCACTTCTAGGCGTTGAATGCCCATGGAGACTGCCATCCGAAGACCATGCAACGTATTCGACTGCATTATTGGAGTCTGTGTATAATATTTGGAGGACGTACTGCACCGTGTCTCCGGTGGGGGATGTCAGGACGACACCTGCTCCCAATCCGGCCAGCATTTTAGAGCCGTCGAAATGCATGATCCAATTTGAGTATGCGCCATACTCTTTAGGGAGTTCGGCTTGTGTCCATTCAGCGACGAAGTCGGCCAGTACTTGCGACTTAATGGCCCGCCGTGGTTTGTATGTTATGTCGAACGGAAGGAGCTCAATAGCCCATTTAGCAATTCGGCCTGTTGCGTCGCGGTTATTTATTATGTCATTGAGTGGTACTTCGGAGGCCACCGTAGTCGAACACTCTTGAAAGTAGTGTCGTAGTATTCGGGATGCCATGAAGACCGCGTACGCTATCTTTTGATAGTGTGGGTACCGAGATTTGCATGGAGTGAGGACAGTGGACACGTAATATACCGGCTTTTGGAGCGGGAACTTGTGTCTGTCTGCCTCTCGTTCGACGACGAGCACTGCGCTCACAACTTGGTTTGTTGCGGCTATGTATAATAGCATGGGTTCGCCAATGTTTGGCGCGGTCAGGACTGGGTTTGTGGCCAATAGTGCCTTTATTTCTTCCAGTCCGGCCGTGGCCGCATCCGTCCACTCGAAGTGTTCGATGCGTCGAAGAAGGCGATAGAGAGGTAGTGCCTTTTCTCCTAAGCGGGAGATAAAGCGGCTTAAGGCAGCCACGCATCCAGTTAGTTTCTGGATCTGCTTGAGGTCTGTTGGGATAGCCAACTGTGACAGAGCTCGGATTGTTGCCGGATTTGCTTCAATTCCTCTATTGGAAACAATGAAGCCGAGCAATTTTCCAGAGGGTACTCTGAAGACACACTTCTCTGGGTTGAGCTTGATGTCGTATGTTCGGAGATTATCGAACGTAAGCCTCAAGTCATCTATTAAAGTTTTGACGTGTCTTTTTTGATGACCACGTCGTCTATGTAGGCCTCTACTGTCTTGCCGATTTGTTTTTCCAGGCATGTCTGAATCATGTGTTGATAGGTTGCGCGGGCGTTTTTGAGCCCGAAGGGCATGGTGTTGAAACAGAAGGGGTCGTACGGAGTGATAAAGGCCGTTGCGACCTGGTCGGACTCCGCCATCTTTATTTGATGGTATCCGGAGTATGCATCGAGGAAACACGATGAGTCGTGTCCTGTGGTGGCATCGATTATTTGATCAATGTGGGGGAGGTGGAAGGGATCCTTAGGGCAAGCTTTATTGAGGTCCTTGAAATCGACACACAAGCACCAGGATTTGTCCTTTTTTGGTACCATTACCAAGTTTGCTAGCCAATTCGGATGTTTGATGTCTCTGATGAATCCGGCCTCGAGTAGTTTGGCTAGCTCTTGTCCCATGGCTAGCCGCTTAGGCTCTGAGAAGCGCCTAAGAGTCTGCTTGACTGGCTTGTATCCTTTCAGTATGTTGAGGCTGTGTTCGACCAGCCTGCCTGGGATGCCCGGCATGTCCGAAGGGTGCCAGGAGAATATATCGCAGCTTTCACGCAGGAAATCTCGCAGTGCGGCATCTATCGCGGGGTTCAACTATGTCCCAATTGAAGCTATCTTTGTAGGGTCCGTTGGGTGGACCTGGAATTTGACTATCTCGTCCGCTGGTTTGAAGGAGGTGGATTTAGGTCACTTGTCGAGTATCACATCATCTCTATCCAATGTTGCTTGCAGCGTTGTTAGTTCTTCGGCCGCGAGGGCTTCTGATAATGACTCCAGGACGAGGGCGGCGGTTTTGTTTTCGGCGCGGAGTGCGACGTCCGGATCACTAGCTAGAGTGATGATTCCATTGGGCCCGGGCATTTTGAGCTTCATGTACCCGTAATGGGGTATAGCCTGGAAACTTGTGAATGCGTCCCGCCCCAAGAGGGCGTGGTAACCGCTGCTGAACAGGGCCACTTGGAATGTAATTTCTTCGGACCTGTAATTCTCCGGCGTGCCGAATACCACATCCAGTGTGATTTTTCCTGCGCATCGCGCCTCCCGACCAGGGATAATTCCCCTGAAGGTTGTGCTGCTTTGCTCAATGTGGCTCCTGTCAATTTCCATCTTGATAAGGGTTTCCTCGTAAATGAGGTTTAGCCCGCTTCCACCGTCCATGAGCACTTTAGTGAGCCTGAAGCCATCCACGATTGGGCTAAGGACCAAAGCAGCTGGTGCTCGGACTGTTCAGAATTGAGGTTCGTCACTGGCATTGTAAGTTATAGCCATGTCGTTCCATGGATTTATTCTTGCCACATGGCAAACTTCTGCGAGGCTGTGCTGACCTCGCTTGCGCCTGTTATTTGAGGCGAAAGTCTCGAAGACTGTAAATACCATATTGTTGTCTCCGGCGGGATGTTGCTCTGCTATATGTTCTATGAGGAGATCCTCGCCGCTCTTTGCTACCTGCCAGAGTATCCAACATGCTCTAAGGCTATGCGTTGGCGTAGTATCTGGTGTGCTGTGAATCTTGCACGGCCCGTTTAGCCATTCTTCCAATATGGTTCCACGCCTTGCGGCGGGCTTTGGCTTTTTAGTACTTGAATCGTGTGACTTACGAGAGCTTACCTTTTTAGCTCGGACAGAGGAATTGGTTAGAGCCAGATTGTCCCAGAAGTTTGTTTGGGTTTTCCAGGCGCTTTCCATCGCACAGTATTTTTGCACTGTGGCCGCTAAGTCAGCAAAGTGTAATATGTTGCGGCAACTTATAGCGTTGAGAACCCCTTTGTCCGTGCAATTTTTGCAAAAGAGGGAGATTGCGTCTGCCTCACGACAGTCCTTGACCCTGTTTATCACAAGGAGGAATCTGGCCCAGTAATGATGTACTGTTTCTTGGGGCTCTTGTCTGATATATGAAAGATTGGATAAATCTGGGTGGGTGGGTGGATTTGAATCCGAATACCGACCCAATCTAGGACCCAGGGGCAAAGAGGCTTCCAAGCTTAATGGCCCGGGTTCTGGGGCGTTGCTTGATCTCTTTGGCCTGCCACCCGATTCTGAGTCCGGGCTCTGGGTCATGTCCTCCCGCGAGCAGGTGTCCGGCTCAGAGAGCTCGGAAATCCGGACATAGTTCATCCTCAAAGTAGAGGGAGAATTAGGATGATGCTCTTCCACTACCGCTATCTCATGGGTGACCGGTGGAGAGTGAATCTCCCTTTGGTCGGGTTTAAGCCCGATCCGGTCATAGTCCATAGCGACGCCCAGGGCGGCGGCGTGATCCAAGATCTCATTGAGGGAGAAGAGCTCCATTGGGTCCATCTGTTCGGCAAGTTCCGAATCAACGTGGAGGCTATTTTTAACGACCTGAGAAGTCATTGTCGGCGCGACAGCCGATCAGGTGGTCATAACGAAGCCGCCCTGCCGGAGAGTTTGGCCTAGAGCCAGGGCTCCCCCGGTGGTGATGTTGTCTTTAACAACGAGACAAGCCAACAAGCCTTATTGCGATGACATAGTGGAACTCTCAATGAAACCACCAATGTCGGTGTCAAAACCGGCGGATCTCGGGTAGGGGTCCCAAACTGTGCGTCTAAGACTAATGGTAACAGGAGGCTGGGGACACGATGTTTAGCCAGGTTCGGGCCCTCTCGATGGAGGTAATACCCTACTTCTTGCTTGATTGATCTTGATGATATGAGTATTACAAGAGTTGATCTACCACGAGATCAGACAGGCTAAACCCTAGGAGCTAGCTTATGGTATGATTGTTGTTGTGTCCTACGGACTAAACCCTCTAGTTTATATAGACATCGGAGGGGGCTAGGGTTACACAGGGTCGGTTTACAGAGAAGGAGATCTACATCCGAATCGCCAAGCTTGCCTTCCACGCCAAGGAGAGTCCCATCCGGACACGGGACGAAGTCCTCTATCTTGTATCTTCATAGTCCAACAGTCCTGCCAAAGTATATAGTCCGGCTGTCCGGATACCCTCTTATCCAGGACTCCCTCAGCCACCCATCCCTAGGGAACCCTAGGGCGCCTCCTCCACCCCCCTTCCCCCTATATATAGTGAGGGAGAGAGAGGTTAGCCGCACCCTTCCCCTGGCGCAGCCCTCTCCCTCCTCCAACACCTCCTCCTCGTCTGTAGTGCTTGGCGAAGCCCTGCTGGAGAACCATGAGCTCCACCACCACCACGCCCTTGTGTTGTCGGAGTTCTCCCTCAACTTCTCCTCTCCCCTTGCTGGATCAAGAAGGAGGAGATGTCCCCGGGCTGTACGTGTGTTGAACGCGGAGGCACCATCCGTTTGGTGCTAGATCTGATCTTCCGTGATTTGAATTGCCGCAAGTACGACTCCATCATCCGCATTCTTGTAAAGCTTCCGCTTAGTGATCTTCAAAGGTATGAATATGCTCATCCTCTCCCTCTCTTGTTGCTAGAATCTCCATAGATTGATCTTGGTGATGCGTAGAAAATTTTGAATTTCTGCTACGTTCCCCAACAGTGGCATCATGAGCTAGGTCTATTGCGTAGATTCTATGCACGAGTAGAACACAAGTAGTTGTGGGCGTTGGTTTGTTCAATATGCTTACCGTTACTGGTCTTATCTTGATTTGGCGGCATCGTGGGATGAAGAGGCCCGGACCAACCTTACACGTACGCTTACGTGAGATAGGTTCCACCAACTGACATGCACTTGTTGCATAAGGTCGCTAGCGGGTGACAGTCTCTCCAACTTTAGTCGGATCGGATTCGATGAAAAGGGTCCTTATGAAGGGTAAATAGCAATTGACATATCACCATTGTGGCTTTTGCGTAGGTAAGAAGCGTTCTTGCTAGATACCCATAGCAGCCATGTAAAACATGCAACAACAATTAGAGGACGTCTAACTTGTTTTTGCAGGGTATGCTATGTGATGTGATATGGCCAAAAGAATGTGATGAATGATATATGTGATGTATGAGATTGATCATGTTCTTGTAATAGGAATCATGACTTGCATGTCGATGAGTATGAAAACCGGCAGGAGCCATCGGAGTTGTCTTAATTTATTGTATGACCTGCGTGCCATTGAAAACGCCATGTAATTACTTTACTTTATTGATAACCGTTAGCCATAGTAGTAGAAGTAATAGTTGGAAAGAAAACTTCATGAAGACACGATGATGGAGATCATGGTGTCATGCCGGTAACGAAGGTGATAATGCCGCACCTCAAAGATGAAGATCAAAGGCGCGAGGTGATATTGGCCATATCATGTCACTCTATGATTTGCATATGATGTTTGTCATGTCTACATCTTATTTGCTTAGAACGACGGTAGCATAAATAAGATGATCCCTCATTAAAATTTCAAGAAAGTGGTCCCCCTAACTATGCACTATTACAAAAGTTTGTTGTTTCGAAGCACCATGTCATGATCGAGTGTGATAGATTCTAACGTTCACATACAACGGGTGTAAGCCAGATTTACACAAGAAAAACACTTAGGTTGACTTGACGAGCCTAGCATGTACAAACATGGCCTTGGAACACAAGAGATCGAAAGGTCGAACATGAGTTGTATAGTAGATATGATCAACATGAAGATGTTCACCGATGATGACTAGTCTGTCTCACGTGATGATCGGACACAGCCTAGTTTACTCGGATCATGTATCACTTAGATGATTAGAGGGATGTCTATCTAAGTGGGAGTTCATTAAATAACCAGATGAACTTAATTATCGTGAACATAGTCAAAAGGTCTTTGCATATTATGTCATAGCTTACGCTTTAGTTCCACTATTTAAGATATGTTCCTAGAGAAAATTTTAGTTGAAAGTTGATAGTAGCAATTATGTGGACTGGGTCCGTAAACTGAGGATTATCCTCATTGCTGTGCAGAAGGCTTATGTCCTTAATGCACCGCTCGATGTGCTGAACCTCGAGCGTCGTCTGTGGATGTTGCGAACATCTGACATACACGTTTTGATGACTACGTGATAGTCCAGTGCGTAATGTTAAACGGTTTAGAATTGAGGCACTGAAGACAATTTGAAACGTCGCGGAACATATGAGATGTTCCAAGAGCTGAAATTGGGATTTCAGGCTCGTGCACATGTCAAGAGGTGTGAGACCTCCGACAAGTTTCTTAAGCCTGCAAACTAAGGGAGAAAAGCTCAATCTTTGAGCATCTGCTCAGATTGTCTGAGTACTACAATCGCTTGAATCGAGTGGGAGTTATCTTCCAGATGAGATAGTGATGGTTCTCCAAAGTCACTGCCACCAAGCTACTAGAGCTTCGCGATGAACTAACATATCAGGGATAGACATGATGATCCTTGAGCAATTCACGATGTTTGACACCGTGAAAGTAGAAATCAAGTAGGAGCATCAATTGTTGATGGTTAGTAAAACCACTAGTTTCAAGAAGGGCAAGGGAAAGAAGGGATACTTCATGAAACGGCAAATTAGTTGTTGCTCTAATGAAGAAACCCAAGGTTGAACCCAAACCCAAGACTAAATGCTTCTGTAATGAGGGGAACGGTCACTGAAGTAGAACTAACCTAGATACTTGGTAAATGAGAAGGCTGGCAAGGTCGACAGAAGTATATTGGATATACATTATACTAATGTGTACTTTACTAGTACTCCTAGTAGCACCAGGGTATTAGATACCGGTTCAGTTGCTAAGTGTTAGTAACTCAAAATAAAAGCTGCGGAATAAACGGAGACTAACTAAAGGTGAGATGACGATATTGAAGGAAATATGCCCTAGAGGCAATAATAAAGTTATTATTTATTTCCTCATATCATGATAAATGTTTATTATTCATGCTAGAATTGTATTAACTGGAAACATGATACATGTGTGAATACATAGACAAACTTAATGTCACTAGTATGCCTCTACTTGACTAGCTCATTAATCAAAGATGGTTATGTTTCCTAACCATAGACATGTGTTGTCATTTGATTAACGAGATCACATCATTAGGAGAATGATGTGATTGACTTGACCCATCCCGTTAGCCTAGCACTTGATCGATTAGTATGTTGCTATTGCTTTCTTCATGACTTATACAAAGTTCCTACAACTATGAGATTATGCAACTCCCATTTACCGGAGGAACACTTTGTGTGCTACCAAATGTCACAACATAACTGGGTGATTATAAAGGAGCTCTACAAGTGTCTCCAAAGATAGATGTTGAGTTGGCATATTTCGAGATTAGGTTTTTGTCACTCCGATTGTCGGAGAGGTATCTCTGGGCCCTCTCGGTAATGCACATCACTATAAGCCTTGCAAGCAATGTGACCAATGAGTTGGTTACGGAATGGTCTATTACGTAACGAGTAAAGAGACTTGCCGGTAATGAGAATGAAGTAGGTATAGGATACCGACGATCGAATCTCGGGCAAGTAACATACCGATGACAAAGGGAACAACGTATGTTGTTATTCGATTTGACCGATAAAGATCTTCGTAGAATATGTAGGAGCCAATATGAGCATCCAGGTCATGTCTACATAGTTCTCGAACCCGTAGGGTCCGCACGCTTAACGTTACGATGACAGTTTTATTATGAGTTTATAAGTTTTGATGTACCGAAGCTTGTTCGGAGTCCCGGATGTGATCACAGAC